>NC_141019.1:26563070-27163070 GCF_052327205.1 Somniosus microcephalus | reverse complement strand
GCCAGAGGTATGTAGATTCAAGAGGAAAAAAAACAGTAAAAAGGAAACTCAAGACAAAATTTCTTTCACAAAAGAGTGATCAACCACCTGCACTGGCAGCTTGTTCCATATGTTGGAAAGAAAACTTCGAGGGGTTTCAAAAAAAGAGACAAGTCCCTGGCATCCAAACATGTACGTACGAGCGTGTGTATAGAACTTTCATTAGAAAGAAAGGGGATAATTGGATGGGCTAGATAGATGAAGCGATGGTTTCCTCCTATCTAATATATTACTATGCTAGTGGCACTACTAAAGATAAAAATTATTGATAAACCAAGGTAACAAAAGTAGTTATTCGGCAACACTAAGCTTGGGTTTTGAAAGCCTCAAGATTTATGTTCCTATCCCTACCTGATCGAGTTGTTTCTGGATTTTACTTTGTTGCTCTGTAACTCGTTTAAGTTTTTCTGCATCTGCCTCGGGGAACTCGCGTCCCGCCTTCTTGGCTGTCCGTTGCTTGGCACATAATGCTTTCCTGGACTTCCTGTGGACTCCAATCTGCTCTTCTAAAAATTTCAGCTGCATTTGAAGCAGCTGTTGTGTGTGGAGCAGCCACTCTTCATATTGACGGTGCTCTGCCTCATCTAGAACACAAGAAGCAAACACATGAGGAGGCAAATACCACAACTGACGTATCCAAAATGTTAAAATCTTCTGGTGTGCAATTTTCTTGCTAACAGTTACTTGAAAGCAGTTATACAAGACAGAAGTTTAGCTCCTTTAAATTAAAAAAGGGAAAATTGTTCAATTACATATTTTGTGAATGGCTTTTAAAAAAATTAGATACAGTTAAACATCGTTAACAATTCAAAATTAACTCTCCCTTTTTGAAAAAATACAGTCACAGTGGAGGCGGAAACACCCACATGAATGCAATCATCTCCACTGCTGCTTAATTTGAGAGTCCGTCAAAAATGCAATATATGACGAGGAGCCTGTTTTAAAAAAACACATATACACCAAGGTAACAAAAGTACTTATTCGGCAACACCAAGCTTGGATTTTGAAACATATTTGCGGGGGGGGGGGGTCAAACTAAGAGAGAATACAGGAGGGTCTTGATGGGTTTACAGTGTATGTACGTGAGCACACGAAGTGCAGTAAACAAGGTAAGTGAGCAGCAGCCACAAATAGCCATATGGGAATATGATGTTGTGGCAATAACGGAGACCTGGCTCAAAAAAGGGCAGGATTGGGTATTAAATATTCCTAGTTATAAAGTGTTCAGGAAAGATAGGGAAGGAAAGATAGGAGGCGGTGAGGCAGTATTGGTCAAGGAGAATGTTACAGTGCTGGAGAAGGAGGATGTCCTGGAAGGGGTCAAGGACATAATCTATATAGCTAGAGTTAAGAAAAAAAAGAGGTGCCATTACACTACTAGGTGTATTCTATAGATCACCAAATAGTGGGAAAGATATGGAGGAGCAAATTTGCAAAGAAATTACAGAGAGGTGCAAGAACTAGAGTAGTAATAATGGGGGACTTCAACTATCCTAATATAGACTGGGCTTGTAATAGTGTTAAGGGCAGAGAAGGGGAAGAATTTCTGAAGTGCGTTCAGGAGAACTTTCTTGATCAGTAGGTTTCCGGCCCGACGAGGGAGGAGGCATTGCTGGCTCTGGTTCTGGGGAATGAGGTAGGCCAAGTGGAGCAGGTGAACATTTAGGGAATGGTGATCATAGTATCATAAGGTTTAGATTAGCTATGGAAAAGGACAGGGAGTAATCTAGAGTAAAAATGTTTAACTGGGGGGGGGGGGGGGGGGGTGCAATTTCAGTGGGGTGAGAACAGATCTGGCCCAGGTAAACTGGAATCAAAGATTGGCAGGCAAAACTGTAATGGAACAATGGGCTGCCTTTAAAGAGAAAATAGTTCAAGTACAGTTGAGGTACATTCCCACTAGGGGGAAAGGCAGGGCGACTAAAGTCAGAGCTCCCTGAGTGACGAAAGAGATAGAGAATATGATGAAGCAGAAAAAGAGTGCGTATGACAGATGTCACGTTGCAAATACATCGGAGAATCAGGCTACATATAGAAAGGTCAAAGGGGAAGTGAAAAAGGAAATAAGAGGGGCAAAGAGAGGGTATGAAAATAGAATGGCAGCCAACATAAAAGGTCATCCAAAAGTCTTCTACAGGCATATAAATAGTAAAGGGTAGTAAGGAGGGGTGGGGTCTATTAGGGACCAAAACGGAGACCTACGCATGGAGGCAGAGGGTATAGCTGAGGTACTAAATGAGTACTTTGCATCTGTCTTCATCAAGGAAGAGGATGCTGCCATAGATATAGTAGAGGAGGAGATAGTGGAGATACTTGATAGGATAAAAATTGATAGAGGTATTAGAAAGGCTGGCTGTACTTAAAGTAGATAAATCACCAGGAGGGGATGGGATGCATCCTAGGATGCTGAGGGAATTGAGGGAGGAAATTGCGGCAGTACGGGCCATAATCTTCCAATCCTCCTTAGATACGGGGGTGGTGCCAGAGGACTGGAGAATTGCAAATGTTACACCATTGTTCAAAAAAGGTGTAAAGATAAACCCAGCAACTACAGACCAGTCAGTTTGACCTCGGTAGTGGGGAAGCTTTTAGAAACAGTAATCAGGGACAAAATTAATAGTCACTTAGACAAGTGTGGATTATTTAAGGAAAGCCAGCACAGATTTGTTAAAGGCAAATCGTGTTTAACCAACTTGATAGAGTTCTTTGATGAGGTAACAGAGAGGGTTGATGAGGGTAATGCGGTTGACGTAGTGAACATGGATTTTCAAAAGGCGTTCAACAAAGTGCCACATAATAGGCTTGCCAGCAAAGTTGAAGCCCATGGAATAAAAGGGACAGTGGCAGCATGGATACAGAATTGGCTCAGTGACAGGAAACAGAGAGTAGCAGTGAACTGTTGTTTTTCAGACTGGAGGAAGGTATACAGTGTTGTTCCCCAGGGGTCGGTTCTAGGACCATTGCTTTTCTTGATATATATTAATGACTTGGATTTGGGTGTACAGGGCACAATTTCAAAATTTGCAGATGACACAAAACATGGAAATATAGTGAACAGTGAGGAGGATAGTGATAGACTTCAGGAAGACAGACAGGCTGGTGAAATGGGCAGACACATGGCAGATGAAATTTAACACAGAAAAGTGTGATGAGATACATTTTGGAAGAAAGAGGCGAGGACATATAAACTAAATGGTACAATCCTGAAGGGGGTGCACAAACAGAGGGATCTAGGGGTATATGTGCACAAATCGTTGAAGGTGGCAGGGCAGGTTGAGAAAGCGGTTAAAAAGGCTTACGGGATCCTGGGCTTCATGAATAGAGGCAGAGTACGAAAGCGTGGAAATTATGATGAACCTGTATAAAACACTGGTTCGGCCTCAACTGGTATTGTGTCCAATTCTGTGCACTGCACTTTAAGGAGGATGTGAAGGCCTTAGAGAGGGTGCAGAAAAGATTTACGAGAATAATTCCAGGAATGAGGGACTTCAGTTACGTTGACTGACTGGAGAAGCTGGGGCTGTTCTCCTTAGAGCAGAGAAGGTTGAGAGGAGATTTGATCGAGGTGTTCAAAATCATGAGGGGTCTGGACAGAGTAGATAGAGAGAAACTGTTCCCATTGGCGGAAGGGTCGCGAACCAGAGAACACAGATTTAAGGTGATTGGCAAAAGAACCAAAGGTGACGTAAGAAACAACTTTTTTACGCAGCAAGTGGTTAAGATCTGGAATACACTGCCTGAAAGGGTGGTGGAGGCAGATTCAATCAGGGCATTCAAAAGGGAGTTGGATAAGTACCTGAAAGAAAGAAATCTGTAGGGCTATGGGGAAAGGGCAGGGGAGTGGGGCTAGCTGAAGTGCTCTTGGAGAGCCGGCATGGACTCGATGGGCTGAATGGCCTTCTTCCGTGCTGTAACCGTTCTATGATTCTAAATACTTTGAGTGTGCAGGACTTCAATGTATGAATGAGATTGACACCAAGAATGTATCAGTCACATTTGCAATTTGTTTTCCTCTTCACATGGTGCAGGTGTATCTGATTTTTGGAGTATTCTTTTAATAGGTTTATTTGGTCATTTTGACGGTAAATATTAGTGCTGAGAAGCCAAATATTCTCCCACGGACTCAGTAAAGTTCATGTCTTTCCAGCATCAATCTTAAAAGAGCAGCACTAACTGCACCAATGTGTCATTTTTCCATTTGCCGCACCAGTCCCCCCCGTGATCGGAGAGTGCCCGTGTAGAGGCAGTTTTGTGCTGACTGCGAGCTGGGTTGAGACTGCCCACATAGGACTCTTACAGATAGAAGAGAGGAGGCTGTCATCTCATCAGCTGGTACTGGATGTGAACCCATGTTCCAGAGATGAAAGGGCAGTGTGCCAACCTTAAACTAAACTTTACAACTGGAATTTTGCTTCAGATCAAATTAAGCACCAATCTTATGGAGAAATTTCCCAGCCATTTCTACTGGCTTAACTCCCATAGCGTAAGTGTTATCACCACAATCAAAAGAAAACTGAAACATATCACTTAAACGACAGTCCAAACAAATCAAACTAAGACTACATTCATCCCGGAACAGAATGATTCACTGAACAAATGACAGCTATGTTGACAAGTCATAATCAATTTTGGCAAGCAGAAATTACAGCTTTGCCAGTAAATTTGCAGGATTTGTCCATTGAGCATAAAATCTAGCTTAAAGTCCTAAGCTGAAATAGTTAGCAAGCTTGAGCAAGGACCAGAGAACCATGTCATGAAATCAACAGCAAACATTTTTCACTGAATTGCTGATGACCTCAATTGGTCGATTGACAGTCTGCAGAATTTTCCAGCTTAGGGCTGTTACTGTACACTCTTATGAATGAGAATTCTAAAAGGTTTAACTTTGCTGCTTTTTATATAACAGGTCGTACAGATTCTGGGAGGAAACCTATAGCAACAAAAATGAAGATTTTTTTTGTCTAATTTGGCTGTTCCATTAAATCCAGTCACAATACATAAGCAGTTTAAAAAGCTAGCTGAAATTAAAATCCTCGTCTCCAACCTGAACTCATACAACTGTTGCAAAGGTGGTTCTGTAGGCTTGACGGGAAGAGCCAAACAAACACATACTGTGACTTGTCCAGTTACGTGTATGACGACTATTTGTTTTCAATCTGGCTGTCAGTTGAAATCTACAACTGTTGGGAAATGTATTTGTGCTCGAACTGAGCTGGGTAAAGAGTGGAGTGAAACTGCTTGGAACGCTCAAGAATCAAGTCAGGTTAGTTCAGCTTCCACAGTTGTAACAATTACAAGAATCACTGTGTAGATAAAATGTTCAACTAAAAGAATAGCAATTTAGTACCAAGATTGTGACATTTTCCTTCTGCAGAATGCTGGAAAAAGCTTTACTTGCCATCGAGCAAGTAGCACCTTTTTGAAACTTGCAAAAGTTAAGGTACAAGTTTTTGACAAGTGAAACTTTAACTGGAGGAAATTAATTCTAAAAATTTAGAAGAGTATGCAAGAGCTGCAATAGACCAAAGCTAGTAACAAAGTAGAAGATTACAGGCGAGTACAAAGATATGGTGCGTCAGCTACTCAAACATGAGGCTCTCATATTCTTCTGGCTGAAACAAAAGCTGCCATTTTCCAAATGAACATGCTTAGTCATACAGTACTATATCAACATTAAATCTTGATTTTATATAAGGTCTGAACAGCAAAACCTCCAACAGCCACACATTCAGTTCACGAATAAAGTAAGCTGAAGACTTACTGATAAAGCCTTGGACAAAGGTTGGTGGATTTGGCCGAGTCTGCACCTGGTCACTATTAGCCTCCTGCTGGTAAATAGAAAACTTTACAATCATTAAAGGATTCAGACTGATGTGAAATCAGTTTACACACATTCAAACACAGATATTCAGAATTAATATCGGTAATGTTTAGCTGTACAACTGCATTAAGGATTGCTCTTCGATACAGTTCTCTGCTTCTTTCCATTCTCGAATTCTTTGTTTAGCACCATCTTCATCTTCCACCCCTTTTCTCTCGCTATAGCTGCAACACGCTTTTCCTCATCACTGTGCAACTCTGATTTTCTACTGTTTGTCTCACTCTTTCTGCAAGTCTCTCCTGTGTATGTCCCCAATGTCTCTTTACTGATTTATTCAATATTCACCTTTTAATACCACCTTTTTATTATTTTTAAAAAAGGCCCAGGGTATGCAGGAATATGGGAAGCAACATAGGAGCATGGAGATGGGGATGGGAAGAGGCTGTTGGAGAGGTGCTGCAACATGGGTTGTTGAGAGAGAAGGTGGGGCGGAGGGTCAGGCCAGGAGGAATTTGGATTGGGGGAGGGGGCAGACAAGCGGTAAGGTGCTACGGTTGGATTGTGAAAGGGAGCAGGTGGGCCCGACAGGGAATGGGACAACAGCTGGATCCAAAAGTACTGTAATTGGGTTTAATGGTTAAGAGCACTGGGGTCTGGGAATTCTTGGCGAGATTCTGAGGTTGGCGTGGCTCTGGCAGCACTCATGAAGGAGGGGTGGTCCTGGGGCATGGGACAACTCAAGGAGTGGCAGACAAAGGTGAGCGAACTCAAAGGGAGGGAGAAAAAAGAGAGTCTGACCAATGGGAAGACTCAGGAAGCTGGTCGTCTGGGTGAGGGAACTAGGGGACAATGCAATCTGTGAGTTGTCTAGGAGAGGGCTTGCAGCACAAAGCACCAAAGAACTGGATGCACAATTGGGATATGGGACCAGTGTAGTGGACTGGGGTGTGGAAGTCTGGGGGTAGGTACAATGGAGGAAGACTGGGCTGTGGCAGCGTTTACCTGGGAGACGGAGGCTAGAGCACTGCTGGAGAAGCAGACCGGAAGCAGTCCAAGACCCAAAGCTGGGCCCCAAGCACTGGCCCAGATCTGGGTGTGGCAAGATATTGAAACTCAGCATAGACACCAACCAGAAGTACTACAGTAAAAAGTGGTGAACAAGAAGCCCTGCAGAGAAGACACAGTTGAAGAGGCCGCGAAGATGTTTTAAATGGGTTACCAAGCACCATTAAAGTTTGGCCATCACTCTCTTACAAGGGGTTAGTGCTGGGAACATCTAAATTTAGATGAATGAAACCCTTAAAGCTGTAGAGCAAAATATTTTGGGTTTTTTTTAAGCCCGCCTTCATTAGCGTTTTTCTCAAGCACCATTATAACTATATTACCAAAAACTGTACAATTCAGTCGTCTGTATATTTAAAAAAAATCTCTATTTTTCTCTGAGTATTAGCTGTGGCTCAGTGGGTAGCACACTCGCCTTTGAGTCAAGGTTGTGGGTTCAAGTCCCACTCCAGGGACTTGAGCACATAAATCTAGGCTGAGACTCCAGTGCAGTGCTGAGGGAGTGCTGCACTGTCGGAGGTGCCGTCTTTCGGAGGAGACGTTAAACCGAGGCCCCGTCTGCTCTCTCAAGTGGACGTAAAAGCTCCCATGGCACTATTTCGAAGAAGAGCAGGAGCGTTCTCCCCGGTGTCCTGGCCAATATTTATCCCTCAACCAACATCACTAAAACAGATTATCTGGTCATTGTCACATTGCTGTCTGTGGGAGCTTGCTGTGCACAAATTTGCTGCCGCATTTCCCACATTACAACAGTGACTACACTTCAAAAAGCACTTCATTGGCTGTAAAGCACTTTGGGACGTCCAGTGGTCGTGAAAGGCGCTATAGAAAAGCAAGTCTTTTTCTTTTTTCCTCTTCCCCTACACAATTTGTATCTGTCTGATATCACTAGTGTCTCTCTCTTGCCCCACACCATAGCCTGCCTCTCTCCCGCTGCCATGCCACTGTGTGCTGTCTTTTTTCCCCTGCAACCGTCTCTCTCCTCACATGCCACGGTTTCTCTCCCCTGTGCCATTGTCTCTCTCTTCCCCCCCCCCACCCCCAACCTTACGGCACTATCCCGAGTTATTGCTGGCAAAGTCCTTCCTCAATAACGTTTTTATCATGAGCTGTTACTGTTTTGGCTCTTCAACTGTATGTGACATGCAATTAGCAAAATACAGTAGAAATTAAAAACCCAGCAGCTTAGAAAACTGTGGATGAGGAAGAACTCAGGGTAGTTTGGAGATGGTATGGAATGACTCCAGGTGGGATTTGCAACACTGTGCATGCAAATCTATGAGCAAGAATAAGCATTTGATTCCAAATTGATTAACTTTTTATATGTTTCCAATGTTATAAATTTTCAGATTGGTGAAAAATTCAAGATGCTTGCTGGGCCAAAATGATAGATTTACAGGTAAACCTTCATCCCTTCCATGTTGATCAGTTCTCCATCGCACTACAGGGCTCAACATCAACTTTTCTTTTGAGCACATGCCCTTCGAGCAAGTTTTAAATGCCTGAATAGCCACCTTACCTTCCCGAGTGAGCAAAGGACTGGAAGGCAGAGGGTCTTCCTCTGACAACTGGGATTGAACCAAACTGATGGAATGCAAGTTCTCTCTCGGCTGTAAGGGTACCAAGTTAAAATAATTTGGGCAACCTTGACCAGTTCCCAGTGGACGTGAGACCACAGAATAAAACGGTCCACGGTTCAGCACGAAATCGACAATCTCATTTAAAAGCTATAAAAGAGAGTGGCTGGTGCAATACGAGGTACTCTTCTGAAATTGCAGTTAAGCCACATTGTTGGGGACAGAGTGGAGGGAGGTTTACTCTATATTTGGCTTGTGGCGTTGCTCGATGGCAACACTGCAAGCCCAAAGTGGAAAAGCGTTCTACTCCCCACCAGTGACGTCCTTTACCTTGAAAACAAAAAAGGAAATTATCTAGGAGTGGACGCTACTGTTTAGTTTTAAATTTTCTCCAATTAAAGCTCAGAGTTCCTACATGTCTTCTTGTGTTAAGACTGTTTCTCAATCCTGAAATTTCATTAATTGAGGTAAAGACAATGATGGTGCTCCCTCCACCCCACCCACTCCATAGCTCAGATCCTCCCCTCCATTTAGTTCTGCCTCCAATCTTTCCCCCTTGTCCCACTTACTTCTGATCCTTCCTCCATGCTTCTACCACATGACTTCAACGCAACTTTTAATGCTCCTCTTAATTTTTTGCTTATGCTGCTGCTCAATCTGTATCCAAGTCCTTTAATTAATCGTCATGCCAATATGCATTGGCTTCCCCATTCCAGTTTCTCGCAAATGCCTGTTAAATATCTCAGATCCCTCTTCTCAGTTAGAGGTAGTTCTATCCCAGTCTCGCCAGAAATAGGACAACCATTTCTAGATACGGAGAATAGACTGCTTTCACATCATTAGGAATGGACAGCTTATACAACCTGGTTCAATGTAGCATTCCCCAAATTCAATTTTTAGATCGGGAGGAAGCAACAATATTTAATATATAATGAAGGCACATAAATGACCAAGATGGGCTTGATCAACGGAGTGGGAAACAGACTCAAAGGCATGTCAGGTGGCCACAAGCGGGGCGAATACTTTTTAAAGGAATCATACTCCAATTTAGGATTGAACCAAGTTAAATAGTTACAACACACAACTATATATAGAATGTGTGAGGAATAATACATTTTAAACTTCAACTGAATGAAGCAGATTCTGATAACTAAACTACAAGATGTGTTAGAACCCTGAGTCAATGTGTTTTCAGAGGTTAGACCTCTACCAGTACTTATTTGGTAGAGTAGCCATAAGCACTTTCCATAATTTCTGGGGTGACTCATTCTCTAATTTTCCCCTTCTAGGAGAGTACCTGGCTTGCAGAAAAGGTGGTTGCCGAGGGAAACATGGTTGCTGGAAAAAAGGAACCAGGAGGAAAGGAACAAAAGCATGCAGATCATGCTTTGGATGAAGAAATGGAAATGTAATCCCCCCCCGCCACCAAAAGCAGAATTGTGATTCTTTTGTCTCCTTCCTCTGGCTTGTTGAAAAATTATGAACAGCAGTAAAGGAGAATTGAGAGACCACAATGCACGCTTAGATGCCGCCAAATGTTCCTGTGCATATCCCCGCTCTCCCCTATTATATTAGTATTCCTCTTTCATTGTATATTCTTTCTCTGTACCTTTTGGCCTAGAGTACACGATTACCAAAAGCATCAGAATAGTGACTCTCAAACCCTCCTGCAAGATACCAGGTTCCATGGTCAGTGCTGCACCACAAATAAAATTCCACATTTACTTATTATAAAAGCTGGCTACATGAGCGAGCCACTTTTAAAGAGTCTGACATACCTGACTGTTTCCAGGTGGCAATTTAGTCTGGGCCTCATTTGCTCCTGGAGCCCCAGCCAACCTCTGTGCCAACAATGAAACTTGCTGTCTAAACATCAATTAGAAAAAGGAATACCGATTAATCATGAACATCTGACAAGTGACTTTTCTTCGGCTAGATTGTTAATTTTAAAATTAAAAAACTGCAAAATTCTTTTAAGTTTAAACCTGATTTTCACCAATACACAATTCCCATTCTGGATTATATAATTACACAGTATTTTCATTTGTCTGGATTACCCCTACCTAAATCTTTGTATTTCCTATTATTCTGCACAGAATCAATGAAAACAATGGTGTTAAAACCTACCTATTCATCCCTGGTGCTACAGTGATGTTTCCTTGTGCCATGACCTTTTTAATCCCCTTCAATGCCACCATTTTTGCCTTGGCAATGGGATCCATGATATCATCGGCTGCAAATTTATCCAAATCTACAAAGAGAAAGATTCTGGTAAAACTGTTCAAAATGCAGCTCCTTAGAACTTTTCCTAGAAGCATTTCAAAATCAAAAATTCTTATATGCCTTAGAGAATACTATTGCTATCAATCATTAGTCAACCTTTTTCCAACAGGCAGCTAATATGATGGAAATTTTTTTAAATTGAGCCCATCACATGAGAAGCAGCTAACAAGTTTAATTGTCACTTGGCTTTAAAAGCGTATTATTAAATAAATGGTCAGTCAGAAACTGTGTAAGTAAGTGTCCAGGGGAGGATATAGAGTTGTAGCTGTTCTGTTGTGAAACTTGGCGTTTTGCACAATTTGTAAAATCTTAAAGGGATTGCTATTATCCCTGGGGGAGGGGGTGGGATTAAAGACTATTAAAACATAGTTCTATCGAACTTCAGCCTGATCAGCAGATTTGAGAGACTTGGTATATTGGGTTTTTCAACCTGCTCAGACGATGTATCCATTGAATGTGTCTCTGGCCAGTCAAATCAGCAGATTTCCCACTCCGGGTATTAATCCTGGCGCCATCAGCCAAATTTAAATGCTCACTACTGGTTGGTACTCAAAATCTTTTCAAACTGTACAACACACCAAGTTAAAACATGTTTCAATACATCCCTATCACATGGTGAAGGGGTCTCATTAATTTCCCACTGAATTGAGAAGTTTGTCAAAATGAGTAAGGGGCTGTGTCTCACCATCAATTAACGTGAAAATACATGTAATTGCCCTACAATTGAGGTAGAGTACTGCTGATTGGATGCCAATGAAAGGGAAACCAGGCCTAGCGGAGAGGAAGTAGAGAGAAAGGAGGAGGTGGTCAAGATAGATTACCTACCTGGTAGGATCATCTTCACTGGTCGAATGATGTTCATCCTTCACATACTGTAGGAGCATAGCCTAACTTGATAGGTTCTGAGGAAACCACATGCCGGACAATCACATGAAAATGTTGTCATGACGTTACAGATAGGTGGTGCTGCAGGTTATCTCTTACTTCCAGATTGTATAAAACCCAAGGGCTTGCACAATTGCACCAATTCATTTAGACCTGAAGCCAAAATGGATCGACCGAACCACAATTCTACTTTCCCTTCCACCACCAATATATCACAGAATCGACAGTGCAGATAGAGGCCATTTCGGCCCATCGAGCCTGCACCGACACATATCCCACCCTATCCCCGTAACCCCACGTATTTAATCCCCTAACACTAAGGGTCAATTTATCATAGCCAAATCAACCTAACCCGCACATCTTTGGACTATGGGAGGAAACCGGAGCACCCGGAGGAAACCCACGCAGACACAGGGAGAATGTGCAAACTCCACACAGACAGTTGCCCGAGGCCAGATTTGAACCCGGGTCCCTGGTGCTGTGAGGAATTCAGGTGACTGGAGGATACACAAAGAATGAAGATGATCCTACCAGGTAGGCAATCAACCATCTTCATCTGCATTCCTCCACATACCACAGAAGCATCCCCAAGTGGTAGAGATTTAGGATGGGGGGGGGGGGGAAGCCCCTGCATCAGAGCCACACCACCAGCTGTCAGCATCAATCTGCCAAAGTTGTTGCCATTCTTGGTAGTTAAACTTAGACAGTCCTGTTTAGTAAATTTGAGAGAAGTGCTAATCTTGGATTTGCTATAATTTGAAACTGATTGAGAAATGCCCAGGAAGCAGCCGTGAAACAGATAAACTAACGTTCTTCCTTGCAAGATTAAAATAACTTGTATTTATATAGTGCTTTGTCATGTCACTCAAACATCCCAAATATTTTCACATACAATGAATTACTTTGAAGTACCTATGTATGAAAACATAGAAGCCATTTTGCACACAGCAAGACCTCACAAACAGCAGAGACAAATTATGTGTTATTCTGTTTGTGGTGTTGTTGATTGAGGGAGGAATGTTGCCCAGACATCAGGGGACCTTTTAACACCCACCTCAACCACCAGACAGGGCCTCAATGGATGGTAGCTGTGTAGGAAACACTCAACCATCCATTCGTTTTTAGTTCTTGATCCATAAGAAATGAGTAACTGTCAAGACTGTCTAAATTGCTGCATGAGATATAACTGGGGTTTGTGAGCATATATGTGAAGGAGAGAACATTCTTGTTCTGACTCATATAGCAGCAGATAAAACAATGAGACATAAAAGTTTCCTGGCCTAAATAGAAGTGGGAAGCAATCGCAGATAAAATGCCAGAGTCCCAAGGCATTCCCTGTCAGAATGTAAAATCATATACAGCTAATCCAAAATAAGCCTTGCAGTTCACTAACTGTGAATTGAAACAATCATGAACAACAGTGCTGCTTTCCATGCAAGAAACTCAAGCATTTAAAGTAGTTCAGATAGTGAGTAAAGACATTTTTTTTTGCATTTCTATAGCACCTTTCACAGCTACCGGACGTCCCAAAGTACTTTACAGCCAATGAAGTACTTTTTGAAGTGCAGTCACTGTTGTAATGTAGGAAACGCGAGTCAATTTGCGCACAGTTCCTGCAAACAGCAATGTGATAATGACCAGGTAATCTGTTTTAGTGATGTTGGTTGAGGGATAAATATTGGCCCAGGACACTGGGGAGAACTCCCCTGCTCTTCTTCAAAATAGTGCCATGGGATCTTTTACGTCCACCTGAAAGAGCAGACAGGGCCTCGGTTTAGCATCTCAGAGCTAAATCAAGGTACTAATTGGGACCCAGTGAAGGCCTAAAAAATTGGCACAAGTCTCTCCTCATAACTGTAACCCATCATTCCTGGTACCATTCTAGTAGATTTACACGGCACTTTTTCCTATTGCCTTTATATCCTTTTGATAATGGGTTGTCTAAAATTGCACACAATAATCAATCTGTGGCCCACGGTTCTGTACATTTTAAAAAAAATCGTTTTTATTGCCCTCGAGAAGGTGGTGGTGAGCCGCCTTCTTGAACCGCTGCAGTCCGTGTGGTGAAGGTGCTCCCACAGTGCTGTTAGGGAGGGAGTGCCAGGATTTTGACCCAGCGACAATGAAGGATCGGCGATATACTTCTAAGTCAGGATGGTGTGTGACTTGGAGGGGAACATGGAGCTGGTCGTGTTCCCATGCGCCTGCTGCCCTTGTCCTTCTAGGTGGAAGAGGTCGTGGGTTTGGGAGATGCTGTCGAAGAAGCCTTGGCGAGTTGCTGCAGTGCATCTTGTAGATGGTACACACTGCAGCCACGGTGTGCCGATGGTGGAAGGAATGAATGTTTAAGGTGGTGGATGGGTTGCCAATCAAGCGGGCTGCTATGTCCTGGATGGTGTCGAGCTTCTTGTGTTGTTGGAGCTGCACTCATCCAGGCAAGTGAACTCATCCAGGCAAGTGAAGAGTATTCCATCACACTCCTTACTTGTGCCTTGTAGATGGTGGAAAGGCTTTGGGGAGTCAGGAGGTGAGACACTCGCCGCAGAATACCTAGCCTCTGACCTGCTCTTATTGCCATAGTATTTATGTGATGGTCCAGTTAAGTTTCTGGTCAATGGTGACCCCCAGGATGTTGATGGGCGATTCGGCGACGGTAATGCCGTTGTATGTCATGGGGCGGTGGTTAGACTCTTGCTTGTTGGAGATAGTCATTGCCTGGCACCTCTGTGGTGTGAATGTTACCTACCATTTATCAGCCCAAGCCTGAACGTCATCCAGGTCTTGTTGCATGCAGGCATGGACTGCTTCATTATCTAGGAATTGTGAATGGCACTGAACACTGTTCAACATTACCTCCTTGCTTTCATCTCGTTTCCAGATACAAAACCAAGTATCCCATTTGTCTTTTTTTTTGTAATGGCCTCATCTTGTTCATCTACACAAGGGAACTAGATACAATATCTCCAAATTTGAAGACGACACAAAGCTGGGTGGGCGTGTGTGCTGTGAGGAGGATGTCGAGAAACTCCAGGATGATTTGGACAGGTTGGGTGATTGGGCAGAAACATGGCAGATGCAATATAACGTGGATAAATGTGAGGTTGTCCACTTTGGTGGCAAAAACAGGAAGGCAGATTATTATCTGAACGACAATAGATTGGGAGAAGGGGAAGTGCAACGAGACCTGGGTGTCCTTGTGCACCAGTCGCTGAAGGCAAGCATGCAGGTGCAATAGGTAGAAGGCAAATGGTATGTTGGCCTTCGTAGCGAGAGAGTGAGTACAGGAACAAGGATGTCTTGCTGCAGTTGTACAGGGCCTTGGTGAGACCACATCTTGAGTAGTGTGTGCAGTTTTGGTTGCCTTACCTGAGGAAGGATGTTCTTGCCATAGAAGGAGTTCAGCGAAGATTCACCAGGCTGATACCTGGGATGGCAGGAATGACGTATGAGGAGAGATTGGGTTGATTGGGCTTGTACTCGCTGGAGTTTAGAAGAATGAGGGGTGATCTCATTGAAACTTATAAAATTCTGACAGGACTGGACAGACTAGATGCAGGATGTTCCCGATGGTCGGGGAGTCCAGAACCAGGTGACATAGTCTAAGGATAAAGGGTAAGCCATTTAGGACAGAAATGAGGAGGAATTTCTTCACCCAGAGAGTGGTGAACCTGTGGAACACTCTACCACAGAAGGCGGTGGAGGCCAGTTCATTAAATATATTCAAGAAGGAGTTGGATATATTTCTTAAGGCTAAAGGGATCAAGGGATATGGGGAGAAGGCAGGGACAGGGTACTGAATTTGGATGATCAGCCATGATCTCATTGAATGGCGGAGCAGGCTCGAGGGGCCCAATGGCCTACTCCTGCTCCTATCTTCGATGTTTATGTTTCTACACCTTTAATGGCCTGTATATCTGCATACTAAGCCCTTCTGCTCTATTTAAAATGTTATCATTTAAGGTGTATTTCGGTTTCTTATTCTTACTTCCACAATGTATTATTTTGTATTTTTTCTACTTTGTGTTGCATCTGCCAATCCTGTTAGGTTTCTGTCGGGGAAATACACAAAACACCCAGGGGGGCAAGGAGGACAAATTCTTTTACACAGTGATTTATAATCTGGAATGCACGACTTAAAATGATGGTGGAAGCAGATTCAATAGTAACTTCCAAAAGGGAATTGGATATATCCTTGAAAAGGAAACATTTGCAGGGCTATGGGAAAGAGCAGGGGAGTGGGACTAATTGGAGAGCTCTTTCAAAGAGCCAGCACAGACTGCATGGACTGAATGGCCTCCTTCTGTGTTGTAGGATTCTATGATACAGAAGGGAGAGGGGCTCTTGGCGGGCGGGCGTGGGAAGTGTGCATGGCAGTCGAGCAGTGACCCCTCCTTGGAGTCGGGGCGCTGAGAATCTGATCCATCCTCGGTGAGGTTGTGGCTGTGCACCTGCTTCTCCCCTACAAAAATATCATGTGCAGGCGTTTCTCAGCTTTTCATTTTCTTTGCAGCGTTTGCTCTTTTTCTTTTTCCTAATGGCCTGTGGTGATGTGTAAATGGCGACGGGACAAGCATAGGTGAATACTGGGAGTCTTCGGTCACAAGCCTACGCACAGACGGTATGACCCACTGGTCATTTTGTGCTGGGATTTCAAGGAGGCAGCGCAATCCGACAACAGCTCGTATAACTGAGCAGCCCTGTTTAGGATCTGCTCTGCTCATCATGTACAGGGAGTGGGCTAAGAAAGGCGCCCTAAAAATAGTTTACCTTGGTCAACTTGGCTGGGTAACCACAGCCAGCAAGGTCACCCATACTAGCGGTCAAAGCAAAAATAAGTACAAACCCTTGACTGTTGGAACATGAAATATTAGAAACCTAATAGACTTGAATATGATGGATCCAAACTCAAAACTGCACTTACTGCAAGGAAACTATCCAGATACAATGTTGGTATAAGAGAAGACTACCAGATGAAGGACACCTGATAGAACATAGCACTGGTCATACCTTCTGAAAGGAAAAATTGGCTAGTGATCGCTGATTGTTTGGTGTGGGCTTTACTATTAAGTCTTCACTGGCTATTCATCTAGCAGAAATGCCTGCTGGTATAAAAGATTCAACATGACGCTCTGTATTCCACCAACAAAAGCTCGTCATGCTGTAGTTATTAGTGCATATGTCCCAATGATTGATGCGAGGACGAAGTGAAGGAGAACTGCTACTCTGAACTGAACATCATCAATTCACAAAGATGACAAAATTATCCTAATGGGCTATTTCAACGCAAGAGTTGGCAAGGATGCAGATCTGTGGTGCGGTGCCATTGCTAAAGGTGGTGTTTGAAATTTCAACTCGAGTGGTCTCCTTTGCCCCAAAAAATATGCTGAACATGGGCTAATTATCACCAGCACTGTATTTGGGCAGTGATAAAAATAAATCATGGATGTATTCAAGACCAAAGCGTTGTCATTTAATCAATTATACCTTTGTTCGATCAAGGGATTGCCAGGATGTTCTGATCAGTAGGGTTGTGTGTGGTTGAAGTGACTGATGGACTGAGCCCAGACTCACCAGGAAAAAGCTATCTTTACAAATATTTTTACAAGCCTTGCAAACACCCGAAGTCAGGGAGAAAGCTAAATGTGAAACCTCTAGAAGCTGAGGATGCAAGAGTTCCAAGAACGCGATGGGCAGAGCCTCGCATCGAACCCAGTTGGACAAGGCATTATCAATGATCAATGAGAGCTGCTAAAAGCTACTTTCATGTCAGTATGCCAACAAACTATCTACTTTTCCAGGAGAAAGCATAAAGATTGGTTCGCTGAAAATGACCAGCAAATTAAAGATCCCATCATCTGTAAGCGCTATGCGTTCATTAATTGGCAGAACCATCCTAACTTATGGGCGAAGATAGAATACTACCGTCAACAGTAAACTGCGTCCAAAAGAGAATAATTGGTGGATAAAGAAAGCCCCAAAAAATCCAAGACTATGCTGATCGTCAGGAGACATGAGAATTTTTCAGTGCCGTTAAAGCTATCTACTCGAACCGATCAGTACCCCTCGGGGAAGTACAAAGAGCGATCGAGCAGATATGTAACAATAAAGCTGCTGGACCAGATGGGTTCCCAAGTGAAATGTGCAAGAGTCAGAGCGAAGTGCTTCCCAACAATCTCCACCTTCTTCTGCAAAGAATTTGGCAGCAGGAGGAAGACCCCAAGTTCCTAAAGATGCAAATTTTGTAACCATCTAGAAGAAAAAAGGTGAGAAATCAGATTCTGGCAATTGTCATGGTATTGTACTACTTTCAATAGCTGGGAAAACTATCTAGAATTCTGCTTAACCGCCGGCTTGCACTCAAAAGATTCTGCCTGAAACCGTAGGGGTACTAACGACATATTTTCCACACGTCAGTTACAAGAAAAGTGGCAAGAGCAGTACTGGTGATTTATATATGGCATTTATCGATCTTGCCAAGGCTTACGATTCAGTGAACAAAAAGGTTCTATGGAAGTTTGGTTGCCCCCGAAAGTTTGTCTCAATTGTAAGACAACTTAATGACAACATGAAAGGAAGAATACCTTACAGTGAGTCTCAATCTGAATCCTTCCCCATCAAAACTGGAGTAAAACAAGGAGGAGTCATTGCACCTATCCGTTTTGCTAGTTTCCTTCCAGCATTTCTATCTCGAGCTTCTGTCAATCTATCCTGCTGCGTAGAAATCAAGTACTAGATGGCAAGCTTTTCAATCCAAGGCACTTGCAGGCAAAGATGAAAGTTCTTGCCACCACCATCATTGATTTTCAGTATGCTGATGACTGTACAATTGTGGCTTTCTCCCAGCGAACTTCAAACGATCCTAAACAGCTTTTTTGAAGCCTAGAATCTATTTGAACTCTCGATTAATGTTTCCAAACAAAGTGTTTATCAACTTGCATCTAGTACTCTGCCTTCTCCCCCATCAATAACCATTTCGGAGCGATTATAGTGAATGTAGACTACTTTGCATACCTTTGTAGCTGTCTACCAAAGAATGCAAACATCGATGAGGAGATTCAGCACTGCATTAACAGTGCCTCAGCAACTTTTTCCAGCGGAGGACCAGTGTCTAAAACGGAAAAGGACTGGATGATCTACAAGTCAGTTTTTCTCTAAACCCTAGTCTATGGCTCCGAATCCTGGGTTACTTACAGAGGCATCGCAAGACTCTTGAGCTCTTCCACCAACGTTCCCTACGCAAAATCCTTCACATTCACTGGGATAATCATAAAACCAATGCGTTTGTCCTCTCAAAAACCGATTGTACCAGTATTGAAGCCACAGTCATCAAAACTCAACTTCGCTGCTCTGACCACGTATATCAAATGGATGGATGACTCCAGACTCCCAAAACAACTTCATTCGGAACTGAATTCTGGCCAATAAATTGTTGGCGGCTTGAAAGATAGTTTGAAATTCAAACCTGAAGAAATGTGATATTAACATCAATACATGGGAGGAAACCATCAAAGACAGCAAACTGTGACGATCTGTATGCAGGCATGGAGAAATTACTTTGAAGAAGCTAGGATTATCAAAGAGGAGGAGAAACATAGACAGAGGAAATGTCAGTCTGCTGCGACTACACCATCAACTGGATTGTCTTTGTCAACTTTGTGGTAAAATATCTCTCTAGGATTGGTTTAAACAACTATCTAAATGCTCGCCAAAGACGTGGCCAATCTTAAAACTCTTTTCTGTGCTGAGAAACAATCTTACTCGATTGTCAAGGGACTGCCAAGTACCTGCCATCCTAGTTACGTCCTCCTGAAGTTTGTCACAATCCTCATCGTAATGTCATGTTCTCAATTTTGTGTCATCGGCAAATTTCAATATTGTTCCCTCAATTGCCAAGCCCAGATCATTTCTGTATATAGCAGCCCCTTGTGGAACATCACTTACTACAGCTTTCCACTTCAAAAACCTTCCATTCACCCCTACACCTCTGCTCTACATGGGCACATTCCCCTCAACTCCATGTGCCATTATTTTTGCCACAAGTCTCTTGCGTGGTATCTTATCAAATATTCTTGAAAATCCATATAAACACGTCACAATTTTCTTTATCCTCTTTCATTTCTCCATAGAATGCTATAAAATTTGTCAAGCACAACTTGCCTTTCAGAAATCTGTGCTGACTGGTCCAAATTAACTCCTGCTTCTCCAAGTGCTTTGCAATTTCATGTGATATAACTGACTTTAGGATTTTACCAATAATTGAAGACTAACTGCCGATGGAAGCCCAGCCTCCCTTTTCTCCTTACCAGAATATATTTAAATTTGTGTCTTACCAATCACTCATGTAAAAAAAATCCCATTGTTGATCTACAGTTTTATTTGCCAAGTTTTCCTTCCACTTGCCCTGGGCAAAATTTATTTTTATCATGTTATAATTTGCTGTTTTCCAGTTGAGAACCCTGCGCCTTGACTTTTCTTTTTCTATTCTTATACTGAACCGAATATTTTGGTTACTGCTTTCTACAATTTCCCATACTTTTAAGTCGGCTACTTGTTCCATCTCATTACCCAGCACCAGGTCAAATTGGAGCAGCAACATGTTGATTGAAAAAAAAAGTCCCTTGGTTCTGCAATTTTTCCTTTCCACATCCCGATTTCTTTTTTCATATCCTGTTTTCAACAGCTGTCCTCTTTCAACACTTCTACCTTCTTATACACACCCGTTTAATTCCCCTTCCAAGCTGCCTACTGCACTCTCTTGCTTTTCCTTGCCCCTGCCAGATTAGTTTAAACCACCCACCGTTCTAGTTAATCTCTCAGTAAGTATATTGGTCCCAGCCTCTGTTCCAAGTATAGTTTGGTCTGTCAGCGCAGCTCACTTCTGCCCCCTGAATTTGAACCCTTCCCTTCTGCACAATGCCTCTAGCCACAAATTTACTTCCTTAATCTGTTTTTTCCTGCACCAGCTGGCGCATGGTACTGGTAGCAATTCTGAGATTATGACCCTTGAAGTCCTGCTTCTTAATCTACCTCCTCATTCCTGGAACTCTTTGCAATACCTGAATTTTATTTTTTCCCTGCGCTGTTGGTTTTGACATTAACAATAACTTCTGGCTAACCTCTCGATTCTAACCACTCTCTGGGTAAAGAAGTTTCTCCCGAGTTCCTTGTTGGATTTATTAGTGACTATCTTATACTCATGGCCCGTAGTTTTGGACTCCCCACAAGTGGAAACGTTTTCCCTACGTCTACCCTATCGAACCCCTTCATAATTTGAGAGACCTCGAGCAAGTTATTTCTCAAGTCTCCTCTTTTCCAGAGAGCCCCAGCCTGTTCAGTCTTTCCTGATAGCTGTACCCCCTCAGTTCACCCTTGTAAATCTTACTTACACTTTCTCCAGTGCTTCTATATCCTTTTTGCAATAAGACGACCAGATCTGTGCACTGTCGTGTGGTCTAACCAAGGTTTAACATAACTTCTCTGCATTTAAATTCTCTCTCTAGAAATGAACCCGTGTTTAGTTTGCACTTTTTATGGCCTTGTTAATCTGCGCTGCTACTTTATGATTTGTGAATTTGTACCCGTAGATCCCTTTGCGCCTCTACCCCATTATTTTCCAAGGAGTAGTAGATGTACCAAAATACAACACCTCACTTTTCTATAGAGATTCTTTTGACATTTACATGCCCATTCTGCAAGTTTGTTAACGTCCTCTTGAATTTTGTCGCAGTCCTCTTCAGTATTAACTGTACGGCCCAATTTGGTGTCATCTGCAAATTCTGATATTGTACTTCAGATTCCGGAGTCCAAATCATTTATGTAAATAGTGAACAGTGGTCCCAGCATTGATCCCTGTGGAACACCATTTCCCACCTTCCGCCAGTCTGAGCAACGACCTTTAACCTCTACTTTTTTTGTTTTGTAGCCAGTTTGCTAGTCATTCTCTTACTTGTCCTCTGACTCCATATGCTCTGACCTTAGTCATGAGTTTCTATGTGGTACCTTATCAAAAGCCTTTTGAAATTCCATGGATAATGACGACCACTTTACACTGGTCTACTCTGTTACGTCTTCAAAGAATTCAATAAGTTCGGTCAAGAGGACCTTCCCTTTCGAAATCCGCGCTGACTACTGTTTATTATATTTCAGGTTCCTAGATGCGTTTCTATTACATCTTTGAGTAAAAATTCCAGTATCCTTCCTGCCAATAAAGTTTCGTTCTCGCCCTTTCTGAATATAGGAACATTAAGCTGTCCGCTAGTCTGTCCAGTTTCTCAATTTTTCACTCCTTTCTATCTTAAATGCCTTGATATCCTTTTTGATCTCGTCTCATGTCATGTCCAGCTGGTTAAAAAAACTCAACTCTCCCCACCCTGGGTAACTACTTGCTCCACAGTGCTGTGGCACTGCTAATAATTCCCTCTCCCAAGTCGCTGTCCTTCTCTGCATCCAACTGAGAAGGGCGATTCCGCCTGCAAAGCAGTGGGATATTTCTTCTGCTTATTGCCATGTTTATTTTGGGTCGGGCAGTGTCTGACACATGAGGAAACCCATCACCATGGCTAATATCCTCCAATTCATGCCGCTGTGAAATCTACACCCACTTGCAGAATTTCTTTTTCCCCCCAATATATAGAGAACATATTTACTTTCCATTGGGACACATCCAAATCTAGAGAGAGCTTAGACATAAGTTGGCAGATCCAAGGCTTGGAGATCCCAAAATGTACGTTGGGGTACTGCTGGACTTCAAACAGATAAAACCGCACAGCTCACTAAGGCAAAACAGTATTAAAATTCCCACTGCTCGACTAGCTAGGACCACTCTATCCATTCCAGCCTTGGTCAGTAAGGTTATCCGGAGCCGAGTAGGAAGAATCCCAGTTCCCAGTGACATGTTTATCCTCACAGATTCTATTAATCAGCCAAGCCGGATGCTCATTTCACCAACAGTGCCCTGGAGTACCATGGACCTGCCCGTCTTAAACATTGAATTACCAAGTCTGGTATGAAGGGTTGACTTGCTTCTGAACATCGATCAGCAGACATGTCGTCTTGGAGACAACTCATTGCTGTGGGTCTGGAGTCACAAAGGCCAGACCAGGTACGGACGGCAGATTCCCTTCCCTAAAAGGACATTAGTGAACCAGATGTTTTTTTTTTACGACAATCCAATAGTTTCATGGTCACCATTACTGATGCTAGCTTTTTATTCCAGATTTATTTATTTAACTGAATTTAAATTCCCCAGCTGCCGTGGTGGGATTTGAACTCGCGTCTCCGGATCATTAGTCCAGGCCTCTGGATTACTAGTCCAGTAACATAACTACTATGCTACCGTTACCGTACCCAGGGGAATGGCGCTAAATGCAGTTATGCCAGTCTGTGGAGCAATAAACCGAAAGCCATGGATTTTGATGCTTACAACAGGGCAGATTGCTGCCTCTTCCTGTAGCGCGGCAGCCTGCATTTGGTCCTCAAATCAGGTGCAAGGAGCCTAAAATGCTGCAATCTGTTTCAGACACTGTTTGTAGCTGTGCAGCCCTTTGATGAACTCATTTTGTCCAACGAGCGTGGTGGTATGCCCTCCTAACTCAATGAGATCCATGCTGATAAATTCGCTTACATCGGCCCAGACCTTTATGATCGTGTTCCATAAGAATGCAGCCATGACTAATTCCTGATAGGATCTCCTGCAGATCCAGAGGAAGGGTTCCACTCCAGGGTCAAGGATTCTGGAACCAGTACACTGAAGCAATGGGCAACACGTGTTAAATGCTTTTGTGTAATCGGAACTTTGGCCCAACAATGTATCGGAGCAATTAGTCATCATCTTCCTCCTCTTTCCTGGCAGAGTCCGATTCCTAGTTGCTTGTAGGTCAATGGGAACATTAGCCACAGGTTGTGGAGGGATTGTCTGCCCCATTACGGCAGGATGATGGCGCTCATCATTCTCGCCAACTCGGAGTCAAATTGGTTATGCTGTGTGCTGTGATTGACTGGTATATTGTCTGGGGAAGGGTGCCAGATACTCCCTGAATCCTTTTCCCCCCAAAGGGAATCTGTAGGTGTCTCAGAGGGAAACACAGTGTGAAAATGGTGCAGAGAACATGACGTACAAGTAAAGGTGGGCTTATGTAGAATTTGGTTCCATTTTGTGCAGATGATGTCTTGGTGTCCACCGGTGCGAACACTCTTTTGGTGCAAATAAACACTGCACTGAGGAATGCAAGAGGGTCCTTACCAACGTGTGCCAGCGCAGCCTTGACGAGGTTTCCTAATTTTACTGTGCTCATCTTGTTCTGACTAATGTGAGAAATACTGTCCAGCTCTTCCTTATGGGTGTATTGCGTGTACCAATCAGATTTGACAAGTCATTGTATTTTGCCAACCAAATATTTGGTTGCGTGGAAACCCAACACTGTGCTGAGAGTCTCCAAAACAAGCTGAGAAACCCAGACAGCAGCAAAGGTAGAGTTTCTACTAATATGGTGTACACACTCTCCCTGTAGGAACACAGTCCGCTTACAAGTCCGGAGAGCTTGTGCCCAAGTTGACAACAACCAAGGCTTAGGAATTTCCAAGTACGAGTAGGAGTACTGCTGGACTTCAACTAGCTAAAATCGTACAGCTTACCAGCAGAGAGTACTGGTAAGCTTGCTGCTGTAGGTCCATGTGGAATCACCTTAACCATTAGGGCAGTGGTTTGCGGAGATAGAGAGCCGAGTGGGATTAATCGCAGCCTCCTGCAGCAGGTCTACCTTCCAAGTCTAATTAATAAACCAGAACGGTTGGTTAATCATCAATAATAGTCTCGAGTACTGCAGACCTGCATGCCTTAGGTACTGAATTGAGGAGTCTGCTAGAGAGGATCAACTCCGTTCTCATTTTCCTTTGCCAGCACATCATCTTAAATCCAACTCAACCCAGAGACCCTGTTTATGATGATACCCGCTGTATCATGTTTAAGCATTTATGCAATTCATCACAAAGGTTTGCAACTGTGAATGGTGTATTGCAAATGTGAATGGCATTTTGCACAGATTTTAAAGCCTTTTGTAGGTCTTGGTACAGACATCCTCCCACAATTATGAAGTCACTTAGTTTTGATGCACACCCTCTATTGCCAGGGCCAATGACAAATTATGACCATGGGTCAGCTTGAACACACACTATGCAGAGTGTAAAGTTCAAGATTGTGCTTTAGCCCTTGTATACTTAAGCTCTTTGATTTTGGACCACCTTATTTGCTCACAATGTGGAGGTCGGAGAAGCATTTGATTGGTCACTGTTGTTATCACATAACTTAAAGAACAGGGAGTGAGCCTTTAGCTTAGTGGTACCATTCCTGCCTTTGAGTCAGAAGGTGCAAAGTTCAAACCCCACTCCAGACAGTCCCAGTTTCTGGCTTTTGGGTTGACATCTAGCAGGATACTCACGTCCAGTGGGTGTGGGCGACCCCCACTCATCATATGGGTTGCGGGAATCCATAAAGCCCTCCCACTGCACAGGACTAACCACCCTATCGACTGGTATAAAGATGGTTACGACCAGGGAAGCAGCGGTTACATTACAGCCAGTCGAACTGTTTTCATCAGCATGTGAATCTTTCCACTACAAAAACCCTAAAAAGAGTATAGCTTTTCTTTCTTCTGTATGCTGCACCTGAAAGGGACAGCATAAGTTTATAACATGTTTTTTTGTCTCTTGGTACTGATACCTAGGGCTTCCTGAAAAAGATTACAAAAACTTGGACAGACTGGATTAACAGAATCTCTTCTAACCTAGACCTCAAGAAAGGCTTGCCCAAAATTTTACTGACAAGAATATGATATGAGGAGCGAAGAATCTTCAGCTGGGAAAAAATGAAGTGGCACAGTGACACAGGTCCTGGGAGTTCATATGTTGCAAGAGGAGGCCACATGCAGCATCACCTATCTGCAACATCGATGACATTTTCCCTATGCATGTGCAGCACATGGTTTCCCGAGAACATATCAAGATAGGCAATACTCCTACGGTGTGTGGAGGATGAGGAATGAAAAAAATTATGTTGACCAAACAAAATGAATGACTATGATTGATCTGCAGTGGGTCCAGAACACACGCAAGCAAGCACTTAACCTGTTGACCTTCAGCAGTTAGTCCTAGTCAAGCCAGAAGGACACAAAGCTCTGGTAAGATGCAAACTGACCCCTTATGTATTTTCTTGCATTTGCAGTTTTGCTTTTTATTCCTGCAAAGTTATGGTTATTGTGACTGCTGCCTCCATTTGTTAATGGTAACTTCTTCAAATTCTTATTGAATTCCATTATTTTCATTCCAAAACAGCAGATGTGAAACTTGATTAAACAGCATTGCAAAGCATAAATGCAGTTTAAATAAATTAAATATGGGTAACTGTTGGGTTAACAGAACAGGCAATGGTGGTAACATAAAACCGACTTTAAAAATGAACACAAAAACCCCATCCTAACCCACTTTGTATATATTCTGCACAACTGCAATTGAAATTAATGGAAAAAGTAAACATAAAATGACTTGCATTTATATAGCGCATTATCACGTCTCAAAGTACTTCACGTACAATGAATCACTTTGAAGCAGTGACGGTAAACGCAACAGCCATTTTGCGCACTGCAAGATCCCATAAACAGCCATGAGATCTACGACTAGCTATATTCTGTTTTTGGTGCTGCTTGCAGGAGGAATATTGGCCAAGACAGAGAGAAGTACCTACTCTTTTTCTCAAGTGCCGTGGGATCTTTACTGTCCACCTGAACTACAGGAACAGGAAGACGGGACCTTGACATTTCCATTGCTGAATCAGTGCAGCAGCCATTACTGGCCAACCAGGACGAACCCTACATTATCTGCAAGCTTGCTCGTTACCTACTGTACCTGTATCTGGAAAGAAAGCATTGGCCAACTGTTGCTGCTGTTGCATCACAACTTGCTGCGTCTGCTGCATGATGCCCAATTGCGATACAGCCAGCTGCTGAGCCGGCAGTAACTGCGGTGAAGTCATATGTTGACTCTGCTGTGAAGCCGCTATCTGCTGTGTTGGATGTTGCCCTGTTGCCACGTGCTGCTGCTGCTGCTGGGACATAACTACATGCGGTGAGGCTCCAAGCCGTTGCTGTGACGCTGTCAACTGTTGCTGCTGTGAAGATGGAAGAGATCGTGGGATCCCCAAGTGATGATGCTGTATCACCCCCAGGATATGTTGCTGTGGCAGGTTTAAATTCTGTGGTGGGCCCTCGAGGTGCTGAGATTGCGGTGTTGTTGGAAGGTGTTGGGGAAGTCCTGGATGACTCTGTTGATGTGAAACCTCAAGCTGCTGCTGCTGTTGCAGAACTGGAAGATGGGCCTTTGGTCCGGAGTGCTGCTGCTGTTGAGTAGATACACACTGCGATCCTCCCAATTGCTGCTGCTGTTGCAGTTCCATTTTCTCTTGTTCAAGTAAGTCATGGAGAAGTAGTGGAAGCTCACTTGCCTCCAAAGAACTCTCTACTTTAACGAGGTCATCCACAGACCGACGTTTCGACTCCATACTGGGCACATGTTGGCACATCTCATCTAGTCCAAATTTACCCAATGTCGGCCTAGACTGGACAGCCAGTGGCATCTTGGATACTATCGGAGCTGAAGATGTGCAGGGTATACTTTCTAAATCCACATTAGAATGCCCATTGCTGGGAATCCGTGTCGTTCCATGACCACTTGAAGCAATTGTACCACTTTGAGTGGTGGTTTGTGTTCCACTGGTAGTACATGCAGTACTCTGACACAGTGTTACACTTGTGTTGACACTAAGCCCAGTTCCCATACTGAGTAGCATTGACACTGCTCCTCTCTCATCATCCCCCTTCGGTGGACTTTCTGACTTTATCAAAACTGTCTGAGCATTGGTCGTATTTGCTACAAACTTGCAAGCTGAATTTTGGGAAACGTTCTCTTCAACCTTCAGTACTAGATCAAGAGTAGGTTTAGGAGAACTGTCAGTAGACGGGGCCCTGCTGACTGGATCACTGCACTGACTGCTAGCGTTAGTCTCCGAATTGACATTATTCACCGACTCGCACATAATCCGATCAGAAGTGGACAGAGTATCTGCAATGGCATCGGATTTAGCCATTGTTTTTTCATGCTCCTCTCCCTTCTCCGTCTTTTCCAAATCAGGTTTGCTGACTTTATCATTTGTACATTTATCTGCTGGGTCTACAGCATCCTGATCAGTTAGTATATCCTGACCTTCCTCTGCCTTCTCATTTGCAGATTCCACTAAACGCAGCTGCTCTGTAAATATGTCCTTTTTGTCACCCGTGTCTAGCTCCGGGTCAGTATAAGCCAACAGATCAAACTCTTCACACTTCAGAAGGTCATCCAGGTGGGGGTCATTGGTTTCTAGGTTATCAAGGTTACCAAGTTCATCATCTGTCTTACTGTCTGGGTCAAGACTCAGATTGGCAAGGTCATCTTCTTCATCTAGTTCTTTAGGTGAATCTAGCTCTTCATCTAAAGCTTTTTCTACTGACTCATCACAAGGGATCTTCCTAGGATCCAACTCTGCATGTTCTCTAACTACATTGGAGATGGATGGGACAGAGTTAAGTGGAAAGGATACTGAGCTGTCCTTCAAAGTGTCCGAGCAGCAACTAGAAGTGGATGATGTTGTCGACGAAGTCGTCTGAAATGTCTGTTGTGATTCAACCGGTACAGTGGATTCTAATGGCTCTTTCGTCTGGATATGCTGATGGGCATTTGATACTTCCACTGAATGAGGTGAAGATGGCAATGGAGCAGAAATATTCTGCTGGGGCAAGAGTGTAATCCCAACTGGTGACTGCGGCAACGGTGTACTTGGACCTCTCGACATCACCTTGCATCCCTGCATTTGGTGCACAAACGGACTGCTGATTTCTTGATTTGGTAATGGAAGGCGCGGCCTTGGCTGGGGAGTACGCTGTGCCAATTGGGCAGCAATGGGTAATCGTTGGGAATTATGTCTCAGTTCTATATACTGAGGACTCACCGAAATTGGTGAAGCCACAATTTGTTGTTGTGCATTTTGAAACGTGATCTGAGTGGCAATCCTAGGGTTAAGCCCAGCTGTGCTGTTCATTTGCATGGGCATTGCAGGCCTGTTCACATGCAAAGCTTCAGGCTGCTGGAAACGAGTCTGTCCAGGAAGTCTTTGTACCAACTGCTGCTGCCACTGTTGCTGTTGAGCAGCTGGTAAGCCTCTTGGGTGAAATCCTTGTGGGCTACCAACCCCTGGTTGTCTAGAGAAAAATAACAAAATTGTAGATTTAAATAATGCAAAGCAGTAGTATTTAGTTAGTATCCCCTTTTCAACTGGGGCAATTTTAAGACATGATTTGTGAACAGATTCTAGCAATAAGACCCCAATAAACTTGGTTTAAAAAATTGCTGTCAAATAATTTCAGGCATTGAAATTGGGAAAACAAGACACTTTTATTCTACATCAAGGCTTTTAAAAAATGCAAGTGCCCACTAATATAGAAAGTTCATTACCATAACTGGCTTTGACTTCTAATGACCCGAGCTTCCCTATGATCTAATATTGGGGATGCGATTCCCTGTGATCCAATATTGTAGTTTCAAAAATCTTCAATTTGGAGAAATGTTCAACAATGAAAAAAAGTTATAATGGCTGCTCATTTAGTGCCTACAGCCAATTACTCGCTGATGCTCAGCAATGATATCAGCACTTTCAAAACTCGATCCACAACCCCTTTCAAAATCAAAAACAAGTTCTCACTGCTTGGTGGCTGCACAACATATGCCACAAATTCTTTGGATAAAATCACCAACAGTGGCGTTTTGAGTAGCGAGCTGTACAAGCATATTAACCCCAACGTACGCTGCTGCAATTAAATTATTTCATAATGGGTCCCACAAAAAAAAAGTTGAGATTTGGAAAATCTACCACACCAAAACCACTTTCGTTATGCTCTCTCGGATCTCCTACTCAGTGAATCGGAGATTATACTGTTGTAAGTTGGGGAACGAGACGGGCAAAGAGAAAAGTGGAGAAGTACATATTTCGGCTGAAGGGATTTGGAAAGAGACGTGTTTCAATAGTGAAATAAGGTTTTCCTTGCCCAGAGTGAGTAGACAGGGACAATATCCCTTAGACGCTACAATTACATCAATAAATCAATCAATTGGTGTATGTAATCAGGGGCAGGGTTGATAAGCAGGCAGCTTAGTATCATGTGACTACATAACTCTTTGTCCTGTAGAGTGGGGACGGGGGCAGAAACAGCAATGTGTCCCAATTGCTAACCAGATTTAGATAGAATGCAGGAGGAACCAAAGGCCAGAATACACCAAAAGCCAGCCCTGCAGATGGGGAGTAAAAAAAAAAATCAAGCCAGAGCAGTATTCCTGAGAAAGGAGGAGAACGACTGGAAAAATAAGAGAAGTTTGAACAGTAAATACATGGTTGGTTTATTAACTGTAAATTGCATAAACAAACAACCCCGTGTATATACATTGTCTACTCTGTCACAAGTTCTCAAACTTGATGCTTTTAAATCAAATATATATTTATCTTCAAATCTCCAATAACTTTTTTTGGTCAGCTGGGTGTCTGACATGTATAGAAATCAATCACAAGCTACTGAGAAACCCATACAGGCAGTTTCTGTTTGCCTAATATTTGTGCACACTCTTCCTGTAGGGGCACACCCATTTACCCAAGTCCAGAAAGAGTAGGTGCAAAATAACAACAGAAAACACTGGAAAAACTCAGCAGGCCAGGCAACATCCGTGGAGAGAGAAACAGAATCAACGTTTCGGGTCGAAACCCTTCTACAGCGGATACAAGCCTAGCCTGTCCAACCTTTCCTCATAAGACGACCCGCCCATTCCAGGTATTAATCTCGTAAACCTTCTCTGAACTGCTTCCAATGCATTTACATCCTTCCTTAAATAAGGAGACCAATACTGTACACAGTACTCCAGATGTGGTCTCACCAATGCCCTGTATAACTGAAGCATAACCTCCCTACTTTTGTATTCAATGCCCCTCGCAATAAACGATAACATTCTATTAGCTTTCCTAATTACTTGCTGCACCTGCATACTAACCTTTTGTGATTCATGCACTAGGACACCCAGATCCCTCTGCATCTCAGAGCTCTGCAATCTCTCACCATTTAGATAATATGCTTCTTTTTTATTCTTCCTGCCCAAATGGACAATTTCACATTTTCCCACATTATACTCCATTTGCCAGATCTTTGCCCACTCACCTAACCTATCTATATCCCTTTGTAGCCTCCTTATGTCCTCTTCACAATTTACTTTCCTACCTAGCTTTGTCTCATCAGAAATTTAGCAACCATACCTTCGGTCCCTTCATCCAAGTCATTTATATAAATTGTAAAAAGTTGAGGCCCCAGCACTGATCCCTGTGGCACACCACTCGTTACATCTTGCCAATCAGAAAATGACCCATTTATGCCTACTCTCTGTTTCCTGTTAGCTAGCCAATCTTCTATCCATGCCAATATGTTACCCTCTACACTATGAGCTTCTATTTTCTGCAATAACCTTTGATGTGGCACCTCATCAAATGTCTTCTGGAAATCTAAGTACAGTACATCCACCGGTTCCCCTTTATCCACAACACGTTACTTCCTCAAAGAACTCCCAATAAATTGGTTAAACTTGATTTACGGTAAGTTAGTAGATATGTTTGGGAGAGGGGTGCTGGGTTTGTAAAGATTCAGGAGGAGGTAGTTAAGCGGGATAGTGAGTGTTTTGGGGAGAGTCGTGAGCAGTTGGGAAAAGTAAATTAGCGAGTGTTTGGGAAAGAGTGGGTACTTGCAGCAGAGTAGTGAAGGGCCAGGGCAAGTGAACATTTCAAGGTAAACAATTAGGAAAAGAACATTTAGCATCAATGTCTCCCAGAAGCTGCACTGCCTCCTGCACGGCCTGCCTCCCCCAATGTGTGGCTCATTCAAATTTTTGCACATGCGCGGTATCTACAATGGAAAAGCCAGTAAGCAGCCTGCGCGGGATCTTGCAGATGGCTGCGCAGCTTAGCGGGAACATTGGTTGGCATTGGTGGAAAGTAGTGAGTATGAGGGCCATGGGTATTGGGGGTGGTGGGCAGTTGAAGGCTGTGAGCAGTATGGAAAGTGGGCAGTGGTTACTTGGTGGAAGTGAATTGTAGGGAGCTGAGGAATGAGTATTGGACGGGGGTGGGGAAGAGACAGAGAGAGACAGAGAGAGAGACAGAGAGAGAGAGAGACAGAGAGAGAGAGACAGAGAGAGAGAGACAGAGAGAGAGAGACAGAGAGAGAGAGACAGAGAGAGAGAGACAGAGAGAGAGAGACAGAGAGAGAGAGACAGAGAGAGAGAGACAGAGAGAGAGAGACAGAGAGAGAGAGACAGAGAGAGAGAGACAGAGAGAGAGAGACAGAGAGAGAGAGACAGAGAGAGAGAGAGACAGAGAGAGAGAGAGACAGAGAGAGAGAGACAGAGAGAGAGAGACAGAGAGAGAGAGACAGAGAGAGAGAGACAGAGAGAGAGAGACAGAGAGAGAGAGACAGAGAGAGAGAGACAGAGAGAGAGAGACAGAGAGAGAGAGACAGAGAGAGAGAGAGACAGAGAGAGAGAGAGGAGAGACAGAGAGAGAGAGAGACAGAGAGAGAGAGACAGAGAGAGAGAGAGAGACAGAGAGAGAGAGACAGAGAGAGAGAGACAGAGAGAGAGAGACAGAGAGAGAGAGACAGAGAGAGAGAGACAGAGAGAGAGAGACAGAGAGAGAGAGAGACAGAGAGAGAGAGACAGAGAGAGAGAGAGAGACAGAGAGAGAGAGACAGAGAGAGAGAGAGACAGAGAGAAAGAAAGAAAGAAAGAAAGAAAGAAAGAAAGAAAGAAAGAAAGAAAGAAAGAAAGAAAGAAAGAAAGAAAGAAAGAAAGAAAGAAAGAAAGAGAGCAGGAAGGAGGTAGTGACTAACGGAGAGTGGAAAAAGCAGAATATGTTGGCTCACAAATTGGACCTAGATATATAGCAAGCAAAGCAGTGATGAGCTACAATGTTTATATTTTCCAATGATCAACAAAACACAGAGGATAATCACTCAAGAAGCTTTCAAAAGTCAATTAATTTGTTTTTTGTTTGGGGAAAAGGTTTTTAAAAATCCAATTAGGATGAGGCAAACCACTGTGGCTCAGGCTTAACTCAGCGCGGACTTAGCTTCCGGAACTGTTGTGAGACACCCAACTAACTTACAGCGGACACTGGCGGATTTCCAGAGCTGCCCCTGGAAATCCACCTTGGATGGAGGTGGAAAATGTTTGTCGCAATCCTCAGGTGGCTGCAGCAGTGGAGCAGAGCTGGCCGCTTGCGGGACAGTATAAGGAGGGAAGTCTCCTGATGCTCCAGGTTACATTTAATGGGCAAAGAGAGTGAATAACTCACCCGCAGTCGATTCCACTCCTGGGGGAAGACGGGGTCTTAAACTTCAAAAAAAATCCTTCCACCAGCATGCAACACTAGATGCCAATAACATGCTAGCATCCTGTGTCACTACCATGGTGCTGATGGAAAAGATGTGACACATACAACACTCAATCTTTAGCAATTGCAATCTTAGAAGTGCTGGCAATTGGTAAAAAGGCTCCCAATTTCCCATCCCAGTGCTGTCCAAAATCAGCAGCAACAAGGACAAAAATCCAGGCCTGTAGGTGCAGGCGTTCTTTTTTCGCTCTGTGGCTGGCTAATTATCTATGACTTTCGCTCTTTCGCAAAGCTAAAAATGGTAATAATCGATAACAGGTGAAACTGTATCTGAAAAATTCATGCTGCAGTTTGCTTTCAAATAATTTAGAAGATTCAAAAATCTTCTAACACAGAGCGATAACTCTGGGTTTAAATTCTCTCTACCACCTACAAAGCACAAGTCAGGAATCTGATGGAATACTCGCCACTTGCCTGGATGAGTGCAGCTCCAACAACACAAGCAGCTCAACACCATGCAGGACAAAGCAGCCCGCTTGATCGGTGTCCCATTCACCACTGTAAACATTCACTCTCTCCACCACCGGCACACCGTGGTTGCAGGGTGTACCAACTACAAGATGTACGGAGGAGGAGGGAGGGAGGAATGAAGGGGTAGAGAGTGAGTGAGGGAGGAAGGAAGGGGAGAGGGGAACTCCGATTATTTACCGCCTCCTGGTGCGTCATGCATATTATTTTGCTGTGTCTTCTCTGCTTTAAGAATAGTGAGGGATTAAAGTTAAATAAATGGGTAAAAGAATATATTAAAATAAAGGCCCCCCATTTATGGTTTTCACAGAATAATGGACAGTTTTGGAGCTTGATCCTCAAAACACCATTAAAAAGCCCAGAATGCTATTTAATAAAATTGAAATCTGACGTTTTCCAGTAACTAAATCTGTGGCCCTGATGTTCTCCCCTACATGACATAAACACTCCTATTGATGTAAAGCAGTGCGAGCAACAGCAGAGATCTGCTCTCCATCTCGTGCACGCACACACATATACATATATAAACTTGCTATTAAAAAATAAATTAGTGTATTGATGGACTAGTTGAATTGCACTTTAAAAGAAAGAAAGATTGGCCTATAGGAGAACACCCCCATGGCTGTGAGCAAGTACGCTTGGTTCAACCGTTTTCTGCATTACCGTGAACAGCATTGCTTTAGCTTTTTTTTATCATTTGTTTTGAACATTGAGCTATACATGCTTGAACAAACTATTACTGAATCAACCAGCATGCATGGTAATTTTGATGCAAACAGATGTTAAATTGCACGTACCTGGGAGCGTTTACTTCACCAGTAGGGGGAATGCCTGGTTGCGGAGGCCGACACAGACTCTCATCCTGAGGAAACAATCGCTGTTTTTCTATCACCACTGGATTTATTAATCTTCCATTTCCAGAGCCAGGGATCAGCCCGCGCAGGCCAGACCGGTCCTGCAAAAAAACAAAACCAAGATTTACAAAAAAAAGTGTTCCAAAATAGTGCAAATCAACCAAGCTTAAATTGCCAAAGCTATTGCATAAAAAAGTGCCCTTTACAACAATCGAAAAATGTTACTTAAAAGTTTAGATGAGGACCTGGCTAACCTTTTTCCCCAATCAACGCCACCAAAAATAGATTAACTGGTAATTTGCGGGACCATGAGCTGCACATAATGGTTGCCATGATTGTCCATAACAACAGTTACTGCACTTCCAAATAATTCTGCTGTGATAAGCTGGCATATAAATCCAAGTACCTGTACTTTTTTCTTACAAAAGTGCTCTTGCAGACAGTGTTGAAGGTTCAGCTGCCCAGTAACTGCAATACTAGAGAAGACTAAGCTTCGAACTCAAACAATATAGTGCATTTGAAATCTTGTCACATTTATCCCAGGGAGCGAGTCCAGTAACTACAGCCAAGTGATCGAATTAGGGACAGAAAGTGGCTACAGAGGGATCTGCACTGACCATTCGCACCAGATCAGATCACCAGGCCAGATCACCAACAACGATGAGTCAGCCTACAGGGAGGAGGTCCAGCATCTCCTGAAGTGGTGCGCCGATAACAACCTGGCCCTTAACATCAAGAAAACCAAAGAAATCATTGTGGACTTCAGGAAGTCTAAAGGCGGAAGTCACACCCCCATCCACATCAATGGGGCTGTGGTGGAAAGGGTGGACAGCTTTAAGTTCCTCGGAGTCCACATCACAGAAGACCTCTCCTGGTCCCTCAATACCTCCTCTCTGGTGAAGAAGGCCCAGCAGCGCCTATATTTCCTAAGGAGGCTGAAGGGATGTAACCTGTCACCCCTGATCCTCTCTAACTTCTACCGCTGCACAATAGAGAGCATCCTGACGAACTGTATCACAGTATGGTATGGCAGCTGTAGCTACTATGACCGGAAAGCCCTGCAGCGGGTAGTCAAAACTGCCCAACGCATTACCAGCACCCAGCTACCGACCATAGAGCACATATACCAGAAACGCTGTTTACGGAGGTCACGGTCCATCATCAAAGACCCTACCCACCCCAGCCACAGTCTGTTCGCCCTCCTGCCATCTGGGAGACGCTACAGATGCATTCGCACCCGTACGACCAGATTTAGGAACAGCTTCTTTCCCAGGGCTGTCATCCTACTGAACTCCACAAATAAACTCTAAAGCCTGCACATCTGCCAATGCACTTTATTATGGTTATGTTTATGTTAATATACTACAAGCCAAATGTATGTTGAATGTTTAAATGTCTTAATCCAAATGTGTACACTCGGGAGCCGCAAGCCTACATTTCGTTGTACTGCACTTGTGCACTAACAATTAAAAAAAAATCAAATCAACTTTTATTGTGATTTGATTTGAAGGGTAAGGTTCAACCCTCCCAAATGAGGATACAGAGTAGGTATTGGGAGGGGGGGGGGGGGGGCGGAGAAAGAGGTAGGAGATAAGGGAATTATGACAATCTTTTGGCGTTCTTACATTAATGATTCAAAGAAATAAAATCCACACCTGATCAATTAATTCAAAAAGAACAAAACCTAACCCTGATATCAGCCGATGGAAAAGGTCTACAGGAGAAAATTTGCATTTGCAAAGTTGTTGAAAATGCCAGGCATCCAGCATCAGTAATTACCTGGGAGAGGGGGTATGGAGGTGGTGCTCTCGTCTGTAACTCATGGGTCTGGCTTGAACTTTCTTGTGACCAACTGGTTGTGGTAGTGCCACCCCCGCATGCAGCTGCCTGTTCCTTCTCCTGTCGCAAGGTATTCCGTTGGATTTGCTGGCGTATCAAAAGCTGACGCAACCTCTGCCGCTGAAAAGACAAGGAGGCAACAAAAATTAAACTTCAACAAAGTTTCTTCTGTCATATGTTTACAGCTAACAGCTCCATTATGTAGGTGTCTAAATGGTAGCAATAATAGTATTTGTTTATAATTCAGAGGTCATGGAAGTCAAATCCTAAGCCTGCTCAAAGCAACTGCTAAGTTTGATCAATGCTCAAAATCAGATTGTTTGGGTCGTCTCACCCCAGACCAGACTTCACAAAAGTACATAGAGAACTTGGCAAATAGGATCCAATGTCAATCACATAACTGTGAAAAGGAGCTACAGGAAACTTTTTTTTATCCGGCACCGACGGGGTGCCGGTTCATCAAAATTTCCGGATCACCGAGCGCTATAGTAAAAGATACGAGAGCTGAGAGCTCCGTATAAAGCAACAAACCCTGTTGTTTAGCAACAGGTTCAGAACAATGGCCACAAGTTCCGAGCGTCTCTGTAGCTTAGCAACAGCTGCAGCCACACCCTTGCACAGCAACAGATGGAGGAAGGCAAGTAATAAAAGTTACCTGAACCTACTCCTGAATTTTGCCGGTTAACCGAGATTTCCGGTTATTTAGGTGCCGGTAAATCGAAAGTTTCCTGTATCTAACTTTCATTTCTACAACATCTTTTGTGACCTCTGGACATCCCAAAGTACATTGCAGCCAATGTACCTTTTTTTGGAGTGTAGTCACTGTTGTAATGTGGGAAACACAGCAGCCAATTTGTGCACAGCAAGCTCCCACAAACAGCAATGTGACAGTGACCAGATAATCTGTTTTAGTGATGTTGGTTGAGGGATAAATATTGGCCAGAACACCGGGGAGAACTCCCCCGCTCTTCTTCAAAATAGTGCCCTGGGATCTTTTACGTCCACCTGAGAGAGCAGACGGGGCCTCGGTTTAATGTCTCATCCAAAATACAGCATCTGACAGTGCAACAATTTGCTGGAGTGGAACTTGAACCCATAACCTTCTGACATAGAAACATAGCCTGCTCCGCCATTCAATGAGATCATGGCTGATCATCCAAATTCAGTACCCTGTCCCTGCCTTCTCCCCATATCCCTTGATCTCTTTAGCCTTAAGAAATATATCCAACTCTTTTTTGAATATATTTAATGAACTGGCCTCCACCGCCCTCTGTGGCGGAGAATTCCACAGGTTCACCACTCTCTGGGTGAAGAAATTCCTCCTCATTTCAGTCCTAAATGGCTTACCCCTTATCCTTAGACTATGACCCCTGGTTCTGGACTCCCCGGCCATCATAAACATCCTTCCTGCATCTAGTCTGTCCAGGCCTGACAGAATTTTATAGGTTTCGATGAGATCCCCTCTCAATCTTCTAAACTCCAGTGAGTATAAACCCAATCGGCACAATCTCTCCTCATACGTCATTCCTGCCATCCCAGGTATCAGCCTGGTGAATCTTCGCTGCACTCCTTCCATGGCAAGAACGTCCTTCCTCAGGTAAGGCGACCAAAACTGCACACAATGCTCAAGGCGCGGTCTCACCAAGGCCCTGTACAACTGTAGCAAGACATCCTTGCTCCTGTACGCGAACCCTCTTGCTACGAAAGCCAACATACCATTTGCCTTCTTAACCGCCTGCTGCACCTGCATGCTTACCTTCAGCGACTGGTGCACAAGAACACCCAGGTATCTTTGCACTTCCCCTTCTCCCAATCTATTGCCATTCAAATAATAATCTGCCTTCCTGTTTTTGCCACCAAAGTGGATAACCTCACATTTATCCACATTATAGTACATTTGCCATGTTTCTGCCCAATCACCCAATCTGTCCAAATCGTACTGGGAGGAGAGTGCGCTACCCACCGAGCCACAGCCGACACTAACTGGTTGTTTCAATTTTTGTAATCACATGCTTCCCAGTGGTCCACTGTGATCCATAAGGAAGCGTGAAGATTCTAAATTAAAATAACTTGGTAGGTAAGTACATGTAATCACAAGCTTAATTCAATGCTACAGATTCTAACCTGTCTCTGTTTCTCCAGCTCTGTCTGACTGAGATTTCCAGCTTGGGCTCCCCTGTTAAATGGAAGCTCGTGCAAGTCCCTGCTGGGAGATGCTGGAGGATGGACCTGTGTGGAACTCTCGCTGCTTCTCTCCGATGGCGATGAATCACTCACTGATCGGCTGCTAGTGGAAGTTTGGTATGAGCAATCTTGCTGTAAAGGTAGTGTATCTTGCTTGATCAAGGATGGCCTTAAAGGCATGTTGGTGAAAGTTTCATCTCTTGCAATAGACGGTGTATCTGGAGGACCTGATTGATTACTGGCATTGAGTTGAGAGCAATGAGCATCACTTGTATTGAGCTGGTTGCTCATCAGGTGACTTTGTGGAAAATTATTTGTTCGAGGCATCTGAGATACGGACTGCTGAGAATGGGTTTCTTTAACCAGATCTCCTGGTGATGAAGTGAATGGAAATGGACTTTGCGGCTGAGCACTGGCAAATGTCTTGACACATGGGTCAAAAGAGTGAGGCCTTGGAGACTGAGGCTGCATTACATAAGCCACTTTTGAATGTGCGTCGCTGTGTTGAGAAAACATTGCCGAATGCTGAATGGTACCAGTTGGTTGCCCATGAGACACTGGTGAGGATTTGAAACCGGTGTCAACCATTTGGGGTCTCTGTGGTTTGTGAAGCTGAGCATAAGGATCTCTGGAAGGTGGCCGAGAATAAGGGTCTGGTGACTGGAATCTGGAAGCAATGGGAGACTGAGGAAATGTCTCATTGGAATGTGGCCTGGGTGTCAATGGTGAACTGCACTGAGACTGTGGACTCATGGGTACCCTGGAGAGGGAATCAGAAGGGAGAGATTTAGGAGGTAGCGGAGAGCAGCTCTCACTAGAAGATGGTCGTGGTGTCAAAGAAGGTTGATGATATGGATCAGGAAATGGTGTAGAAGGAGACTGCCGGTACAAATCGGTCTGAGTCTGTGGTGAGACACCCTGCGATTGAGGGTGTAGTTCCTGAGAACGCTGAGCAGGTACAGTGGGTGTTTGGTCCACGTACGATGATCTGGGAGTTAAAGGTGCTTTGAAGATATCTCTGTCCCTCCCGTCAGAGAGTGATCGTACATTCATACTTGGATCCAACATTGCAGCTCTGTAAAGGGAAGCCAAGGAATTCGAACTCAAATCTTGTCTCATAACTCCTGCAAACTGTTCATTTCTGGGGTGCTGTGCTCCAACTTCTGGATCTGAGAGTCGCCTTAACTGCTCTCCAGTTGGTGATGGCAACGTTAGAGTTTCAGGTGGTTTTGCGTAACAGTCTGTCGACTGTGATGATCGAAACCCTGGACTTCCTAAAGGCTGATCAACTGTGTGGCCATCATGTGACTCACCAAGCACTCTAGATCGGAGGAAGGAGTCTGGAGTTAGAGGATGCTGATGGTGTGACATCCCTGGTGTTGCAGAATGCAGCTCTGAAGAGCCAAGAAGCTGCGGTCGGCCTGGAACAACAGGGCGAGGTACACCTGACTGGTGGTGGGAGCTGTTCCATGCTGGTGCTTGACTCGGATTACTGGAAGACTGAATGTTGGGTTCCTGAGGGTACGGTGTAAGTGGATGCCCAAAAGGATCCTGGGCTACAATTCCAGTTGGAGACTGCATATGCAGTTTTGGGAACAAGTCACTGCTGGAGTCTGTTGGTGATGGGCTTGCCGACTGCAGTTTGACAAATTCATTAGTCGAGGTAGTAAATGATTTGTTACCATGTAATGAAGCATTCTGGCCTAAACCTTCAATCCTCAGTTCTGCTGGGGAACCGGAATTCCCCCCAACTAATGTTGCTGGAGTGAGGCTGGTCACTGCAGGATTCTGAGTCAGGGCTTGTAGATGACGGGGTGGTTTACGATCCTGTTTTGCCTCTTGCCTCTCAATTTTGGGCTGCTTGTTACCTTGCATATCAACTTGCTGTGAAAACAAACAAAACAGAATGAGTTGCATTTTATGTTAATATATTCTGGGGAGAAGGGGGTCTTGTCCACTTATTGGGACAAGACATCTTTATACAAGACTCTCGAATGGCGATACTGCAGTGGGTAACGAGAGAGATCCAAGAACACATTTAAGCACAACCTTAAGCTACGTAATATCAATTCACAGCTGGGAAAATCTAGCAGCTAATCACAGCTACATGATGTTATCAACTGGTACAAGTACTGACACATTGTTCTCCTGAAATAGCAAAACCAGAAACATGAACAGCAGCAGTCTTTTGACCCCCTGATGACTGTTTGTATCTGTGAAACATGGGACAGATTCGCTTGCCAACAAAGGCTGCCATCTTTGAGCACAAACAACCACGACACTTCAAAGTAATTCAGTATGTGAAGTGCTTCCAACAGGTTTCAACATGGTAGGGCACTATATAAATGCACATGTTAATAAGGGACAACCTAAAGTTACAAGTACATACGCATCGTCTTTAATAACACTTGCAAATCACAGGACACTTCATGACTTCAGTTCCCCTTTGACTCATTTAATTAATTAAGGCAGGCATGTTGGAGGTACAGGCCCAAGTTAGATTTCCATGTCAGGTCAAGCTTACCTTCTGTGCCTTGTTGATGCGCTGAGCTGCCCTGTTGTCTTTGGCCTTTTGCTGAAAAGCAAGAAAGATTCTGAATTACACACAAAATAATATTTTGGAGATCAGAACAATATTGATCATCTAAGGAAGTCTGTGTGGAACAGATACGCTAGAGTTGATTTTAGCCATGGGATCCTCTTACCTGATCTGTGGAGTGAACATGCCAATGTCAATTGGTCTCAAAGACCAAGCATGGCTAGAACTCTCAGCTTCTAAGCCAGCCAATCAGGGTCATGATCCACAAAAATCAAGGACTGCAGGCACCATTTAAAGCCTGCTTCAGCTCTCATTTGTACACCTGTGTTGCACAGTAACCAATCTTTTAAACTATATCTCTTGCAAGGGATCTGAATTTTATCTAATGTCAATTAATTTGTTTTATTAGAGCAGTTTTAGGTGTCGGTGCGGGGACTTCTGGGCAAACGCATACCAGTAAGGTAAGAATGGCACCTGCTTTGGGATAGAAACATAGGACAATAGGAGCAGGAGTCGGCCATTCGGCCCTTTGAGTCTGCTCCGCCATTCAGTATAATCATGGCTGATCCTCTATCTCAATACCATATTCCCGCTCTCTCGCCATACTCCTTGATGCCTTGTGTCTAGAAATCTATCTATCTCCTTCTTAAATATATTCAGTGACTTGGCCTCCACAGCCTTCTGTGGTAGAGAATTCCACATGTTCACCACCCTCTGAGTGAAGACATTTCTCATCTCAGTCCTAAATGTCCTACCCTGTATCCTGAGACTGTGACCCCTCGTTCTAGACCCCCCAGCCAGGGGAAACATCCTCCCTGCATCCAGTCTGTCTAGCCCTGTCAGAATTTTATACGTTTCAATGAGATCCCCTCTCATTCTTCTAAACTCTAGTGAATACAGGCTTAGTCAACCCAATCTCTCCTCATACGACAGTCCTGCCATCCCAGGAATCAGTCTGGTGAACCTTCGCTGCACTCCCTCTATGGCAAGTATATCCTTTCTTAGGTAAGGAGACCAAAACTGCACACAGTACTCCAGGTGTGGTCTCGCCAAGGCCCTGTACAACTGTAGTAAGACATCCTTGCTCCTGTACTCAAATCCTCTTGCAATGAAGGCCAACATACCATTTGCCTTCCTAACTGCTTGCTGCACCTGCATGTTTGTTTTCAGTGACTGGTGTACAAAGACACCCAGGTCCCTCTGTACATCAACATTTCCCAATATTTCATCATTTAAATAATACTCTGCCTTTCTGTTTTTCCTATCGAAGTGGATAACTTCACATTTATCCACGTTATACTGCATCTGCCATGTATTTGCCCACCTCACTCAACTTGTCTAAATCGCCTTGAAGCCTCTTTGCATGCTCCTCACAACCCCACCTAGTTTTGTGTCATCAGCAAACTTGGAAATATTACATTTGGCTCCCTCATCCAAATCATTGATATATATTGTGAATAGCTGGGGCCCAAGCACTGATCCCTGCGGTACCCCACTAGTCATTGCCTGCCACCCCGAAAAAGACCCATTTATTCTTACTCTGTTTCCTGTTTAAGAACATAAGAAATAGGAGGAGTAGGCCATACGGCCCCTCAGGCCTGCTCCGCCATTCAATAGGATCATGGCTGATCCGAATCTAGACTCACGTCCACTTCCCTGCCCTCTCCCTTATCTGCTAGGACAATGTCTATCTCCATTTTAAATTTATTTAATGTTGCAGCTTCCACAGCTCTCTGGGGAAGCAAATTCCATAGATTTACTACCCTTAGTGAAGAAGTTTCTCCTCATCTCAGTTTTGAAAGGGCAGCCCCTTATTCTAAGATTATGCCCCCTAGTTCTAGTCTCACCCATCAGTGGAAACATCCTCACCGCATCCACCCGATCAAGCCCCCTCACAATCTTATATGTTTCGATAAGATCGCCTCTCATTCTTCTGAACTCCAATAAGTAGAGTCCCAACCTATTCAACCTTTCCTCATACGTCAACCCCCTCATCCCTGGAATCAACCGAGTGAACCTTCTCTGAACCGCCTCGAGAGCAAGTATATCTTTTCTTAAACATGGAAACCAAAACTGCACGCAGTATTCCAGGTGTGGCCTCACCAATACCTTGTATAACTGCAGCAAGACTTCCCTGTTTTTATACTCCATCCCCCTTGCAATAAAAGCCAAGATTCCATTGGCCTTCCTGATCACCTGCTGCACCTGCATACTAACTTTTTGTGTTTCATGTACCAGGACCCCCAGATCCCTTTGTACTGTAGCACTTTGCAGTTTCTCTCCATTTAGATAATAACTTGCTCTTTGATTTTTTCTGCCAAAGTGCATAACCTCACACTTTCCAATATTATATTCCATCTGCCAAATCTCTGCCCACTCACTTAGCCTGTCTATGTCCTTTTGCAGGTTTTTTATGTCCTCCTCACTCACTGCTTTCCCTCCCATCTTTGTATCGTCGGCAAACTTGGATATGTTGCACTCGGTCCCTTCCTCCAAATCGTTAATATAGATTGTAAAGAGTTGGGGTCCCAGCACTGAACCCTGTGGGACACCACTAGTTACTGATTGCCAGCCCGAGAATGAACCATTTATCCCAACTCTTTGTTTTCTGTTAGATAGCCAATCTTCCACCCATGCCAGTATATTACCCCCAATCCTGTGATTTTTTAATCTTGATCAGTAATCTTGTGTGGAACCTTGTCAAATGCCTTTTGGAAGTCCACATACACTACATCCACTGGTTCCCCTTTATCCACCCTGTATTTTACATCCTCAAAGAATTCGAGCAAATTTGTCAAACATGACTTCCCCTTCGTAAAACCATGCTGACTGTCCTATTAAATTATGTTTATCCAATTTTCAATCCATGCCAGTATATTACCCCCAATCCCATGTGCTTTAATTTTGCACACTAACCTCTTACGTGGGACTTTATCAAAGGCCATCGAAAAATCCAAATACACCACATCCACTGGTTCTCCCTTATCTATTCTACCAGTTACATCCTCAAAATGCTCCAGCAGGTTTGGTAAACACGATTTCCCTTTCATAAATCCATGTTGATTTTGTCTAATCCCATTGATATTTTCTAAGTGCTCTGTTATCGCATCCTTTAGAATAGACTCTAGCATTTTCCCTACTACTGATGTTAGGCTAACCGGTCTGTAGTTCCCTGTTTTCTCTCCCTCCTTTTTTAAATAGTGGGGTTACATTTGCCACCCTCCAATCTGCAGGAACTGTTCCATAAGCTATAGAATTTTGGAAGATGACAACCAATGCATCCACTATTTCCATGGCTACCTCTTTTAGTACTCTGGGATGCAGATTATCAGGCCCTGGAGATTTATCGGCTTTCAGTCCCATTAATTTCTCCAACACTATTTTTTTACTAATACTCATTTCCTTTAATTCTTCCTTCTCACTAGACCCTTGGTTCCCTAGCATTTCTGGGAAGTTATTTGTGTCCTCTTCTGTGAGGGCAGAACCAAAGTATTTGTTTAATTGCTCACCCATTTCCTTGTTCCCCATTATAAATTCTCCTGTTTCTGACTGTAAGGGACCTACATTGGTCTGCATTAATCTTTTTCTTTTTACATACTTGTAGAAGCTTTTACAGTCCGCTTTTATGTTCCTTGCAAGTTTACTCTCGTACTCGATTTTTCCCCCCTTAATCAATCACTTGGTCCTTTTTTGCTGAACTCTAAACTGCTCCCAATCCTCAGGCTTGCTACTTTTTCTGGCAACTTTATATGACTCCTCTTTGGATCTAATACTATCCTTAATTTCTTTTGTTAGCCATGGTTGGGCCGCATTTTCTTGTGTTTTTGCGCCAGAAAGGAATGTGTAACTGTTGCAATGCATGCATTTGTTCCTTAAATTTTAGCCATTGCCTATCCAAATAGAATGGAGCAGGTGATGTGTTACTGTTGCGAGATGTGGGAGCCGGTGAACCCCATTGAGGCTCACGGTGATTACGTCTGCGACAAGTGTCTGCTGCTACAGGAACTCCAGCTCCGTGTTGATGAGCTGGAGTCTGAGCTTCAGACACTGCGACACATCAGGGAGGGGGAGAAGTACCTGGACTCTGTGTATCAGGAGGTGGTCACACCTATGAAGTTAAGTAATTCAGATGTAGCCCATGGTCAGGGACAGGACGGTGTGACGACGAGTGAGGCAGGTACGGGGATCCAGGAGGTAGAGCTGGAGGAGCCGCAGCCCTTGCTCTTGACCAACAGGTTCGACGTTCTTACTCCCTGTGGGGACAGGAGCAGGGACTGCAGGGAGGATGAGCAACCTGGCCACAGCACCGTGGAACGGGGGGCCATTCAAGAGGGGGGAGTAAATAGAAATGTTGTAGTGGTAGGGGATAGTATTATTAGGGGGATAGATAGAGTTCTCTGCAGCCGAGAGCGAGAGTCCCGAAGGCTGTGTTGCCTACCCGGTGCCAGGGTTAAGGACATCTCCTCTGGGCTGTAAAGAAACTTGCAGTGGGAGGGGGTGGATCCAGTTGTCGTGGTCCATGTTGGTACAAACGACGTAGATAGGACTAGGAGGCCGGTTCTGTTAAAGGAGTATGAGCAGCTAGGGGTCAAATTAAAAAACAGAACCTCAAGGGTAATAATCTCTGGATTATTACCTGAGCCACGAGCAAATTTGGCTAGGACAAATAAAATTAGAGAGTTAAATGCGTGGCTCAAAGACTGGTGTGGGAGAAATGGGTTTTGCTTCCTGGGACACTGGCACCAGTACTGGGGCAGGAGGGAGCTGTTCCGTTGGGACGGGCTTCACTTGGCCAGTGCTGGGACTAGAGTCCTGGCGGATCATATAACTAGGGCTGTAGAGAGGGCTTTAAACTAACTAGTGGGGGGGGGGGGGGGGGGGGGGGGGAGGTTCCCAGAGAGCAAATAATAAAAATGACAACAGAGAAGGTCATAGACTTAGGTAGCAGTGGGGAAATTAAAAACCAGAGCGTGTCAGGAAGGGGCAGAAGGTATGGAGTAAAAGGTAAAGTAATAAAAAGGGCAAAAGCAGGAACTAAGTGTCACAAAACATATTTGAAAGTTCTCTATCTGAATGCACGTAGCATTCGTAACAAAATAGACGAGTTAATGGCACAAATAACTACATATGGGTATGATCTTGTGCCCATTACAGAAACATGGCTGCAGGGTGACAATGCCTGGGAATTAAACATACCAGGTTATTTAACGATCAGGAAGGACAGGCAGGAAGGAAGGGGAGGTGGGGTGGCTATGTTAATAAAGGAAGGAATCACTAATACAGAGAAATGATATTGGGTCAAAAGATCAGGATAATGAAACAGTTTGGGTGGAGGTAAGGAATAATAAGGGGAAAAAAACACCAGTGGGCGCAGTCTATAGGCCCCCGAACAGTTGCAACTCTGTTGGACGGAGTATCTATCAGGAAATAGTTGAGGCTTGTAATAAGGGAACATCTATAATTATGGGGGATTTTAACTATCATATTAATTGGACAAATCAAATTGGGCAGGGCTGCCTTGAGGATGAGTTCATTGAGTGTATTAGGGATGGGTTTCTTGAGCAGTATTTAACTGAACCGACCAGGGGGCAAGCAACCTTAGATCTGGTCCTGTGTAACGAGACAGGATTAATTAAAAATGTCCCAGTAAAGGATCCCCTTGGAATGAGTGACCATAACATGGTTGAATTCCATATTCAATTAGAGGGTGAGAAGGTTGGATCTCAAACAAGCGTGCTAAGCTTGAATAAAGGAGACTATGAAGGTATGAGAGTGGAATTGAGTAGAGTGGATTGGGAAAATAGATTAAAGGGTAAGACGATACATGATCACTGGTGTACATTTAAGGAGTTATTTTACAACTTCCAAAAAATATATATTCCACTGAGAAGAAAAGGGTGTAAAAGAAAAGACAGCCATCCGTGGCTAATTAAAGAAATTAAGGATAGTATTCGACTAAAAACAAGGGCATATAAGGTAGCCAAATCTAGTGGGAGGATAGAGGATTGGGAAAACTTTAAAAGACAGCAAAAAATAACAAAAAGATTGATTAAGAAAGGGAAGATAGATTATGAAAGTAAATTAGCAAAAAATATAAAAACAGATAGTAAGAGTTTTTATAGTTATATAAAAAGAAAAAGGGTGGCTAAAGTAAATGTTGGTCCCTTAGAGGATGAGACCGGGAAATTAATGGTGGGAAATATGGAGATGGCAAAAACACTGAATGAATATTTTGTATCAGTCTTTACAGTAGAAGACACTAAGAATATCCCAACACTGGACAAACAGGGGGCTATAGGGGGGGGAGGAGCTAAACACGATCAAAATCACTAAGGAAGTGGTACTCGGTAAAATAATGGGACTCAAGGCGGATAAATCACCTGGACCTGATGGCTTACATCCTAGGGTCTTGAGGGAAGTGGCGGTAGGGATTGTGGATGCATTGGTAATAATTTTCCAAAACTCCCTGGACTCAGCAAAGGTCCCGGCAGACTGGAAAACTGCTAATGTAACACCCTTATTTAAAAAGGGCAGTAGACAGAAGGCTGGAAACTATAGACCGGTTAGCCTAACATCTGTGGTAGGTAAAATATTGGAGTCCATTATTAAGGAGACAGTAACAGGACATTTGGATAATCATAATTTAATAGGACAAAGTCAGCATGGTTTTATGAAGGGGAAGTCATGTTTGACAAATTTGCTGGAGTTCTTTGAGGAAGTAACATATAGGGTGGATAAAGGGGAACCAGTGGACGTAGTGTATTTAGACTTCCAAAAGGCATTTGACAAGGTGCCACACAAAAGATTATTGCTTAAGATAAAAAAATCACGGGATTGGGGGTAATATTCTGGCGTGGGTGGAGGATTGGCTATCTAACAGAAGGCAGAGAGTTGGGATAAATGGTTCATTCTCGGACTGGCAATCAGTAACTAGTGGTGTTCCACAGGGGTCAGTGCTGGGTCCCCAACTCTTTACAATCTATATTAACGATTTGGAGGAGGGGACCGAGTGTAACATATCAAAGTTTGCAGATGATACTGTGGTAAACCACGTTCACTATCGTATCACTGTTAGTAGTTAGCACTGTTCACCACTGTTCGTTATAACTGTATCACTGACCACTATTGTATCACGGTACGAGGTCGCCTCTTGCCACACTGCTATACCTGGGATGACCACTGCCGACTCCGCCTTGGCTCCACCCACCAGGCCAGGTATAAAGGTGAGCGACTGGCTGGTATTCCTCCTGCTTGGATCGGATCACCCACGAGAGTGGGCTCTGTTATTTAGTCAATAAAAACCTTTAGTCACCTTCGTAACTCTTCGCCTTTTATTGGAGGAATTGATAGGTATATCAATTTTATTGACTAAATTTAATGATGTCCGACAACGAGTCACAACCGGCGGAGGAGCCACCAGCGCAGCTCCCAGGAGCACAGCCACACCAGCCAGCTTGGCTGCGAGCCCTCAGACCGCCGTACCTGGACCTGAACCCACGAGCAGCAAACTCAGCCGCAGACTTTAAACACTGGCTGGTCTGCTTCGAATCATACCTGAGAGAATCCAGCGTCCCTCAGGCATCCAAACTAAGTGTCCTGCAGGCACAACTGAGCCCGAGAGTATACACTCTCATCGAGGACATGACTACCTACGAGACCGCCATCAACCTGCTGAAACAGAAGTACCGGACCCCGGTAAACTACATGTACGCTAGGCACCTCCTAAGATCACGGCCGCAACAGCCAGGAGAATCAGTAGCCGAATTCTCACAGGCGCTACATGCACTCGCCAGGAACTGTGACTTTAAATCGGTGTCGGCAGCCGAAAATACTGAAGATAATATCCGCGACGCATTCCTGAAAGGCCTACGGTCCGAGTACTCACGGCAAAGACTGCTGGAAGCTAAAGACCTCAGCATGGAAAAAGCTGAAGCCCTCGCTATCTCCCTGGAAGTGGCCCACCAAGATCAGGAAGCATTCACCAGGTACTGCTCGCGACCCTGGGACTCGGGCCCGACCCCTACCACAGCACCCTTCCCAGCGCCGCCCCCGGGACCTACCTCTGCGTCGGCGTCCCGGACCCGCCACCCCCGGCACCGGCCCCGACATCGGGCATCCGCGATCGGGCCGCCGGCTGTTTTTTTTGTGGCCAGGAGAAGCACCCGAGGTCGCGCTGCCCAGCCAAGAACTCCATATGCAAAACCTGCCTGAAGAAAGGCCACTTCTCCAAGGCCTGCAGGAGCGGATCCTCAGAGGCCAGCAGTGCCGCATGCGAACTATGGGGGCGGCCATCTTCGTTTAGGGCAACTGAGGCCAGCATCCCCACGCATGAGTCATGGGGGCGGCCATCTTTAATTAAGGCAACCGACCCCAATCGTGCCTCATGGGGCCCTACCTCGTGGGAGACGCCATTTTACTCACCACGCCCGACCGCCTCGCCCGCAGATGACAACGACTCGCTCAGCTACACACTAGCTTCCGTCACCCTGGACCAAGCCCGCCCGCACCATCTGTCCAAGTCAATGATGGACATCAAAGTGAACGGCCACGCCACGACCTGCCTGTTCGACAGCGGAAGCACGGAGAGCTTCATCCACCCAGACACGGTGAGCCACTACTCCCTCTCTGTCCTACCAACGCGCAGCCGAATCTCGATGGCATCGAGGTCCCACGCCACGGACATCAGCGGCTACTGTGTCGTGACCCTGTCGGTTAAGGGCACGGAGTATAAAAACTTTAAACTCCTCGTCCTCCCCCATCTCTGCGCTGCCGTCCTACTAGGGCTGGACTTCCAATCCCACCTCCAAAGCGTAACCCTAGCATACGGTGGACCCCTCCCCCCACTCACAGTCAACAACCAGCAAACGTTAAACCGCCCACCGCGTAACACCTGCAGCCTCTCCACCCTCAAGGTCCCGCCACCCTCTCTGTTTGCTAACCTTACCCCTGACTGCAAACCCGTCGCTACCAAGAGCAGGCGGTATAGCGCCGGGGACAGAGCCTTCATTAGCTCTGAGGTGCGGCGCCTCCTGAAAGAGGGCATTATCGAGGGGAGCAGCAGCCCCTGGCGTGCCCAGGTCGTAGCCGTAAAGACCGGCGATAAAAACCGCCTGGTCATCGACTACAGCCAGACCATAAACAGATATACCCAGCTGGACGCATACCCCCTCCCCCGCATATCTGACATGGTCAATCAGATTGCACAGTATAAAGTATTCTCGACCATCGACCTGAAGTCGGCCTACCACCAACTCCCTATCCACCCTGAGGACCGCCAGTATACCGCCTTCGAGGCGAATGGGCGCCTATACCACTTCCTTAGGGTCCCCTTCGGTGTCACTAATGGGGTCTCGGTCTTCCAAAGGGAGATGGACCAGATGGTTGACCAGAACGAACTGCAGGCTACATTCCCCTACCTAGATAACGTCACTATCTGCGGCCGCGACCGGCAGGAACATGACGCGAATCTGGAGAAATTCCTCCGTACGGCCCAACGGCTGAACCTCACCTACAATAAGGAGAAATGCGTGTTTAACACCACGCGCCTTGCCATCCTCGGCTGCGTAGTGGAGACCGGAATCATCGGCCCCGACCCAGAAAGAATGCGCCCCCTCATGGAGCTACCCCTCCCCCACTGCCCTAAAGCACTTAGGAGAACCCTGGGGCTTTTCGCCTACTATGCCCAATGGGTACCCAATTACACGGACAAAGCCAGACCCCTCCTGAAAGCCGCTTCCTTCCCCCTCACGGAGGTGGCGTGCGCGGCCTTCTCCCTCATTAAGGGAGACATAGCCAAGGCCACGATGCACGCAGTGGACGAGTCCATCCCCTTTCAGGTGGAGAGCGACGCATCCGACTTCGCCTTAGCCGCCACCCTAAACCAGGAGGGGAGGCCAGTGGCCTTCTTCTCAAGGACCCTACAGGGCCCCCGAGATCCGACATTCGTCGGTCGAGAAAGAGGCCCAGGCGATCGTGGAGGCAGTACGGCGCTGGAGGCACTACCTGGCAGGCAAACGATTTACCCTCCTCACCGACCAGCGTTCGGTGGCTTTCATGTTTAATAACAAGCTGAAGGGCAAAATCAAGAATGACAAGATTTTGAGATGGAGAATCGAGCTCTCCACCTACGATTATGAGATCTTGTACCGGCCAGGCAAGCTGAACGAATCCCCTGATGCCCTTTCACGAATGACATGCGCCAGCGCGCCTATCGATAGGCTTCAGACCCTCCACGACCAGCTCTGCCACCCCGGAGTCACCAGACTCTACCATTTCATTAAGGCCCGCAACCTGACCTACTCCATCGAGGAGGTCAGGACCATGACCAGGAACTGCCAGACCTGTGCGGAGTGCAAACCGCACTTCTATAGGCCGGACCGAGCAAGCCTGATCAAGGCCACCCGCCCCTTCGAGCGCCTGAGCATCGACTTTAAGGGGCCCCTCCCGTCCTCTGACCGTAATGTGTACTTCCTCAACATCGTTGATGAGTACTCCCGTTTCCCCTTTGCCTTCCCCTGCCCCGACATGACCAGTAGCACGGTCATTAAGTGCCTGAATGCCCTCTTCGCCTTGTTCGGGTTCCCGAACTATATACACAGCGACCGGGGCTCCTCCTTCATGAGCGAGGAACTCCGGCAATTCCTCCTAGAGAGAGGTATTGCAGCAAGCAGGACCACCAGCTACAACCCCAGAGGTAACGGTCAGGTGGAAAGAGAGAACGCGACGGTATGGAAGGCCGTCCTCTTAGCCTTAAAGTCTAAGGGCCTCCCAACCTCCCGCTGGCAAGAAGTCCTCCCGACAGCGCTGCACTCCATCCGGTCATTACTTTGCACGGCCACTAACACCACCCCCCATGAACGAATGTTCGTTTTCCCCAGGAAGTCGACTACGGGAACCACTCTACCAACCTGGCTGACCGCCCCGGGGCCGGTCTGGCTGCGGAAACACGTGAGGACCCATAAAACGGACCCCCTGGTCGAGAGGGTGAACCTCCTGCATGCCAACCCCCAGTACGCCGACGTGGCGTACCCAGACGGGCGGGAGGACACTGTCTCCCTACGAGACCTCGCACCCTCAGCCGATCCGGAAACACCGCCACCACCCCCCCCAACCTCAGTCCAGGTAGACGGCATGCCGGAACCCCACGAGCCCTCGCCGACCACGCAAACACCAGCATCAACACCGGATAAGGCACCAGCACCGGATAAGGCAACACCACCGCTGCGGCGATCGGAGAGGCTTACGAAGCCTCCGGACAGACTGACCTACCAGAATTGGTACTACACTTCACCCCGCCGGACTTAATTCTAAACAAGGGGTGAATGTGGTAAACCACGTTCACTATCGTATCACTGTTAGTAGTTAGCACTGTTCGTTATAACTGTATCACTGACCACTATTGTATCACGGTACGAGGTCGCCTCTTGCCACACTGCTATACCTGGGATGACCACTGCCGACTCCGCCTTGGCTCCACCCACCAGGCCAGGTATAAAGGTGAGCGACTGGCTGGTATTCCTCCTGCTTGGATCGGATCACCCACGAGAGTGGGCTCTGTTATTTAGTCAATAAAAACCTTTAGTCACCTTCGTAACTCTTCGCCTTTTATTGGAGGAATTGATAGGTATATCAGATACTAAGATGGGAGGGAAAGTAGTGAGTGAGGAGGACATAAAAAACCTGCAAGGGGACATAGACAGGCTAAGTAAGTGGGCAGAGATTTGGCAGATGGAATACAATACTGAAAGTGTGAGGTTATGCACTTTGGCAGGAAAAATCGTAGAGCAAGTTATTATCTTAATGGCAAGAAACTGGAAAGTACTGAAGTACAAAGGGATCTGGGGGCCCTGGTGCACGAAACTCAAAAGGTTAGTATGCAGGTGCGGTAATTGATTAAGGCGGCCAATGGAATGTTGGCTTTCATTGCTAGGGGGATAGAATATAAAAATAGGGAGGTATTGCTTCAGTTGTACAAGGTATTGGTGAGACCGCACCTGGAATACTGCATACAGTTTTGGTGTCCATCCTTAAGAAAAGACATACTTGCTCTCGAGTCAGTACAAAGAAGGTTCACTCGGTTAATCCCGGGGATGAGGGGATGGACATATGAGGAGAGGTTGAGTAGATTGGGACTCTACTCATTGGAGTTCAGAAGAATGAGAGGCGATCTTATTGAAACATATAAGATTGTGAAGGGGTTGGATCGGGTGGATGCGGGGAGGATGTTCCCGATGATGGGTGAAACTAGAACTAGGGGGCATAGTCTTAGAATAAGGGGCTGCTCTTTCAAAACTGAGATGAGGAGGAACTACTTCACTCAGGAGGGTGGTAGGTCCATGGAATATGCTGCCCCAAAAAGCTGTAGAAGCTACATCATTACATACATTTAAAACAGAAATAGACAGTTTCCTAGAAGTAAAGGGAATTAAGGGTTACGGGGAGCGGGCAGGAATTTGGACGAGTCTAGGTTCGGATCGGTCATGGCCCTGTGGGTAGCGGAGCGGGCCCAGGGGCCATGTAGCCTGATCCTGCTCCTATTTCGTGTGTCTAATTCTGTTAGATTCAGGAGATGGTTCAGTGATAGTAGATTGGCGGTTAGGATCAGATCAGCCATGATCTTATTGAATGGCGGAGCAGGCTCGAGGGGCCGATTGGCCTACTCCTGCTCCTATTTCTTATGTTCTTATGTTCTCATGCCTTTTAATGAAGTTCTCCAATCTATCACAGCCAACTCACTCCTCATACCTTCGTAGTTTCCTTTGTTTAGATTTAGGACCCTAGTTTCGGATTTGACTTCTTCACTTTCCATCTTAAATGAAGAATTCGATCATGTTATGGTCACTCTTCCCTAAAGGACCCCGCACATGATTATTAATTAACCCCTTCTTGTTGCACAATACCCAATCTAGGATAGCCTGTTCCCTAGTTGGCTCCTCAACGTACTGGTCTAAAAAACCATCTCATACACACTCCAGGAATTCATCCTCCACAGTATTATTGCTAATTTGGTTTGGCCAGTCCATATGTAGATTAAAGTCACCCATGATTACTGTAGTACCCCTTGTTACATGCATCTCTAATTTCCTGTTTGATGCCATCCCCTACATTACCACTGCTGTTTGGAGGCCTATAGACAACTCCCAGCAGTGTTTTCTGCCCCTTGGTGCTTCTTAGCTCCACCCAAACTGATTCTACATCTTTATTTTCTTTCTCACTATTGCTCTGATTTCATCCTTTGCTACCACCGCCCCACCTCTTCCTTTTTGCCTGTCCTTCCTAAATATCGAATATCCTTGGATATTCAGCTCCCAGCCTTGGTCACCCTGCAGCCATGTCGCCGTAATCACAATTATATCGTATCCGTCTACATCTATTTGCGCTGTTAATTCGTCTACCTTATTACGAATGCTTCGTGCATTCAAATACAGTGCCTTTAGATTTGCCTTTTTAACATTTTTAGACATCGTAACATTTGTTTGTACTATGGCCCATTTGTCTTACCGTTTTTTCTTACCTGGACCTTATTTGTTAGTGCACTCCTTTGTTTGTACACTGTCCCTTCCTGACACAATCTGGCTATCCTTACCCCAATCACTTTCCTGCACTGCTTCCTTGTCTTTTCTCTGTGGTATTCTAGATTTCTCTCCACCGGGACCGCCCCCCCCCCCCCCCACTTATTTAGTTTAAAGCCCTATGTATCTCCCTAGTTATTCGAGTTGCTAGAACTCTGGTCCCAGCATGGTTCAGGTGTCGTCTGTCCACTAAGATGAAAGCAGCTGATATGAAATTTTTTTTTTTTTTTTTTTTAAACACATACTTAAAAGTTAGAAACAAGCCACACAGTGGGTATGGTAGTGTTGTGGCTATGTTACTGGACTAGTAATCCAGAGGCCTGGACTAATGATCCTGAGAATGAGAGATCAGCACGGTGGCATAGTGGTTAGCACTGTTGCCTCACAGCGCCAGGGACCCGGGTTCGAATCCGGCCTCGGGTGACTGTCTGTGTGGAGTTTGCGCATTCTCCCCGTGTTTGCGTGGGTTTCCTCCGGGTGCTCCGGTTTCCTCCCACAGTCCAAAAATGTGCGGGTTAGGTTGATTGGCTATGATAAATTGACCCTTAGTGTTAGGGGGATTAAATACGTGGGGTTACGGGGATAGGGTGGGATATGTGTTGATGTAGGGGTTACAGGGATCGGGTGGGATATGTGTCGGTGCAGGCTCGATGGGCCGAAATGGCCTCTATCTGCACTGTTTCTGTGATTCTGTGAAATCCCATCAACTGAATTCAGTTCAAAAAAATCTGGAAATAAAAAATGCTGGCATTAGTAAAGTGACCATGAAGCTGTCGGATTGTTGTATAAACCCAAATGATTCATTCGTGTCCTTTAGGGAAGGAAACCTGTCATCCTTACCTGGTCTGGCCTAGCCTACGTTTGACTTCAGTCCCACACCAACGTGGCTGACTCTTAACTGCCCTCCGAAGTAGCCTAGCAAGCTACAGGAAAAGTTCTGATATCCGGCACCGACAGGACCGAGCTGCTGCCAATTTATCAAAACTTCCGGATAGACCAGCGCTAATGTTGAAGGATAGGAGGTTTTCATCTCCGTATCTGACAACAAACACTGTTGCTTAGCAACAGCTTGTAAACACTCGGCCCGTACCTTGGAAACGTCTCTGAAGCTGTTGCTAAGCTACAGACGCTTTCCAGAGCCTGACTGTTAAAAAAAAAAAATGCAAGAAGAAAAAAAACCTAACCAAAACGGCTGCTGATTTCTGCCGTTAGATCGAGGTTTCTGGGCATACAACCTCCGGAAAAACCAACGTTTCCTGTACTCAGTTGTATCAAACGGCGACCAGCTGTTCCAAGGTGGCGGCCTACCTTCACCTTCTCAGGGCAACCGGGGATGGCCAATAAATGAGAGCAATGCCCACTGACCTACATTGGCTCCCAGTCCGGCAATGCCTCGAATTTAAAGTTCTCATCTTTATGTTCAAATCCCTCCAAGGCTTCACCCCTCCCTATCTCTGTAACCTCCTCCAGCCCTACAATCTTTCAAGAACACAGGGTATCGCCAATTCTGCACTTGTGCATCCCCAACTTCCTTCGCCCCACCATTGGCGGCCGTGCCTTCAGCTGCCTAGGCCCTAAACTCTGGAATGCCCTCCCTAAATCTCTCCGCACCTCTCTCCTCCTTTAAAACCTACCTCTTTGACCAAGTATTTGGTCACCTGTCCTAATATCTCCTCCTTTGTCTGATTACGCTCCTGTGAAGCAGCATGGGCCTTTTAACCACGTTAAAGGCGCTACATAAATGCAAGATGGTGTGGTTGCAGAATAATTTGCTTGCCTGGAGGGTAAATGCCAGGACAGACTGGCTGGACCGAATGGCCTGCTTCCATGTTGTAACTTTGAGGTTTTTCTATGTGTAAGTCACTTACACTTCCCTTTATAATTAACGATGCTCCCTCTTTTTCGGTCTGAAAATTTTGATTCTCTCCTATACCCAAGTCCAGATCATTTTATAGTTGCTAGTTGCTTAATTTCCTTGTATTAAGGATACAAAGATCACATCCTGCAGCAAATATTGTTTCAAGAGGCTCAAATGCTTTTGGACTGAAATTAGGAGCAAATGAATTTGTTTCTGTGACTTTAAATACCAGATGACCTTCATACTTCACAGTGTAATATTGAACAAATTTCTTATCGGTAACTTACTGGACACTAATTTCCACAATGTGTGCATTACAAAATGCATGTGTCTATCTGGAACCAGCATAGTGACAAATGCACAGTGCTTGTGGTTTTAGTCCTGCTAAATTCCTACTGGGTGAAACAATGTTCCTGTATTATCCAAACTGTTAACTGAATTAGTCCAGGAATTGAGTGTGTGTCACTGTGGATAGCACCTGATCAAAATGAATTTCAGCAAGTATGCAAATGAACACAAAATCCTGCTCCAGTTCCACATACCCTTAATAGCTCTGGTTGAAACCACCAAACTATTTAGTTGATAACTTAAACATTTCCCATCACTGCCTTGTTCAATTAGAGTAGAGAGTGAAATACAAGCAGAATTTAGCAGTGTTTCCCTGGTTGAATTCTGCTTCCATTGCATAAATTAGTGGCAGAAATCTTTACTGTCTGATGAGATCTCAAGACAGTGCGCCAAAGGAGGTAAGCACTTACCAGAAATGGTGCTTTATCAGTTGCTGGGACCTTCCTCCAAATCTTAGTGATCTGCTTACAACGACTTGCCCAATCTGAAAAAATTATAAAAATTATCAAGGGAACTTAGACACAATCATTCAAGATTACCAGCAATTAAAATTACAAGAATTAGCAATTATAAGAATTAAAACTTATTTCCATAATTTATAAGATGGCTAAAACTACAGTAAGCGAAGTCCATGAACTAATCCTATAAACTGGAATTTATGGCAGATATCATACCTGGGTAATCCTGTCTCAGGTTAGGGAAGTTAATATTTGCGTAGAGAACAGGTGATATGGTTGATAATTCTCCCAAAGCCTCATCTTTTTCCCATCTCAATATACTTCGCTGGTTGTAGGAGAGCCCATCTCCTTCTCCCTCCGTAGGAGTGGTAGGGGTAGTTGGAGTGGTTGGGGTAGCTGGGGTGGCTGGAGTTGTCCATGGGCTCTGTTGCTCCCCACTGTCTGGGCTGAAAGGTACACTCCTTTCCCTGTAAATCAATCAAAAATGTTATTATACGTAACATATCTTCACAGTATCTGGTACTTTACAAGTGGTCCTGGATAAGTCTTCCACCATGTGAAAGCAAATATCAGTTGGTCAAGGACTTGGAATGGCAGCTGCTGGAAGGCTGATTACAAGAACACATCTCGTATCCAGGATCATAAGAACAGAAGAATTAGGAGCAGGAGTTGGCCGTACGGCCCTCCGAGCCTGCTCCGTCATTCAATAAGATCACGGCTGATCTTCGCACGCAACTCGTTTCCCGACCGATCCCCATATCCCTCGATTTCCCCTAGAGTCCAAAAATCTATCTTGCTCAGCCTTGAATATACTCAATGACTCAGCATCCAGTACCTGCTATTGATTTGCAAACAGTCACTGCTGTAGCTCTGCACCTCCAACTGGTGGAACAACTGTTCGATGGAATTTAAAAAAAAATTGTTTATGGGATGTGGGCGTCGCTGGCAAGGCCAGCATTTATTGCTGATCCCTAATTGCAATGGAGAAGGTGGTGGTGAGCCGCTGCAGTCCGTGTGGTGAAGGTACTCCCACAGTGCTGTTAGGGAGGGAGTTCCAGGATTTTGACCCAGCGACGATGAAGGAACGGCGATATACTTCTAAGTATGTGACTTGGAGGTGGTGGTGTTCCCATGCACCTGCTGCCCTTGTCCTTCTAGGTGGTAGAGGTCGCGGGTTTGGGAGGTGCTGCCGAAGAAGCCTTGGCGAGTTGCTGCAGTGCATCTTGTAGATGGTCCACACTGCAGCCACGGTACACTGGTGGTGGAGGGAGTGAGTGTTTAAGGTGGTGGATGGGGCGCCAATCAAGCGGGCTGCTTTGTCCTGGATGGTGTCGAGCTTCTTGAGTGTTATTGGAGCTGCACTCATCCAGGCAAGTGGAGAGTATTCCATCACACTCCTGACTTGTGCCTTGTAGGTGGTGGAGAGGCTTTGGGGAGTCAGGAGGTGAGACACTCACTGCAGAATATCTAGCCTCTGACCTGCTCTTGTTGCCACAGTATTTATGTGGCTGGCCCAGTTAGGTTTCTGGTCAATGGTGACCCCACCCCCGACAGGATGTTGATGGTGGGGGATTCGGCGATGGTAATGTCGTTGAATGTTAAGGGGAGGTGGTTAGACTCTCGCTCGTTGGAGATAGTCATTCCCTGGCACCTCTGTGGTGTGAAAGTTACCAGCCACTTGTCAGCCCAAGCCTGAACATTGTCCCTTGTTGCATGCGGGCATGGACTGCTTCATTATCTGAGGAGTTGTGAACGGCGCTGAACACTGTGCAGTCATCAGCGAACACCCCCATTTCTGACCTTATGTTGGAGGGAAGGTCATTGATGAAGCAGCTGAAGATGGTTGGGCCTAGGACACTGCCCTGAGGAACTCCTGCAGCGATGTCCTTGGGCTGTGATGATTGACCTTTAACCACCACAACCATCTTCCTTTGTGCTCGGTATGACTCCAGCCAGTGAAGCGTTCCCCCCCACCCCCAATTCCCATTGACTTCAGTTATACTGGGGCTCCTTGACGCCACACTCAGTCAAATGCTGCTTTGAAGTCAAGGGCACTCACGCTCAACCTCACCTCTGGAATTCAGCTCCTTTGTCCATGTTTGGACCAAGGCTGTAATGAGGTCGGCAGCTGAGTGGTCTTGGCGGAACCCAAACTGGGCATCAGTGAGCAGTTATTGGTGAGTAAGTGCCGCTTGATAGCACTGTCGATGACACCTTCCTCCATCACTTTGCTGATGATTGAGAGTAGACAGATGGGGCAGTAATTGGCCGGGATGGATTTGCCCTGTTTTTTGTGGACAGGCCATACCTGGGCAGTTTTCCACATTGTCGGATAGATGCCAGTGTTGTAACTGTACTGGAACAACTTGGCTGGAGGCACAGCTAGTTCTGGAGCCCAAGTCTTCAGCACGATAGCCGGGACGATGTCGGGGCCCATAGCCTTTGCTGTATCCAGTGCGCTCAGCGTTTCTTGATATCACGTGGCGTGAATCGAATTGGCCGAAGACTGGCTTCTGTGATGGTGGGGACCTCAGGGGTAGGCCAATATGGATCATCCACTCCGCACTTCTAGCTGAAGATGGTTGCAAATGCTTCAGCCTTGTCTTTTGCACTCACATGCTGGGCGCCACCATCGAGGATGGGGATACTCATGGAGCAGCCTCCTCCTCCCGTTAGTTGTTTAATGGTCCACCACCATTCACGACTGGATGTGGCAGGACTGCAGAGCTTTGATCTGATCCGTTGATTGTGGGATCGCTTAGCCCTGTCTATAGTATGCTGCTTCTGCTTTTTAGCATGCAGTCCTGTGTTGCAGCTTCCCCAGATTGGCACTTCATTTTTAGGTACGCCTGGTGCTGCTCCTGGCATGCTCTTCTACACTCCTTATTGAACCAGGGTTGGTCCCCTGGCTTGATGGTAATGGTAGAGTGAGGGATATACCAGGCCATGAGGTTACAGATTGTGGTGGAATACAATTCTGCTGCTGTTGATGACCCACAGCACCTCATGGATGCCCAGTTTGGAGCTGCTAGATCTGTTCTGAATCTATCCCATTTAGCACAGTGGTAGTGCCACACAACACGATGGAGGGTGTCCTCAGTGTGAAGACGGGACTTCGTCTCCACAATGACTGCGGTGGTCACTGCTACTAACACTGTCATGGACAAATGCATCTGCGACAGGTAGATTGGTGAGGATGAGGTCAAGTAGGTTTTTCCCTCGTGTTGGTTCTCTCACCACCTGTCACAGGCCCAGACTGGCAGTTATGTCCTTCAGGACTCGGCCAGCTTGGTCAGTAGTGGTGCTACCGAGCCACTCTTGGCGATAGACATTGAAGTCCCCCACCCAGAGTACATTCTGTGCCCTTGCTACTCTCAGTGCTTCTTCCAAGTGGTGTTCAACATGGAGGAGTACTGATTCATCAGCTGAGGGAGGGCAGTAGGTGGTAATCAGCAGGCGGTTTCCTTGCCCATGCTTGACCTGAATCCATGGGGTCCAGCATCAATGTTGAGGACTCCCAGGGCCACTCCTTCCTGACTGTATACCACTGTACCGCCACCCCTGGTGGGTCTGTCCTGCCAGTGGGACAGGACATACCCAGGGATGGTGATGGAGGAGTTTGGCTGAAAGGTATGATTCTGTGAGTATGACTATGTCAGGTTGTTGCTCGACTAGTCTGTGGGACAGCTCTCCCAATTTTGGCACAAGTCCCCAGATGTTGGTGGGGAGGACTCTGCCGGGTCGGCTGGGCGTGCCGTTGCTGTGTCCGTAGCCGGTGCCAAGGTCGATGCCGGGTGGTCCGTCCGGTTTTATTCTTATTATTGTGTTAAGTAACGGTTTGTTACAACTGAGTGTCTTGCTGGGCCATCTCAGAGGCTAGTTAAGAGTCAACCACATTGCTGTGGGTCTGGAGTCACATATAGGCCAGACCGGGTAATGATGGCAGATTTCCTTCCCTAAAGGACATCAGTGAACCAAATGGGTTTTTAACGACAATCCGGTAGTTTCATGGTCACCATTACTGATACTAGCTTTTTATTCCAGATTTATTTAATTGAATTTAAATTCCCCAGCTCTGGATCATTAGTCCAGGCCTCCGGATTACTAGCCCAGTGACATTACCACTACACTACCGTTCCCGGTCTATGGAGGATTGTAGCAATGCACATTCTTTGGCAAGTTGTATTTCTCACCATGCCACTCATGAGGAGCTCCTGGTACCTGCTATGCACCCCACCAAAGGCTAAAATCTATACTGCACTGACTGACTTGTCACTATCCTCCTGGAGGAAGGCGTTGCGGTGAAGAGTCTGTTTGGGGCCAACGTGGCTCCAAGTAAAGGAAGAGGAGAACCAAGCCAATGCTTTGTGACAGATTCTAATCCAGGGCAGTGTTGATGATTAACCTCTCTCATTTTTGGAACCTGGAGGGGTAGACCAATTATTGGGATTTTCCCCATGCAGTTCCAAACAACCTTTCAAGCCAATGCCATAAAAGGCAGGGTGCTGCTAGCTGAACAAACAGCAGGAAATGCTGGGCTAGCAGGCTGCACCTTTTAGCTGGTTACAGTACGGCTCCACACGTTTGGCGGCGACTATGCCTCGACTCTTGCAAACCTGCACCGAAGCTCTCTAAACTTACATAAGTGGGCTGTCTCTCTATGGGGAGGGAGTGTGGAGTGTGCACTGTACATTGGGCAAACAGAAACTCTACTTGTGTGATTTCTCAACAGCTTGGTTTAGAGACTCAAACAGTGATCAGTTTCTTCAATTCTATGACACACCCAGCAGACTGAAAAAACATTTCAGTAACAGTATCAAGATTGTGTTGTAAATCTGACTTTTATCACAATATTCAGGTTGTAAGTTTTTTTTTCTATTAATTCAACAAGATTTTACAGGAGCTCTTTCTGACAGCATACATTAGGACTAAGGGGGGGGGGGGGGGTTGCTTTACAAAACAGACCATTTAACAGCTTCAAACCTTACAACAGCCAGTGCATTTGTAATTGAATCCAAAAAAGAAAATTACAAAAAGCTTACCTGCTTTCAAGAAATGGTGACTGACAGACATTGGGAAATGACTCTCCTACTGCACCCGAAGTCTGTGCCAGAGAACCACCAATGGCAAGTTGCCCAACTGCCATCGTCCCTCCTACAGAACAAAAGAAAAGGAAAAGAAAAACCCTTTTCAGTACCAAGATGCACAAGACACACCCAGGCTCAGGTTCGCAGAACATCACAAGGGAATGGATGGGACAAAAATGGAGGGCGAGGGCTTGCCATGCTGAACATGAACGGCAGATAATTGGAAGGAGCCATGCCATATTGCAGGGGAACAAAAAGGGCAGCAAAGCCCAACCCAATAATTCAAGCTACAGCCAAGTACTCTTTTGAATGGCCTGATGCAACTGACGTGTGCTAGACACAAGACTTTTAGCTATATGAAAAATATGCATTCTCTTACCAGGAAGGAGAGATCGCTGGCTTATAGAAGGTCTGATAAGTTCTCCCAACCCATGGGAAGTGAGAAGATGGCTTTCGGAGGCAGTTCTGATACTACTCAGTGTTGGCTCTGAAAGTGGAGGATTTCCCTGTGATCCCAGAACGTCAGTGAAGAGCTGCTGTACGTCTTTACTCTCCATTTGTGCTAGTTCTGAACCAAGAAAGAATTTTACTCTAGAGATGCAATGTAATTTGTAATACTGAAATTATAACAATTTATCTATCAATTAAATTATTGAACAAATTCTCAACATCAACACACCACATGCTTAATGAGACATAATGAGTAAAACAATGGGTAGTTTTTTTAAATGTATAAATTAATGTGTTCCTCAGACCACCAACTCCCCATGAGTTCCAATGCCTTCAACAGTCAACGAGTGTCAGATGGGCATTCACAATCTGCTTTTGGCTGACAAAGCAACATTACACTCCCCTCTCAAATGGTGGGAAATTCCACCTTGGAATATTCAGCAAGAGTTAGCAGCTTTAAGACAGAAAACTGGCCAAAAAAAAAAGCTTACAAATTACAATGGCACGTTTAGTAACAATAGCAATACTGTTTTTACCGAAGAAAAACACCCCAAGGCACTTCACACAGGAGTCAGACGACAAACACGGACACCACGCCACAGGAGGAAATACTAGGAAGGGTTGGTCAAAGAGGTGGTTTTAAGCAAGGCCTTAAAGGAAGAAAGGGAGGCGGAAAGGCAGAGGGGTTTAGGGAGGGAAGAGCATGGAGTCTAGGTGGCTGAATGAGCGGCCATAAGGGGTGGGTTGTAAGGCTGAACAAGGTCACACAGATAGGGAGGCGTGGGGCCATGGAGAGATTTAAACACAAGGATGAGAGAATGGAGGCACTGGTGGACCAGGAGCCACTGGAGGTCAGCAAGGAAAGGTGTGATGGGGTAAGTAGGACTTGGTGCGGGATAGGATATGGGCAGCAGAGTTTTGCAGGAGCTAAGTTTGCAGAGCACGGAGAATGGGAGAAAGGCAGGAGAGCATTGGAATAGTTGAGTTTGGAGGTCACAAAGATGTGGATGAAGGGTTTCAGCAACAGATGGGCTGAGGCAGGGACAGGGACAGGTGATGTGATGGAGATGGAAGTAGACTGTCTTTCTGATGAGAATATGGGGTAGGTAGCTCAGCTCGGGTCGAATCGGGTACTGAGGCTACGAACAGTCTGGTTGAGGCCGAGACAGTGGCTGGGGAGGGGGGTGGAATCGGTAACAAGGGTATGGAGTTTGTGGCGGGAGCCAAAGACAATAGCTTCGGTCTTCCCAATGTTTAACTGAAAAATTGTGCCCCAGCTAAGACTGAATGTCAGACAAGCAGTAAGGTCGAGAAGGATGTGGAATTATAATGCACCACAGTCACCGTCATAGAAAATGTCATTTGTAACTTTGGTTAGGGCCATTTTAGTGCTATTGGAGGAGGAAGAATCCCGATTGGAGAGATTCAAACATGAAGTTGTGGGAAAGAAGGGCACGGGTTTGGGAGGTGGCAACACCTTTAAAGACTTGAGGGGAGAGGGAAATTGGAGATGGAACAGTAGTATGCAAGGAAAGAGGGGGGGGGGCAAGAGTAGGTTTTTGTTGAGGGCGGTATTTTTCATGGGAAGGGGGGAAAACAGTATGAGGAAAGGAAACCATTTGTCAACTAGCATGGAAACTAGGACGGGAAGTTGAGTGATATGCAATTTAGTGGGAATGGAGTCAAGGGAGCAGGAGGTGGATCGCATGGACAAGGTAAGTTTGGAGAGGGCACAAGGGGAGATAGAAGAGAAACTAGAAAAAGATGCGGGTTCAGGGCTGAGTGGGCAAGGGGGGGCGGGGGAGAAAGGGAGAGGCAGCTGAATGGATGAACTCAATCTTAGTGATGAAGAAATCCATGAGCTCCTTGCACTTGTTGAAGGTGAGGATGAAGGGGAGGGGGGTTTTAGACGGCAGTTGGCGGTGGAGAAAATAAGCCGGGGGTTATATTTGCTCTCCAGGACGCATGGTTTTGGCAAAGGTGAGTGAGGACTGATGGATGGCTAAACCAGTTGTGAGAAAGATACGCTTAAGTATGCCTTGGACATAGAGGGAACAAAGTTGGGCAATACCAGGAGAAAAGACCAAGATGGGGGAAGTAAAAGTTTTACTGGGAGAAAGGCATCAGAGATGAGGTGTCAGGGAACGACTGAACAGATCATCAGCTTCAAAGTGCAGCTGTAGATGACTTGGAGCGATTTTACATCATGCAGTACCTACAAAATTCAAGTGAACTCCACAACACATAACTGTACTCCAAAGGTCATCTGGGCATACACCAAAGATCAAACCATCGACAAGACACTGCCCTGTAATCCTACACACCCTTAACTTGTGAATCACAGCTTCAGCAAAACCCAAAAGCAATCCCCTCTTTTGTCCCTCCATGATCTCTTTTACAAAAATGCTTTTAGACCTACCTTCCGTTACAATCTTGTCAAGATCTGAGCTGAGGGCACCCTCCACTGGAACATCACTGAAAGGCTGGTTTCGCTTTGAACTCTCATTAGGATGATTGGATGAAAGCTCATCCGTAACGGATGAGATGTCAATCCCAGCTTAAAGAAAGGAGCACTGTGATAAGTTACCGAACAAAATTTTTAGCAGTTGCGAAGAGACAAAATGGAGTTGATTTCAATAACACAAAACAGAAGGGAAATGGGAAAAAAAATTTGCAGCCTCAAACTTTAGGTCTACATGACCAACTTTCTTTCCTTTTTCAAAGGAAAAGATTGAAACCATTTTTTAAAAATGGTATATGTCTACCTATTTGCAGAAAATTAGTGAAGTAACAAATACAGACCCAAAATAGTCAAACATGACTGGTAGTGGGAACATACACAACCAAGCAATGTTAACATTCAAAACCAAGTAATGACAGGTGTCAGTCTTAGACCTGTTTATCAATCAAATTCAATCACAGAGCTGAGTTTTGTTCCCAGTCAAATACAAGGTGGAGCACAACACAATAGTGAGACATTTGTCGTTTATGGTTGAGGAAACATAGACTATGCCCACATGTTACAACAAGCACTGCTTCCCGTTAGGTACACCACTGATACTTGATGGCTTAGTTGCTTATAGAATGTCATTTGCAGCCCACAAGCAAAGGTCACACAACTCACAAATGATAGTCATTTGTAATTATGAAGGTCCTTCTAAGGAATGTGCTAAAGCTTCCCCAATGGCTCAGTTGGTAAAGGCAGTGTGCAACAGCTGTGCAGACCAGAGATGCCATATATTATTCCTGGTCTGACAGTAGGGGTGTTATAACTGTCCTCAGTGCCTGCAGACACCAACAGCCAACAGAATTTGCTGCGAATGCCAACAAGTGCAGACTCACAAATGAATGAAGGTCACTTGGGTTCGATACTGGAGAACACCCGACACCTTTCAGCAAGTGTCTTCAGGAGAGGAGAAAATTGTCAAAAAGTAACCAAAAAAAATAGCTGAGGATTCTGTTTAAAATGATTTTCTTAATTTTAGTGAGCTTTCAATGCCAGCAGTTAAAGCATTTGGAATTTAGATTTCAAGAAGGAACCTACTTTCAAATGAATCACAGAATCAGAAATTTACGGCACAGGAGGAGGTCATTCGGTCCATCGTGTCTGTGCTGGAAATGAAGATCTGTATATTTTCTAAATGGTGATAAATCAGAGCTAAACGTTTTCAATAGCCCCAGAAAGCATGAATGAAATTTAAGGAATATTTGGGCTCAAAAAGCTAACATTATTAGAGGTAGACTATCCTTTATCCGAAAACCTCGGGACCAGCCGTGTTTCGGTTTTCGGAAAATTTCGGATTTCGGAAGGTGAGCGAAAACACTTCGGTTTTCAGAGTAATTCGGTTTGCGGGAGTGCGGATAAAGGATACACTATCCCTTATCCGAAAGGGTGGGGGTCGGCGGGGGGTCGGGGTCGGCGGGGGGGTCGGCAAGGGTGGGGGTCGGCGGGGGACGGGGTCGTGCGCGCGACTTACGCTGAGCGATTTCGGTTTTCAGAAGTCATGCTTTGCGCCACTTTCGGCTTTCAGAGGTTTTCTGGTTTCGGATGTGCGGATAAAGGCTGGTACACTATATCTTATCCGAAATGGGGCGGGGTCGGGGTCGGCGGGGGTGGGGTTCGGCGGGGGGGGTCGGGGTCGTGCGCACGACTTACGCTGAGCGATTTCGGTTTTCAGAAGTGCGGAAAAATGCTACACTATCCCTTATCCGGCTAGGCCTGTAAGTCGTGCGCCACTCTGGTCATGTCGTGCGCACGACTTACGCTGACCGAAAAAACCTTCGGTTTTTAGAGGGTTTCGGTTTTCAGAAGTTCGGATAAAGGGTAGTCTACCTGTACCAAGTTCCACCCCTCACAATGATTACTATGTCTAGGCCAGTGAACTGCAAGAAATTATATGGGGTGGGGTATTTGGGGTGAAGTCTACTACAAGAGAACACTAGAGGGGAATACGAGCTGCTAGTACTCAAACCAGACCAGGAACAGTGCATTCACAAAGGTCATGAATGGTGCATGCCAGGAAGACGAGCTCCACCATAGTTGCAGCTCAACATTCTGAACTAATCCAAAATGTCTACAGAGTACCAGCAGCAAAGCTTCACACACTCTTCCGCTTGCCTGTGGAACTCACTCCCAGGTTGTGGCATTATTTGGAACTCGGGTTTTGTATGCAGAAGTCTAAATACAGGATTGGCCATCACTTTCTGAAACAGGAATGAAACTGTGAAATATCTCCGACTTTGTTCAGTGCAACTCTCGCCAACTCTCTGGGGAAGTAGTAAATCAGGGCCAATTTTGTGACAGAGCTGCCCTTGGTTACAACACAAAAAGTAGATCAGAGTGTAATATTATTAGTCTCGGCACAGGATAAATTTTAATTTATCTCGTGGTGGAAACGCTATATAAGTGGCTCTGGATAAGTCCAAACTGGCAACACCAGGTGAAAGGTGTACGAATGAAAGCAGTCAGTTTTTTGAAACATACATTAAGAAGCCAAGCAACAAAAACAAGCATAAAATGTAAACAAATAACCAGCTTAACTTTGAAATGGGGGGTTTCTCCCCAATTTCTTCCCCACTTAACCCTTTTGAGCTCCACGCATCCTCTATCAGCTAGGAAGGCAGAGTTGTCTCAGGATTGTAGCTAGCTGTTTCCACATTGGTTGGCGGGGTTTGCTCATGAGCTATCTCCAACTGAACTTAGCAGACCCAAGGCATATGGCTGTCCTGGTAAACCCAAGCCTGCTAGATTTTGAAACAAATAGATTACCCCACTATATTTTCAAAACTTTTTTTAAATTAATTTTGCCTTTAAAAAACTCACTTGGGGTTAAGATTAGTAATAGATCATTGAGTCCAATTCCTTATGCATGTACTTCCTTCTTAATGCTTTAGTTTGGCTACAGCAGAACCATCAGTTCCCAACAGTTTACCCCACTCTACTAGTACCCCAGTTGAGCATACTATTTTCCTGCAGGATGGGAAATCTTTACATGAACTGCCAAAGGTTTTACAGGTTGTTCTGATGGATAACAATGTGCAAAAGAAATCCAGCAAAAAGTCAACTTGCACTGAATCAGTGATAAAGATGTTGAATAGAAGATATGCACTGTGCCACCATATCGATAGAAAGCATGCATAGGGCAACAGTCAACACAAATTCTATTGAAGGTCTGCAATAATCACAATTAGCACGGTTTCAAATTAAAATTTACAACCTTGACATCATCTCATTGCTCAACTCTCTGCAGGACACGCAACAAAATAAACAAATTAGCTGATTGCCAACAATTTCAATTAACAGTAGCCAATTCAGTATCTTGTGCACGGCTTAGCTTGGATACATTAACATCAACTTCCCAAACCCATTAATATACTTCATTCTGTGCCAGTGATACTGATCACCATGAGGAGCCCTTTTAACAAAATATCTCCCCCAACCCAATTTTCACCCCCCTCTGCTGAAGGCACTTGACACTTGCTGGGATACAGTTGCGTGGGTGTTGACAGCCCGACAGTACCTCATTCCAAGTAGCCATTGTCCACACTGAAGTTCTGCAGGCTATTCAACATTGGAGTGCATCAAAGCCAAGCCCAATGCTGACCTCACTCAAAATCCACAAATGCACACTTTCAACTGGGGGTGGGGGGGGGCTATTGGTGGTGATCAGGAGTGGGAACAAATGTGGCACCACAACTGCATCCCATCTGAGGTCATCTCATTCAGCACAGGCCAGGCAGCAAATCTGGGACCTTGTGGTCTGTAAGGCTCAGGGTCACACCACATGGTGCATTGATCAACTTGGGCACTAGGAACCACCATAATATTTTTTACACAGCAGACGGGGAAATCCTTTGAACAAACTGCCAAATCAGGTTACAAATAAATATTGAGGTGCGAACAAAATTCATCTTTTGTAAATCTTGGCACTTATTACCATGAATGATATTTGAACCAATAATCAGCAATACGACTTGTGCATGCTCAGTCTACTGATGGTCGCTGAAAAACTTCCGCGCCTCAACATTTTTTTATTCCAGTCACTACACCTCCACAACAATACAAATATTTGATTAGGTATAAAATGCAACGCAGGACAATCTAAGATCACAATTGTTACTTCGGAGATATTTTGTGAATGCAAACTGATTTTCACATGCATTTTACAGATAGAATTTCAGAAAATTTAAGGCAGGAAAGCAAAAAAAAAAATCTTTATTGGTTTTGACGTTCACAATTGCTAAAAAAAAAAACAATTATCTTTAAGCACTTGACCAGTAACCTGCTGAATAGACTGGTGATGTCATGTGAATATCCTCTATGAAAACGCAAGCAGACATACAAGCACCCAGGTACAAACTACTGATGTTAACACGTGAACACGCAAAGAGTGGCGAGAGGGTCTGACTGCTTACCAAAGGGAGAGAGGGAGCTGTCTGCGTGGAAAGGACTGAGATCGAAACCTAAAAACCCAAAAGTACAATAAAAACAAAAGGAAAAAAATGAACAGTAGCAAGCAAAAACCATTTAACCCGTTCCAACCTAAAAAGTCCACAACCATCCCTGCAGCATGATAACACAGCCCAATCACTGTGCATGGCCCAAAGCAAACAAGATTCATGACAAAGGTCAAAGTGACCTGCAGTATTTCAGGGTCTCCACTGATATCAGCATGTTGTTAGCCAGAAAGCCTGGATTCTAGAATTAGCTCAATGGTCAGTGTGGTGGACTGATCAAATTACAAATAGACCATACCATAGATACACCTGTAAACAAAACAATAAAATGGACTGTGCAAATGGATCCTAGTCTGGCCTTTACAGTCAAATCGTCAGTTAAGAGAGTGCATTCACAAAGGCCATGAATGGATGCCCAATGTGCTGCATGAACAGTGTAAGTGGAAGGTAGTCTGGCCTTTACAGTCAAATTGACAGCAAGGTGGATTGACAGTGTTGAAGCCCAATTCTGGAAAAGTCCATCCAGGAAAGGGTTAAAAAAAAGTAAAGTGCTTTTATGTGCAATAGAAAGCAAAATAGAAACACCACAAACTGAAGTAAATATTGACTACAATATTTCTGTTTCTAAACAAAGTAAAGTTTAAAGCAAGAATAAAAGACTGCAAGTAAATGTAATTAATACACAGTATAAGAAAGCAGCATAATGGTACTGTTCCAATCCAGTGCCCTCAAACCATTGCCAAGGAGCAACATACTCTAACCCACTTACTCGTAAATGCAATTGGTTTGCCAATTTTCATTTAAGCCGGCAGTTAGGATGTTCCATTGTGGAGAGAACAAGTACTTTGTCCATGTCTTTCCATGGATGCGTGCACCTTTTCAGCCAAGCTGAACGACATTAGAAAGCATGGGAGAAGACAGGGTCCATTAACTTGCTCTCTCAATGGGCCAAAATATGGGTGTCTACAGAAAACTAGGAAGGAAAAGAAGCAGCCTGGAAACTTCAAAAAGGCTGGAGACCCAACTATCAATTTAAAATGAAATATCTATGCTTCCCAACAGTCAGCACCAGTTAGATTACTGCAGGAATCTGTAATGGCATATCCTTTGAGACCCATGCCAATTATAAGTCACTTGGGAAAAATTAGATAATGGCAATTTTTTTTTGCCAGAACACAATTTCTATATTTCGAAATACACTACTACATTAATTTAACATTTTTCAGAAAGTGTGAATTAGCAGAGGTGTACAAGAGGAATAGAATTGCAATGACTTAAATATGACTAGGTGATCTCCTGTGGCACTACTTCAATAGTCTGGAGCACAGTTGCGAGGGTTTGCTGCTAAGATGGAGTTGTGTCTAATGTGGCCTGTCCGTTTAAGGCCAGACCGCTCGAGTACTCCCTCTGTGGGGAAGCGGTGTAAGCAGGCAAATGTGCAGCTAACTGTCGTGGTTTGTAAACTCCGGAGGTCAATTATGGGGCAGTTGTGGCTGCTTCGAAGTTACTGGTTCCAGGGCAGAAAACCCCAGCATGAAATGGCTGGCTTTCTTTCCCTCGTTTTTATTTTTTTTTAAAGATTTATTTCTATCTAATAAATTTAAGAGGGATGCAGTACTTTGCAGGACAGGCATGGGCTAGATGGTATAATATTTCCATCTCACTAATTTCTCTGCATCTTCACCAATTATTGTTATTTACTGGATTGGTTTATCCAATCTTTTCTAAAGTTTAGGTTACAAAGAAAAACTGGAGAAACTGGGGCTCTTAAAGGAGGCGACTGAGAGGAGACCTGATAGAAGCATACAAGATATTAAACGGCATTGGCAAGGTCATTGCAGAACGTTACTTCAATATATGCCAGATACTAGAATCAAGAGGCATTGGTTAAACTGGTGAAAGGAAAATTAAACGACTGATATTACAAAGCACTTCTTCATGGAAAGCGTGATCAACACTTGGAAAGCTCTTCCAGATCAGTTCGTGGAGGCATAAAACTCAATAGATATTTGGGTGATATGATGCAAGTTTTTATTTCTTCTGGATGGATGAACTAAAATGGGCTTAATGACCTCCCCCATCTGTATCTATCTGGCATTCGTATAATCTCTGCCTTTAAAAAAAAATGTCCTTACATTCCCGATTCTATTTTGCTGTTCATCTGGTCAGTCGCTAATTCTGTCGCAAGTACCAGAAAGCCAACACGTCTTTGGGATTTGTGCAAGGCAACAAGTTTGAGCTTGGTTTCTTTGTAAGCTTGTTCCTTGTTTTATGGGATGGGAGGAAAGAATTTGATATGAAAGGACAGACAAATCAGAGCAAGTGCACCAGAAGTCAAGGGTTCGCAAGTATACACAAGCAAGGGAGTGCATGTCAGATGCACATGCGGAGTCAGGAGTCAGCAAACAACAGACTGACAGTGGGCAGGGACAGGTTTTTTCTGCCTGCCCATCCCCCAAAAGTGCATCTACCATGCCATTGCTCCCAAGACCAGCCACAGCTGCACCAGAGCCAGACAGCAGACTCAAAACCAAACTCAAAGCCCAGCCCAGGAATGGACCTTAGGCCTCAGGTTTCAGCAATGTGCATCTTCTGCATTTTCAACAGAGTTGGGCAATTTTCTGTGTAAATATAGTTTTTGCAAATTATTTAAATTTTTTACATTAGCTATAAATTGCATTTGCTACCCTGTATAAGTCAACTGGGTGAGTGAAAAAGATGGCAGCCTAAAATTTACACCGATTTCACTAGACCCTTTAAAAAAAAAAATTGGTAGCAGTTTGCGGATCCTGAAGGTGTCGCTTACATTTACAGTCCCACTTACGACATGTTGATTGGTGTGTTCCAATCCTGCTCAGTTGGGAGGCCTGCATACTCAAACAATGATATAGCACAGAAGGCGGCCATTTGGCCCATCATGCCTGTGCCGGCTCTTTGCAAGAGCTAGCCAATTAGTCCCACTCCCCTGCTCTTTCCCTGTAGCCCTGCAAATTTTTCCTTTTCAAATACAGTACATATCCAATTTCCTTTGGAAAATTACTATTGAAGTGCATTCAAGTTCATAACTAGCTGCATTAAAAAACTCTCATCTCCCCCCTGGTTCTCTTATGTATACCATACCCCAGTCAATCAATTGCAAGTGTCGTACTTACTTCCTGTAAATGTTACCCCCTGTCATACAATTGCGACTCACCACGAGTACCTCCACGGGAGATTTGCTAGTACGCACACACGGATCTCCTGTTACTTTGCTCACAAGGAGTCTGAGGATCTGTTGATCTGCTGTTTTATCCCATCTAACGCACAATATATTATGGGGACCAATGATTGACATTGTTTGAATAAATCTGTGTTTCTATTGTAGAGTACTGTTGATGGTACTTTCAGCCGCTAAATTCACAATTGCATGTCTATTTTTACATAATGAGGAATTTTATATGATGTGATTGAGAACGCAAAAAAAGTAAATGAGAAATAATGTAGAAATTAGTTAATTTAGTTGAAAAATAAATTGAATGTATATTGTAAGCTTTTTACCGATATATACACATATATACACAAATAAAAAATACAATTTGCATAAAAATATCCACACAAGTTACTTTCTTGTATAGATGTAACATTTATGTCTGAATGTGCCAAGTGTGCACTGAATGTTGTCTTTATGATGGTGTGTGTGCGCGCACGCAAACGCGCATGATAGTGAGTGAGAGAGAGCCTGAGAACAAGAGAGAGAAAGAACGAGAGGAGAGTATTCAATAGGAGAGAGAGAGAGCGCAAGAGTGCACTGGCGAAAGTAGTCTTCATGTAGGGGGCCTGACACTGCGAGTGCGATTGTGCATGCTGGGGGAAGATTATCTCCATGTTGAGTGTTGAACAGTGGGTGGGGCACAATGTTTAATTGGAAAATTGTTTTAATGGGGATGATGGGAGTTTGTCACGAACATGTCACGTTCCTCGACTCCCCTTCTCCCGCTTCCTTCCCCAAACCTGCCTCCCTCAATCCCTCACCCAGTCTCTTTCTTCCCCCTGCCCAAATCACTCTCAACCCCTTCACCCACCTGCGGCAACTCCCCATCTCACTCACTCTCGCGTGTTGTGTGCACTCGCCCTGCTGCGCCACTCTCACGCCCCGCTGCACCCCACACTCGCTCATTGTGGGGAGTGCCTTTTTCTGGTACGAGCCCAAATTTATTTCTCAGCTGGAAGGAGGAGATTTTATGAAGTCTCCTTTCCTGATCTGTGGAATCTTTCCACCACAGTTGGGCTAGACATTATGTAGGTTGGCTGTTGTTGTGTAATGTCACCTGATTGAACGTTGCAATTACCCATCACAGTACCACCTAACGGCGTAACAGGTACTGCATGGAATGTTGTGCCCACCCTTGCATTTTTAATATGCAACAGATATTTACTAGCAAATCTCCCATGGTGTTGCTGGCAATGAGTCAAAGGATAAGTTTCATACTATGTAATCTACAACATATCAAGGCCATTGATTTAGTGATTGAAGAAGTCAAATTACATTTTTATTAAAATGTAAGCAATAAAATTGGTCTCAAATTTTATGATGTGCACAAATGCATGGAAATTGTAAATCAACTGTTTCAATTGCTGTTAAAAGTTAGCTTTATCGGTTACCCTTTTTATATTAAAAAAAACTCCCAGATACAGAGAAAGATGATAGGGAAGGTGTCCCATTTAGTCAGTAGGTAGATCATAGGAACCACGTTGCAGTAGTGGAAAGGTTTTTTTTTTTGGGGGGGGGGGGGGGGGGGGGACGTCATGTGCATTGATTAGGTCAAGATGGTAATCCTGGGATCAGTCAGTAAGAATTGTTGGGGAGGCAGGGAAAGATGAGTAGAGCAGCACAAGAGTCCAGGAGAGCTCCGATAGGAGTTACGGGGTATGGATGCAGGGGTGGTCATGGTATTTGAGAACACCGAGTAGGACATACCAAGGTCTGATAGAAATGAGAGAGGAGAGAAGCGATGAAAGAGTCGAGGGGTGTGGAAGGGGTAGGAGAGGGGTCCCCAGGCTGATGTGTATGGCAATGGTGGGAGGATGGACTGGGAATAAATCAGTACTAAGACGGCACTGGCAACATGGGAGCTTTGGGAAGAGGGATGCTGGGTGTGGGAGTCCGAACAGGGAGGTCGCAGAGTACTTTTGACAGAATTGCGGTGCTGGGGTTGTCTCAGGGGTGGGGGCAGCCGTGGAAAGAAAAGGGATGGTTGTGTGGAGTGGGACAGGGGGCAAGGAGTGGTATAAAGGTGCTCAAGCCAGGGGAATTTCGTGTAAAACGAGCGCCTCGGCAGTTATTCGAGGGCAAAAAACCACCACACACACACACACCACACACCAAGGTTTTCACAGGTCACTGTTGGGGAAATCAATCCGGGCACCGCTACCACCACCTCCTGTGACCGTCTCCTCCTCTCGAGACTGCCACAACTGAACCCTGATCCTCAACCTCAAGGCCCAAACAACCCATCCACAGTGCCAAAGCTGAAGTTCCTTAAGCTTATTTTCAATGCTTTTACTTTTTTTTTTAAAAATAAGTGCTGAAAACATTAAGGATCTTTAGAGCAGTTCATGGCAACGCTAAGAATGAAGCTTTCACGACTGCGGAAAGGGGTGGTGGGGAATGAATGGAGTGATGGTAGCTGAGGGGCAACAGCAGCAAGCTACGTGTCCAGTGTTACCTACTCCCAAGACAGGTGGCACTGTGGACAACAGCGCCACCTATTTTGTAAACTGATCTGGGAGGTCTCGGAGCCAAGTGTACAAAAACACCACCTAACGTGGAAGCCAAAAATGAAGACCCAATGAGAGGCAAGTAAAATTAATAAGTTAAGTTTAATCACAACGTAACAAGCAAGCCAGATGGAAAAAGTGGAAACTATAGATTCAACAGGAAAGCGTTACAGTAAGTGACACTTTGTGCTCAAGGCAAGCAATGGCAATGCTGCCGAGCGGAGCAATTTCTACTTCAGACATCCAGTGTCAGCATCATGCACTCCATGAAAAGTACAGCACAGGCAGAGACAGAACAAAGCTCCCTTCACACTGCTCCAATATTGTGCCTTAGCCCAGACTTCACAAGACTGCACCAGTTGGGCACTCCCTCCCCCCCCCCCCCCCGCACCAACCATCCTTCGGCCTGTCTGAGTGACTGCCAATAAGTGCTACATTCGGGGTAGTTTTGTGCTGTAGGCCCATGCCCACCAGGAACAAGATTGAGACTACACAAACTTGTTTTGTGGTCAGCAGGTGTTTAAGATCCACAGAAACCGATCACCCAAATCATGTTGCTGAAACTCTATACCCTCCTGTAGGGTCTCTGTTTGCCCAATGTGGATTGCATACAGTTCCCACAGGGAGACATCCCACTTACCCAGGTTCAGAAAATTTAGGCACAGGTTGGCAGAGCCAAGGTTTCTTGACCTCCAAGTGTGCACAGGGGTACTGCTCGAGTAGAACCAGATAAAATAGCGCAGCTTACTACAGTACATCACTTAAATGTCCTCTGCGTATTCAGCTGGATGTTACGCTGTTTTGTAACAGCAGTGTCGTGCCACATAATTCACAGTATATTATTCTGCTAAGTTGAAGCTGTGCTCCTTTAAGGCTACGAAATCGAAATATTAAGTCAACACTGGTTGAGCTCAAAGTTTCATTGCTCTTCAGGCTGTAGGTTATTAACCCTAGATTCATGAAGTGTGATTGGCAACGTCAGTCAGGCTCCTGTCAATTAAGGTATTTTCAATTGCTGCAGAAATTTGTACATGTCAAGAGCTGGCTTTGATTCTTTATACTTTTTTTTTTTTTTTTTAAAGGAGGATACGGTAATTTGCAGTATGACACTTGTAGTGTGACCGACAGGAAGTGTGTGCTCGGCATACTGTTTTTAATTACATTAAAAAAGATAGCCGTCCTTTTAGATTTTTCTGTGCTACGCCCAAGCACAAGAGGGAAAACAGCCTGTTCAAAGCCTTTGCCAAAGTCATTCAATGCCCAACCACAAGAAACATATAAACGGAGACCCTTAGAAATACATTTATGGTAGTTGTCTTACAACTTCGCTTCCCAAATCAGCAAGCACCCCACATTCTGGCTGGATACCTTGCCCAACCATTCTATGGAACAGCGCAACAGTACCACACACTGCATCACTGGACTTTGTACTCAAAATTGTTTTACCAGGGGATAGCTAATTTAATTTGGAATTTTAATCAATAGCCTTTGCATAGTGCACTTATTCTCTGTATTTATGAATCCTGAATTCCTATCAGATCACAATCAGCTTCTGGATTTAATACAGGGTGCTACCAAAACCTTAGGATGAGGGGAATACAGCTGTAATAGTGCATTTTGTTTAGGCAGTCTACAAAAAAAACACAATTTATTACAATTACGCATTTTCTCCTCCTCCCTACTTACCCATTCCATCTGGCTGAGTTTCTTCAGTTTTAGGTGGCTCATCTGGGATTGGTTCTCCGTTACGTTCAAGGGGGCCTTGGATTGTCTTTGTATCAGGGGCTGCTGTAATTAAATGGAAATTATCGATATAGAAAAATTAATCCTCAGTAATAGTCAATAGGAAAAATAAAATCAGTTCAACAGATACTAAATAAATAGCTCATTGGCTTACTTTTATGTTAACTCAATATCATTTCACTGGCATTGTTCAGAAATTCTGCAAATCTGACTAACTGGCACTGTATTTCTGAATTCAGATGATTTATGTAGATTAGAAACATTAGTGGTCTCACCACTGATCACTGGTGCACGTAACAATCCCAAACCACTCCTCAAACTGGTACCTGCAATTTCCTTTCTAAGCCAATTACTTAGCCAGCTCCAAGTTTTACCTAGGATACACACTGCCTTAAACTAGTTTAGCCTTTTATTCGGAACTTTATACTGCCAGTTATTGGCACAAGGCTAATAGGGCTGCAGTGACCTGGGTTTGTTCCATCGCCTTTTTTCGAGAAGGTACCACAGTGGCTCATTTCCAATTTAGTGGAATTTCCCTTTTATTGATTGACTCCCTCGTGATAAGTCAGCACTTTGCAAATTTCATCTCTAATCTCACTTTGCACCCTCAGGTATATGCCATCACCCCTAAGGATTTCTTGGTTTTGTGCCCCTTCAGCCTGTCTAGGACCTGTGTAAGTTATTCAAGATTTTTTACTATTTATTCTTGGGATGTGGGCGACACTGGCAAGGGCTGCATTTATTGCCCATCCTTGCCTGCCCTGAGCTGGTGGTGGTGGGCCTTTTCCTTGGACTGTTACAGTCCTTGTGGTGATGGTGCTCCCACAATGGGATTAGGTAGGGAATTCCAGGATGTTGCCTCAGTGATGATGAAGTAACGCTAATGCATGTCCAAGCCAGGATGGTGTGGGACTTGGAGGGGAACTTGGAGACGATGGTGTTCCCGCAACATTGCTGCTCTTGCCCTTCTCGGTGGAGGTCGCAGGAGAGGGAGCTGCTGTCGATGTAACCTTGGCGAGTTGCTGCGGTGCATCCTGTAGCCCTGCATACTACAGACAATACATTGGAGTCCCCGTAGTAGGGGCGCCAATCAAGTAAACTGCTCTGCCCTGGATGATGTTGAGCTTCTCGAGCGTTGTTGTAGCTGCACCCATCCAAGAGAATGGTGAGTATTCCACCAAACTCTTCACTTAAGCCTTGTAGATGCTGGAGAGGCTTTGCAGGGTCAGGAGGTGCGCCACTCACTGCAGAGTAACAAGCTTCTGCCTTGCTTTTATAACCAGTGTTGATATGTCCCGCACCCAAAATAAAAGGGTTTGACAATGGTGGTGTCATTGAAGGTCAAGGGGAGAAGGCTGGGATGTCTCGTTTGAGATGGCCATTGTCTGGCACTTATACGGTGTAAATGTTACTGCCACTTGTCAGCCGACCTTGGACGTTGTCCAGGCTCTGCTATAGGCGGGCAAGGGCTTCTTCATTGTCGGAGGAGTTATGAATGGAGGTGTGATCATCAGTGAATAGCCCTACTCATGACCTTATGATGAGGGAAGGTCATTGATGAAGCAGCTGAAAATGATTGGGCCAAGGACGCTTTCCTGAGGAACGCCAGCAGAAACTGCCCTGGGGGCTGCGATGGTTGACTTTCGACAAACATCTTCCTGTATGTCAAATGTGACTCCAGCAACTGGACCATTTTCTCTCTGACCCCATTGATCTCAGTTTTGCTAAAGCTCCTAGGGGTCACACTCGGTCAAATACTGCCTTAACATCAAGGACAGCTACTCTGACCTCTTCTTTGGCATTCAGCTCTTGCATTCATGTCTGGAGCAAGAGTGGTTCTAGCAGAATCCCAACTGAGCGATGAACAGGTTATTGGTGAGTAGGTGTCAATTGATGGCACTAGTGTTAACTCCTTTAACATTTTACTGATGATTAGAAGGGGGTCAATAGGACTGTAATTGCTGGATTAGATTTATCCTTTTTTGTGGATAGGACATACCTGGGCAATCCTCCATATTGTCGAGTAGATACCAATGGCATAGGTGTACTGGAACAGCTCGACATGGGGAGTGGCTAGTGCTAATGCACAGGTCTTCAGCACTACAGCCAGGATGTTGTCAGGGCCCTAGCGTTTGCTGTATCCAGTGCACTTAGCTGCTGCTTAATGTCATATTAAGTGAACCAAATTTGCTGGACACTGGCATCTAGAACCTCCTGCAATGAGTGGCATGCTATTGTTTTCTCCAATGAATACTTCCAGGAAACAATCATTTAGTTTGTTAAGTATTTTTAGTTCAACCTGAGTTTCAAACTCGTACACTTGCACCAACTCAATTTCCTGTTCTTGCACAAGTAGGAAATACATATTTGATATGCTTCTGTGTTTTCAAATTCTTCGGGGGACTCGTCTTTACCCATTCGCCGCCATCATGACAGGAATGCGTTGGTGTGCAAAATCTGGTCAACAATATCCTCCATCATTAAAGATGATAATGAAGGGACTGAGCGATAGGGATTTACATCCTTGTTTTATATATGTAATATAAATGCAAATTAATTATTCTATTCATACAAGTAGCTTTCTTGTGAGTCCTGAAATGGTTGAGGTTTTTGTTTTAATAAACTATCTGATGCAGAGGTGCAAAGTGGTATCAGTGATGCAAGAGGCAGGTTCAATTGATCCAAGCCCCTTTTTTTTAAAATAAATTCAGGTCAACAGATTTTTTTTTTTTTTTTTTTTTTTTTTGTAGTGCAGTCCAGCCATTATACTACCAACTTACTTATACTGATTCTCCTCACTGAATGGAACTACAGTGAACTAACATTGAATTGCTGTAATAGCCACTTTCTGTAACAAGGTATTATTATGCAGAAATAAGACACTGCAGTAAAACAAAGGGAATTTGAAAAAAGGGAAATAAATGGAAAATGAAAAATACTTTTGGGTACTGCAGTGGTCTTATCCTCTTATTTCTGAACCCCTTAGCAGGTTTAAATTCATCAAGTGCAACCCAATCACAGCTGTCGTCTTGCTTTTTTGTTTACTGGGCACTGAAAAATGTTTCATCACTCCGTTTTGGATTTCAGTACAATTGCCCCACCACTGTACTGAAAGCAATAAAATGGGTTCCTGGAAGTCAAAAGCTGGACCTCCATCATGCCAAAAAAAATTTTCCGGGAGATGGGAGAAGACATTCCTCTTTCTCGAGGCTCGCCATGTTATGCGTCATCACCAGGTGGTCACGACTGCCACGCTCAAAACCAGATGCTAGAAGGTGCAGAAGGGAAGCTCAAGGGGTCTTTCTCCTTCCACACGAGATAAACAGGTGGCCTCCAATGCAAGTCCTCCTCTATAACAGCACGACTGATGTTGTGAATTCAACATGTGGAAAATTGTAGATTCAGATCAGAGACCTGCCATTTTGTTATGCAAGACCTTAGTGGCTCTAATGGACTACCCACAAGCTAATATCCCTTCCCCTGTATGCATTTTGGGGCCAAGATGCATTTTTCCATGAATACTCAAGAATAAAGTCATTATATGAATTTATCCTGGACTATTCATTCAAAGTGCTTTTCATGTGACTATTGCAATCGGTTACTTCAAAATTAGGCCCTGAACCAATGCTCAGAACGTACAACAAAAATATAAGTTCAGATTTCTAGGATTTTGTCAAATTTGATCTTTTAAATTATGTGCTAAGGCCCAGAACTGAAATATATTAAAAAATATCAATACTGTTGCTAAGCCCCTCACCCCTCTCCTGGGCTCCATCATGCTTTTCGTCAGTTGGTTCCTTCTGCTGAGGTGCCGAGTCCGATTGAGGCGTGGCTTGTGGAAACTCAGTGCTTTCATTGTCAGAGAAACCCTCTGAGCTGAGGCAAACTTTCCGACTGCTGTCCAGCAGTGACTTTCCAAAGAACGCTTCCTGTCAGATATGGAAGGTTAAGAAAAAAATCTCTGCTAACCTACAAATCATACCGGAAAGTAAAATTTCCAAGTGTGTATATACTTATAAAATTACTCTTCATTATGTCTAATATCAGAATCTCCATTTTTAAAAGCAGAGTGGGACATAGCACAACAAATGTAAATTACCTACCTTAGGTACCATCATCCTCATTTTTTTTTGAAGGTAGTTCAAAATCCACATACAAATAAGTCCTCGTTGAAATGAGGTGGTAAAAATACCAGGACCGTGTACCTTTTACAAGTTTGGCACCACACAAGGCCATGACAGTCACGTGACCTTCCCCCACTCCACTGCATATATAGGCCTCATTCTGGGAGCATACCTCAGTTCGCTTGAAAGAAGGCTGCAGCAGATTTAGAGAGTTGATAATCAGAAAGTTAAATACAAGACTTAAAAGGAAGTTCCAAGTTTGCACTACATTAGATGGAGGAAGCTTTGCATATGGAGGCTGAACTACAATAGAATGAGGAACGCCATACCAAAGGAAGGTAATGTAACTTTCTTCCTCATTGTTCAAACTCCACACACAAATGGGTAAAAGTTGCACTGTAAACAAGAGGTGACATTCTCAAAGACTGAACACAGCAGTGCCAGAGCACTCATCACCTTAAGCTGTCCAATCAAGAATTCATAAAAAGCACGTGCATTACTCTCTGAAGCTGCTTTGCAGTGTCAAAAGAAACCTAGTGCCTCCTGGTTCATGTGATCACATTACAAGTAGAAGGAGTTCACACTATTCTTGTTGGTCTCCAGTAAGTGGACAAATAAACGTGCTCTGCAACCCGGTTAGCTAGATGCTGTTTTAATGGGTTTAATTAATGTTTTGTTACCAAATAAAGCTGGGTGGAATGATGGTGGCATTCGGTTCTCTTTAGAGTGTTACAAGCTGTGACCATAAATGAAGCAAGAGAAAATTAAAATGTCAGAAGAAACCAACTGCATCCTAGCTCAGGCAAGAATTAAAGTGGAATGAGCTGCAACATTCCCTAGTAACTCCCAGCTATTGACTGCAGATCCAGAGAAAAATGTCAGACTTGGTCCTATGACTTCTCTAGTTGCAGGGCAAAATAAATAAGTTGGATTTACCATCACAACATGAAGGTAATTAATGGAGGCAGGTAGGGGGACCAGAGGCTGCAGAAGTTCCTCTGCCACAAAAGGAAATCCTTCCAAGTCTGGGCATATCAGAGTGCGCTGGAGCCACAACAGGGATCGCCTTTAAACTTTGCTGGTACTTTCTTAGTCACTATCTGTTACCATACAGATCCTTTCCTTAGAGGACAAGGGCTAACAATTTGACCTTTACCTGCACAGCAATATACCACGGACTGACAATCCATACTCTTTTGTAGGGTATTAGTGGTAGATAGCTGCAACGGTTTAACTGTCTGCTTAACTTTGGTCAATGATCTGTCCAAGGAGACATCAGGAGTTAGAGTCTGTGCTACTTGCTTGTAGAACATTTTAACCTTTGGTCGTTGTAAGTAGTCCTCATTCTGAAAGGTTCCGTGGCCTTAAAGATGCTTTTCCCCATCTGTCCAGCTTCCTGTAATTCTTTGCTGGAATACTGTTCAATGCCCTCCAGTCAGAACTTTTTCCATTTAATCACCATTTTCTGCTTCCTAGCGTCAAGCCAGTTTTCAATTCAACTAACTCATTCACCATTAACCTCAAGAACCTTAAACTTTCCTTAAAAACTTAATCAAGTGCAACTGAAAATCCAAATAAATTCACACTCAGACCAAAGTTGTGCAAGCAATTCACCAGCTGAAAATGGGAAGAGCCCACACTGTGGCAATCCGACCCAGGATATGAATAAACTCAGCGGTCAGCAAATGGTGGATCAACTACAATATTTAGTCAATGCAGAGTGGCAGGCAGAGCCAATTTCCTGACTGGCTACAAACAATTATTTCTTTTTAAGGAGGATGCCACTTCAATTGCTCCATGTATTATGGGATTTTGCCATCAACTCCTGGCAAAGGCTTCGCAATAGTACTGATCAGCAGAAGCGTACAATACCTCCAGTCTCAAAGGCACCAACAGTTTGGCTTCATGCCAGGGAACTCTACTGATTTTTTTCCCACAAGACTATTGCCACAATAAGTACGAGATTCAACAGACTGTTTTACACATCCTCTGTTGATCGCAAAAAGGCCATTGCTTTTGTCAACCACAAGGCTTTGTGGCAGCTGCTGCTGGCTGACTTGAGTGTGCCAGCAAAAGATTTACAAACGTTTTAATTGTTGTATGGTGACAGTACTGAGTAAATTTGTGTTGGCAATCAACTGACCATTGCGCTTTGCACTAAGTCAGGTGTTTGTCAAGGATGTTTAATGGCTTAGAATTCAACAGAGTTATGCACAGAATTCTGATGGCAATCATAACTGGATCAAAGGCTGAAATTCACAGCAGCAAAAACCTTTAACTGTGCTGGTCATTTTTGGTGAAAACGAACATGTTTCAGAGACCTGCAAACGTCCGTCAAAGAAACTGTCAAATTTGCAATGAGAACCATTTGGTCCAGGACGAGGGCAATGCACTTCCATTAACAGTCACCATCAGCTGCCTATCTGCAAGTCAGAAATAACACCATTAAGTACTTCAAACAGTTCATCTACTTTGGTATCTGCATCCATTACTGCAATATTACCATGGATGGAAGTAAAATGAAGAATTAATCTTGCTGCATCCGTCATGTGCAGCCTTCAACAGCACCTATGGTGGAACAGAACTGGTAGCCTGAAGGTGGAAGTTTCCTTTTTTTGGGGCTGCTGTAGCATCAACGTTGCAATATGGCAATGAAACTGGTCTCTGGTTAGATTTCAACTACAGTCATTATCAGCCTTAAAAAGCAATCGCCTACTCCACATCAACTGAATGCACCACAAATACCAATCTGTTACATGCAACACTGGACAACTAAGCATGTTGTTACTTCGGACATGTCGCTCAACTACCCGCCCGACATGCGCCAGTTGTTTGGGTCTTCTTCACTAACCCAACCACCAGACGGACAAGGATGACCCTGGGCCAATCAACTCAAAATACACACCAACAAGAATTATTCTGTGACCCATCTGATCAACATGATACTGAATAGAAGCACTGGCATCATCTTGTTTGACTTCACCATGACCATACCAGCCATGTGCAATTTTTCACAGGGACATAATTTTTTTCCCACATACCTGAAAATCTTATATTAAAAAAGCATTGCATTCACATAATCCAGGAACTTTTGTTAACGGGAGTTAACCAAGGCCCGCAACGTCTTCTGCAGCTAAAATGGGACTGGAAGATAAGTCAACAGGCCTCCACACAGGCAACATCTAGTCACGTCACCAAAACACCCAATGCTATGGCCCAGGACCGCACAAATTCTGCCTAATGCAAGACCAAGTAGAAGAATTGAAGAACCTCAAGAAAATCTCTTGCCTCCTCTCCTGAAGGCGTTACCTGCTTGTTCCAGTGCCAGTCAGCCTCCTGTACCTTGCCCAAGTTGCCATTCATGTACGAGCCAAAATAGTGAATGCTGCCATGCTAATTGACCATGGAGGACATCAGAGGGAGTCCCAGCTTATCTTAACGTGATGTCAGCATGGGTCCTGGAAGGTGATAAAGAGCAGAAATCTTGGCCGATTTGCTTCTCCATAAGCCAGTGGTGCCGAGGCCAAATGTCGCACCGCAAATGCCACCTTGACCAAGATTCTACTCGACACAGACCAGGGATCAAACCTGGAACCTTCCTGGTCTGCATGACTCAGTTCATCAGTGTGTGACTGGGGGAACATGCTTAAGAAAACTTTTGGAGCCAGAACATTGATGCAAGTTGCTGTCAGCCAATGTTAGCATTGCTGGCTCCAGCAGTAAAATAAATATTGCCTTTAATTTGGAGTCTGTTTGGCACCAGTGTAATGGCCAATGCTACATTTATTGTAGTGCTGTCGGTCAGATTAGTCCCAGTTGTGTGCTGTGCATGCGTGCCGATTTCCCTCTAGATGCGACGATTGATACGTTAACAGTTTCGTGACTTGAACTCTACTATCACAAGACATTTGAGGACCTGGAGAACCCCAACATTGAGTAATTCTATAGCTTCAGCTGAAGAGAGTGCATCCTGGTGGATACACAACACATCGGCCCAGCTTCATAAAGTGACAAGGAACAGAATTCAACTGCATTGTTCTTCTGGGCCACTCGTTATGCTGGATTATCTGACCTGGAGCTGTGCTGAGACAAGCTGGAACTCGCGGTCTCTTGCTGCCATGTTTCAAGGAAAGCCACATGGACTTGGAAGAATTTCCTTCCAGTGAAATGCACTCTCATAACTGGCCTTGCTGCTGAATTAAGCAGAGTGTTCTGGAAATCATGGGTCAGTAGAGTGTCTGCCACATAAAGGATCCAAGACAAGATGTGCAGATTGAGAAGGGAGGGGGAGGGGAAGAGAGAGAGACAGAGACAGAGAGAAAAAAAAAACCAGGACTGAGTTCAAGGATGAGTCAGATGTCAATTCAGTGACAGACCCTGACCGACAAAATAGGATGGCAAAAATCGTGGAGCATGTTCCAGGACTAAAAGCAAATCCTGGTTTTGCAAAATTTGAAATCACTGAAAGTAAAAGTTTTACTTAAATTAGAAAAAAAATGGCTGAGAGAGAAGTCATAAAAAGACATGCATGTAGCAACACCAATGTATTCTCCCACAAGCACCATGCAATAAAACTGTACAGCGACTTCACAAAAATAAAAAGTCACAACCAAGACATGCAATGACCAGAGTTTTAGCTTAAAATTATTCTAGCAGATTTTTTTTCTCATTACAAACTGTACTGCAACCAACAATAAGAGTACAAACTGAGAAATACTTCCAGAACAAAGCTTGCACGTATCACACCACCTCTCCACCAGGTAAGGAGGCCACATTAATATGGTTGTACCAATACTCAAAAGTATTCTGTCCCAGTGGTTTTCCCATTTGAGAGAAAACCTACTCGTCTGTATGTGGAGGTTGAATTCATGAAAAATTGACGTGCCCTGCTTTCCTACAATAGAACCGTCACTAAATTAGCTTCAGTGCCATCAATGTACAAAGCCCAAGAGAAAACAGATACATGCTTCCAGTTTAGAGGACATTCCTGATTTTTCATCTCCATAGTTATCCCAATGACTGACCAAATGGAACCGAGTCTTTTACGCCAGCAGAGTAAAGGCGTTCATCATTATAGTTTGCGATGGAGGTTCCAGAGGGGAAACCACCATTCTCTAATCAACCTTGTTGCCTGGTCCCACCCATCTTTGCCCTCATCTCATATGGACACCTCCATTTGAATTCCTCCAAATAAGATGCCTGCAGAGTTTCGTGAAGAACCTCCGCAGTCATTTTAAAAACTGGAAGGCAAAATAGCGCGCTAAACCCCGCACACTAGCAGAATTGCCATTTCTCTGCCCATATTCAAATTTAACTTGGATTTTCCATTAAATAGTGGAATCCAACTGTGTCCAGAAATGCTGTAGATAGAAATTTAAGCATGTCTTTAAATTTTTATTTTTTAGGTGGAAAAGAAAAAGAGGAAAAAACATTCATTAAAAAAAAAGGGAATCTTGTTTTGAATCACAGCTTAATAGCAGCTTTAGCCAATGCCTCATCTGACCCATTGCCTAAACAGAGGGATAAGGGTGGAATTCAACTCCGTTGTAACCTGGCCAAATGAAGATAGCCCAGTTGTAATCTCACGACTGAAGTTATGGCTGCTGTAACATGAAGTCTCAAGTTAGTGTGTTTTTTTTTGTGATTTGACCAGTTTAAAAACAAAAAGCAAACCTTGCTGTGCACAATCCTTTGATCAAACTCACTTATGTTGGTGAAATGATGAACACTTCACTTATAGATAATCTTTACATTCACCACTTTGTATTATCCTGTATATAAACAATGACATTTTCCAGAAGGCTGCAAAATTTCAATAAAATTGTGCTAAAGTTGTTGAGATGCTGTAACTAGCAACACATGATACAAAAGTCACAACAGTTAGCAGATATACCTAGCTCCTAAATGAAGCACTAATTATAACCCGAATGCTCATTAAACATAAAACATGTCTCATTTGTCTAGTAAGCCACAACAAATTCTTTCAATGCTGTTTGTGGGATCTTGCTGTACAGAAAATAGCTACTGCATTTGGCAACACGACAGTCACAATATTTCAGTTATTCTTTGTTTGTGAAGTGCTTCGAGACACACAAGGTAGCAACTGCGTTGACACTTGTAGTATGAAGAGCCTCTGACTTGGGGGAGGGGAAAGAGAAAGTTTTGAAGATTACACAGGTTGTCAGTTACTAAATTAAGCAATAATGAATAACAAGTCATGCAAATGTTGGGTTTTACCCTTTGGGACAAAGGTAACCAGAGTGCTAAATCAATTGCTGTGCGATTAAAACATTTCAACGCTAGTGGCTACTAGACTGGGGTGACGGAGGCGAGTGTCTGGCAGGGTCAAAGCAGTGTCCTTTTGCTGAAGCAGAGTACATTCCGTGGAACCTGCGGGGCTACAGCAAGGAACGAGACAGCATTGCAAGTACTGTAGTCAAGTATTGTATTGAAACTCTACTATCTAAAGAAGCACTCTTCCATTCGCGTGTAAAACAGCCACGCCATACATTGACCCCAAAATGCGGTATAACATTTGCGCCTTAAAGATAAGTTTATAGAGTAATTTCCCATTTTATTTTAAGAGCATATAGTAATCCTCACTCGCTTCAGAATTTGCAACATTTAAAGTAACAAAGCTGTCCAGAGTCCGAGCGGCGAGTGTCATGGCTACTCACAATTCTTTTTGCTGTGATGCGGCTGGCCTCACTAAGCGTTTTTTAAATTCCTGCAATGCAACTAGTTAAACACCGCTTTGCTGCAATGCGACTGGCCACGTGCCCCTTGCTGCAATGCGACTGGCCACGTGCCCCCTTGCTGCAATGCGACTGGCCACGTGCCCCCTTGCTGCAATGCGACTGGCCACGCGCTCCCTTGCTGCAATGCGACTGGCCACGCGCCCCCTTGCTGCAATGCGACTGGCCACGTGCCCCCTTGCTGCAATGCGACTGGCCACGCGCCCCCTTGCTGCAATGAGACTGGCCACGCGCCCCCTTGCTGCCATGCGACTGGCCACGCGCCCCCTTGCTGCCATGCGACTGGCCACGCGCCCCCTTGCTGCCATGCGACTGGCCACGAGCCCCCTCTGCTGCAGTGAGACTGGCCAGGCCCTCTTTGCTGCAATGCAACTGGACTGATCAGAACCTCTTTGCTGCAATACGACTGCTCAGACCCCCTTCGCTGCAATGCGACTGCTCAGACCCCCTTTGCGGCAATGCGACTGCTCAGACCCCCTTTGCGGCAATGCGACTGCTCAGACCCCCTTTGCGGCAATGCGACTGCTCAGACCCCCTTTGCGGCAATGCGACTGCTCAGACCCCCTTTGCGGCAATGCGACTGGCCAGGCCCTCTTTGCGACAACGAGACTGCTCAAATCAACTTTGATGCAATGCAATTGGTTAGATCTGCTGCTGCAATATGACTGGTCAGAATTTTTGGAAGAAAGGTTTTATGCACTGTGATTGGTTATTTTCTACTTTCATTATTTACCAATTAGAAAAGGAGAAAACAGAGACTTAGCCAAAAGAAAAAGAAAACTGACCGACATTCACGAGTCTAGACAGATATGCACATTTGGAGCTCATTATTGCTGTTACATCACTAGGTTGATTTAAAATTGAAGCGACAAAGGCAACTCAACAGGATCAAGAGGCACAGGGTTGAAGCTGAAATTGGAATTTAACATTTTGACTGGTGTTGTAAATGCCCGAACGCTCAATCACAGCAATGCTACAGCTTCAGTAAAGAATCTTGAAAAATGAACTGGACAAGGGACAATTGCAGGCTACTTCGCGTTAATCTGAAATTAATCATCATCTTTAGTGATCATCTTGCATCATGGACACATAATGCTGCCAGCCTACATATTGCCCAAGACAGGTTAAAGCGCCCACATAAAATCAAAACCATACGCATTATAGTAAGCAGTAAGCTACTTCAATTAACCTCTGGCATCAGATAACCGCTCCAAACCACATCATTACCAGTTAGCTATTTCCAACTATTCCCAGATATCTATTACTCAATACAGGTGGTCAACTGTTCCCCACATTTTAGATACATAGTCAACACATCGAGATGAATTTGTGTGTGCTTCTGCATTTTGCTATCTTACATATGAAAGTGACAACAAAATATAGCACTTGAAATAAATTCTGCTCCCACAGAATATCAAGAGAGCCCCAAACCACAGATCGATATCCTGCAACAGCAGGAAATATACTCTACCATTCAAACATTTCAAAACCAATTCTCACAAACACCCCACTCTCAATTATACAACTAGCTGCGCACTTCAGTAAACAGTAATTTTAAAAACTGCAGTGCAATGCCACAAAATGGGAGGATAGATCAAGCAGTTCCTCAAGCAGCAAGTTCTTGGTTTCAACTGTAGCATGATGAGGAACTGTTGGGTAAAGGCCAGGTGCATTGCCACAGAATTGGAAAATTGATGGGAGAGTCTGTTTTGTACCTGCACATCTCCATTTGATGGTCTGGCTAAGAGTATGGCTAGAGTGCCTGGATTACAGTAGGTTTGAAACATACCAACTACTCTGGAGCTTTGAAAAAATAAATCAACAGCTTGTGGAGAAAGATCAGTAGCAATAGAAGCAAACAGCATTGTAAACCAGTGTGCAATTAACCCTTTCAGCCCTTGTGTTTGCATCTTGTATGTTTTCATCCAAATACCCTGCAAATGTTCCGATTATAATCTAGAAAACAAAGAACAGTATTTTCTTATCGAAGATTAAGAGCGAGCAGTTAATCTGGTTTCTTTGATGCAGAAATGTTAATGTGGCCCCCAAAGGATTGAGGGGCCAAACAGGTTAACAATTTCTGCAGGATCAAATCATTTAGCTACAAACTTGGCATTCGGGCAAGTCGATTTTCATCAAGGCATTTTCCTCTGATAAGTGCTATCAGAGTTGCACTATCACCCGTGTGCACAGCAGGATGCCAGTACCTGCAGATATGCTGGAAAGGAATCCTCCAACTTGCTTTTCTTTCGACGTTGTCGTTTCTTCGCTTTCTCGCCTACATCTGCTCCTATCACAGGTATATCACTGGCACCCTCGGTTGGAAGCTCTATTGGAGTACCTGCAGGAACCAAAAAAAGTTATGATTCTTCAACTAATATGGAATCATTTTTAAACAACATATACTATGGATGAGGATTGGGCACTGGTCACCTGTCTGCTCCTGAACAGTGCAAAGGAGCTACATCAAGAGTTAAAGTTATCATGGTCACTAAAGAATTCTAGATTAAGGGCAGGCCTTGGTGATCGTATTTCAGCTCCCTCGCAGTTTTGGGTTTGATAACATCTGAAAGCAATTGCAAGATCATCAGTACTCTAGGTTTAAACAAAAAAATTGACAAATTGCTAATACTAATATTAATTTTTAACAGTTTTAAAAGATATATCAATGTCGAGACTCCCTCTTCATGGTTCAGGCAGAACATGGAGAACATTGGAGGTGTATTCATGACCCGATTTATTGCAGTGGCAGCTTGCTCAATTGGCAGCACTTCCGTCTCGGTCAAGATATAGGTTTAAGGCACAGTTCGGGGCTTGGGCACATAATCTGAGCTGACGCTTCAGTGCAGTACAGACAATGCAGTACTAGGGAGCATGGATATAAAATCTTCAGACAAAGAGTCAGAAAGTATTTTTCATGGATAAGCATCGCCCTATAGAACCGATCAAATAGATCATCAAAGCGTGACTTCCCTACAGTTTTTTCAGAAGAAGCCTGGACAAGGTTCTGAGATAGGAGGACAGTTCTAGTTATAGAAACCTTTCACAAATTCAGCACTTAATAAAACCCAGAGCTGAGCTTCAAGCCAACATCCTCTCCATCACTAAGACCGCTTTTTTCCATCTTTGCAGTATTGCCCGCCAACAAGTAGGCAGGGAGCATGAATTTCTCCAAAGCCACAATAGATAATGAGTGGATAGCAGGTAATATAACTCAAATGGAGAGAAGATTTACACATGGTTTGTGTAAACTTCCAGCAAGTATTTGGTTTAATTTCTACAGTTTCAGTGCAGTACTATTTACATTTTTGTTCTCCTCAAAGTAACCTTGGCTTCTCAACTGCTGAAACCTTATCCATGCTCGTCACCTCTAGACTCTATTATTAAAATCCTCTCTTTGCTGGTCTTCCATCATCCACCCTCAAACTCCCAACTTGTTCAAAACACAGCTGCTCATATCCTGTCCTGCACTAAGTCCTGCTCACCCATCACTCCTGTCCTCGTTTACCTTCACTGGTTTCCTGTCCAACTCATCCAAATTAAAATCCTTTTCCTCACCTTCGTCACTTCATGGCCTCGCTCCTTCCGCCTCACATCCTTCGAACCTAGGATTCTGGTCTCCTCTGCATAAGCCCTTCCCCTCCCCACCTTCACCTCAACCTCTGTGGCAGAGTTTTCACTCACCATGGCACTACTGTATGCAACTCCCTCACCTAAAGCCCTCTGCCTTTCAACTGCACTGTCCTCCTTTAAACACCTTCGCAAAAGCCATCCCTTTGACCAACCTTCAATCACCGCTCTGGCATGGCGCAGCATTCATTTTTATTACTTCTCTGTAAAGCACCATGGGGCATTTTGTTTGCTAAAGGTGCTATATAAATACAAGTTGCTGTGGAGGTACTGAGGCGAAGTGGCAGGTTAGCTCAGATTAAAAGGATTTATATGGTGCCAACCGTTCTGCGAGGAGTGGTTTTGATGCAGCAGATATATTTCAGGAGAACAAAATTTGAAAAAATAAAGTTTTAGAAATTAAACAATTATTATAGATTATGGGGATTGTAGTCCAAAATCTGATCTGGAATCTGCACATTGACAGAACATGCAAAATAAATTTTTGAAATCAGAGTGATTTAAAAAGAATTTATATTTTAAGAAAGAGAACAAAAGTTTTGGCCTCAGAGACTATTCATACGGAGAAATGCTCTGCATTCTTGGTCGTTTGGAACTTTATTACAAACATGCTAGAACTTTATGCCTACATAGTGATTGTGGAAATGTAAACACACCTTCTTCTTTGTTGCTCTCGGTATTTGGACAGTCAGTGGACATTCCAGGCTGTGCTACAGAGGCTTTATTCAAATTCTTTGTCCGCGATTGCCTCTGTCGGACCATAAATCCACCAATTCCTGAAAAACATCAAAAGGGTATTTGTTCTTTATTGTTTATACCGCTACTTTTCCTTTCATAGCTCGCCTCTATTCATCGCCTCCATCAGTCAAGATGGGAGAGTGGTACAGGCTACAAACTTTCCGACAGATAGCTGCCAAAGACTACATGATCACTTAGTTTAAGGTGCACTTGTGGCATGCGCTTACGTCAGTTTTCTTTTGCTCAGATATCACCTACTCCGCCAGCTAGCAACCATGCCATATGCAGCAGTCTGATTCAAGGGGCAGTATTGGATTCCCAAACCAACTGGCTAAATCTGGGACTGGAACCTACCATCAATCAGAGCTGATACCATGAGGCAACACACCTCCATTTCTGATGACTCTGTAAAATGAGCTATCTTTCATTTGTACAAACTGTTCAGTTTCTTGTACATGTACCATATCATTGCCACAAATGTATATGCTTCATAGCTCCTTCAATGGCCTGGGTGAGTGAGGTAAAGGCACCGTTTGTGTAGTACAAACTCAGACAGAAATTCCTGGGGTCAACCTGCTTCAGGGCCTGTGTATAGACTGTTCTGCAACCAGCTGCTGAAAGATGTACAAGATCAGACAGTATTGAAGAGCCATCTAGCCAAAAGTTAGAACACAGACCAGAATCTTTACAAGCATACATCGGAGAATTCTATTGCCAAACTGTTACACCAATGCACTGCGCTACATGCTTGTAATACTTTTTTTTGAAACTAACCTTACCAGAAAGAAAAACACAAAATTGATGCTGGATCAAGTGGTTTCTCTGCAATAATTAGAAGCTTCAATAAATAAGTGTAAGCTAAATGCCATCAATGTGACAAAAAATGCATTGGAATCAGCTTTTAAACCTACAAGTAGAAAAATTGTGTCACTTAAAAAACTTTCTACAACCTGCTAAATTGCCTACCAGGTCTGTATGGCTTCCTCTTCCTCTTTTTCCCTTCCTCAGTTTCCTCACTTGTTTTTACAGGATCGTTTGTTGGGCACACCTCTCGTTCCTGGCCGACAGGTGCATCAGGTTTTACGTCACATTCCCCTGGTTCCAAGGCAACTTTAAAAGAATTATAACCCAATTGCAGATTATATTCAGTCAGATTCAAAAACAATCAAAATTTACAACAAAAAGTAGCACCGTGATATGCAACAGCTTTTAATTCTCCTCCTTCTTCCGCCCCGCACGAGGTCCCAGACTAGAAACAGTATAAAACTTTACAAGCCGTAATAAGCTAATTTATACAACAGCACAATTACTCCTCCTACACCTATATACGCCATTACACAAATGCATGAATAATCATGGAAAATCAATTACTTGGACAGATGAACTGCATACTATGCACAACAATTGAATCTTCCAGTATTTTTTTTAATTTCCTGTGTATGAACTCATCATACTAGAGTACAATTTTTATAAACATCAAATTATAAAAATAAAATTAGGTTTAAATAAGATGGAAAGGCAACATGCTTTTCACTATGGTTTTACAAGCTCTGTGCCTCACCTTTTTCCTCCTCCCCTTCACCTTCTTCTTTCTTTATTTCTCTACATGAGCCGTCCACACTGACCATCATTGGTTCACTGCATAGAGTTGGAGGTTTGTTCTTTAGTTTGGGCTTTGGTCCTTTTTTGTGTGGCGGAGAAAGTATAAGACTTCGGAACTGTGACATTCCCGACTCTGTCAGCCATACACCGTCCTGATTATAAAACCGTGGCTCTGCATATGAATAAATCAAATCTAAAATAAATTTAGCATACTACAGAAACAAAGGGGAAGAATATAATCCCTTCAAACCAGTTTTGTACTAAATAACTCACCTGGATCCTTCACTTTGATGATGGGTGCAACCACAGGGGATTCACTTCGAACTACAAATACAAATAAAATTAAGAACCTTTACACCAAATGCCAGAAACTACTAAAGTTGAAAATATTTTACAGAAGTAGCACTGACACATTAGGCATTCGACTAGCTTGGAGACTTGGCCATTAAAGAGATAAGAACTTTGCCACTATGCTGAAATGGCTTTTGAGGCAAGAGACAGCATTTGAGAGCACTTTTAATCCTTCCCACTAGGAATGAAAATTATCTATACACATCGTAAAGAATTCAACAAATGCTTTATGAATTGTAATAATATTCAGTGTATAGCTCACACCCTGATGCAGGTTTCTGTCACCTGCAAAACAAGAAGCCTGACTGTTTTACTGTGGGGTTGAAGAGAGTAAAAGCTGCACGTATAAATAAAATTAAGATACAGAAAATGGCATCTCAGCATTTTTAGAACTGTAATCTACTTTTATTTCTGAATTAAGTAAAAGATTGTTGCTGCATTCCTCAAAGTATTGATTGTGGACTGTCACTCACCAATCGGACGAACGACAAAGGGCTCACACGCAGTACAATCAAAGCCCTCATCTGCCGCTTGTTCCACTTCATCTTCCGTGAAAAGATTTTCGCAAATTGCGTGGACCCACCTGCAAACAGCAACGGGTCTAATTTTATTCATGAAAACACCACTCAGACAACAGATGTATGAATAAATCAACTTGAAATCTAACGTTATTACTTGTTCCCATTTAAGATGAGGGCTTGTAAAAATATTTGTTAATGCTGAAGCCCAAACAAATTCTGTGCTTTGAGCTCAGCGATACCTCCTACTGCTGGGAATAGCTTTGATCAGAAGCCCATAAGCAAGCTTTAACAGCTATAATGCAAAAACATTGAAGCGGCCATGCTTAGCCATGTTCGTGGCACCAGTTGGCCTTTTACAAGAGTAGACCAAAAGCATGCCAATCATTTCTGTCACTGCACCGCATGGAAACCTTTGTTACAAACTTTTAATTTCCTTCCTTATCTTCAAAACAGTGCAGATATTTAAAAAAAAGATACATTGCTGAAAACTTCAGCTACCTGAATAAAGTGTGCAGCTACATTAATAATGCAGACACAACCCAAGGGAAATTACAAAATATTAGATTTTCAGGGGAAGAAATGGATAAAATTGTTACTTTTTATGCAAAGGGTCATACAGTCAACATTTTACGGGATGCAATATAAAACAAGTTACACACTCCAAATGAAACCCAAGTCCTTTACTTCAGGACAACATAAAACATGGTTTGTAAAACCATTGATAGACATCTCTCTGGCCTACCGATCACAATGGTGACACTGTATGAGGAGGTCCTCTTCTTCATAGTCTTCATTGCAGCTAGGACAAGTAACAAGGCTGCCACAAGGCGCACAGTGAGTGTAGTTATTCTGCCACTCACAGTGAAAACCAGGTGTTGTGGCACCACACTGTGTACAGCAAACACACCTGCAAGACAAAGTATGAAGTTGGGCTTCATATTATCTCAACATACAGGAAGTTATCTCATTATGTACACGAAAAAACTAAAAACTTAAAAATTGTCAGTTCTTTATTTTTCACCACATCACTGATGAACTTCGAAGGTCCAAACACTTTTTCAAAGTTATTTTTCCATCAGATAGTAAGGTGCTTTCAATCGAAAGGGTTTGGCATAATCACTCTCCCTCAAATGTTTCTCTGTACATTCCTATGAAGCCATGAGTATCCTGATTCTGGCCGGCTTAAGTCAACACTGCTGACATTTTGCCATCCATGCCAGAAACTTGGGTGTTTCCAGACACCACAGAATTAACTTGAAACAAGATAACCCCGAATATTCTACTTGCAAAGTTATAGAATAGTGCAGCACAGGAGGCCGCCATTTGGCTCATCCAGTCTGTGCCGGCTCTTTCGAAGAACAATCCAATCAGTCCCACTCGCCCGCTCTTTCCTCATATCCCTGCAATTCTTTTCTCCTTCAAGTATTTATTCAATTCCCTTTTGAAGGCTACTACTGAATCTGTATCTACCACCCCATCAGGCAGAGCATTCCAAATCCTAACCACTCGCTGCGTAAAAAAGTTTTTCCTCATGTCGCCTCTAGTTCGTTTCCCAATCACCTTAAATCTGTGCCCTCTGGTTATTGATCCTTAAGCCATTGGAAACGGTTTCTCTACTCTCTATGATTTTAAAACACCTCTATCAAATCTCCTCTTGGCCTTCTCTGCTCCAAGGAGAACAATCCCAGCTTCTCCAGTCTCTCCACATCACTGTAATCCCACATCCCTTTAGCTATTCTAGTAAATCTCTTCTGTACCCTCTCCAAAGCCTTTACGTCCTTCCTAAAGTGCGGTGCCCAAAATTGGACCCAATACTCCAGCTGGGGCCGAACTAGTGTTTTATAAAGGTTTAGCATCACTTCCTGGCTTTTGTGCTCTCTGCCTCTATTTATAAAGCCCAGGATCCCATATGCTTTATTTACTGCTTTGTTAACCTGTCCTGCCACCTTCAACGATTTGTGCACAAGCCACGGGTCTTTCTCGTCTTGCACCCCATTTAAAATTGTACCATTTAGCACGTATTGTCGCTCCTCATTCTTCCTACCAAAATTATCACCTCTCACTTTTCTTTTTTTCCCCCCCCAATTCATTCACGGGACGTGGGCATCGCTGGCAAGGCCAGCATTTATTGCCCATCCCTACGAAGGTGCTGTTGAGCTGCATTCTTAAAGAAATATGCAGAATATGTGGTTCAAGAAAAGTACTTCAGAAGTGATTGGAAGAACTATATTTTTTAACCAATCTGAAATATGAATATAATGTTTTTTGTTTCAGTTTCTAAACCCTTGCAATAATGCACACCTCCATCATTAGTGTCTTATTTGACTGGCCTGCAGAGCCTGTTTTTAAGCCAGGCTTAGCCAATTTAACCATTTGTTAAAAGTTACTCCCATCTCTAAAATGTTTGGTAGGAACCAGAAGAAGGAAGTAAAAAGATAAAAGTTTTAAAATTAGAAGAGATGTGACATGAAGCAGTCATTCATGAAAGAAAGACTTATGAAGTAATACTGGGCAGCCTGCTGGTGGCGCTGTCCAGGGAGAGTATAAATACTCGGGCACGGGCCCAGCTTGCGCAGGACATTCTTAACAGGAACTAGTGAAGGACACAACTAGACCTCCATGTTGTAAAACAGTTGATTAAAGCCTTGTTTAACACTTTGACCAAGTGCCTCGTAGTTTTCTGACGTCAAGATGTATTAGATAGAAAGAGTAAAATTCAAGTTTATAAAAATGTGAAAGATAGAATAGGGGAAGAGAAATGAAAAGGAAAGCAGAATGGGAATGCTTAAAATTTTGTAGTTGCCCCAATGATTCAAAATGTTTACCAAGGAAGTAAACTGAGTCACAGACCAGGAATATCCCAGGTTACATCCACAATCAATATTCTGAGTTAGCCAACAGTGGTAAGAGTGCTACAATTGACCTTAACACCCCTGAACTTTGGGGTTTGGGGGGGGGGGGGGGGGGAGAAAGGAGGGGAAAAGAGGCAGGGGGAGAAACAACCAGGGTTACTGCTCAGCTAACTATATTGGAAGGGTGCGTGTTCAAACATTAAGGTAGAAGAGGTTTGGCTTTGATACCGCACACAGTCAAATAGCTTTCGGAGACTCTCCGTCAAGGCTCACATGCAAACAATGGCTGCTGGTGTCAGGTCATACACAATTGAATTTTGCACTCACCACTTGCATTTCCAACCACCCTTTGGCACAGTCTGCAATGGTGGATCGAGGCAATATGTGTGGTAACTTATATCACAATCGTCACATAACAATAAACGAGCAGGATCGGAAGCTTTGCCACATGCTTCACACACAATGCACTCCAAGCAACGCCATCCTTTGCTCAACATAACTTTTGTGATCTGCAAGACAAAGAGCATAATGAAAAAGCCTAAAGATTTTAGACAATATTCCAATAAAAGCTCAGATTTAGCTCTAAATTGGCAGTCTCAGTCAAGGAGACCAGAATGATGACTTGAAACTTATACCGATACAAGAAGTACTGCTCTTTTCAAATGTGAAGACATACTGGGGGAAGATTTTCTCTGTATGCTATATGTAGCAAAATTATATTTACACTCTACATAAGCACTTTTATGGTTGTGCGACACAGATGCAAAATTCCCTGGCCAAGTGAGCAGGTGGCTGCTCTTTCACAGGCCTTTGCCAATGTTGTTCTACTGGCCTGTCACAAGTCAACAGGAGGTGTGCAGCTACAACCTGTGATGACTTGCCTGTTGATTCTCCTTCCTTCCCTGTGGGGAAGCATCTGACATCAGTGGTGGACCACTGGTCTATTGTGTAGTGCATTAGGTCTGCTGCACAAGAACCAGTAACTCTGCATTCATCCATTTCAAGTACGTATTTAATAATAGCATTTCTACAAATTTGACTTTCATCTCCCTTTCCTATCCTTGCAGACTATCGCCTCCATACCTTACTATTGACACAATAGGGGTGGTAGCACTGTCCACACTGTGAACAGGCCAACAGCTGTCCCTCTACCCCTCGTCCAAAGCTCCCACACACCACACACATATCCTGAAAGATAAAAGGCACAAAAACGCAGCATTACAAGTCATTCTTGAATATATCCTGTTAACATGTAGACTAGTTTATAATTCTGTAAATACATTATTCAAATTGAGATGTCAAATCCGCTACTTAATGCAAATGTTTACATCAACAAAAGTGTAATGTTCCCAAAACATTTGTGAACTGAATCAAAGTTACTAATAGCAATAGCATTACTACATATTTAAACTAATGTATATTAATAGAACATAGCACTATATAGCATGTCGGGATTCAATGCAGAATGTAAATTTCAGATCAAACAATGAAAATCTTCCAGTCAGCCCAAGATTCCAAAACACATTACATTTAAATTAATACACATCCATAAGAACATACTCTATTATTTCCCCCCACACGCAGCAAAGTAAGCCAGGTGTCCAACATGCACGGAAACCCATCATGCACAGAGCACCGAGACACTTGTCCAGCTCGGACCACCCTATTGTTAGGGCATTGGCTTCTAAAGGTTATTCGGAAAAGTGGGAAGAATCCCAATCCCCAATGACAAGACTACTGTTCCAGGTTACTTCAATAAACCAAGCTAAATGGTCAATACTCAACATCACCCTGGAGTACGGAGGACCTGTCTGGCTTAGGTTCAGATTTCAGAGTCTGCCATGGAGAGTTGACTCAGTTCCGATCTTCTATCGTCAAGTGTGTAATCCAAGAACCAACCCAACTCCAGGGAGACCTCACTTACCTCCCCCCAAAAGGAGCGTGGTCACTGGTTGGTCATTTGACAACTGGCAAGCATAGGTCTGAGCCTTCACTAGGCAAACAGCAGATATCAGAAACCCAGATGGCCTGGTGAACAGCACACAACTCATCATAAAATGTGAGTGCAATGCACACCATAAACACGCACACCATACCCCAACAAACAGTGGTTCCACCAAGTAGAGTTGCAGAGCTTGAACAGCAACTGCTCAACCCCTTCTGCAATCCAATCATGGTACTCGGGACAGTTTGCGATGTGCCAGCCACTTTAGTGTTGTAGATGTTCAAGTTAAATGCCACATACCAGGTGTACATGTCACCAAATGCTGAACCAGATCCTTGGATGGGTCTTTGGTACTAGCACCTGGGTAACTGCATGCCCAGGAGTTCTAAACCAAAGGGGCACTATTTAGACATGTTTTTTATACCACACACTTAACCTGGAACTTTACCGTCATTGGAAAAAAAGATGGGAAAGACTTTCTTCCTTGTACTTTCTCAGCACAGTCCCCAAGAATTGTGTGCAAGTTGACGTTGGCATCCACCAAATTCCTCAGGCATCCTAATCAACGATTAGGACTGGCACCACTTGCTTCTTTGAATCAATATCTTAAGAGGTCCCCTCGAACAATGCAAGGCCATGATACCCTCAGGAGCACCCACTACCATATCCCACTAGTTAGCTCATTACTCAAGATTTTGGAATGCACTGCCTGATAGGGTGGTGAATACAGATTCAATAGTATCGTTCAAAAGCGAATTGGATAAATACTTGAAGGAAAAAAACTGCAGGGATATGGGGAAAGAGCAGGGGGAGTGGGACTAACTGGATTGCTCTTCGAAAGAGCCGGCGCAGACTCGATGGGCTGAATGGCCTCCTTCTGTGCTGTACTATTCTATGGTTTAGAGTTGAACACACAAGAACCCTAGGAAAGTCCAGCAGCAGCACAACCTGAAGCATCAAGTCCTTTGTTGAAACTAAATATCAGCTACATGGACAATAAATGATACCAGGTACTGAACATCCAGATAACAAACTTATCCTGTTGGATCAAGAACCCAGAATCTATGAAAAATTAAAAACAAATCAACTGCATTTTCGATGGTTTATTCAAAAATAAATCCAACTCCCAAGTAAATTCCTCTGCATAACCACTGTGTATAACAGGAGTGCCAATAATCAGGGGTCTATTGGATCTTCAGATCACATTAGACCATTTAATAATCATCCTGGGGATGAGAAATCCTACCTGCAGGAGAATAAATTTGTCTTCAGTGGAGAAGAGAACCACTGTATTGTGCATTGTATCATCATCGTCATCATCATCTTTACTTGGAGATGTATCCACTCCTGTAGACTGAGACAGGAAACAGACAGTTCAGCACGAGAAAATCAGTATGAATAGACATTCAAGTCAGTTTTTAAATGAGTTCCACAGTTAAATTGCTGGATTTTTTCAGGTGATGAATTGGTTTGAGAAAAAGACACTTTCTCTTGAATTTGAGGGGACAAAATTTCCCATTGTTTTGTTGTTAAAGATCAGGTCCCGAGATGTGTGCACACCACATCCGTGACATCAGCGCGCACGAGGCGTGCTGTGCTGACATCACGGAAGTGATACCCGCGCACTCTGAACTCAATTTTCAGCAGGAAAAGCAATGAAGTGCAATTTGGATTTTTTTTTAAATAAAAAGGGGGACCTGGATCATCTTTAGATACAGCCGTGAGGACAATATTAGTTGTAGTGCAGCAAGTCAGTTTTTCATTCCGAATTTGATACGGAGAAAGCAAAGCAGTGCACTGACAGTTACTTCACTGTTACTCCTCTGAAGACCGACCATCAATCAACGGCTGGCTTAGGTGACACACCAAGGCATCGCTTACTGCAACTGTTCCCCTACACATAAATCGGCAACAGTTTTTATTGTCCTAAAATCAGTGTGGCAGGTAAGCGACTGGAGTCACAATAAACATATGCCCCATCTTGGGTCTAAATGAGAGTTTGATGGTGGGTCTCATAAAACTGGTGCCCGTGAACTGTGTAAGTAATTGACTGCACCACCTTTTTAAAAAAAAAAAAAAAAAAAATTTTTTTAATCCTTTGCTTGTTTTAAGTTTTAGCAATGCTCAAAAAAAGCTATACCCAGTTTTTATCTTCACTGATATCCTCTTGCATTTTGTTTAATACAACAACAACTTGTATTTATATAGCACCTTTAACGTAGTAAAACGTCCCAAGGCGCTGCACAGGAGTATTTTAAGACAAAACATTTGACACCGAGCCACATAAGGAGAAATTAGGACAGGTGACCAAAAGCTTGGTCAAACAGGTAGGTTTTAAGGAGGGTCTTAAAGGAGGAAAGAGGTGTAGCGAGGCGGAGAGGTTTAGGCAGGGAATTCCAGAGCTTAGGGCCCAGGCAACAGAAGGCACGGCCACCAATGGTTGAGCGATTATAATCAGGGGTGCTCAAGAGGCCAGAATTAGAGGAATGCAGATATCTCGGGGGGGGGGGGGGGGGGGGGTTGTGGAGCTGAAGGAGATTACAGAGAGGGAGGGGCGAGGCCATGGAGGGATTTGAAAACTAGGGTGAGCATTTTGAAATCGAGACACTGCTTAACCAGGAGCCAATGTAGGTCAGCGAGCACAGGGGTGATGGGCGAACGGGAAACGGGTAGCCGAGTTTTGGATCACCTCAAGTTTACGTAGGGTAGAATGTGAGAGGCCAGCCAGGAATGCGTTGGAATAGTCAAAATAACATTTTGGAAAAAAACACCCAGGTTTTCAAAATAGGCACTACAACCTGACTTTAAATGATCGTTAAATATTAACATGAAGAGATTATTGATATCCAGTGAACACATTTGACTAAGTCATTATCCACCTTTTACAATTTTCAATTCCTTTCACTCCACGCAACATATCCCAATCAGAAGGGTGGGCTTCTCACTTCCGCTGCTCTACCATAACTACTGCTCATTAAATGCATAGAAGTGAAGATTAACTGGGCCTCAGATCTTCCCAGTATGCCTGTGGAGAAGTACCTCACCCTCACTAAGCATATTCTCCTAATGGCCCAAATAAGATTTTAAAAAACACCAGAGAAAAATGTGGTCATAAACTTGCATCATGCACTTTTGTGGCACAAATGTACTATACTCAGCCCTCCTGATTTGGTACAATTGCACAAACATCCATAAGTCGCTAATTAGGCTGTAATTGTTTCCCAAAATAACCCATCTCCACTGTTAGCCAAGCCATTCAATTCTTACCCCTAGAGACTCCAAGATTCCAGATACAGACTTCAAACGTGATCGCCCTCGTCCTCGCCCAACATGTCCACCACCACGAGGTCGCTTTTTACCTGGAAAACTGCTACAACGGCCCTGTCGAAGCAGAATAATTTATAATTTGCAAAATGTTTTAAACTTCACTGGAAAACCCATGTTGTGATTTTTTTTTTTAAAGTTAGATTACCTACCTTTGGGTGTGATATTCTGTCTACATTGGATAGTATCATCCAAACTCGGAGGGGAGGGATAAAAAGGAATTATAGGGCAGCCCCTTCAAAACCCCTCTTCCTCAAAATAGCCTCAAACTACATGATTTCTCCCCTGCGCTATTGTTCTGGCCGTGACATCAACATCCATGGCTGATAGCAGCAGCAACTTTGTTATCCACTTAGTATTGCCTGTCATGCTTTGATGACTATGAGAAAGTGTACACAATAGCCAAATAATCTGAAGGATGGACTTGCATTTATAGAGCATATAATAAAGTCTCTGAGGTACATAGCAAAGCACTTCACATATAATGACTTTGAAGTGCAGTGGGCTACATAGGAAAGCAGAGTATGAATTTTGAACACAGATAAATCCTAAGAGCAACAACAAGATGAATGACGAGTGGCTCATCCAACACTGGATGTCTGACAAGCACTCTGACCACACAGAGGCAGTGGTGGAGGGGTCGAGAGATGTTGCTGGAGAGGGTGAACCGAGTTTCGTCAGCGTACATGTAAAAGATAATCCTATGCCTGCGGATGATGGTGCCAAGCGGCAGCATGCAGATGAGGAAGAGCGGGGGGCTCCAGAGGTAATGGTGCATAGGCGGGAAGAGAAACCATTAGTGGAAATGCAATGCTTACAATCAAATATGTTGAGTGGAACCATGGTAGGGCAGTCCCATTGAACTAAACAATGGAGGAGGCGCCATGAAGGAGTACAATGTGGTCAACTGTGTCCATGGCTAAAGGGTCAACAAGGATGAGCAGGAACGATAGACGTCAGCCATGGCTCAGTAGGTAGCTTTCTTGCCCGAGTCAGAAGGTTGCGGGTTCAGGACCTACTCCAGTACTGAGGGAGTGCTGGTGCCCTGGCCAATATTTATCCTTCAACCAACACCTCAAAAAAATGATCTGATCATCATCACATTGCTGTGCTCAAATTGGCTGCTGCATTTCCTACATTACAATAGCGACTGCACTTCTTAAAGTACTTCATTGGCTGTAAAGCGCTTTGGGATATCCTGAGGTCATAAAAGGCATTATGTAAATACAAGTCTGTCTTTCTATAATGCAGTCATAGTGAATGTTATTTCTGACTTTGATTAAGGCCATTTTGGTGTTGTGGCAGAGGTGGAAAGCTGATTGGAGAGATTCAAACATGGAGCTGTGGGAAAGATGGGAGGCAACATGTTCAGGCAGAAGAAAGGGAGGTGGGAGATGGAGTGGTAGTTTGTAAGGACAGAGGGGCTGAGGGTGGCCTTTTTGAGGAGGGAGTGATGACCAGTCGTTTTGAAAGGGAGAGAGACAGACAGTACCCAGAGGAGAGGGAACCATTTACAGTCAGCTAGCATGGGGGGCCAGAAAGGGAAGTTGGCTGGCCAGCAGTTTAGTGAAATTGGGATCAAGGGAGCAGGAGGTGGCTTTCTTGAACAAGTTGAGTTTGGACAGGGCATGAGGAGAGATGAGAGATAAACTAGAGAAAGACACTGGTTCAGGGATAGAGCAAGAGAGGCACAAACACAAGTTGCTGGCAACAGAAAAGTAGGAGGATTATTAAACAGAGAGGAGGACTGTAAAATACGTCAGGGTGACAGAGAGGTTAGCAGAATGGGTGACAGGTGGTAGATGTCATTTAATATGAAGTAATACACAAAGTGGAAAAATAAGGAACAGGAGACCTAGAGATTCAAATACACGATTCCCTGAAAGTTCAAATGCAGGTAGACATAGCCATAAAAAGGCCAAAAGCAATAGGGGCATAGGATACAAAAGTAATGATGAATTATACCAAACATTGGTTAGGCCACAGTTAGTAAGTAGAGTGTGCAGGCTTGGACACCCCATTACATAAAGGACATTAAAGCCAGAGGGAGCATACAGCAAGATAATGCCAAGGATGGGAAACTATAAGCATGAGGAGAGGCTCGAGATACTAGCACTATTTGCGCTACAGCAGAAAAGGCTAAGAGATTTGGCCTAGAGGTTTTTTAAAATGATGAGTAAGACAATTTCCCTTGGTTCAGTGATGAGAGGGCAATTTAGAATCGTCACAGGAAGTGGTTGAAGCAGAGACCATTGGATCCTTTAAAAGAAAATTGAATAATTATTTGAAGCAGAAGGATAGCAGGGCAGTGGGATTTAGTTCTGGGTTGCTCTAGCAAAGCGACAACAGGCTGAATGGTTTTTCTTCTGTACTGTAAACATCATGGTTTGCACAGCAACTGGCTTGATTCCCAGCCTGTGTTGTTAGCTAATCTACAATTGGCTTCAGTGACCATGAGCTAAAATGCGTGCCCTCCCCCCTATATAAATGCAAGCCTTTTCTTTCTCCTGCACACAACTTTAATCACACTCATTCACAAGTGTTTCACCAAGTGGACCACCTTACTCCCATTTTAACCACCGAAAAACAAAAACCACCTTTTTTCCTCCCTCACCTGTTTGACTCGAGGCCGACCTGGAGAGAATCGCCTCTTCATTATAGCAGGCTTGCCAGATTCACCCTTCATCATACCAGGGTCCGCTGGCAGGGAATCTTCGGTTTCCGTTAGCCGCAGGTCTGAATTTGACTTTTCAGCCTCCTCTTCCACCCTCGGAGAAATATCATCTGCTGCTGTCATACAAACATCCATGGAAGCCAGGCCTGCATCACGGTCCAAAGTAACTGAAAAATCTGGTTCCAAGCAGGTGCTGTTCGAGTCAGTTTGACTCTGATTGGACATTTCCTCCACAATTTCAGATTTAATGAATATGCTACAGACAGGGTCTGGGCTCACCACAATATCCTGCACCTCCATTTGAGCATCTTGCTCAGTCTTTAGCTTATTTACTGCAGGTACAACCTCCATAGGGGTCACACTATCATTAATCTCCATCTCAATAGGATTATCCCTGGTCTCCATCCCATCCGAGACCACGTCAGAAGCTTCACCTCTCTCCGTGAAGCCACAAGTAGAATCAGCAGGAATATCACAGAGTTCAGTTTTGTCTGTGTGGATTTTGTCAGTCTCCTGCTTGATCAAAACAGAGGAGGCACAGTCTAACTGTGTTTCAGCAGAATTACTGGCAGAGTCCATCCGGTCAGGGTCTGTGACAAGATGATTGGCTTTTGTCTCCCCTGGGATGGAACTAGTGGGACTAACACCAGTCTCTGCAGGAACACTACTCTCTGTCTGGTCTAACATAGAAACTGAGCTCTCCATTTTCATTTCCTTATCCTGTATAAAATCTTCCAGTTGGTCTGTAGTATCCAAACTAAAATGTTCCGGTAATTCTTTTTCAGTAGAGAAAGCCGCCACTGAACTTTTAATGCTCTCGGAGTGTGGAGCAGCTGCCCCAGTTTCAGAAGTCTGATGAACCTCTGTGTTAGGAGAAGAATGGAATCCCTCGTCAGGCTTCTCATGTTCAAATTCTTTCACTGCAGTTGAGTCTTCAACTTCCTCAGAAGAATCATGAGATGGAGATTCCACCTGTTCCACGGTGCCAACTTCTGATATTTGCCGTTTTTGAATTTTGGTTTCCGTGTTCCTGCTGGTATCAATGGAATCTATCGAAACAAAGCAAAAATTACCACTCCAGCAGTAGCTCTCTAGCACCGACCTGCAACACCAATTTTGTTAATCCTCTATTTCTTTCATAGAATATTGGTGGAAATTGGCAGTGGCAAAATTCTGATGACAAATGTCACAAATTGAGTTTGAGGAATAAAGGAGACAAAACAGCTATTGAAATCATCGGAGTCCGAGAACATATTGGCCCAGAAATTCGGGTCGGGGGCTTCCCGCGGGTGCAAGCCCCCGACCTGCACTTATCTTGCGCGCCGGCCGTTGTGCTGTGGGCCCGCGTGGGATTCCGATCCTGGGCCTCCTCCAACTGCCGGCGGAGTGCTTGCGTATCCCAGGGGCGCAGTTAGTTCGATGCGTCCCCTGGGATCACGTGGGCCATGGAGAGCCAATGGTAGCAGGGAATGCTTCATTCATAAAATTGACAGGAAGAGCTGTCAAACCTATAAATACTATAAGCCCCAAAACATAACTACAAATAATTTTTTTTTTTTTTTTTTTTTAAAACATCACATTTTTAAAATAACTATAAATTACATGAAATAACTATTTTAAATAATAATTTAAAATTTTGAAAAAAATTACATTTTCTAACGGTTAAAAATAAACTTACCTTGCTTTAAAGTGTTTTAAAATAATAAACCTGTGGAAAAAATGTTTTAATTTTAATTAATTCACCACTAAAAGCAGGCCTTGCGCCTGCTTTTTAAAAGTGTAACTGCTGAAGACTTACCCTCCCGGAGAACACTGCAAAAAAACCGTAAGTTCGATGCGCACACGCTGCCTCTCCGGCGCACGCGTTCCACCTGTCAACCCCTTCTGTCAAGGGAACGGAAGTTCCGGTTTCCCGCGCATGGCAGTGCATGCGCGAAACCGGCACTTTCGTTGGGCCTACGTGTGAGTACCCAACACATACTCACGCGCGGGGACCCAAATTTCTGGGCCATCTGTTACATTTTTTCAGCTTGATGTAGAAATAACTGTCCTCGGGTTAAATTACAAGTGAGAGGTGGGAAAGTGTGAAGAACATTCCACAATATTCAAAGACTTCAATTACAATACAGAAAACTTTTTTTTATCCGGCACCGGTTCATCAAAAATTCCAGATAACCGAAAGCTATAGTAAAAGATACGGAGAGCTGAGAGCGCCGTATAAAGCAACAAACCCTGTTGCTTAGCAACAGGTTCAGAACAATGGCCACACGTTCCAAGCGTCTCTGTAGCTTAGCAACAGCTGCAGCCACACCCTTGCACAGCAACAGATCGAGGAAGGCAAGTACAATATGAAGTAAAACTTACCTGAACCTACTCCTGAATTTTGCCGGTTAACCGAGATTTCCGGTTATTTAGGTGCCGGTAAATCGAAAGTTTCCTGTACATCAGTGGCACTTCAGTGAAGTACAGTTGTGAATTTTAAACAATTATTGACTAGCTCTCAGTTTTTAAAAAATAAAATTGCGTGGCCTACCTCACCCACGTCAGCTTCAGTGGCAGAAGATTGTGGGTTCAAGCCCCACACGAGGACTTGAGCTCACAGGCTAAGCCGACCCTCTAATGCAGTATTAAGGGAATGAGGCGCTGTCAGAGATGTTGCGCTTTGGCTAAAATTTTAAATTGAGGTTCCTTCTGTCCTTCAAGTGAATGTTAAAGATCCCATGGCACTATATAAAGGGCAGCAGGGTATTCTCGATGTCCTAGTTAACATTTCTCCATCAATCAACACCACCAAAAACATAGGCCATTCCTCTCATTCCTTTTTATAAGGCATTGCTAGTGCAGAATGGCTGCTATATTCACCTACGTACCAGTAACTCCAAAAAGAGAGTAATTCATTGTGTGCAGCACTTTGAGACAATTAGTGGATCTCCTATTGCATTGCATTGCTGAACAGGAAGTCAGAGGAGCAGGTTAGGTGGCAGCAGTGGCCCAGAGACAGGCACCGAGTTATCAGTACTGGTCTGGGTAGCCAGTGGGCCTGCCAACGAACCAGATTCTCAAGAGAGGGAGCAGTGGGACTCCAGACCGCTAGATTGGGGACGATGGGGTCAAAACTGCAAAATTTACCTTTCGCCGCACAGAATGGCAGAGTTGGATAATCCCTTGTGGCAAGGGATTGGCAGAATCCACTTGATGATGGAGTCGTTGCAGGCAAGGCACAACATAAACATTGGAAATCCTATTAGTGCTACTGGTGTTACATGGAATGTAACACACAACTGTGAACATTTTCAACATTTTAGGTCCCATTCAGAAATGTTTACATACAAGTTTTCAGTGGAGCATACATACACAGAATTTTAATATTTCCACCCTTCCTTCCCTCAGCAACCTTGGATACAACCCATCCAGACAGGGTGACTTTACTACTTTGAGTGCTGCCTACCTTTTAAGTACCTCCTCCTCCTCAACTATTTTTATCCAATCTCTCTACCTCCTCCTTTACTATGACATTGACAGCGTCCTCTTCTTTTGTGAAGACAGATGCAAAGGTCCCGCATAAGAGATTAGCGTGCAAAGTTAAAGCACATGGGATTGGGGGTAAGGTACTGACTTGGATAGAGAACTGGTTGGCAGACAGGAAGCAAAAAGAGTTGGAATAAACGGGTCTTTTTCCGAGTGGCAGGCAGTGACTAGTGGGGTACCGCAAGGATCAGTGCTAGGACCCCAGCTATTCACAATATATATTAATGATCTAGACGAGGGGGCTAGATGCAATATCTCCAAGTTTGCAGACGGCACAAAGCTGTGTGGGCGTGTGTGCTGTGAGGAGGATGCAGAGAAACTCCAGTATGATTTGGACAGGTTGGATGATTGGGCAGATACAGTATTATGTGGATAAATGCGAGGATATCCACTTTGGTGGCAAAAACAGGAAGGCAGATTATCTGAACGGCAATAGATTGGGAGAAGGGGAAGTGCAACGAGACCTAGGTGTCCTTGTTCACCAGTCGCTGAAGGTAAGCATGCAGGTGCAGCAGGCGGTTAAGAAGGCAATTGGTACGTTGGCCTTCATAGCGAGAGGATTCGAGTACAGGAACAAGGATGTCTTGCCGCAGTTGTACAGGGCCTTGGTGAGACCATACCTTGAGTATTGTGTGCAGTTTTGGTCGCCTTATCTGAGGAAGGATGTTCTTGCCATGGAGGGAATACAGCGAAGATTCACCAGACTGATACCTGGGATGGCAGGAATGACGTATGAGGAGAGATTGGGTCGATTAGGCTTATACTCACTGGAGTTTAGAAGAATGAGAGGGGATCTCATTGAAACTTATAAAATTCTAACAGGACTAGACAGACTAGATGCAAGAATGATGTTCCCGATGGTGGGGGAGTCCAGAACTAGGGGTCACAGTCTAAGGATAAAGGGTAAGCCATTTAGAAACATAGAAGATAGGAGCAGGAGTAGGCCATTCGGCCCCTCGAGCCTGCTCCGCCATTCGATGAGATCATGGCTGATCATCCAAATTCAGTACCCGGTCCCCGCCTTCTCCCCATATCCCTTGATCCCTTTAGCCTTAAGAAAGACTGAGATGAGGAGGAATTTCTTCACCCAGAGAGTGGTGAACCTGCGGAATTCTCTACCACAGAAGGTAGTTGAGGCCAATTCATTAAATATATTCAAGAAGGAGTTAGATATATTTCTTAAGGCTAAGGGGATCAAGGGATATGGGGAGAAAGCAGGGACAGGGTACTGAATTTGGATGATCAGCCATGATCTCATTAAATGGCGGAACAGGCTCAAGGGGCCGAATGGCCTCCTGCTCCTATCTTCTATGTTTCTGCTCATTTAGTACCTCAGCTATGCCCTGTCTCTCCACAAGATGATTTCCTTTTTGGTCCCTAAATCGGTCCCATCCTTCCCTTGACCATCCTTTTACTATTTATATACTTCTAATAAAAGACTGGAGTATTTCATTTTATGTTATCGGCTAATCTTTTCTCATACACTCTCTTTGTCCCTCTCATTTTCTTTTTCAGTTCTCCTCTGCACTCTGTATTCTGCTTGATTCTCTACTTTATTATGAAACTAGCATTCATTATAAGCCTCCTTTTTCTGTTTCATTTTAACTTCAATTTCTTTAGTCACCCAGGAAGCACGAGCTCCTCTTGGGAGCAGAAAAATCACATTCAGCTAATACTATCAGATACATTTAGAAACGTAGCTACTCAAAAAAAACCAGAGCTAGAGATTTTGCTAATTAAGGCCAGAACTATGATTTTTTTTTTTCTCCAACCAAATTCTTTCCTCTCTCTCTCTTCCCTCCCACCCCCTCATCTGAAAGAGTTACCTCCTGCCGGGGTGTGGTTTCCCCGCCATTGGTCACCCTCCAGCATTTCACCCAGGTGGTCCGAACGGTGAATATCAGCAGGTTTTCAACTGCCAGAGGGGCATCACGGCCAAGCTAGACCCCCCTCCAAGTCACGTACCATCTTGTCCTTTCACTGTCACTAGGTCAGTATTCTGGAATTCCATACCTAACGCCATGAAAGTGCAATCACCACAAGGATTGCAGCACAGTTAACATTAAACTATCAATTCTACCTTTTTTATCAGCAAAATGTTGGAACCATTTGATCTTTTATAAATGGAAAGAATTCACTTGTACAAATGATTTTCTACTATTAGAAAATTAATATAATATTGCCTCCAAAACATCTCAAGACTGATGAACAGTCCCAGTTTAAAAACAAATTTCTCACCCTCCTGTTTGTGAAACAAGTCTCCAGCAACACATTCAGTCATCAATTGTTCTTCTGGTTCCAAGTCCTTTCTCTGCCTTTCAGTCCATTCAGTTTGTTCTTTTATTTTCTCTGCACAACAGGAAATAACATTTTTCAGGTTGTGCGATTTTAAATAACCCCAAAGACTTCAGGAGCAGTCAATTGCATTTAGATTTAGACACGATTGTAACAATGGCGCAGCTCATTAAAGCATGAATTTGCAGTGCCGTAAGCATCGACAGATAGAAGTTTGACCCCCACATCACCGATTTCCTGATCTCAACAATACCACTGGAGAGGGCATTTTTTTTTTTTTTTTTTTTTTTTAATTCATTGATGGGATGTGGGCATCGCTGGCTAGGCCTGCATTTAGTGCCCATCCCTAATTGCCCTTGAGAAGATGGTGGTGAGCCACCGCCTTGAACCGCTGCAGTCCATATGGTGTAGGTACACCCACAATGCTGTTAGGAAGTCAATGCTGAAGTCATCTTGTGGCTTCTTGTGTGCCTCATATCTGCTACCTTGTAATGGCAAGAAAAGCAGACTGCCATCCACTCTACTGCAGTATGTGTGTAGACCAAGGATGAAGGAATTCTTCCTTCACAAAAAATAAACTGAGCCCCCCCCCCCCCAGTACTTCAGTATCTATTGAAGTCATTCACTTTCCATCATGGAATAGTAAATTTCAAACTGCCATGATAAATAACTAGGTAACAGTGGACAACAATAACTTCCTCAAAGGAATCACAAAGCTTTATTTTGCTGCTTAAACCTTCTATTTTGGAGCCAAAAGTACAAGCAGGCCAAGTGGGAAGCAGAGAAGTCAGGAATGGGCCAGTGAGAATTATTTTTGAAAACTTTAAAGCTGAAAAAGGCTGCAAGAGGGGAGCAGGCAATGCACAGCAGGCAGAATAATCAGGGACAGTAACTGCAAGCAGGACAAAATGGCAGCTAAATAACTCGTACTGTGCCAGAATGCTACCTAGTGGCAGGTGGCCCACATCATGACATTAACTGTTTACATACAAAATTACCATTCTAAATGTTTATATTCGAAATGTTGACACAAAAGTGTTACTCCAAATCATGACTCAGGAGGATATAGCAAGTGAACACCATACTTAAGACTTTATAGATTAGCTTATTAAAACAAAAATGAAATTAAGGAAAAAAGTGTGCCAACCATTTTAGCAATGAAATGTTCTTATTCAAGTGAACAGACATCACAAATATGGTATAACTCCTTGATGAAATCTGCATTCAGACAATACCACATTGGTAAATGTCACAGGACCAAATTTCATCCAAGTGACTGTATGATAAAGGACTAAAAATGTTGTTTTATTATGACGACGTCAGCAGTCATTACCAATCAAATTAAACGTGCATTTAGAGAACATGGCAATACATTCAATGTCAAAGGCCCAGCTCCTTCAGGTTATGATGCTACAGGTATTAGCTAAAGCTAAAATCATTTTATTACAACTATGTCAGAAGTCTGCAGTGTAACAAGATCCAAATGATCAAATTAAATGTACATACAATACTTTGTGACTTATCTTACAAAAACATTTTCACCACTTCCAGCTCAGTGACAAACACTTTCATAAACAACAAAATAAATCTATTAACCCATACCTGATTCCACTGACCCAAGTTTCAATCGCCTCTCATCAACATGCTCAGGAGCCAAAAGGCCTGTGTTTTGCGGTGGGTTTTTACACATTGCACACGTGTACTGTTGCCCTGATAAGTGGAGAGATGGAGGGCCACAGTCTGCATGGATCCACCTGAGAATAAGGAATACAACAGGTCAATGAAAAGTGACTGTTTCCAATATTGAACTTTAAATTGGTGAGACAAAGTGGACAAGTACATGAAATACTGGAAAAACTAAAATTACAATTCAGTCCTATTCAGTTTCTCCTTGAGATTCCTGGCAGCATAATGCAAGAATTAAAACATCAGGCTCTTCCCTACTGGGAGAGGGAGTGGGGGAAGCATCAATCAGAGGAAGAGTCACCCAAGACTGATTTCACACTATCTAGGAGCTAGCTTAAGAGCTGTATTGGCAGAGATGAGGAAGCAGGTTGCCTATTCAACTGGGTAGAGTGTGCTTGCTGTGCAGTGAAGAAAACTGTAAGGGGGGGGGGGGAAAGCTTAGGAAGGGGAAGTGCCTTTCCTAAAACTTATTGGAAGAGATAGAGATTGAGAACGATAGAGAGATATAGAGATGGTGAGAGCGAGAGAGATTATATAGAGTATAATAAAAGAGTGGACTTGACCGCATTAGATGAAGTAGAGTGGAAGGAGGCTCATGTGGAGCATAACCACCGGTATAGACCAGTTGGGCCGACTGGCCTGTTTCTGTGCTGTAAATTCGATGCAAGACTTCATTGTCTATGCTCTTGGTTGAAGAGTGTTCAAGTTCACCCACATTAGGTTAGGTTCCATGCACATTACTAAAAAATCAACAGGGGGGGGGGGGGAGAAACTTAAACCATTTGATAGAAATCCTATTAGAAGACCAATTAACTTCCACGTACACACTATGGTGATTTACTATGGAAGCAGTTGACCATGACGGCTGCTGCTAATAGAACACCTTTTCCAGATCTGACTAATAATCACTAATGGCAGAAGCCACTTACTTTTGGCAGATATGGCAGTTTAACGTGTCATCTGTTTGTCCATTTGTTTTACCACATATCGTGCACACGGCACTGTCCCTGTTCCTTTGCCAGTAACATTTCTCACACACTGAATAGTTCTGATGCCACTGCGCATTTGGATGCTTCCCTGCAGACCTTGAACCACAATCACTGCACACACGACAGTTCTGCAGAAAGAAATTACAAGTGAGACTACCTTGCAAAGCACCTTAGGTATGTCAAATCCAGTCTTCTATCCACTTGACTTAACAGCTACCAGTGCAGCTCCCTAAATATGAGAAAACGTTAAGAAAACTAAGCCCAGTATGGGACTTTCAGCTGTTGCATGATTGTGCCTTCCACAATCTTCAGACTGAAAAGAAAAGCACAAATCATATCAACCTGAACACGCACCCCCTCCCACCCCCCCACCAACGCACCCTATACAGGATGGCAGCAAGTCACTGCGCGCACATTCTTATATTAGAATGCAGAGAAGTAGATTCCTAAAGAGTTTTGAAAGAATCATCTTCCCTTTCCGTCCTTTACTTTTTTAGGTCTCCCCACACTGCATCATTCCTTGACCAAAAGGCCTCCAAATAAATGAGCTATTAGCCAAACAGAGGTCTTTTTCTCCAGTCACCATTTCACAAGGCTATTAACAAATAAGGAAAAGTTCACAATCCTCATATTTAGTCAAGTCATTTTGACAAGAGGTGGCAGCAAGACTTAGACGGTGCATATAAAAAAAACTAATCTGCACTAGGACAGATTAAAGAACAAAGGGACTGGCAGAGCAGGCAAGGAGGGAGGGACATTTTTACATAAAAATGCTGAGCTACAGTCAAAACAGAAGGAAAACTACACCTACAGCAGGTAAGTGAATTTTTTGCTCATTCCCTGCATATAAATGAAATTATGCAATGGTAATACAGAAAAAAATGTGAATGTTCCATGACAATGGTGAGGCCAGTTTGGAGATCAGCAGCATTGTAGCATTTGTCACCTTGAGCTGTCAGATGAGAGCAATGCTTTATAAAAGCAAGAGGAGGGAAAAGATTGTGACGCATGGCCCCCGTTACGGTACCACTCATTGTCTCTCTCCCCCCACCCCAGCAAATTATGGACAATAAATTTCTATATGCAGACTGCATGAATGGCAATAGAATGTATAAATAAAAGGACACATGAAAAGAATTGCAAACAAATGAAGCTAAAAAAGGTAGAAATCTTAACTGTTCTAATAAATTCAAAGCAATATCTTTTATAACTTCACCAGCACAATTTTAATCATCAGCTGAGAAAGTAATGAAGCACATCCCAGACTTCCTGATAGTCAAAAGCAAGTGAGCCTACTATAAAGGTTTGCAATCCCTCAACCATTATGGTGGGATTCATTGTATACAAAAAAAGTTTACATACATGACTAAGTATCGCTCACACTGAAGCTGGTGTTCCAAACACAACAGACTAAAGTAATTATGCAAACCACTATTAGCACCACTATACTGAATTGCTGCTGCAAGACAGCTATAGAACACACACACATGCACCCACCTTGCATTTCCAGCTATCAGTAGGCAGTGACTCCATTGCTGGCTTCAAACAAAATGTGTGATAGCCCTTGTCACACGCATCACACACAAGCATCATTGTGTCCGCACCAGGCTGCCTGCATGGGGATTCAATAGGAGACACTACAACTTAATCTACATGAATCTAAAACGTCACTGTTGTGCTGAAATGTTTCATAGACGTATGTTATTAGAAATTTATACAAAGCAAAAGAGCAAATCAATTTTCCTTGAAATATATTGGATTACTTAATGAGTACATCAGGACATGAAAATAGCAGTCCAATACAATAGAAAATTACCTGTATTTTATGTACCGCATATAGTAAAACTATACAAATTATAGCACAAAAAGATAATAAAATGTTTTGAGAGAATACTGACTACCCACCCTCATATTTGATTTTTTTCTGAAACTTAATACTCTACTAAACATGTTCCACAAATGTTATCTTTAGTCACTCTCCCCTTGACAATGTTGCATCGCTAATGCAGATTATGTCTACCTGAAACAGCTACAAACCTGCAAGTCTGGCATACTTTGCACTCAGGGCACTGCCAACCAGCACGTTTAACTGGCGTCACTACAATTTCCAGGCATGCACCATGATAGTGCAGTCCACAGCTGGTGCAGAAGAGAAGGTCCAGGAGATCCCCTGGAGCATCACACACACCACAATTTGCTTCATCCTTTGCTAAAATGGAAGAAGGGGAATATATTAACACTCAGGTTATAACAATTTACTGCAATTACTGACCAATGTCAAACCAGAGATTGGAAACCTGCACAGATTAATCATGTTCTAACACATTTGAGTTAGTGATCTTTTGAAACATGTAAACCAAGCTAGTCCTATGCAGGGAGGTCTATCTGGTTGCTACAGAAGAAAACATCCTAAATAAGTCAATCACGGGCCCTAACCTGGGTCATAGTGCAGAGCTGGAATTTAGTATTAAAAAAGAGTTTCATTGGTCACTAATCCAGTCATTAACAATATTTTCCCGAATGATGCTCACAACTACAGTATCCAGGCATTCATTTTTTATACAGCAATCTCAATCATCTGGCTTCAGATTAGTTTTGCTAACAGAAAACAAAATTACCTATTGGCAGTTACAACCATTAGAAAAAGGACTCATCTAGTCAGGGAAACAGTTACGTCTAAATACCAACACCATCCTTGTTGATTTTATGCAATTGTTTCATCTCGGGTCATCACGAGTCTATTGTAAGCGTGTTCGATTTGGATTGGCTCACAAATTGGAATTGGAGGTGGGCTTTTATCATTGGTTCAACTTTCACCACATAAATGAAAGATAATTATTGTGTGTTACAGTAATCCATACTAGGGTGTGTTTAAAAAACAATTAGTCTCAGAATTCCATATGTGGCGCTGGCAATGTAATATAACACCTCAAAATGGAAACAACGGGGCATCAATTAGCAACCCACACCCCTTGCACAGAGAGGATTTCCCACGCAGATATGCAGTCCACTGAACAGCATTCGCCACCCCCCCGCCCACCTTCTCCGCCCCTTGTTCCCCCCTCTACATTTCCCCCCCCGCCCACCATGCCCCCTTCCTCACTCTCCCAACCCCACCTTGGTTTAATCACTTCACCCTCTAACCCAGCTTGAAATTAATGCTGCCCTTTCTCTTCACTCCCCGTGTACTGGAGATCAACAGGTCACAACATTCCAATGATATTGCACCTATAGGCAGTGTTAAGGGTCATGTTATGTGATATGTTCAAATTAGTTCAGCCCTACTTTACTTATGTGGGGGCCCAACTGTATTGACACTGAAATTATCCCATGGTGGATTAGAGCAACCCATTATTTCTCAGCCGTCTTAAAATTTCCACTGAATTGTGTTCTCCATTGCTACCCAGAAGTCTTTTTTCCCAATAAAGTTGAAGTTCACCCGAGAATAAAAGATAGATTTCACCAGAAAGTTTTACTCCTCTGAGTGAGTCGGGATGTTCAAGACCATGTTCAGAAATCAGTGCGATAGCAGCAGTCAATAACTAGGTTGTCCGACAAAGTATCATTGAAGGCGGGAGACAGGGAGCAGAGACTTTGGGACAGAAACTGAAAGCACACTGAAGCAGCGTCCATTGGAATCAGGCAGTATACAAAGGTTTGCCAGTTCTCTTACCACCCGCCTCGCTAACAAAAGATTTGTACCCCTGGCCAATTTTCAGATTTGTCCTGCCCACGTTAACACACAGATGCTATGCTGTTGCAGTCAATAGAGTTCAGTGGCCAAACCCCCCTGCTGACAGTCGTTGCCAGGCTCACTCCATAATCGTCCCATCAGTAAGCCAGCATCAAGATGCAAGCGCATACCACAATTTTCCACGCACCTCAATGTCCTTTTTTCGTAAGTACCCCGCTGCTTATGAAGCCCTCTTACACCCTCATAAGTACCTCTCACACATTCATTCACTCACGTGATGCATTTAAGGGGAAACTAGATCAGCATACAAGGGAGAAGGAAATAGAGGGTTATGCTGATAGTTAGATGAGGAAGGATTTGAGGAGGCTCGAGTGAAGCATAAACGCCGGCATGGACTGGTTGGGCTAAATGGCCTCTTTCTGTGCTGTATATTCTATGTAATTCAAAGGAGGACACAAATAACCTCCCAGAGATGTCGGGGAACATAGGGTCTAATGAGAGGGAGGAACTGAAAAAAAAAATCAGTATTTGTAGGGAAATTGACGGGATTGAAGGCCGATAAATCCCCAGGGCCTGATAATCTACATCCTAGGGTACTTAAGGAAGTGGCCCTAGAAATAGTAGATGCATTGCTGGTCATCTTCCAACATTCGATGGAATCTGGAACAGTACCCATGGATTGGAGGGTAGCTAATGTTACCCCACTATTCAAAAAAGGTGGTAGAGAGAAAACAGGGAATTATAGACTGGTAAACCTGACATCGGTAGTGGGGAAAATGCTACAGTCCATTATAAAAGATGTAATAGCAGATCACTTGGTAAACAGTGACAGGATCGGACAAAGTCAACATGGATTTACAAAAGGTAAATCGTGCTTGACTAATCTACTGGAATTTTTCAAGGATGTAACCGGTAAAATAGAAAAGGGAGAACCAGTGGATGTGGTGTATTTGGACTTTCAAAAGGCTTTCGATAAGGTCCCGCATAAGAGATTAGCGTGTAAAGTTAAGGCAAGGTATTGACTTGGATAGAGAACTGGTTGGCAGACAGAAAGCAAAGAGTTGGAATAAACGGGTCTTTTTCCTGAGTGGCAGGCAGTGACTAGTGGGGTACCGCAGAGATCGGTCCTAGGACCCCAGCTATTCACAATATATATTAATGATCTAGACGAGGGAGCTAAGTGTAATATCGCCAAGTTTGCAGACGACACAAAGCTGGGTGGGCGCATGTGCTGTGAGGAGGATGCCGAGAAACTCCAGTATGATTTGGACACGTTGGGTGATTGGGCAGAAGCATGGCAGATGCAATATAACGTGGATAAATGCGAGGTTATCCACTTTGGTGTCAAAAACAGGAAGGCAGATTATCTGAATGGCAATAGATTGGGAGAAGGGGAAGTGCAACGAGACCTGGGTGTCCTTGTGCACCAGTCGCTGAAGGTAAGCATGCAGGTGCAGCAGGCGGTTAAGAAGGCAAATGGTATGTTGGCCTTCGTAGCGAGAGGGTTCGAGTACAGGAACAAGGATGTCTTGCTGCAGTTGGACAGGGCCTTGGCGAGGCCACATCTTGAGCAGTGTGTGCAGTTTTGGTCGCCTTATCTGAGGAAGGATGTTCTTGCCATGGAGGGAGTGCAGCGAAGATTCACCAGACTGATACCTGGGATGGCAGGAATGACGTATGAAGAGAGATTGGGTCGATTGGGCTTGTATTCGCTGGAGTTTAGAAGAATGAGAGGGGATCTCATTGAAACTTATAAAATTCTAACAGGACTAGACACAGGAAGGATGCTCCCGATGGCCGGGGAGTCCAGAACCAGGGGTCACAGTCTAAGGATAAGGGGTAAGCCATTTAGGACAGAGATGAGGAGGAATTTCTTCACCCAGAGAGTGGTGAACCTGTGGAATTCTCTACCACACAAGGCAGTTGAGGCCAATTCATTAAATATATTCAAGAAGGAGTTAGATATATTTATTAAGGCTAAAGGGATCAAGGGATAGGGAAAGAAAGCAGGGACAGGGTACTGAATTTGGATGATCAGCCATGATCTCATTAAATGGCGGAGCAAGCTCCAGGGGCCGAATGGCCTACTCCTGCTCCTATCTTCTATGTTTCTATGTATAAAGTATGGATGGGCAACAGTGCAACAATAATTGAGACTGTGTCCATTGCCATCAAATTTAAACTCTCCCTACGTCTTGCGACTCCCCCTCCCCTCCCTACCCCTTTTGCCTACCCCACCCCAAAGATGATTTGCTTACCTATAGTTACCACCTAATCCTCCCTCTACTTGTTCTCCTGTCCACCTCTCCACTTCCCCATCTAGGTCCCCTCTCCCTGCCTCCTTCTGACCCTCTTGTCTATCTTGGATCTTCTCCACCCTTCCTTTCCCACTGTCTTCTCTCTCCTCACCCCACTCACCTTGCCATTCCCCTTCCCTTCCTGCCTTCCTTCCTTCCTTTCGACATCACTCTTTGCCCTCCGATCTACCTCTTCCTTCCCCTCACGTTGGTTCAATTATCTCCAGCCTCTAACCCTGCTTGACATGAAAAATTCAAATTGATCTTGACCACCAGCGTGCAAAGCCAGGAGAGATAGACTAGTATAGAAGGTGGTCGAGAACGCAAGCCATTTCGATGTTAGAAGACCTTTAGATTTACCCAACTGAAACTGGTCATGAAATGATTGTCAAGTTTAAAAAAAAATTAATCTCCTTCCTTCTCCCCCCCCTCTTCAAAAATGTCACCAGCTGAAGCTGGGATACAGATCTGTAGCTGCGGTCAGCCTTCCAGATATGCCCAGTCATCGAGGATGCTTTGAGGAGGGCGAAGAGAGGGAAAGAAGATACCCCAGCTGAACCCAGCATCTACATATGTGCACTTTCTAATAGGGGTCAATGAACAGCAACCAGTGAACCTTGGTTGATTTTCAGCTTCCCTCACCCAGGATTGCGGAGACCAATTGCAGGCCCCTGCCACCGCATCCTTCAAGATCAGGCAAATTAGCGCCAGTGATTGAACCTGGGACCTTTTGTATCGCTTAGTAGCACATCAGACACGGCATTTACCCACAGACATTGAAGAGCTAGTGATTCCCACGTTAAATACAAAAAAATCACATTCACATACGTATCAGCTTTTTCTTGCACCAGATTTAAGTGCTTGCAGTTGGGAAATGACACCTTTAGCACTGAAGTTTATTTAAAGCATACGTTAGTACCTATTTGCACTGCTTTATCGGTATGTTCTGGACACAGAAGGGTCAAGGTTTTCATTGACTGAAAGGATCCAGATGCTGCTGCACAAGGAAAGTGGTACGATCTTAAACATCCCTCCATCTGGCACAGGATGGTAGCACCCAACCGTTTACAATACTCACATTTCTGCAAAAGAAAATAAACAATATTACTTTTTAAATGTTATACATTGCTATAATTTACCTTTAGTTCAACACTTAGCAAAAAAAAAACCAGGCAAATGTTCAGAGCAACGAATAACTATATTAGGATTAGAGTATTGGTACATTTACACAATTGCAAATTTCAAGAGAAAAAATCCACCGTGTAGTTTGACTGCGAAGTCAAATAACTACACATTTAATGTGTCATCATTCCAGTTTGCTGCAGTGCAATAGACACATTATTACATGTCAACAGTCCACTGCAATTCTTGCTGTAACCCCTGTGCAATAAGAATCAATATTTCATTTCAGATATCAAAATTCTCAGTGACTGCCATACAGCCTACATTTTGGGAGCAAGATAAAAACGAGCCCTCCTCCCATCTCTGGGAACCATCACATTGAAGAGGCAAGATGAAGTGCCAGCTTCAATCGCTTATTCGTTCATAAAACTAAACTGTTCTCACAATGAATTCTTACTAAAAATAAGTACGAAGGACAAGCAAAACCTTTTATGACCCCATTGTAGTTTCTTATGGAGCAAGAGATACTCATAACTGCTCCAATTGCCTGTGGGCGCACTATTACATGGCCTGGGAAGTTGGGTGTTGTTAACTGGGATTTAGTACCATTCCTCTTTCTTGCACTCCAGCAAAAGGAGGCAAGCCGACGTTTTTGAGAGATAGGGTTATCCCAGTTTCCACACGGCAAGTTGAAGGACCCTATTAAAATACAACAGTTGGCACAACAGTTTCTCCTCCCAGAAAATACCATGCCTCCGCTAGTCAATGGCCAACAGTCACACAATTACATTTGTGGCTAACAGCAGAAACAGATTGGTGTCCCAATACTCCATGCTGTAGCATTTAGCATTCCAGAGAGTGGCCCTTGAGCAAGTTGGCAGTTGGGATTGTGGCCCTCAAAAAGTCAGTAATAATCTTAGAGGACAATTAATATTTTGTTACAGTCCTCTAACAGTTTAAAAGGGTAGACTATATACTACTTATGAAATTTCTCTCTTACCTGTGAGATACCTGAGATTACAGCTTTGTCCACATTGACCAGCTTTTGCCCCTCATCCTGTTCAACACCATTTGACCAGGCGGCACACCAATGATGAGCCCAGAAATGCCCTGTGGAGATATATATTCAGGAGCAGAAACAAAACCGGTTAGTGGAGCAGTGTCAATTTGCTGTTTTCCTTTAGGTTTTATATTAACTAAATTATCTTTTTTTTATAAAAAGGAAATTAATTTGAAAATATTTACTTATTGATCAGTTATTAATTAACATTTGAATAATATTTTGGGGAGAATAAAAACAGTTTGAAGCAGTTTCCCCCCCCCCCCCAATTGGAAAATCCCACTACTGTATATGAAATCCTGTTTAGTGGGAATAATCAAAGTGCAAGCTAGTTCAGATCTCCAATGCATCGTGTTAGATGGTTACAATACACAGGTTGGACTGTGAATAATGCAGAAAAAAGGAATCCATTCAGTACAGCAAATTAATCTCTCCAGAACTAAACATTTTTTAAACTACCTGTTTTAGGAGCACTGATAATTTCAAAAAAAAGGACGTGGAAAATATGCTGAAGTCAAGGACATCAATGCTCGATAATATTTTCTCTACTTTTTGCACCTCGTGTCAGCATCAGACAATTAACAGGTTCGATGCAGGGCAACAGTCCTGGTACAACAACAATGTACCTTAACCTAAATCTCTCAAAGTATTCTTCTTCCACTAGCATGACATCTCATTTTTGCCACCTGGTTCAGAATTATGGACACTTTTATCCTGTGGACTCATGTCTACTCGGGACTGGTTTGAGCTGGTTGAAAGAGATTACTTCTATCTTGTCTAGGCTAACTTGAAACCCAGGTCCTGGATGTAAAAGACAGTGTGCAAAACTAGTGCACCAAGTAGTATCGCCAGAGATAAATTGATAAGTCAAGACAATTTGCAGATTATGTGCTTTTACCATGGCTTTGTCCCAATGTAAACTATCCCATTCTACACGACTGCACTTCAATAATAGAAAGTCAACTAAGCCAACACAATTCCCAGCATTAGTCAAGAGCATCACAGAGGAAGACATCTGTATACAGGAATAAGGTTGAAATGTTTGCAAATTTTTGGCAGCTGCACAGCAGTTTCCCGCCACATAAAAAGGAAAAAAAAAAATTGCATTTAGCGCCTGATCTCAAACGCGTTTCAATTACTTTGAAGTGCAGCAAATTATGTAGGCAAATGCAGCAGCCATTTTGCGCACAGCAAGATCCTAGAAATAGCAATGAGATGACGGGCCAATTCATGATTTTTTGGTGGTGCTGGTTGAGGGAAGAATGTTGGCCAAAAATCAGGAAGAATCCATTGCTCTTCAAATAGTGCCATGTGATCCTTAGAGTAATCGGAACCACTGGAACAGGCAGACAAGGTCTTGAGATAATGTCTCATCAAAAAGACAATGCAGCACTCCCTCAGTAGTGCGTTACAGCATTAGTCTAGATTAGGAGCTCAAGTTCTGGAGCGAGCTTTGAACCAACAAGCTTCTGACTCAGGAAAGAGTGAATTACCAACTAAGCCAAGCTGACATAATGTCACATACTGCATAGAGGTGTTCCGCTGAATCATCACACACCAGAAAATGCCATGATGGCCAAGTGGGTAAATGCACCATATGGTGTGGTACTGATCCAAAGACCAGGAAAGCCTCAGATTTGATATACAGTCTATAATAAGTTACCCAAATGCAGCCAAAGTGGCAGTAGCAACAAAAGATGAGTGAGGAGAAACTAGATATTTGACTTGAGTCTTTGTTTTTTTTGGTGGTGGGGGGGGGGGGGGGGGAAGAAAGAGAAAGAGAAAGAGAGAGATAAAATCAACCCAGATGGAAAGTGCACCTGTGGATGCAAGATGAAGACAGGACCTGGCTCAGCTACCAAGACAATGTAGAGCTTTGTCACAACACACTTCATGAAGTCTACATAAGGTAACTCTGAAGTGTTAGTTCAACTGCACAGTTTAATCTGACCTTCTGTAATCACAGACTTTTAGAATAAGACAATAATGTAGGAACTAGAAAGCAGTTGAGGTCCTGCAGGCCATCATCACCTTTTTCCTACATCAAATTCATATTCTTCTGCTCTTTACCCAGTTCACCAAAAACATACTTGGTTTCAGTATTACATCAGCATGAAGTTTTTAAAAAAATGACTTCAATCTGCCAAAGTACGTGGTGACAATGATCTGTCAAGGACTCCATCGGCATATACAATTCTCCAGATTGAAGCTGGGCTATCCCGAAAGGCTCCATCATTCAAGTCATTAAAAGGTAACAGATTTAACAGGATTAAAATAACTGTAAAATTTTAATGAATCCAAACTGTAATCTTTTCAACATAAATGTATTGGGGAAAGAAGGGTTAGAAACCATTTTATATGAATGTTTAGCATACAACACATTTAATACAGAAATGTTACCCGTAAAATCAAGTTTTGAGAACAGTTTGGGGAAATGCTGGACTCGAACAATAAAGTAAGCATAGTTTTTCACCTGTTGACTCAAAGAGAGCCACTGTTGTTTCACTTTGCTCAAAGCCAACTCGTGCGAGCTCATCCGAGAGCCCCGCCACCCCCAAAACCCTCGGCTGCCTCGACGCTAGACTGGCTTCCCTCTCAGTTCTGTTAGTCCCTCCATTTCCAAGTTCGCCCAACACAGCCGATGGATCAAATTGTTTTAGCTCTCTTTGTCCATGTAAACTCTGCTCTCCACAGTTACAAAATACGCAGAGCTTCGGCTCCAAGCTGGACAAAAGATTCAAAACATTAATAAATCAGTTATGAAGAGAACTCATCAAATTTTCAACATTAATAACCTTAATCTTTATTATTTCTTCTGCTTACATGATCCGATTTATACTGACGGCTCATGACTAGTCACAAATTCAGAAAAATATTGATTCCTTTTCAATTGTTTCTTCATAATTATTTAAATTGATAACAGTAAAGCCATTGCTAACTGAACCCAAACCATTAGCACACACAAAATTCTGCATCATGAAAAGTAATGTTGATTGCCAATCGGAGTTAAAAGCATGTACTTAGAAAGACTTGACTCAGTGAACTTTTAGCGCACAGTTAAAAAGAACTAATTTTCAACCACTATTTTGATAGCATTTAGGCCAACCCAACTCTGTCCTCCACTGTACATGATTATTACACCCCTACGCAAATCATCAAATATTGGCATTGACCATTGATGATGGACTAAATGAAGTGGAATTGTGGATTTCCCGGTCCCAGAAATTTGAGGAATGCCCTCAGATCCCCAAGCATCTTCTGTACATTTCCCCTCTTACCTGCACTGCTCCTTGTGTTGCTCTTTCAAGACAGGCTCTGATGCTCCCTCTCGTTTTGAACAGCCACGAGATGCAGACGGATCAGCTTCATCTTCTTCTGCTAAACAACTAGTTTCAGCAGAGTCAACGTTCATAGCTGCAACAGAAAATGAAACCGTTCCAACCATGCATTATAAACTATTTTAACACCATTTCAGAAATATTCTTTGCAAAATCATTGCCTACTTATTCATGCGCTTTGCTAAAGATGTTAAACTACATCCCCTGGCTAGGAAGTCTAGAACCAGGGGTCACAGTCTCAGAATAAGGGGTCGGCCATTTAGGACCGAGATGAGGAGAAATTTCTTCACTCAGAGGGTGGTGAATCTTTGGAATTCTCTACCCCAGAGGGCTGTGGAGGCTCAGTCGTTGAGTATATTCAAGACAGAGATCGATAGATTTTTGAATATTAAGGTAATCGAGGGATATGGGGATAGTGCAGGAAAGTGGAGAGGAGGTCAAAGATCAGCCATGATCTTATTGAATGGCGGAGCAGGCTCGAGGGGCCGAATGGCCGACTCCTGCTCCTATTTCTTATACCAATTAATGTTCATTACCTATTGGGAAATTTAGCTATTCTCATTCTTTGAATGAATGAATCATCCAAATGAGAGAAAATATGGGCCACTTTCCCTTTAAGTTGGGTTACATGTGGTTTTCACCAACCCCAGGAATGTATATACACAAGCCTGATTCTGGAATCATCTGTCATTGCTTTTTAAAGAAGTCAGCAGCAAACATACCAAGTTGATCAGGAAGTTTAGAATAAGAAATCTAAGTTTCGGCTAAGACACATAAAAAGGTATACCGGGCCAAATTGAGAACCACGGTGCAGGTGGGGGGGGAGGGGGGGGGGGGGGGGGGAGCTTTGTATGTAGAAACTGAACTAGATTCAAAGAACAAGACAGACCGTATCCAAGGTAGGCAATTTAGCATTCTTACTCACTTGTTGGCATTCTACAAACAAATGAATTATAGCCTGCTACCTAGATGACTCAATGGGTAAAGATGTGCGCTAGGAGGACTAACAGTTCAGTTTCTGGTCCAAATTAGCTGATCTTAGCCACGATAGCAGTACAGATGCTACAACTGCCCTCAACACCCCAGGATAGGAAGAGGGGTAAAATCGCCCAAGATTCCCAGTCCCGATAGCTACTCAGTTTGCACATGCGCTGGAGTGTGTATGTGTGCACATCAGGCGAGGACATGACTGGATAAATAGCTTGCTAACAATTCACCGACTAGGTTCACAAATGAAGAATGGCCACTTGAGCAAAGTATTAATTAAGAGGTTATTAGCTCCCATTGAACCTCACCCAACACAAGTCACTGATTAGAGGAGGGCAGAAAAGAAATCTGGCAGAAAAAAATAATTGTGGCAAATTGACACAGAAAAATGGAGGTGGGATTCTGCAGCACTTATTGCAGAGGCCAATTTGGAGCCCAGCAGTGCTGAAGCATCTATTTTGAGTGGTCAGATCAAATAGCATACGCTTTACTCCACATAGCTGCTTTGTAGATATCACGAGAAACCCATTAAATACAGATATAGCTACAGGACAAGTAGAATGAGCCTGGCAGTTCCTGGCCACATAAGGAACAACAATGAAATACATTCATTCAATCACCCATTTAGTTAGATGTGGCTTTGTAATGCAAATACCCAAAGATCTGTTCCAAAACATGTCACCGCTTAGAATGATGGATGTCCTTGGTTTCGCCTGCCTCGAACACGAAGTCTCTTATGTTTACTAAAGTGATACATCCTTTCAAGGGAAGTGGCACATGCTGACAGATAAATGTTTGTGTTCATCATTTAAAATTTCCAGGTTCACACCTGGGGTGATTAATGGCAAATAAAGTTCAATACAAAGATAAATGCAAGTGAAAAGAGGAGTTACATATACTCCATGGGTAGGATAGAACTAGCTAAAAGGAGACATTCCAAGAGGCCTAGGGATGTTAAGTGACTGGCTGCTCACTGTGTCTAAACAATGAGGTGGCAAAAAAATAAAGCTAATAGGATGCTGGCCTGGGTTATACTCTCCAGTCAGTGGAGTTCCATTCTCAGAGGTCATGCTGAATCTGCACACTGCTTTGGTCAGGCCACATCTAGAGTACTGCACACAATTTTGGTCACTGCAATACAAACGGCCAATCCGTAGAGCAGAGAATAATGGAGAGTTCCTGGCATCAGAAGGAAGAGCTATGAGGAACCATTTGATAAACTATGGAACTACAGCCTTGAAAAGATGACATCTCAGATGAAACCTCATGAACATGCATGAGATAGAAGAACCAAGAGTAGAATCAAGCGAGGGCAGCCCCACTGAACTGGACAACAGAGGCAAAGGTTTGGAAGGGGATGGTGAAGTTGACTGTCGCAAAAGCTGCAGAAATGTCGAGAAGGACGAGGAGGGATAGTGCACCATGGTCACATTCATGGAGGATGTCATTTGTGACTTTGATTGGGGCTTTTTATGGGGCAGAAACCCGATTAGAGATTCAAACAAGGAGTTGCGGGAAAGATGGTACAGGTTTGGGAGGCAACAACACAGTCAAGGACTTGAGAGGAAAGGGGCGATGGCGATGGGACAATCGTAGCAAGGACAGAAGAGTCAAGAAGTCATGGGTGGGATTTTTGAGAAGGAGGTGATAATGGCAGGTTTGACACTACGCGAGGGGAGGGGACGATTCACAATGATAGCTAACATGGAAGCCAGGAAGGGAAGTTGGGTGGTTCGCATTTATTGAGAATGGAGTCAAGGCAACAAGACGTGGGTCTCATGGACAAGATGAGCTCGGTGAAGGCATGATAGGGAGATAGGAGAGAAACTAGAGAAAGATGCAGATTCAGGGCTAGGGTGGGGGGAGGTTTGGCTTGGTGGGCAAGAGGAAGGGAGAAGTACAGGCAGCTGAATGAAAGGTGTCAATCTTCGTGACAAAGAAGTTCATGAGCTCCTCAGATTTCTTGTTGGTGAAGGCGGAGAGGACAGGGGTTTAAGGAGACAGTTGGTAGCGGAGAAAAGAAGCTAGGGGTCATCTCTGCTCTGTAGGATGATCCTGGAGTAGCGGGCAGTTTTAGCAGAGGAGAGCGAGACCAGAGAGTGCTTGATGTGGTCCAGCCAGATGTCGTGTTGAGCTGCAGAAATGTTGACATTTGCACCCCTGGGAATTGACAGAGCAAAGATGGAGGCTATACTAGGGGAAACAACCAGAATAAGACAGAGTAAAGCTTTTACTGGGGGCAAGGACAAGGGTGAAGGAGAGGGAGTTGTTGAGCAGATCGACAGATGCAGAAGTATCATGGTGAATGGAGGGCCAAAGGCAAGACAGTGGGCAGTTTGAAAGTGCAAGTCTAAATAACTTGAAGCGTTTTTCCCCAGGGGCGGACACAGAAGATAGTGGGATTGGAAGGAGGCAAGGGTTGTGGGTGATGAGGAATACAAAAAAGTGGTCGAAGATGGTCTGGTGATCAAGAACATGGGAGTAGAGGCCACGAGATGGCACGGTCAAGTGGGTGGCCGTAAATACGAGATGGGGAGTTTATATGGAGGACAGGAGAGCAGTGAAATCAGAGGAAAGAGGGCAAGGTGAATTGAGATGGAGAATGAAATCACCGTAGGTGAGGAGTCACTCAGTGCAGAGGGAGGATATCTTGCATGGTATTGGATGCATATCTCCATGAGACTACTATAGCTAAACCTGCTCAGATGGTGGACGTGACCAATGCACAAGGCATTTCTGAGGGTGTTGGTCATGTTGTGGGGCTGGAGGAGAGTACAGAGATAGCGAGAGGAGAGACCATGGAGGGATTTGAAAACAACGATGAGAATTTTAAAATCGAGGCATTGCTTAACCGGGGACACTGCAACCTATACACTACAGAAACACTAATTTTGTCAGTATGTTTTTCCAAGTGGAAAATAATCTGAAAATACTGGTCCATTACTTTGTTAAGGATATACAGTTTGCACATTTATAGCAGCTAGACATTCAAATTTGACTACATGACCCATTAACAAGATATGAGCCGTGTTATCGGCACACCATTTTCCCTGCTCATGGAGAAAAGTCATATAGCAGGTAGATTATAGACAATTTGCTCCTCTTCGCTCAAAGCTTGGTAGCTGTACACAGAACAAGGGCTCGGTGTTGTCTTGTTCAACAATAACGTTTAATTATGTAGTTTCTGCCGCGTAGAAAACATCCCAAGATGCTTTATTCGGGGGGGGGGGAGAAAAGAGAGATTCTTTAAAAAACAAAAGGAATAGATGCTGAGCAACAGTACCAGAGCTAGGAGAGGTGATCAAAGCCTTGGTTGAAAAGATTGGTTTTGAAGATGATCTTTAAACGTAGAGGAGTAGAGGTAGAGGGGATCAGGGAGGGAGCCCCAGAGAGTTGGGCCGGGGTGATTGAAGCCTCTGCCACCAGTAGTGAGGTGAATGCGGAGGAGTGAGGAAAGAAGAGAGTGCACAGAAGGCCAGAATAGGAGGATCAAAGGATATGGAAGGGGACGAAAGGTTGGAGGAGCTTGTGGAGATAGGGTGGGACAATGCAGTGGAGGGATTTGAAGATGAGAATAAAGATTTTATATTCAATGTGTAGAGGGGACAGAAGGCAGTGTAGGTCAAAAGGGAATTGGATATATACTTGAAAAGGAACTATTGCAGGGCTATGGGAAATAACAGGGGAGTGGGACTAATTGACTAGCTCTTGCAAAGAGCCATCCAAGGCACGATGGGCTTAATGGCCTCCTTCTGTGCTGTAAAATTCTATGATTCTAGGGAACAGGGAGCCAATCTAGGTCAGCGAGGATGGGGGTGATGGACGAGTGGGACTTGGTGTGGGACACTGGAAAAGAGAGGAGACAAGAGCGTGAATGAGGGTTTCAACTGCGATTGGGGGGCTGGTTGCAGAGGTAGAAGCAAGTGGTCCTGGTGAAGAGCAAGATGTGGGGTTTGAACAGGATGCCAAGGTTTTACAAGGATTGATTCAGCCTGACCAAGTAGCTGGGTAGGGGGACAAAGTTAGTGGCAAGGGAGCAGAGTGAGCAGCAGGAGCCCAAAACGATGGCTTCAGTCTTCCCGATGTTCAACTGAAGGTAAAACGGACTTCCTCAAGCTGCGGAGAACACACATTATGATCCCGTATGCAAAAGATCACTTCAAAACATTATTCTCCAGAAGCATTTCCTGTACCTGGATCTGCTTAGCTGTTGATCAATTCAATTTAGTGAGCTTGACACTTCAGTTAGGTATAGACTGGCTGAGAAATGTCTTTGAAGCCTACTGTAAGTGGCAGCTGTATGCGGATCAGCAAACATTATTTTGAATCATAGGAATGATTGGTTTAATACTGTTAATTAATCTGGTTATTGTTCAATCAATCTGACGAGTTTATATCCTAAGCCACAGTCTGATGTATTTATTCTTCCACCTTTTTGAAGTTGAGGAAGCCAAGTGGCAGCATGGGCTATACCCAGTAAACTGAAACAGTGGTTCGCGGTTTGATCACTAGGCTTACTACATGTCCCTAGATGTTGGGCAAGTAAAGGCACACTTCAAGTGATGGAGTTTTCTCTTGATGTTGGGGGGGTTGTTTGGGGGGGGGGGGGAAGAAAAAGAGAGAAAGAGGTGGGGGGGGGGGGGGGCGCAAGGGAATGCAGCCTGTGTCACTGAATGAGGAAAACCTCGAGTGTAAATATCCAAAGACGCAATGTGCAATTGAACGTCAGACAGTCCGAGAGAGCAGAGGTGGTTGTGGGGTTAGAAGTAGTGGTGAAAGGTACGCCCAAGTGTCGTTAGCACGCATGTAAGCTGACAACAGACAAACCACTAAGAATTCAATCTGCAATAGAGTATTTTAATATTGATGCTGCTCCCAAGTGGTCAGGTTTTCATAGTCAACCCTCAAGTCCACACAGGTTTCGTACAGAATGAACACGTGCAAACACACTACATATACAATGAGCCATACCTGTGGCACTTGAGCAATTGTCCTCATTACTCGATTCCATTCCATCCATACTGCACTCTTTTCCCAGAACCCACACCCCTTACTGAAACACCTGAAAAATAAATTGGGAACAGTGTTCTTACAGGGAAACACAAGGCAATAATGTTTACAGTAAAAGTTTACAGCTCGCATTTTCCTTCCGGGGGGCGGGGGAAAGAATAAGTGCATTCACTTTTTATCAAGTGCAGGCGTTGTATCCTGGATGAATAATTCCGATGCCAACCTTTCCCAATCAAAAGGTACTCAACATTGAGCAGTGTTAAAAAAAAGAAGTTACCAAATAGTGATCCAATAACTTTTCAAGCAAAAAATCTGATGCTCATTATTTTTACATAAATTCAGCATTCAGTACAGTTCATAGGAACGGGAGTAGGCCACTCAGCCCCTCGCGCCTGTTCCGTCATTCAATTAGATCATGGCTGATCTGTATCTTAACTCCATCTACCCACCTTGGGTAGCTACTTCCAATTAAGAGGACGAGACTGTATTGCCGTAGAGTTGGTCAGTGGACTAGAGAGGAGTTGCAACATTTCACAATGAATCAGCTGCAACAATTCAAAGTAAATGAGCAGTAATGGACTCGCATTGGAGCGAGAAGCCCACTAATATTACACGCAAGTTGGCAAGATGCTTTGTATCTCACCTTGCCTGTGCAGGAAAGTAACTTGTCCCTGACTAGGTGGTGAGTGTTTGTAAATTGCAAGTATTAAAGGTAGGAACATAGAACAGGAGCATGCCATTCAGCCCCTCGAGTCTGTTCTGCCATTTAATTAGATCATGGCTGATCTGTATCTTGACTCCATTTCCCTGCCTTGGTTCCATATCCCTCAATACCCTTACCTAACAAAAATATATCAATCTCAGTTTTGACATTTTAAATTGACCCCTCAGCCTCAACAGCTTTTTGGGGGGAGAGAGTTCCAGATTTCTACCACCCTTTGTGTGAAGAAGTGCTTCCTGACATCACCCCTGAACGGCCTGGCTCTAATTTTAAGGTTCTGCCCCCTTGTTCCGGACTCCCCCCACCAGAGGAAATAGTTTCTCTCTATCTACCCTGTCAAATCCTTTAATCATCTTCAACACCTCGATTAGATCACCCCTTAATCTACTATACTCGAGGGAATACAAGCCGAGTCTATACAACCGATCATAATTTAACCCTTTTAGCCCTGATATCATTCTGGTGAATCTGCGCTGCACCCTCTCCAAGGCCAGTATATCCTTCCTGATGTGCGGTGCCCAGAACTGAACGCAGAACTCCAGATGTGGTCTAACCAGAGCTTTATACAACTGTAGCATAACTTCCACCCCTCTGTATTCCAGGCCCGTCGAGATAAAGGCTAACATTCCATTGGCCTTTTCAATTATTTTTTGTGCCTGTCCACTAGCTTTTAGTGATTTATGTACACAGACCCATGAATCTCTGCTCCTCCAGTTTCTAGCTTCTCACCATTTAGAAAATATTCTCTGATCGATCCTTCGTGGGTCCGAAGTGGATGACATCGCACATCCCCACACTGAACTCCATCTGCCACAGTTTTGCCCACTCACTTAATCTAACAATGTCACTTTGCAACTTTCGGCTCCCATCTACACCAGTTATTGTGCCACCTAACTTAGTGTCATCAGCAAACTTGGATATACAGCTCTCTATTCATCGTGAAAAGCAGAGGCCCCAGCAGAGATCCCAGGGGGACACCACTAGTTACATGCCAATTGGAGTACATCCCCATTATCCCTATTCTCTTGTCTCCTACCTCCTAACCAATTCCTTATCCATGTTAATAGGTTGCCTCCAATTCCATGCCCCTTCATTTTGCTAACCATCCCTTGGGTGGAACCTTATCGAATGCCTTCTGGAAGTCCATATAAACAATATAGACACTCCCTTATCTACCCACTCCAACAGGATCACTTTTCAATTGGCTGCCAATACTCCATCTGCTGCCAAGTGAGAGTGTTAACATAAGAACATAAGAAATAGGAGCAGGAGTAGGCCAATCAGCCCCTCGAGCCTGCTCCGCCATTCAATAAGATCATGGCTGATCTGATCCTAACTTCAAATCTACTTTCACTCTCCATCCCACCCGAACCCATGTGATCTCCCAGGAGAGGCGAAAAACCAGATAAAAAACCCAATGTGCCAATTTGGGAGAAAAAATCTGGGAAATTCCTCTCCGACCCATCTAGGCGATCGAAACTCGTCCAGGAGATCACACTGTCCTTGTATTTCCTACAGTACTTACCTTCTGTAAGAGGTGATCTCCACCCCAGCCAGGAACAGGCCCAATTTACTCTTGAAGGAATCCTAGCTGGCAGCCTGTTCCCGAGGTCTACACTAATCCCTGTGAATAGAACCTTCTCCTGAAATCTAACAGAATTAGAACACAAGTAGGAGCAGGATCAGGCTACACGGCCCCTGGGCCCGCTCCGCCACCCACAGGGCCATGACCGATCCGAACCTAGACTCATGTCCAAATTCCTGCCCGCTCCCCGTAACCCCTAATTCCCCTTACTTCTAGGAAACTGTCTATTTCTGTTTTAAATTTATTTAATGATGTAGCTTCCACAGCTCTCTGGGGCAGCAAATTCCACAGAACTACCACCCTCTGAGTGAAGAAGTTTCTCCTCATCTCAGTTTTGAAAGAGCAGCCCCTTATTCTAAGATTATGCCCCCTAGTTCTAGTTTCACCCATCATTGGGAACATCCTCACCGCATCCACCCGATCAAGCCCCTTCACAATCTTATATGTTTCAATAAGATCGCCTCTCATTCTTCTGAACTTCAATGAGTAGAGTCCCAATCTACTCAACCTCTCCTCATATGTCAACCCCCTCATCCCCGGGATTAAGCGAGTGAACCTTCTTTGTACTGACTCGAGAGCAAGTATGTCTTTTCTGAAGTATGGACACCAAAACTGTATGCAGTATTCCAGGTGTGGTCTCACCAATACCTTGTACAACTGCAGCAATACCTCCCCGTTTTTATATTCTATCCCCCTAGCAATAAAAGCCAACATTCCACTGGCCTTCTTGATCACCTGCTGCACCTGCATACTAACTTTGTGTGTTTCGTGCACCAGGACCCCCAGATCCCTTTGTACTGCAGTACTTTCCAGTTTCTTGCCATTAAGATAATAACTTGCTCTATGATTTTTCCTGCCAAAGTGCATAACCTCACACTTTCCAGTATTATATTCCATCTGCCAAATCTCTGCCCACTTACTTAGCCTATCTATGTCCCTTTGCAGAACAGAAGAGAGACCATATGAGCCATGGAGAAGGTAATTCAACCTTCCTGCTTGGAGAACGTGCAAACATCCCAAAATGGTGCAAAAATAGAAAAAATGGATTTGGAGTCTTAATGTGATTTACGTTTTCTATCAAAATTTCACAACATATTGTGTGACAGTAATGTTCCACAATATAGGATTTGTTCAGTTTCATAAAGCCTTAAAAAAATTCTCACCAAACATTTATATTCACCAATGTGATCTACAAGAGCTCAGAAATCATGTAATAATCTGTAAAGATGTGTATTTATTCAGCTAGACACCAACACTCCCCTATACTTGAACCTCATGCCAACAAATGAGACACTGTTCTCCTTATTAACTCCTTTTTAGGGTAGCGGATGGGTATCTGGGTTCACTTCATAATCAGTTTGGAAGCAAAATGCACATCTGTGGCAGGAAATAAGGTGGAAAGCCACAGCTATCTTGTTTCAAGCCACGTGACAGGAGCCAAACCAAAGCACCTTGCAAAACTAAACCCTGCTACCAGGCCATCATTGCAGGATTCTTTTACAAAACTGAACTGCAGGTGCAGAAGGCTTTATTACAGAATTCTAACCTAAATGGACAAGCAAATTGAGTCATCAGATAGAAAACACCACCCAATTTGGTCAAATTCCCATGATACTAAACTGGCGTGGGGGGGGGGGGGGGGGGGGCGGGCGGAAGGGGAAAAGAGAGAGAGCGCCAAGTTTGATGGGGCAACAAAGAAACTACAAAAAAAGGACAAAACATGCAAAATGGGAGGCATATTTACTCAAAAGTACAGTATTGGAGTAATTAGTGGAGAGGCTGCAAATGATCTTGAAGTGATAGACTTAACACTTAGTCATTGCAGAGCAGCAACTAATAAAGCAAACAGAACGTCGAGTTATGTTGCCACATCAGTACAAGTCCAAGGCCGTCATGTTGAAACTCCACAGTACTCTGGTCATGCCATACATCAAGTACTGCATTCAGTTCTGATCACAGAGACAAACGGGAAACATTCAAGTCCAGGCAGTGGTACAGGGAAGAGCCACAAGGCTGATCCAAGCATCAGATAACCAAGTTGCAAATAAAATTCTAAGTGGAAAACAAAATAAATTTGGAGCATGGTTTTAAATCACAACTGCAGGACAAGGGGAGATAAATACAAACTGGTAAAAGACAATTACAGGAGTGATGTCGGGAAGCACCTCCTGCAATGATCAATACCTGGAATGGTCTTCGAAGTAGGGCAGTGGAAGCAATAACTCTGAAATCAGTTAGATGCCATGAGGGGTGGGGACCACAGGCTTTTATGGAAGGATGAGCTAGATGTGGCTTCATTCATCTATACTTGGCGATCTTTCTGAACTCCACATAAGCATACCAAAACGTTGGGATGCATCAGAGCATCATTGAGGAGCTGGAGTAGTTGGCTAATTATTGTCTATTTTTAAAACTGTCCTTTTGTACATCACAAACATTACCAGGAAAAATTTAGTTAAGGATAACCTTTTTAGGCAAATGATAAGTAACATTACTTGATTCTAAATAGCAGAAATTATATTAGCAAATCAAAAAACACTAGATCTGCCATTAACTGTACAAAACTTATTTGATTAAAAATCAGAAAAATGATCGACCCCAATTGCCACAGAGCACAGGATCTTGGGACACATCTCAAATCATTAATTCATCGTCCTGTTGGCTGGTCCATCATTTCACTTTTACTAAAATTACTGTGACCCACTTCCCAACCCGAAAATTGCTACCAACAGTTCCCACAAACTACCATTTCTCTGGCTGTGTTTTTCACATTGCTGGGCTGTACAAACCTTCCCAATATCAGGGAAGGTCCACAGCCATTCCACTTAAGTCACGATTACGACTTCTGGGCATGCACAAGCTTGAAACAGTTCAGCACAATGTAGGCTGGCCCTGCATGTGCACGTGGCGGACGGCGTTGCTGCGTGTGTCAAGATTAGAAATTTAATAAAAGTAGCCCAAGTCATAGACAACGCTCAGCAAACGGCCTTTACAATAGTGTTGGGATGTAAATTGCCTGCTTGCATCACAGAAAGTAAAAGGGTGATAAACACACAGAAGCCTTTTTGTTATAATCAAAATTTTGATGGGTACATTTGGGTCAGGAAACTAGAAAGCAAGTTAACCTGCATGTCAAAAACAAAATAGTCCAAATAACGTAGTCATCAAATTTGCACAGAGACTATTTCTTCTGTTTGCTATTAGTAAAACTGTAAATGCATTTTATCCTCGCGTTTAAAATGTCGCTACAAATAGTGGAGAGGGGAAAATTCCTCCCATTGCAGCTATTTGTATGCAGTTTAAACATAACTGCAGTGTACAACCAGCTTCTCTATAAACAGTCAAACACAGACTTATAGACCAGTCTCTCTCTCTCATCATACTGCACAAACCTCAACTGGCACATCAATTACTATTCAGCACAACACATGGAATTGGGAAATAGTTTGATAATTATCTTTCACAAAACTGCTACAGAACATCTTCAGCATAAACAGTTCAGAAAGTCCCCTGCTCTCTACCGAAATTACAAAAGCCTTCGCCTGCCAATTAGTACAGCTTGCAATTAAAAACAAGCATTTATGTAGCAGACATACAAAGCTTCCCAAATCGCCCCTCATTTTCAGCTCCATTCTGAATTATAACTGGCAAATTTGAAAAAAAATTGTGATGTTTGTAATAAACCAATTCTTCACAAGTATACTATACATACAAGAATTTTCCATTTGGGTTTTGGGCGAGATAGAAGGTTTGGACAAATGTGTCACCTCTGGGATTTCAGTTCAAATTCAGCCCAGAATGACTGGATCAAAGTCTCTCTCTGCTGGCTGTAAGGGACCTACATGAAATGAATTTGAGCAATATACACCAGGCATAAGTCCATACAACAAAATTCCCTATAATGACACCAACATGCAGTCTCAAAGGCCACAAGGTCAGCTGGTGCAGTTAATGCAAATGTCACACCAGCGTAGTTGGGGCTGTTTGGAGGTTGACGTGGGAGTGGTTGATTTTGACACTAGATGCACAAAGGCAAAAATAACATTTAATTTACCTACAATTACACCCCTCCTCGTTATGAACACAAAAAAATGCAATTGCTTCTAAGAATTAGTAATTACTTGTAACATCACTTCCCAAACCCTTAATAAAAAAGGACAAAAGCTTTTCTTCCCTGAAACTGTACAAATATATTACTGTAGAGAAGATGTTTCTATTTGTGTGTTTGGGGAAGAAAGTCCAAAACTAGGGGTCAAAAAAGCAGTGATGGGAGGATAAAGAGCGGCCCGAGAGCGGGCCTGAATTAAAGCAGCGGCGAGTGGACAGAGCAGCCCGCGAGCGGGCCTAAATTAAAGCAGCAGCATCGGCGAGAGGATAAAGAGCGGCCCGAGAGCGGACCTGAATTAAAGCAGCGGCGAGTGGACAGAGCAGCCCGCGAGCGGGCCTAAATTAAAGCAGCAGCATCGGCGAGAGGATAAAGAGCGGCCCGAGAGCGGACCTGAATTAAAGCAGCAGCGAGAGGATAAAGAGCGGCCCGAGAGCGGGCCTGAATTAAAGCAGCAGCGAGAGGATAAAGAGCGGCCCGAGAGCGGGCCTGAATTAAAGCAGCAGCGAGAGGATAAAGAGCGGCCCGAGAGCGGGCCTGAATTAAAGCAGCGGTGAGAGGATAAAGAGCGGCCCGAGAGCGGACCTGAATTAAAGCAGCGACAGCGGTGAGAGGATAAAGAGCGGCTCGAGAGCGGACCTGAATTAAAGCATCGGCGAGAGGATAAAGAGCGGCTCGATAGCAGGCCTGAATTAAAGCAGCGACAGCGGTGAGAGGATAAAGAGCGGCTCGAGAGCAGACCTGAATTAAAGCAGCGGCGAGAGGATAAAGAGCAGCCCGAAAGCAGGCCTGAATTAAAGCAGCGGCGAGAGGGTAAAGAGCGGCGAGGCTCCGATTCAAAAACAACAACAAAATCAAAGAGTGACGTCACAGGAGAGCAGGTAGGTGATTGGTTGGCGAGTATTACAGCTTTTTTTGCTCTAAGTTAGGGAAGGGGGTTAAATCAAGAGCCGAGAAACTGTAACTTGCTAGTGCTTATTAAATTAACAAATTAGATAAAATAATCAAACAATGAAACTAAAATATCGATTGAATAAAAGCTTTAACTAATTAATTAATAAAACAAGGTTAGAGATGGCAGGGCAGGTGGTGTGTCGTAACTGCAGCATGTGGGAGTTTGTGGAGAGCATCGCGATCCTGAGCAACCACATCTGCAGTCAGTGTCTGCAACTCGAGCAACTTCGGCTCAGAGTTGTTGAGCTGGAGGACGAGCTGCAGACATTGCGATGCATCAGAAAGGGGGAGAGTTACCTGGACACTTTGTTCCAGGAGGCAGTCACACCCTTTAGGTTAAGTCGTACTTTAGAGTTAGTCAGTGGTCAGGGACAGGAGGGTGTGACTGTGAGTCAGGCAGGTATGGGGACCCAGGATGTAGTGATGGAGGAGCCTCAGCCCTTGACCTTGTCCAACAGGTACGAGGTACTTGCTGCCTGTATAGATGAGGAAAAGGACTGCAGGGAGGATGGGCAAACTGACCACAGCACTGTGGTACAGGAGGCCATCCAAGTGGGAGGGATAAGGAAGGAATGTAGTTGTGGTAGGGGACAGTACAGTCAGGGGGATAGATACTGTTCTCTGCAGCCGCGAAGGAGAGTCCCGAAAGCTGTGTTGCCTGCCCGGTGCCAGGGTTAAGGATATCTCCTCGCGGCTGGAGAAGAACTTGGAGTGACAGGGGGAGGATCCAGTTGTTGTGGTCCATGTAGGAACCAACGACATAAGTAGAACTAAGGAGGTGGTTCTGCTGAGGGAGTTTGAGGAGCTAGAGTTTAAATTAAGCAGAGCCTCAAGAGTAATAATCACTGGATTACTGCCCGAGGCACACGCAAATTGGCATAGGGTCAAGCAGATCAGAGTTAAATGCATGGCTCAAAGAGTGGTGTGGGAAGAAGGGGCTTCGATTCATGGGGCAATGGCACCAGTACTGGGGAAAAGAGGGAGCTGTTCAGTCAGGACAGGCTCCACTTAAACCGGGCTGGGACCAGCGTCCTGCCGAATCGGATAACTAGGGCTGTAGATAGGGCTTTAAACTAAAAAAGCCAGGGGGGTCATGAGGGGAAATTTAGAATAGGCAATAGAGCAGTGTAGTGATTTGGGTAAAAATAAGCAGAGTGCGACAGGAAGGGACAGAGAGTTTAACAGTAGCAGTGCAGCAGGGAATAAGGTCAAAGCAGGGAATAATGGTAAAAAATTTAAATTAAAGACTCTTTAACTGAATGTACGAAGCATTCGTAACAAGATAGGCGAACTAGTGGCACAAATAGAGATAAATGGGTTTGATCTAATAGCCATTAGAGATGTGGTTGCAAGGTGGCCAAGGTTGGGAACTAAATGTTCCAGGGTACCTAACGTGTCGAAAAGACAGGCAGAATGAAAAAGGAGGGACGGTAGCCCTGATAATAAAGGATAACATAAGGACAGTAGAAAGGATCACAGCTCGGAAAATCAAGAAGTAGAATCAGTATGGGTGGAAATAAGGAATAACAAAAGGCAGAAAATACTGGTGGGAATAGTATATAGGCCCCCTAACAGTAGCTATACCATTGTAGGAGCTTGTAACAAAGGTAATGCAATAATCGTGGGGGACTTTAATCTCCTGGACAAATCAAATTGGCAAAGGTAGTCTGGAGGACGAGTTCATGGAATGCATTCAGGACAGCTTCCTGGAACAATATGTCATGGAACCAACCAGGGAACGGGCTATTTTAGATCTTGTATTGTGTAATGAGACAGGGTTAACTAGCAATCTCATAGTAAAAGGATCCTCTGGGGCAGAGTGATCATAATATGATAGGCAAGTCATTCTCAAACTTAATGTGAAATTTTAAGTCCAAAACTAGAGTCTTAAACTTAAATAAAGCCAATTACATAGGTATGAGGGGCGAGTTGGCCAAGGTAGATTGGAAAAATAGATTAAAAGGTATGGCGGTAGATAAGCAGTGGCTAGCATTTAAAGAAATATTTCATCATTCTCAACAAAAATACATTCCATTGAGAAACAAAACCTCCACAGGAAAAGTGATCCAACCATGGCTAACTAAAGAAGTTAAGGATAGCATTAGATTGAAAGAAGAAGAAGCCTGAGGATTGGGAGAGTTTCAGAAACCAGCAAATGTTGAACAAAAAATTGATAAAAAGGGAAAAAATAGAATGCGAGAAAACTAGCAAGAAATATAAAAGCAGATTGTAAGAGTTTCTACAAGTATGTAAAAAGGAAAAGAGTAGCAAAAGTAAAAGTTGGTCCCTTAGAGGCTGAGACAGGAGAAATTATTATGGGGGGATAAGGAAATGGCAGAAATGTTAAACAAATATTTTGTATCTGTCTTCACAGTAGAAGACACAAAAAGCATACCAAAAATGGTGGGGAACCAAGGGTCTAATGAGGGTGAGGAACTTAACGTAATTAATATAAGTAGAGAAAGAGCACTAGAGAAACTAATGGGACTAAAAGCTGACAAATCCCCTGGACCTGACGGCCTACATCCTCGGGTTCTAAGAGGTGGCTGCAGAAATAGTGGAGGCATTGGTTTTGATCTTCCAAAATTCCCTAGATTCTAGAACGGTCCCAGAGGATTGGAAGGTCGCAAATGTAACACCGCTATTCAAGAAAGGAGGGAAAGAGAAAACAGGGAACTACAGGCCAGTTAGCCTGACATCAGTCATCGGAAAAATGCTGGAATCCATTGTTAAGGACGTGATATCAGGGCACTTAGAAATCATAACATGATTAGGCAGAGTCAACATGGTTTTATGAAAGGGAAATGGTGTTTGACAAATTTATTAGTTTTTTGAGGATGTAACTAGCAGGGTAGGTAAAGGGGAACCAGTGGATGTATATTTGGATTTCCAAAAGGCATTCAGTAAATTGCCACATAAAAGGTTATTACACAAGATAAGGGGTCATGAGGTTGGGGGTAATATAGTGGCATGGATAGAGGATTGGTTAACAGACAGAAAACAGAGAGTAGGGATAAACGGGTCTTTTTCAGGTTGGCAGGCTGCAACTAGTGGGGTGCCGCAAGGATCAGCGCTGGGGCCTCAGCTATTTACATAGAAACATAGAAGATAGGAGTAGGCCATTCGGCACCTCGAGCCTGCTCCGCCATTCAATGAGATCATGGCTGATCATCCAAATTCAGTACCCTGTCCCTGCCTTCTCCCCAGATCCCTTTAGCCTTAAGAAATATATCTAACTCCTTCTTGAATATATTTAATGAATTGGCCTCTGCTGCCTTCTGTGGTAGAAAATTCCACAGGTTCACCACTCTCTAGGTGAAGAAATTCCTCCTCTGTCCTAAATGGCTTACCCCTTATCCTTAGACTGTGACCCCTGGTTCTGGACTCCCCCGCCATCGGGAACATCCTTCCTGCATCAAGTCTGTCTAGTCCTGTTAGAATTTTAAAAGTTTCAATGAGATCCCCTCTCATTCTTCTAAACTCCAGTGAGTATAAGCTCAATCGACCCAATCTCTCCTCATAAGTCATTCCTGCCGTCCCAGGCATCAGCCTGGTGAATCTTCGCTGCAGTCCCTCCATGGCAAGAACATCCTTCCTCAGATAAGGCGACCAAAACTGCACACAATACTCAAGGTGTGGTCTCACCAAGGCCCTGTACAACTGCAGCAAGACATCCTTGTTCCTGTACTCGAACCCTCTCGCTATGAAGGCCAACATACCATTTGCCTTCTTAACCGCCTACTGCACCTGCATGCTTACCTTCAGCGACTGGTGCACAAGGATACCCAGGTCTCGTTGCACTGCCCCTTCTCCCAATCTATTGCCATTCAGATAATAATCGGCCTTCCTGTTTTTGCCATCAAAGTGGATAACCTCACATTTATCCACATTATACTGCATCTGCCATGCAACTGCCCAATCACCCAACCTGTCCAAATCATCCTGGAGTTTCTCGGCATCCTCCTCACAGCACACACGCCCACCCAGCTTTGTGTCGTCTGCAAACTTGGAGATATTACATCTAGTTCCCTTGTCTAGATCATTAATATATATTGTGAATAGCTGGGGTCCTAGGACCGATCCCTGCGGCACCCCACCAGTCACTGCCCGCCACTCGGAAAAAGACCCGTTTATTCCAACTCTTATTTACAATCTATATTAATGACCTAGATGAAAGGACCAAGTGTAATGTATCCAAGTTTGCTAATGATACAAAGCTAGGTGGGACAGTAAGCTGAGAGGAGGACGCAAATAGTCTGCAAAGGGATATAGATAGATTAAGTGAGTGGGCAGTAAGCTGGCAGATGGAGTATAATGTAGGGAAATGTGAGGTTATTCACTTTGGTTGGAAGAATAGAAAAACAGAATATTTTTTAAATGGTGAGAAACTTTCAAATGTTGGTGTAGAGAGAGATTTGGGTGTCCTCATGCAAGAAACACAGAAAGCTAGCATGCAGGTACAGCAAGCAAGGAGGAAGGCAAATGGCATGTTGGCCTTTATTGCAAGGGGGTTGGAGTATAAGAGTAAGGAAGTCTTGCTACAATTGTACAGGGCCTTGGTGAGACCACACCTGGAGTACTGTGCAGAGTTTTGGTCTCCTTATCTAAGAAAGGATATACTTGCCTTGGAGGCGGTGCAACGAAGGTTCACTAGACTGATTCCTGGGATGAGAGGGCTGTCCTATGATGAGAGATTGTGTAGAATGGGCCTATACTCTCTGGAGTTTAGAAGAATGAGAGGTGATCTCATTGAAACATACAAGATTCTGAAGGGGATTGACAGGGTAGATGCTGAGAGGTTGTTTCCCCTGGCTGGAGTGTCTAGAACTAGGGTACATAGCCTCAGGATAAGGAGTAGGCCATTAAAAACTGAGATGAGGAGGAATTTCTTCACTCAGAGGTTGTGAATCTTTGGAATTCTCTGCCCCAGAGGGCTGTGGATGCTGAGTCTTTGAGTATAAGAACATAAGAAATAGGAGCAGGAGTCGGCCATTCGGCCCTTCGAGCCTGCTCCGCCATTCAATGAGATCATGGCTGATCTTCTGCCTCAACTCCATTCACCGGCCCGATCGCCATATCCCTTGAAGCCCTTACTAGTCAGAAATCTATCGACTTCTGTTTTGAATATACCCAATGACGGAGCCTTCACAGCCCTCTGGGGTAGAGAATTCCAAAGATTCACCACCCACTGTGTGAAGAAATTTCTTCTCATCTCGGTCCTGAATGGCCTACCCTGTATCCTAAGGCTGTGGCCCCTGGTTCTAGACTCCCCAGCTAAGGAAAACATTCTCCCAGCATCCATCCTACCAAGCCCTGTAATAATTTTATATGCTTCAATGAGATCCCCTCTCATTCTTCTGAATTCAAGAGAATACAGGCCTAGTTTACTCAATCTCTTCTCATACGACAGTCCCGCCATCCCAGGAATCAATCTCGTGAACCTTCGTTGTACTCCCTCTATGGCAAGTATATCCTTCCTTAGGTAAAGAGACCAAAATTGTACACACTACTCCAGGTGTGGTCTCACCAAGACCCTATATAATTGGAGTAAGACTTCTTTACTCCTGTCCTCAAATCCTCTTGTAATGAAGGCCAGCATACCATTTGCCTTCCTAATGGCTTGCTGTACCTGCACATTCACTTTCAGTGACTCAAGTACAAGGACACTCTGGTCCCTTTGAGCATCTGCATTCCCAATCTTTCACCATTTAGGAAATACTCTGCCTTTCTGTTTTTTCTACCAAAGTGGATAACTTCATATTTATCCACATTATATTCCATCTGCCATGTTCTCGCCCACTCACTGAGCCTGTCGATATATTCAAGGCTGAGATCGATCGATAGATTTTTGGACTCTGGGAATCAAGGGATATGGAGATCGGGCGGAAAACTGGAGTGGAGGTGGATGATCAGCCATGATCTTATTGAATGGCGGAGCAGGCTCGAGGGGCTGAATGGCCTACTCCTGCTCCTATTTCTTATGTTATGTAAATATAAGATAGTCACTAATAAACCCAATGAAGTATTCAAGAGAAACTTCTTTACCCAGAGAGTGGTTAGAATGTGGAACTTGCTACCACATGGAGTGGTTGCGGCGAATAGCTTAGACTAATTTAAGGGGAAGCTAGGTAAGCATGAGGGAAAACGGAACAGAAGGAAATGCCGATAGGGTGAGATAAAGTAGGCTTGGGTGGAGCATAAACACCAGCATAGGCTAGTTGAGCCAATTGGCCTGTTTCTGGGCTGTAAATTCCATATTGTTTCTAATCCTTTTTCAATATGCATCCAGTTTCGCCATATTGGCCCAAAACCTCTTCGCATCACAATTGTAACCACACACACCTGTCTCCATTGGTGAAAGAGGGGCTGTTCTAGCATGAGCTCGATTCTATTCAAAACTAACCCTGCTAAGAGGGATTTTTTAAAAATTTCTATAAACTCTTCAACCCCAATGGGTAAATGAGCTTCAGGGGCAGCTACAGGAGAAAAGGGGGAACAGGCTCCCAATCACTATCTTTGTTGGAAATGCACATATTGCCTTTGCAGTGATCTTCATCCTTGCAGACAAATGTACCACTCATCCCAACAAGACGGGGAGAAAACAAAACACGTCGGTCTGCAACTACCCTTCTGGGAGAACCCAGTATAATTAGGACAGCTTCACTGAAACATCCTAATTCTTCATACTGAGTCCAGATGACAGCACTTGAAGCAATCAGATGAGCTCCTACAATTTTATTAGTTCACCAAAAATAAACAATTAGAATTTGCTTTGGAGGCATTGCAAAACATGTAATAAAATGTTTTCAACTCCTAAACGCCTAACATTTCAGAGTGTTTATCTTGAGAGGGGCATAGAAAAGAACTTACCTAATTATTTCCTGTTCATATCTTTTGCAAGCACCAGTTACAGTAAAAGGAAAAAGGCACAGACATACAAAAGATCAAAATGACCACAGGTTGCAGTTCTTTGCTCCTCCTGAATGGAAGTTCCAATAGGTCAAGTCCTGCAAATCTTAACCGGGTAGCTTGTCATTACCTAACGTGCAGGTTTAGCAGCGTGCAGTCTTGGATGGCACGAGAACTGGATAATAAACATGAAATTACAGCATATTGTTGTAAATGTAAACTATTATGGTGTGTGCTCCATTTTATGAAAAGACAAACATGCAGTGCCTACACACTCCTGGTTTACGCCACCACTGCTTTTGACACAAATATTAAGTTTAGAGTTTCATTGCAAATAATGGGAATTGATGCATTTACATTTTAAACGCAATTCCCAAAAAAATCACACCATAAGCTACAATGCTATCTGCCAGCAATAGCAAAAGCACAGCCAAAATTATATCACCAAACCTACTCACACATTAATATAGATAGAAATAAAGTAAAATCCACATTTAATAAGCAAAATAAAACGCCAATTTCCTGTAATTTGCATACAACGGTGTCTGTAATTCAGCTTTAAAATCAATTTAAATCTGTTTATACATGCAAGTGAAAGCGTCATGCAACATCTGCTCACGTTTCTGAAATGAAATCCAAACACCACAGTAAACACAAGGCCAGGATAACTATTTTGAACGAGGTGCAAAGAGGCCACCTTCATATTACTGCGTTTCAAACAAGAGTAAAGCAAAAATTTACTTTAAAAGTGGAAGTATTCTCAGTGCAACACAAGAAAACCTTTTATTCGGCATAGTTTTGAGAAAACACAAGATTTGTAAATCACATTTCTATATCGCTAATCCTGTCTTAAACCCCCGTTTACAGCAATCACCCAATTTCCAGTTGAAAGCTGAAGTTAAGCCATCTCCTATAAATTCAAATTCCATTTCCACAACAGGAAAAAAACAGGGCAGTTCATGTCACCGAACACTGCACAGCGTGCAACATTGTACTGTCCCTGCACAAAAAAAACTCCTCGCTCTCACGCACACGACACGGCTTTTGCCGCCACAAAAAAGATGCCCACTCACACAATACACTCCTGGACTTCCCGTGCAAAATCCGTCACATGAAACTACCTCTGAATATACAAGAAAATACAGTGCAATCATTTCTAAAGCCGACCAAATTCAAACTGCAATAACTGAAACAAAAGGTCACACAAAAGTAATTGACCCGACCTTATTTGGGTTGGTGAAGGCCGACATGAAATAATTCAAACTCTTGAGCTACTGATGATTTTTTCCTACCCTATTCTGGTGCAAATTGTCTCTTTATAGTACACATTTTTATTTTCATAAATGATGCAACATGAAAATTTGACTTCATTAACTTGACAGCGTTACGAGCCAGATTCTCTAAATATAGATTTATTTTTTGATTATCTACACTGCTTTACATTCAGCAGATTGCAAACCGCCAAATCTGTAATATTGATCGATGAAAAAACTATTTACCTTATTGCTTGCCCTGTACCCCCCACACTCCACAAATCCCGGCGGAAATTCCCCACTGCATGGCTGATCCCATTCCTCGTACAGAAAGCTTTATGACCGACATTGGCCTCGGGCAGCAGGCTCCAGCTCGGGCCCCGGCCACTCCTCACTCTCTGCGGGTCCGACCTCGCTGCTTCCTGTTACAAAGTAGTCGCAAACATTCGAGAAAACCCCAGCGGGAAGGGGAAAAAAAATAAAGAAATAGCCGAGCCGACCAAAACCGACAGAAAAAAAGAAACCGAGAAAAGCAAAAGTGAAGCGAACCAAAAACATCCACCGGAGCGACGGAAACGTCATCACTTCCGTTCCGGTCAGAAACAGCAACCCCCAAACGCCAGTTCCAGTTTCGGCGAAGATGCGAACAAAACACAGAAATAAAAAAATATTTTGTTTAAATGCACAGTTGGGTCTACGGTGGCCAGCTTAATCGTTCAATTTTATAACAGAACCTGCAGATACACATAGCGACAAAGCCATGCAATAAAATGTCTTGTTCCGGCAAGAAACCCTATCCCATCCGTTTCGACCTGGAACTGGGAAGGTTCTCAGCTCGCGAGGCGCATCCCAAAATTATTTAAACAATATCACGCTGCCCTTTCGAGGAAGATCTATTATACTGGTTGCTTAAACAAAATGTAGTAAGTGATAGAGAGGCCTACATATACATGTCCTAAAAAGCGAAACTAAAAAGTAGAACACATGTCGATGGACTAAAATGCTCACAACACAAAGCATCTCGTACCAGTGAAACAAAAGGACCGAATGAAAACGGTAGCTCAAATCTGCGACTCAATTGTAGTTCGCATTGCCAAAAGCAATTTTATGTAAATGTCTAAAACCGAATGAAATCGTACAGATTAGAAGCAGCAATAAAATACTTAGCTCAAATAATTCTCACGATATTAATGTCAACAAACCACTTCCCATTTAATTTCGATTTTAACTAATACTGTACTTTTAATTAAAGATATTTTCACTATCTCCTACCTGCCATGCAAATTATAGTACCTAAAAGCAGGAGGTATAGTAGCAAGCAGTGTTCACATCAATTTATTTCACTTGTGTTAAAATGAAAGTATGTTTGGGATCATCTCACCAGCATAAATAACTCAGTACTGTGAAATTCCTACAAGTTTTGATGAGGCTTATTTCTGCACAACAGAAAATGCTAGAAATACTCAGCAGGCCAGGCAGCATCCGTGGAGAGAGAAACAGGGTCAACGTTTCAGGTCTGGGACCCTTCATCAGAACTGGAAAAAGCTGCACAGCTCAGTCAAAATGTGAACCAGACAATTCACAACCTTCGCGTCCTATTCACCAAGCTGAGTTTCTCACCCAACCCGATCGCTCGTCTACGCCCCTGCCTCAGCCCGTCTGCATTTGTTACCTCTAGACTCACTCGACTATTCCCACACTCTCCTAGCTGACCTCCCATCTTCCACCCTCCGTACACTGAAGCTCATCCAAAACGCTGCTGCCCGTATCCTAACTTGCACCAAGTCCCATTCACCCATCACCCTGTGCTCGCTGACCTACATTGGCTCCCGGTCCAGCAACACCACGATTTTAAAATTCTCATCCGTGTGTTCAAATTCCTCCATGGTCTCATCCCTCCCCATCTCTGTAACTTCCTCCAGCCTTACAATCCTCCCAAGAACTCTACATTCCTCCAACTCTGGCCTCTTGTGCATCCCCCCACTTCCTTCACCCCACCATTGGTGGCCGTGCCTCCAGCCAACTCGGCCCCAAGCTCTGGAATTCCCTCCCTAAACCTCTCCACTCTCCTTAAAACCTCTCTCTTTGACCAAGCCTTTGGTCGCCTGTCCTAATGTTTCCTTCTTTGTTTCAGTGTGAATTTTTGTCCAATAACACTCCCGTAAAGCGCCTTGGCACATTTTACCAAGTTAAAGGCATTAGAGAAATGAAAGTTGTTTTTGACATTTTTTTGTATGAATTTTACATGTTGAGTTTCTAGTCGCATGATTTATCCTCACTTTTCCAGATGTCAAAACAGAAAATTAATTTGGGAGAGTTCTCAACTTAGGGACACAATAATAACGGAGGAAAACATTGCCTGAATCACCACCCCTCTGCTAACTAGATTGGGCATTGTGGAGAAAAAGCCTCAAGGCAAGGCGGGGCAGGGGGCGGGGGGACACTTAAATAAGGAGAAACTAAATTTGCATTTCATCGCACTTCTATTATAAAATCTCATGAACACAAGTGGGGCTGTCAAAATGCTGCACTTCACATCAAGACTTAACCCGGAACTGCTTTTTAATGCACTATTAAATGTTGTTCTCAGTTTGACTGCCCAGCTGCTTCCTTTTCCTCAGTATTGTGGGTTCTTATTGGGAAATCCCTCCAACTGCCAGCATAAAGATCCTCACTGCGGTCACATCTTTCCTAGTCTACATCTGCTCTGGCCTTAAAGTTCGCCCTCTCAAACACTGGTACAACACCTGCAATAATTATTTTGTTTCAATTGTAAAACACTTGCACGAAGGGGTAAATTTGGCATTCCATTAACACCAGATAGATTTAAAAACAAACAGGTCATTCTAGGAACCACAGCTAAATTTCAACTTTACAATAGAATGCAAACTGCATAAACAATGTATCTGCATTTCTGATAAGATAACTGCGCTGAAAAGAACGACAAGAACAGCCAATGTAACATGGGTAGAAATTAGTAATGGGGCAGCAAAGAACAACTGGCAACTATTAGCAACCGTAGGCTGAAAATGAAGAGAGATGTTTAGAGTAGAGGCTGGAGGAAACAATAATGTGATAATCATAGTGGAATTTCAATATTAGAGCTAAGTGGTCAGAACACAAACTGCAAGGGAGGAATAAAAGGACAGTTTCAAACAAGTAATCCGTGTCAGCTGTAGCTCAGTGGGTAGCACTCTTGCTTCTGAGTCAGACGGTTGTAGGTTCAAATCAGATGAGGAATGTACCAATCAAAAGCAGGTGCATATACTTCCAATGAAAAAGTACTAAAGACACATGACATGAACAGTGAGCTGTCAGCAAAAGGCATCAGTAAGAGAAGGCAAAGCAATGAAACTTCTGCATACATTTCTCAAAATTCCTTCAACTTATCATCTTAAATTCTCACGAAGCCAAGAAATTTAACACGGGAATATGGCTTGTAACATGCATAATATATTAAACATCTACACACGCCTCCTATCTGCATAACTTGACTTCCTGTGGTCATGGTTTTGCCATACGTTTTGTGTCAACCTTTCACCATTAAAAATTCCTATGCCTACATTTGTAATGGGGTTTGCGAGTGTAAAATCGTCACTGATTGCACAATCAAGGCACTGGGTTCCCACAAATCAATCAATATTTTTTTTTAATGTATTACTTTTGCATTTTTTCCCCTCAGTAACTAAAATTTCTACTATCCAAAATAAAGATTTAAAAAAAATTTTAAAAACCAAAAATTACAATATTCAACTGTTGAATTGTCTTTTATTGCTTTCATTAACGTTTTTACTTCAAGTTTTCAACCTCTCCCAAAGGCCTGGGCTTGGACTTGATATTTTTACCCAGACCTGAATTTGAATTAGAAACATAGAAAAATAGGAGCAGGAGTCGGCCATTCAATATGATCATGGCTGATCCTCTATCTCAATACCATATTCCCGCTCTCTCCCCATACCCCTTGATGCCTTTTGTGTCTAGAAATCTATCTCCTTCTTAAATATATTCAGTGACTTGGCCTCCACGGTCTTCTGTGGTAGAGAATTCCACAGGTTCACCACCCTCTGAGTGAAGAAATTTCTCCTCATCTCAGTCCTAAATGTCCTCCCCCGTATCCTGAGACTGTGACCCCTCGTTCTAGAACCCCCCAGCCAGGGAAAACATCCTCCCTGCATCCAGTCTGTCTAGCCCTGTCAGAATTTTATACGTTTCAATTAGATCGCCTCTCATTCTTTTAAACTCGAGTGAATACAGGCCTCGTCGACCTAATCTCTCCTCATACGACAATCCTGCCATCCCAGGAATCAGTCTGGTGAACCTTCACTGCACTCCCTCTATGGCAAGTATATCCTTTCTTGGGTAAGGAGACCAAAACTGCACACAGTACTCTAGTGTGGGCTCACCAAGGCCCTGTATAACTGTAGTAAGACATCCTTGCTCCTGTACTCAAATCCTCTTGCAATGAAGGCCAACATACCATTTGCCTTCCTAACTGCTTGCTGCACCTGTATGTTTGCTTTCAGTGACTGGTGTACAAGGACACCCAGGTCCCTTTGTACATCAGCATTTCCCATTCTATCACCATTTAAATAATATTCTGCCTTTCTGTTTTTCCTACCGAAGTGGATAACTTCACATTTATCCACGTTATACTGCATCTGCCATGTATTTGCCCACTCACTCAACTTGTCTAAAATCGCCTTGAAGCCTCTTTGCATCCTCCTCACAACTCTCAATCCCGCCTAGTTTCTTGTCATCAGCAAACTTGGAAATATTACATTTGGTTCCCTCATCCAAATCACTGATATATATTGTGAAATAGCTGGGGCCCAAGCACTGATCCCTGCGGTACCCCATGAGTCACCGCCTACCACCCCGAAAAAGACCCATTTATTCCTACTCTGTTTCCTGTTTGTTAACCAATTTTCAATCCATGCCAGTATATTACCCCCAATCCCATGTGCTTTAATTTTGTACACTAACCTCTTATGTGGGACTTCATCAAAGGCCTTCTGAAAATCCAAATACACCACATCCACTGGTTCTCCCTTATCTATTCTACCAGTTACATCCTCAAAAATCTCCAGTGGGGTTTGTCAAACACGATTTCCCTTTCATAAATCCATGTTGATTTTGTCTAATCCCATTGATATTTTCTAAGTGCTCTGTTATCACATCCTTTAGAATAGACTCTAGCATTTTCCCTACTACTGATGTTAGGCTCACCGGTCTGTAGTTCCCTGTTTTCTCTCTCCCTCCTTTTTTAAATAGTGGGGTTACATTTGCCACCCTCCAATCTGCAGGCACTGTTCCATAATCTTCAAAGATGACAACCAATGCATCCACTATTTCCATGGCTACCTCTTAGTACTCTGGGATGCAGATTATCAGGCCCTGGGGATTTATCAGCTTTCAGTCCCATTAATTTCTCCAACACTTTTTTTTTACTAATACTAATTTCCTTTAATTCCTCCTTCTCACTAGACCCTTGGTTCCCTAGCATTTCTGGGAAGTTATTTGTGTCCTCTTCCGTGAAGACAGAACCAAAGTATTTGTTTAATTGCTCACCCATTTCCTTGTTCCCCATTATAAATTCTCCTGTTTCTGACTGTAACGGACCTACATTTGTCTTCACTAATCTTTTTCTTTTTACATACTTGTAGAAGCTTTTACAATCTGCTTTTATGTTCCTTGCAAGTTTACTCTCATACTCTATTTTTCCCCTCTTAATCAATCTCTTGGTCCTTTTTTGCTGAACTCTAAACTGCTCTCAATCCTCAGGCTTGCTACTTTTTCTGGCAACTTTATATGACTCCTCTTTGGATCTAATACGATCCTTAATTTCTTTTGTTAGCCATGGTTGGGCTGCTTTTCCTTTTGTGTTTTTGCGCCAGAAAGGAATGTATAACTGCTGCAATTCATGCATTTGTTCCTTAAATGTTAGCCATTGCCTATCCACCGGCATGCCTTTTAATGAAGCTCCCCAATCTATCATAGCCAACTCACTCCTCATACCATCGTAGTTTCCTTTGTTTAGATTTAGGACCCTAGTTTCGGATTGGACTTCTTCGAATTCTTAATTAAGATGGAAAGTGATCATGTAGAATTATACAATCTGAGCATATGCAGTGTGCCTAATTTCCCTCCTGGTGTCCTAGCCAATATTTATCCCTCAACCAACATCAATACAACAGATCATTTATCTCATTGCTGTTTGTGGGACCTTGCTGAGCGCACATGACTTAACTGGCTCTGAAACCTTTTGGGACATCCTGAGCAGGTGAAAAGCTTTCTTTCTAGGTGAATGACAGTGGAACAAGAGATGGGGTTGAGCGGGTAGCGAGGTGGGTGATAAGAATTGGAAAGGGTGGTAGGAAGGTGAAGGAATAGCAGATGTGTTGGGAGCAAGGGGGAAGAGAACAAGCGAGTGGGGCAATGGAGGGCGGGGAAGAGAACAGTGATTAGGGGAATGGGAAGGAAACTCAGGGACACTTTTTAATCCCGCAATCCCCATTTCAAATGCAGCCTGCAGCCATTGGTGGCTCCTTTCCTCACCACACCAACCAAAAGAAAAGATAAAGACAGAAGTAGAAGGGGACAGAGGGAAAAGCAACAAAATAAATTAAGGGGGCAGATATCAGATACCAAGCTATCAGAGACATGCAAGAGTGACCATATTCTCTGACTTACGGCGCACAACCCCACAGATCGTCTAGCAAAGTATTAAAATCAGTATGTCCTGTCAACCCTAACAATTCCTATGGCGTTTGCAATGATAACTGCGTCCACACCTAGCTGTAACCGCCTGTGACATCTGTAGGTGGCGCTGTAACTGAGGACTTTTGCAAAATTTGGGGTTTAGTGTGTCATACGGCTCTGTCTCACTCGAGCTTTGAAGCCTATTCCTGAAGGAGTCTCTCGTGCCTGCAAAGCTTAGTGGCAAGAGTACAGCCCTTCCAACATTGCTCACATTTAAAGGGTGCAGGCATTCATGAGCTCTGAAAGTGTAAGGGTCCCTCAACATCTGCTCACATCTGGTGCAGAAATAGACTTTCCCCATCTTGGGACGGTTGGTGTTCTGCAATTCAGGTAACTGAGGAAAAACTCACACCAGTCTTCACATTTATAATGTTTCTATCCAGCAGATTGCTGAGGCTGCCGTGACCCAGGTTTGCCTCTCCGCCCCCAAATCCATTCGGTTTTTTTTTAAGTCTCACTTCTAACATGCATGGTCACACTTCAGGCACCACATTTGCAAATTTCACATTTCAGATTTCACAACTGAACAAAATCGAGAGACGTGGGAATGAAAATTACCAATCAAAAACGGGCAATCAGCAAAAAGAGCAAAAGGAACCAAATGAAGTCACTCAAAATACTTTAAAAAATATTTGGACCACCATCTCACCAAGCTGAGAATGTCATACAGGAAATAAGGTTTCTAATATAATAAAGCTTTGCACAATGATAAAATTGACATTTGTTTTACCTACCTGTGTGTGGTTGAAATATTTCAAGGTTTTCCAGCAAAAGCCTGTCCCTCTTGCAGAAGCCCAAGGCTCGAGTTCAGGGGGTTTACGAGAGCTGTCACTCTAGCAGTTGAATGAAGAGGCTCAACCAAGTAGCAGAATATGACTCAGAAAATGCATCAGCATCACTCTCTGCGAGCTATTTGTGCACAATTCTCAGAATGCAGCTCCATGCCGCCTCTTTTCAGAGTTTGATGACCACCACCACATTTTGGAGTGGAGAGGCAGATAACACACCAGTTCTTTAATATGATTGACAGCAAGACTGACGATTCACAGATCATGCCAAAACTTTTTGTTCATAAGCCCTGCCCCCTAACCAGCAATGGAAATGATCTGAGGAATGACAGCCAGTAAACTATGAGAACTGTGAAGGTAGCTGAATTTAGTTGCATCTACACCAACTTTATCCAAAAGTTACTGATAGGAGAAATTATGCAACTAGCTGCAGTCTAGAGGGTGTTACATGTGCAACTACAGCAGGTTACATGCACAGCTTTATTTGTGCAACGTTTTGAGTATGAGGGGAACAAATTCATTTTTTACATCTGCAAACAATAATGATAGCACTACTTTCTAGTAGCCAATCAAAAAGCACTTACTTCAACTCTTGAGCACATCCTTCACAAATGTCTTTTCAAATCCTTTCGGTGTCCATGTACACCTCCCCTCCTGAAGCAGCGTAACCTCTGACTTATGATCAATGCAACAGCAGATCTGCTAGTCAATAATTACATTTCCACACCATCACCTACAGACAATTATCCTGATAATATTGGATGATGTTTGAATATCAGGCCAAGGGAAATGCAGCACATTTTAAAAACTGGGAGCACAAGTAGCCTGTTCCCCATTATAAAAGGTATTATTAAATGTTCATTTTTAAACATTCTGGAAACCAAAACAAATATTTTGAATCATCTTTAGGCAAGGGATCAACTTCTATTAGGTATGCTGATGACATCCAGTTCTATCAAGCACTTCTCTCTACCCAATGGCCACTTCTGTGCTGCCGGACTGCCTGTCTGACAAGTCATAATTTATTTTCAGCTGAACTTCGGAAGACCAAAGCCAGCATTGCTGGCACCTGCCAAAAACACTGTTCCATTGCCACTGACGCAAATCCCCGGTCACTAGCCTAGGCTGAACAAAACCTTGTGGCAACATTGTCATTTGTCCGATCCTGAGCCGAGCTTCATACCCCACATGCTCTCTAATAACCAAGTCCACTTACATTTCCTCTTCCACTACATTGCTCATCTCCACTCCACCACCAAAAGCCTCATCCATACTCGTCACCTCCAGAATTAATTACTCCAACGCTGTTATTACTGGCCTTCCATCATCCTCCCTCCACAAATTCCAGCTTGTGCCAAACGCAGCCACACACATTCTGTCTCGCATTAAGTCCCGCTCACCAATCATCATTGACCTAGAATGGCTCCCTATTGCCCCAAAACATCCAAATTAACATCCTTGTCTTCAAGTCTATCCATGGCCTTGCACCTCCGTAACTCTACAACATCCTCCCACAATCCATCCCGTCCCACACTCTTTGGTCCTCCAACTCCAACCTCCTGTGCATTCCCCTAATCTCAATCCACCATTAGTGGTAGAGTTTTCAGTCGCCACGCTCCTACTCTCTGGTAGTGCCGCAGTAAATCCCTCTGCCTATCTACTTCCTGGTCATCCTTCAAAAACTCCAACAACGATGAGTCAGCCTGCAGGGAGGAGGTCCAGCATCTCGTGAAGTGGTGCGCCGATAACAACCTGGCCCTTAACATCAAGAAAACCAAAGAAATCATTGTGGACTTCAGGAAGTCTAAAGGCGGAAGTCACACCCCCATCCACATCAATGGGGCTGTGGTGGAAAGGGTGGACAGCTTTAAGTTCCTCGGAGTCCACATCACGGAAGACCTCTCCTGGTCCCTCAATACCTCCTCTCTGGTGAAGAAGGCCCAGCAGTGCCTATATTTCCTAAGGAGGCTGAAGGGATGTAACCTGTCACCCCTGATCCTCTCTAACTTTTACCGCTGCACAATAGAGAGCATCCTGACGAACTGTATCACAGTATGGTATGGCCGCTGTAGCTACTATGACCGGAAAGCCCTGCAGCGGGTAGTCAAAACTGCCCAACGCATTACCGGCACCCGGCTACCGACCATAGAGCACATATACCAGAAACGCTGTTTACGGAGGTCACTGACCATCATCAAAGACACTACCCACCCCAGCCACAGTCTGTTCGCCCTCCTGCCATCTGGGAGACGCTACAGATGCATTCGCACCCGTACGACCAGATTTAGGAACAGCTTCTTTCCCAGGGCTGTCATCCTACTGAACTCCACAAATAAACTCTAAAGCCTGCACATCTGCCAATGCACTTTATTATGGTTATGTTAATGTTAATGTATTACAAGCCAAATGAATGTTGAATGTTTAAATGTCTTAATCTAAATGTACACTCTCGGGAGCCGCAAGCCTACATTTCGTTGTACTGCACTTGTGCACTAACAATGACAATAAAAGTTGATTATGATTATGATTATGAACTGCTATTAAATCTCCATTTGCAACTGAAGCTATCTGGCCAGATTCCCTCTCTTTTAGATTAATAACTCCTATAGCCACATTTAAGCTCGTTCACAGTTTGCACACACGTAACTTGAGGTTTCCATTCGCAAGAGAATGGCTCCAAACCTAAGCGGAGTTTTTTCTATGTACCATTTTGCCCCCAACAACCTGATCTCTTCCTAACCCTCCCCTATTTTATTGCATCACGCCCTTCCCAGTGCCCCTCCTCATCCGTCACGACCACAATCAATGACCTCCTTTGCTGTCACTGCTCCAGGCTCAAGTCCCTCCTTGGACTGGCCCATGGCTTCACTCTGCTCGAACCCAGGCATCCTCGGTCACGTCCATTGCTGTGTCTCCCAGAACAACAATGTCAACTGTTTCACCCCCTCAATCTGGCACACATCCTACCCAGGCCGCTTCCAGAATTTGATTCTTTCAACCTTCTCCCCATCTCCCTCTCCACACACCACCAGCAGCCCCCCTCCCCCCCAGTAATCACTGAGGTTCTCCCCATCCACACTGCATCACCCCGCAATATGTCCATTTCCTTGTTAACAAGGCCCTTCTCATCCACAAAGTATCCCGGAGGACTCTATGATATGCTAGGCCTGACTGAAACCTCGTGCACGAGTGATAACTCTTTCCCACACCCACTGAGGCTGCTGCAGCCAGTAGCACATTCCATCATGCTCCCCATTGTGGCATGGATCTTGTAGAGATGGGATCTGGGGACTTATCCCCTTAGTCCTCCAACACGTTAAGCACCTCACCATCCACCACACCTCTTTTTCAAAGCTACCCTCAAATCCCTCACTAGCATCGTCTGCTACTCAGACGACCCCTCCTCTGCCATTCCATTATTTACAACGCATCAGCTGATATGCTAAACAGCTACCTTGTCTGCACTTTTGATATCTTTGCCCCTACCAGAACTCAGCCTCCTGCTCCACCACTCCTCCAGTGGAGCGCTGACCTTTGTGATCTCAAATCGAGGACCACAGGCTCAAGTGCACTACTGGCCTGGTCGTCCACCACCAGAGTTAGCTTGACCACATCAAACACTATTGCCTTCCCCTCTCTGCTGCCAAATTCTACTACTCTAGAATCACCCTGGCAGATAAGCACAACGGTCACCTCCTCTTCTTCAAACAAACCATCTCTTTCAACCTCTCTCCCCTAACCCATTCATCCTCACCACTGATGGCAGGCTTGAGAAGCTGATGCACTTTAGTCTCCAAATCAGAGACCGTCCACTCAGCTGCCTCAGCTGACCAATTCCTCACTGCCTACCTGTCCCCAAGTGCCTCCAGAACACGTTGGCCCGGAATGTGTGGTGGGTAAGAACAGCGAACGAACAGCATTTGCTGTTATTACCCCTTTGAAACTGACCGCAACTTCAGGAGTTAGCGCCCGCGCATCCTAATGCGGAAATCCTGAAGTTGCGGTCAGTCATTCAATGCTCCAACACTGGCTATGCTGTGGCACACCCCCTCCCCTCCGCCGGCAATCAGTGTAATCAGGGAAAATCAGCGAATATGACGAAATATCACTGTTAAATACCCCATTAAAAGTTAGACCTTGTTGGATTTGATGTAACTGGGGTTTTAACAGCATATTGACTGCTAAACAAACGTTATGGCCCTGAAAAAATCATTTTATTTTTGTGGAGTGTCAAATTTCTCCATTATAATAAAAATTACAATTTTTAAGAAACTTAAAAAAAAGTTTTAAAGTTTGGTCATATTTATTTCAGGTTTATTTTTTCCCCCCATATGAGAGTCCCAATCTTTGTTTTGCTCTCTAACATTTTTTAAAAGTCTGGATAAAAGCAGCTTCTTCACTTCCTGCTTCCCCGTCTGAGAATTCTGCATTGTGATTGGCTGCTTAGACAGCTTGTTGACATCACAACAGCTATGGAATTCCCACTACACTGCACTGATCTCAATTGCACATCAAAAAAGCCAAACTTCTCACCAGAGAGCGCCGGGGCCCGCGGCGAACGCCTTTGCTTCACTGCTGACTGTAAATTACGGGCCAATGTAGCTTCTCTCCCCTCTTATTTCCTTCATGAAATCCACCATCACCCCCTGCTTAACCAGTCAACCAATTCCCCTTGAACCAATGCTCACAGACGCAATAAACTTCTTTTTCTTCAGGCGCTATGCCACCATCTTCACAAATGTGATCATCCCCCTCCCTTAAAAAGGTCCATCCTCAACCCCTCCGTCTTCTCCAACCGCTTTCCTTCCTCTCTCCAAGGTCTTCGAACATCTTGTTGCCGTGCAACTCCACAACCACCTTTCTTCAGTCTAGTTTCTGTTCTACCTACACCTCCAAAACCATTATGCTTAATTGTTTAAGGTTGATCTTACCTCGGATTACCCTAAAGTGTAAAGAGAGTTTTAAAAACACCCTAAGACCACTATTTTCACCTCCATCCCCAGCTCAGCCCTTTAAACCTTCATCCGTGCCTTTGAGATCGCCAACCTAAGATTATTGATGTCTCCCTAGCCAATCCCCCTCGCTCCATCATATACAAATTCCAACTCATTCAAAACACCAGCTGCATCCTATCTGTACAAAATCCCACTCACACATCACCCTTGTTGACCTCAACTGATTTCCACCCCCTAATGAATGGATTTCAAAATCCTCATCATCCCTTACAAATCCTTGCATGACCTTGCTCCACCCTACTTCTGCAACCTCCTCCATGTCGATGGCTCAACTCTTCTGACTCTGGTCTATTGTGCGCTCCCTTCTCCACTTCCACTCCAATATCAGGGAAAAGCCGTTTACCCATCTCATCGCCGCACTCTGGAATTTTCTTCCCAAATCCTTCTGCCTTGCCCTAGCTCTCCCCAACTTCAAAAGCCTCCTAAAAACGTACCTTATCGACCACCTCCCAGAACTCTTTTCCCGACTCCTGCTCAGATCCAACCCCTCCATTCCGAAGCCCTATGGGACATTTTCTACATTAAAAGCACTGTTTAAGTACAAGCTATCATTGTCATTCCTGCTTGGTGTCTCATCTGCATTTTTGTGAAGCCATTTGGCACGCTTTGTTATGTTAAAGAGACTATGGACGTGCAAATGATTTCTGTTGTTGCAAAGTTTGTTAATCTGTTTTAGCATAGTGCACCTTCAAATGACTTCCATCTGTTCCAACCTTCCCTCTGTCTTCTCAAGTCAGAGTCAGCCTCCAGCACTAATGCTAGAGAAAGAGTGTTGAGGAGATGGCGAGACTTCCCGTTTCTTTGGTTGACGGCAGTTATCTCCACCATTCATTTAACTGAGCACTCTTTTTTATTGCAACTCGGAGGGGGGGGAGAAATAGAGGAAGGAACTTGTACAGTTTTTCTTTATTCCAAAGAACAGTAATATGGTTTTAATGACTACCACTACTAAAAGAAAGACTTGCATTATATACGATAGCAAAATACTGCAGATGTTGGAAATCTGAAATAACAACAGAAAATGCTGGAAAAACTCAGCAGGTCAGGCAACATCCGTGGAGAGAAATTTGAGTTGACGTTTCGGGTCGAACCCTTCTTCAAAACTGGAAAGAAAAGAAATTAGATCGAAGGCAGGGCTGCAATCGGACAAAAGAAGTGAAAGAAACAAAAGAGCTAGACGAGATGGTAATAGGCTGAGATTAGGTATAAAGTGTACTGGCAGGGCAAGAGATAGCTGCCACCTTTTGTTTCTTTCACTTCTTTTGTCCGATCGCAGCCCTGCCTTCGATCTAATTTCTTTTCTTTCCAGTTTTGAAGAAGGGTTCGACCCGAAACGTCAACTCAAATTTCTCTCCACGGATGTTGCCTGACCTGCTGAGTTTTTCCAGCATTTTCTGTTGTTACTTGCATTATATAGTTCCTTATCTCCAAGCATCTACAAACAAGGATTCACACAATGAATTACTTTGAAATGCTATGTAGGCAAATGTGGCAACTATTTTGCATCCAGTAAGATCTTAAAAACAATTAAGATGAACCAGTTCATTTGTTTTTGGTTGAGGGAGGAATGTTGCTTATCGGATCCATTGGAATAGGCAGATGGAATCTTGGTGCAACATTTCATTCAAAAGAACACATTGAACTTCCTCAGTATTACATTCAAGTATCAGCCTAGATTATGTGCTCAAGTCCTACAACTTACATTTATATAGTTAAAAAAAGTGTCTGAATATTGAGAGAGAGACAGAGACACACAGAGCAGGAAGCAAAGGAATTGCTGTGGGAAGACACTGAAAGCATGGTCAAAGAGATGCATTTCAAGATGCATCAAGGCAAAATAGCTTCAGGAGAAAGTGCCAGAGAGCAGAAGCAGGTCAGCTGAAGGAGTAGGTTCTGACAATGGACCGGAGATGACAGTGAACAAGCTATAATCTGAAGTCAGAGGAACAATGAGTGCGGGCAGGAATACATGGCAAGAGAAGTGGGATGGGACTGTGGAAGGATTTGAAAATGGGGGCAAGGATCTTGCAAGTTGTTTTGCTGGGACACGGAGCCAGTGGAACTGCACAAGGACAGAAGTGATTGATGGGTAGGACATTTTTGGAAGATGACACAGGTTGCAGAGTTCTAGTTTTGCTGAAGTTTGGGCAGAGTGGAACTGGGGAGGCCAATTTAGAGAGCAATACAGAAATCAATCTTCAAGGTGCAGAAGACGTGCGTGAGGATTTCAGCAGCAGAGGGGCTGAGGTAGGGAAGTAATTAGGCAATATCCTGGAGGTGGAAGAAGCATCTCGCCAACTGACTGGATGTTGAGCAGAAAGCTCAGTTGAGAGTTGAAAAAGACTACAGTGGCGCACATCCACAGGTTCTGCCTGGAGAAGCAGCCAGGGACGTTCATAGCAGGCAGTACCAGAGGCACACGAGTGCTGGCGAGAGACAAGACAGGATCATTTCAGTTTTGCCAACTGAATTTTTCTACATATTCAAGGCTTCAAGGATCCATTCGCTTCAAGTAATGGAACAGATTCTAAACACTTTCAAATAAAGTATCTCACTCCATTATTTAAGAAAGGTGAGAGAGAGGGGGGGACCAGGAAATTATAGATCTATTAGTCGAACGTCTGTTGTGGGGAGCTTACTAGAATCTGTTATTAAGCACAGAGTGACTGAGCACTTGGCCAAATATGAACTGATCAGAGAGAGCCAACATGGATTTGTAAAGGGCAAGTCATGTCTAACTAACTTAGTTGATTTTTGAGGAGGTCACTAACATGGTAGATAGGAAGTGTCTATGGATGTTATTTATATGGACTTCCAGAAGGCATTCAATAAGGTTCCCCACAAGGGATGATTAGCAAAAATGAAAGGGCATGGAATTAGAGGCAACCTATTAACATGGACAGGGAATTAGGTAGGAGGTAGGAGACAGAGTAGGGATAATGGGCAGGAAGTGATTAGTGGTGACCCCCAGGGATCTGTGCTGGGGCCTCAGCTTTTCACTATATTTATCAATGACATAGATGAAGGAATAGAGAGCTGTATATCCAAGTTTGCTGATGATACTAAGTTTGGTAGCACAGTAATTAGTGCAAATGGGAGCAGAAAGTTGCAAAGGAACATTGATAGAGTGAGCAAAACTGAAGCAGGTTGAGTTCAGTGTAGGGAAGTGTGAGGTCATTCACTTTGGACCCAAGGACAATAGATCAGAATATTTTCTAAATGGCAAGAAGCTAGAAACTGTGGAGGAGCAGAGAGATTATGGGGTGCATGTACATAAATTACTGAAAACTAGTGGACAGGCATAAAAAAAAATAGAAAGGCTACTAGAATGTTAGCCTTTATCTCAAGGGAGCTGGAATACAAAGGGGTGGAAGTTATGTTACAGTAGTATAGTGCACTGATTAGACCGCATCTGGGGTACTGCGTTCAGTGACCTCGGAGTGGGTGCAGCTCAGATTCACCAGAATGATATCGGGGCTAAATTATGATGACCGGTCGTATAGACTCGGCTTGTATTCCCTCGAGTATAGTAGATTAAGGGGTGATCTAATTGAGGTGTTTAAGACGATTAAAGGAGTCAATAGGGTAGATAGAAAGAAACTATTTCCTCTGGGGGGGGGGGTCCGGAACAAGGGGGCAGAACCTTAAAGTTAGAGCCAGGCCGTTCAGGGGTGATGTCAGGAAGCACTTCTTCACACAAAGGGTGGTAGAAATCTGGAACTCTCTCAAAAAGCTGTTGAGGCTGAGGGGTCAATTGAAAATGTCAAAACTGAGATTGATATATTTTTGTTAGGTAAGGGTATTGAGGGATATGGAACCAAGGCAGGGAAATGGAGTCAAGATACAGATCAGCCATGATCTAATTAAATGGCAGAACAGACTCGAGGGGCTGAATGGCATGCTCCTGTTCTATGTTCCTACCTTTAATACTTGCAATTTACAAACACTCACCACCTAGTCAGGGACAAGTTACTTTCCTGCACAGGCAAGGTGAGATACAAAGCATCTTGCCAACTTGTGTGTAATATTAGTGGGCTTCTCGCTCCAATGCGAGTCCATTACTGCTCATTTACTTTGAATTGTTGCAGCTGATTCATTGTGAAATGTTGCAACTCCTCTCTAGTCCACTGACCAACTCTACGGCAATACAGTCTCGTCCTCTTAATTGGAAGTAGCTACCCAAGGTGGGTAGATGGAGTTAAGATACAGATCAGCCATGATCTAATTGAATGACGGAACAGGCGCGAGGGGCTGAGTGGCCTCCTCCCGTTCCTATGTTCCTAATTTGAATTATTTGGTGATTGCATGATTTTCAATGTAAAAAAAACACCTCATGCACGGTTTTATTAAAGTTGCTTAAATCAAATTACTGGATGATTCAAACATTTTTGAGCAAAAAACAACTTTGACGGAACAGAAATAGACTGCATCAATAATGTTATTCAAAAGCTAATGCAACAGATCTTTGGTGATATTTAGGATAGCTTTCACCTGCTGGTAAATCATTTCCTTCCCCCACCCCGCCAAAAGCAACTGCTTGTACGATACCTCATCTAAATCGGCATAAGAACATAGAGGTACAGGACCCGAAGTAGCAGGTTTTTAAAAAACGTTTACAAGTCTAGAGAAAGCAAAAGCACATGGTTGAATGGAAATCTTTTCAGAAACATAGTTCTATCTTCTCAGCAAGCTTTGACCATTGAATCAAAGTCAGAAGAAGAACTGTGTGGCAGAGTTGGTTAGCATGCTGTTTTTTCACCTTGGGGATGTGGGTTTGGATCTACCTCAGACTGTTATCTGCTAGCTTTAAGGGTCCTATTTAAAATCATTTTAGGCAGTTTTAGCCCAATTCCTAGTGAACATAGGCCCCACAACACAAAATTCAGTACAAACTGGTAATATTACTTGGAGATGCCACAAAAGGGAGTGGAAAATTCACATTGGTACTGTAGGGGGTGCTCTTTCTAAGCTTGGATCAAGGGAAGTTTCACTCAGCATTTGTCCATGCAATACATGAACTCGGAGTGCCTAATGCTAACACTGGGCATCCAAAGTGGAAAGAGTTCAAGAACATTATTCACCTCCCGAAAGAAAGTTATTAAAACACAGTCCTGGGCATCCCTGATGGCTCATCAATTTTCGCTCGAGTATCTAAGCAATAGACACCTGGAAGGTCCCAGATTCAAACCACAGTCTGTGCTAAGCTAGCTGATTTCGGACTTGTGAGCGTCTCTGGCTTAGAAAGGGGAATATGGGGCAGGGTTTCCATTCCTGATTGCTGTCCGTGGCCCCTGCTAGAAGTGTGCATGTGTGAACATCGGCAAGGACAGGATCAGACTCAGCTCTGATACTCCCAACACTCACATAACTTGCCAACACTCCCCATCAAGGCTCAGGCATAATGAGCAGGGCCACCAGTTTATGGTGACTGATTAAGTTCAATTCTGTTTTTATTACATGTGATCCCAAGACTTTTACCGATGTTTTGGAGATCACATTCCAAGATTTTTTCCGCTGACCATTGGGGCAATGGCTTATGTGATGACTGAAAAGATCAAATTCCCATTTTTATTACATGGGATTAAAGCATTTTCTGGGATTTTTACCAGTGTGTTGGGATCACATTCTGTTATTCTGTCCATTTTTCTGTGAACCGACATCCGTGGAATCGTACCTCAGTTAGGAATCAATGCCTTCAGGAGAGGAGAGGAGAAAGTTAGCAAGTAGAAAAATACAGTCCTTCAGGCTTCAGCCTAGGTTCCCTATCCAATTAGCACCTGCTGGACATCAGGAGGGGGCAGGATTGGGCTTCACTATAATGCCCCATCACAAACAGCCTACCAACATTGATCATCTAGGCTCACACATGAAGAATGCGCATTTGAGGGGCATACCAGAGGGCTGCCGAACCCCAGCATGATGAGCAGCTTGCTGGGCGCTGGGGGCAGAGAAAGAACAAAACTAAGTTGTGAGGCCTTCTGCAGCAATACAGCATCAAGTTGAACAAATGAAAGTTTTTTTCCCCCCAGAGTACAGGAAACTTTGTGCTATCCGGCACCGACGGGACCGAGCTGTTGCCGTCCCATCAAAACTGCCGGACAAACCAGCGCTAATGTTGAAACATACGGAGATTTTGAGCTCCGTATCTGGCAACAAACCCTGTTGCTTAGCAACAGCTTCTAAACAGTCGGCCGTACCTTGCAAGCGTCTCTGTAGCTTAGCAACAGCTTCAGCGAGACCTTGCAGAGCCTGACTGGTGAAAAAAAAGCAACGAAAAGAAAAAAAACCTAACGAAACGGCTCCTGATTTTTGCCGGTGGCTCGAGCATTCCAGACAGTTAACCTCCGGATAAACCAAAGTTTCCTGTACATTTGTGGCCCAATATATGCAGGTGTCGTCCAGCTAATAACCTGAAGACCAAATATACAGTTCACCATTTGTCTCCCCCAGTTTTGGGTAGCCATAAATGTACAAATGTTCTCAACTTTTGATCTTTCAGGAGTCCACACTGTTGACAGCACATTTCTGAAATTAGTTTGAACAGTTCTGCCTCCAAAGATTTGATGGGTGAAGAGTCTCGAAGCTCTTTCCTCCACTTTACTTAAAATATATCTGAGCATTGAAATTGAGAATCCCAGAGCCGGTTTGCAAAACCTCCAATTTCATTAATTCACTGATAGCACCAGTCTGCAAAGAAGTCAAGTGTGTGTACAGTACTAGATCATTCCCAAACTATTTACATTGATTCAAAATAGTTCACAGCCTTACTGAAACTACTAAACCCTCCAGTGGTTTTTAAACCCACCTTCCAGAATGCTGCTTAAAAGAGGAAACTGCTTTACAGCGATTTCCCCTTACACAGAATCAATGTATTGTACTACAAAATATGATTGAGGCATAGAACTTCAATGCCTCAGTCAAACCAGACACAAAACTACCGGGCACAGTCCCACAGCTAACTCTCAGCATGAAGCCCTCATCCAAGCACAGTCACATTCACTGCCAGCACAAAGGCTTGAATCACATAACATTCTGTTGTAAATTACTCGGTTTTTTCAGGATTTACTTCATCAACTTTCACATCACCAAACAGCAGAAAGATGAAATCTCAGAACCCATTGCAATTTCAGAAAGTGCAAGATATATGGGTCAATACAACCTTTCCTAATAGCAACATAACAAACGTCATAATCTATCTCTAGGATTGATTACTGTCCAAGATGTCCAAATTCATTCGGTCAATGTACACTTGTATTTAAATACAGCAATAGAAACCTTTGGGCCACCTAAGTGTACCATGGAAGCTTGGGGAGGGCCACAAATAAAGTTGAAATCCATTTTTCCCATTCATTTACATATACCAAGTTGCTGATAGTAAACGAGCTTGGTGCTCTGACTTAGTACTTCACCAATGAGGCAACATTGCCAAGGATAACCTTTTCCGAATCTCTAGGCCCACAGAATTAAACAGGACAAAGCAGTGAGTAAGAAATATATGGGCAAATAGGATTGACTTGCTTGAGCTTCAAGGGCCGGATGGCCAGGGTTTAGGGGCCGTTTGTCTCATAGGGCACTGCTTGGACATGCCTGTCCTAGTTTATGAAGTTAGTCCTCATAGCTTACCCCTCTTCTGCTTCTTTCCCTTTAACCGGTTACTAATCCAGATTACCCTCCATGTGGAAATAGCCTTTCAACACTCAGTTAAGACATGAAAACTGGCCACTCAGTTGAGGTGTCAGAAGTAAAAAAAAAACGCTCCTCCGGGCAAATAGGGATGGACAATAAATGTAGCCTTGCTAGGATCACCCATATCCCGAGAGAATTAAAAAAAAAATACAGGTCATTAAAAAGGTAGCAGCGGAAGTAGTTAAGGTCGTTAAAAAAACGGCACGGTTTTGTACCTTACACAAGAGATAGATGATGCTGAATTTACAAGACTTTGTTAGGTCATATCCCATTATAGTAAGGATACAAAAGCAATGGAAAAGATGCTGTATAGATTCATTAGGATGTTACCAGGAATGATGGGTTACAATTATGAAAAGGGAATTCAGAAGTTAGGGCTTTTTCACTGGAGCAGATTGATCAGATAACGGTCAACATTATGAAGGGTTATGATGGGGTAAATAAATCATGATAGATTATTTTCACTGGCCAGGAACAAACACAACGAGGAAACAGAAAAGTAATGAGGTGGCACAAATTTAAGATCACAAAGAATTAAAGGGGGCGTTCGGAAATATTTATTTAGGCAGAGGGTGGTTAAGAGTGTGGCATTCTCTGCCATGATATGTTGTTGAAGCAGTGGCTATAAATTCTTTAAATTTACTCTTTTTAAACAAATATCAAAAAAGAGAGTAAAATTAAAGGGTATGGAGCAAGCAGGAGAGTGGGACTGGACTAGGTGGTTCTTATTTAGAAAAACACCAGAGCTGGTTTGATGGGTCAAATGGCCTGTTTCGGTGCTGTAACATTTATAGAAACATAGAAGATAGGAGCAGGAGTAGGCCATTCGGCCCCTCGAGCCTTCTCCGCCATTCAATGCGATCATGGCTGATCATCCAAATTCAGTACCTTGTCCCTGCTTTCTCCCCATACCCCTTGATCCCTTTAGCCTTAAGAAATATATCTAACTCCTTCTTGAATATATTTAATGAATTGGCCTCAACCGCCCTCTGTGGTAGAGAATTCCACAGGTTCACCACTCTCTGGGTGAAGAAATTCCTCCTCATCTCTGTCCTAAATGGCTTACCCCTTATCCTTAGACTGTGACCCCTGGTTCTGGACTCCCCCGCCATCGGGAACATCCTTCCTGCATCTAGTCTGGCTAGTCCTGTTAGAATTTTATAAGTTTCAATGAGATCCCCTCTCATTCTTCTGAACTCCAGCGAATATAAGCCCAATCGACCCAATCTCTCCTCATACGTCATTCCTGCCATCCCAGGTATCAGTCTGGTGAATCTTCGCTGCACTCCCTCCATGGCAAGAACATCCTTCCTCAGATTCTCGGTGCTGTGCAATATCAGTATCTTGTTCAACCATGAGCGGAGCTTTTAACCCCAAATCAGGTCCATCACAGCGATTGCATTCTTCAAACCTCAATGCCAGTGCCTCTCCCCTCACCACTGACAAAATCCTAATCCACATCTTTCTGTCACCGAGAAGCAATTTCTCAGTGGCCTTCCCACCTCCACAAACCCAGACGTCTACGGCCCATGCCCTCTCCTGAACCAAGACCTCCACATCCAGCAAATTGATCCACACACAGCTCCACTAATCACGTGCCAGCAAATCAAGTTTGCAAAGCCCTCCATAACTGTGCTCCACCCTATTTCATCTTCTTCAGCCAGACATCTCTGCCTGCACCCTCCAAATTACTACTTGTTCTCCACTCCATAAAAGGCCAATCTTAGACACTACACCCCGACCATCTGCAATTCTTTCCCAAAACCACTCGTCATTGAAACCTTTCTCCCTGCCTTAAAAAGACTCACTTTTTCAATAATATCTTGTGTCCTATTCCCACTCAATGTCCACCCCTTTACCTGTAAAGTGCAGACTATTTTTAAGGTGAGCAGGGGGAGTAAAGGCACATACAGTAAACAATTCATGTGGAAAACACAGTAGACAGCCCATGTGGTAAACAGAGTCAGTACAAGTAAACTGTGCCAACATAGTCCCTTATGGTTAGAAGGCCACACACATCTATCTCACTGTAGACAGGCACTGAATTCGTATGTCCATACCATAACCAGGCTCACTGCAGACCAGCATTAAACCAATCAATTTATTCTCCTGTAATGCATAATGCAGTGCCCCTGGCTCGTATGCAACTGAAGATTAGTAAACTTATTAAAGAGAAGAGCTGATTTCTCAATAGTTTAGCAAGTTTATCTATCTAGGGAGTAGCTGAGCTATACAGATCAGGAAGATCTCAGGTTCAAAACCCTGTCTGTGCTCAGTTAACTCATCTTTTAAAAATATTCGTTTATGGGATGTGGGCGTCGCTGGCAAGGCCAACATTTATTGCCCTCGAGAAGGTGGTGGTGAGCCGCCTTCTTGAACCGCTGCAGTCCGTGTGGTGTTAGGGAGGGAGTTCCTGGATTTTGACCCAGCGACGATAAAGGATCAGCGATATATTTCTAAGTCAGGATGGTGTGTGACTTGGAGGGGACTTTGGAGGTGCTGGTGTTCCAATGCGCCAGCTGCCCTTGTCCTTCTAGGTGATCGCGGGTTTGGGAGGTTCTGCCGAAGAAGCCTTGGCGAGTTGCTGCAGTGGATCTTGTAGATGTTACACACTGCAGCCATGGTACGCCGGTGGTGGAGGGAGTGAATGTTTAAGGTGGTGGATGGGGTGCCAGTCAAGCAGACTGCTTTGTCCTGGATGGTGTCGAGCTTCTCGAGTGTTGTTGGAGCTGCAATCATCCAGGCAAGTGGAGAGTATTCCATCACACGCCTTACTTGTGCCTTGTATAAGGTGGAAAGGCTTTGGGGAGTCAGGAGGTGAGACACTCGCCGCAGAATACCCAGCCTCTGACCTGCTCTTGTTGCCACAGTATTTGAGTCTAGTCCAGTTAACCGGGGTATTAGCAGAAGCCCAAAGGGAGAGCAGCGTCCCAAGGAACTGTACCCCAGCAAGAAGTCTCCGAGAGAGCAGAAAAAGTGGCGAGAAAAAAAGGCTAATTCTCCGTAACATTTTTATTTGGCAAAGATGATGGACCAGCGGCCAAAATCGTTTAAAGCTCAAGGACCAGAAAAAGAAAACGTTTGCTGGCACAGGTTTTAAATACGAGGATGCTCACTGACACGCTCACTGGAACTGCAACTACACCAGGCAAGACATTTTGCAACCTAGTGCATCAATGGGACTTCTGACTGGCTTGGTTTCCAAAGTTACTTCAGATCTAAACTGTAGTCTCATTCTATTCTCTCCATCTCTTTTCTCCTTCATTCAGTTTCTCGGTCTCATTTTACTATTGTTTCCTCGGTCTGCTTCTCTCGTTCCCTTTCCCCACGTTTCCACATTTATCCTTTTCCCCCCCGCTCTCTTTTTTAATTTCCTCTCTCCTCGTGTCTCATTCCTCAGTTCCTCCTCTCATGCAGTTACTGTCACGAGCTCTTTGTTTCACAAACCCAAGCAGCATCTCCAGGACAGTTAACACCATCTCATTCTTTTCTCCTGACGCTGCCGATAGCACTGAAGGTTTGCGTTTGTGGGCTAACAGTGGCAATTCTCCCTATTTGCTCCTTTACTGGGCTACAGACTGGTTGTTTGGTTGATGGTTGAATGTACACCTCAGGTACCCCCATCCCTTTGCGGGAGATGATGCACAAATATACAAACAGATAATTAATCTTATGGTTGGTCCGTGGAGCCTTTACTATAAAATGAATTCCATAATACAACCTTTCTTGCCAGCACTCCCAACAGTTCATTAAGAATAGAACCAGGACCTGCACGTGCTCATGAGATGCTGGTTAGTCATCCTTGCTATAGACTGACCCAGATCAGGTTGCTTTGTTTATATAGGACTTACTATAATCAAGAGACCAGACGAGATTAGGTGTTTAGGTATCATTAAGCACTTATCTGCCCAACTTGTTAGTTTGTATGAATCTCACAATGGCATAAAACCAATTTCTTATTTATGGGGAAACTGGTAGCCATAATCTAATCTGGATATCCAGATTAACCATGTGTTAGTTCAGGAAACTATGCCATTTACACTGCATAGCAGTTTCACAAACCAGAAGGAAGAAAAATATAAAGGCTACCACTGTTGACGCTTAGAATAGCTTTGTTAATTGACCGCTGCTTCAACTCTAAATTTAAACTAGGTTTTGTGAACAAAAATGTAAAATATTGGCACATCCACCCACTTGCTATATATGAACATTATTTCCTTCATTTTAAAGCAGAAAGGGAACATAAAACACATTTTTCTTTGCCCCCCACCTTCACCTTCCCTCATAGCTTGAATGCAGATTCTCATTGGGATACAGTTCCAACAGCCCTCCTGGACCTAATCCATGCACTAGTCATTTTAAACGTTTCCCTCTCCTCAGACACTGTCCCCCTCCCTTTCAAAGCCACCGTAATCCCCCCCTCAAAAATCCACCCTCCACCCATCTGTCCTTGCAAACTACTGGCCATCTGCAACCTCCCATTCCTCTCCAAAGTCCTTGAACGTGTTGTCACCTCCTAAATCCGTGCCCATCTTTCCCGCAACTCCATGTTTGAATATCGCCAATCAGGTTTCCCCCCCAACAACAGCACTGAAATGGTCCTAATCAAACTCACAAATAGCATCTTCTGTGACTGTGACCCTGCCTGTGGTACAATATCCCTCCTCGTTCTTCTTGACCTCTGCAGCCTTTGATACAAATCGACCACACCATCTTCCTCCAACACCTCTGCTTTGTTGTCCAGTTCAGTGGTTCCACTCTTACCTATCCAATCATAGCTAGAGCATCTCCAGCAATTGCTTCTCTTCCTGCTCCCACACGGTTACTACTGGAGTCCTCCAAGGAGCTATCTTTGGCACTGTCTACATGCTGCCCCTTGGCGACATCATCCAAAGAGAGGAGGTTAGGTTCCACATGTACGCTGCCAACACACAGCTCTACCTTTTTGACCCTGGGCTGAGTGTCCAACCCGATATCCTCTTCATCACAAAAACCACCTACTTCCACCTCTGTAATATCGCCAGTCTCCTTGCCTGCCTCAGCCCTTCTTCTACCAACACCTTAATCACCTCCAGACTCAACCATTCCAATGCTCTCCTGGCCGGCCTCATCCTCCATAAACGTCAGCTCATCCAAAACTTTGCTGCCCATATTCTCACCCGCACCAAGTCTCACTCACCCATCATCCCTGGGCTCGATGACAAACGTTGGCTTCCAGTCCCTCAATGCCCCAAATTCAAAAAGCTCATCCTCATGTTCAAATCTCTTCACAGCCTCTCCCCTCCTCATCTCTAACCTCCTCTTGCTGTACAACCCTCCGAAAACTCTGCATTCCGAAAATTCTGGCCGCTTGTGCATCCCCCACTCCCGTTGCCCCATCATTGGTAGCCGTGCTGTCAGCCGTCTAGGCCCTAAACTCAAGTTCCCTCCCTAAAAATTAATCTCCCTCTCCTCCTTTAAGACACGCCATAAAGTCCACCTCTTCGACCAAGCTTTCAGTCACCCCTCCTATTATCTCCTTCTTTGGCAAGGTGTAGAATTTTGTCTGATTATGCTTCTGTAAAGTGCCTTGGAATGTTTTTTCTACATTAAAGGCGCTATAGAAATGCAAGTTTGTGTTGAACCTAGGCAATTGGCAGGCTATTTAACGGTTCATCACAAACACGCCCAATCTTGTCCTCACCAGACACTCTCATATACAAATGCACTGGTTTTCTAGATGAGCATCAACCGCAGCTAATTATTCCCCCCTCGTTGTTCACAGGCCTACTGGAACACCTCAATGGCTTGCCCAGCTGAGATCCGCTACCCAGGTGCAGACCAGGCCAGGAATTGAACGTTAGATGATCTCGTCAGTATAGCTTCGAACCACATTAGGCACTGCCTATACTAACTAGGGAAATCTAAGATGATACAGTGCATTTAGCACAAAATACTTCCTCCTACCTATAGAACATCAAAACCAGAGAAATATTGCCCATCCTATTGATGTTCTTTTATTGTATTCCCCCACCATATAGACATCAACCTGTTTACTCTTCCCCTTACACCAGGGATCATGATATTGCTTACAGGTTACTAGAATCTATTATTAGGCACAGAGTGGCTGAGCACTTGGACAAATATGAGCTGATCAGAGAGAGCCAGCATGGATTTGTAACGGGTAAGTCATGTCCCAACTAACTTAGTTGAATTTTTGGAGGATGTCACTAACGTGGTAGATAAGGGAGTGTCTATGGATGTAATTTATATGGACTTCAAGGTTCCATAAAAGGGACTGTTAGCAAAAATGAAAGGGCATGGAATTGGAGGCAATGTATGGACATGGGTAGGGAATTGGTTAGGAGGCAAGAGACAGAGAGCAGGAATAATGGGTATCTACTCCAATTAACAGGATGTGACTAGTGTTATCCCCCAGGGAACTGTACTGGGGCCTTAGCGTTTCACTATATTTATCAATAACTTAGCTGAAGAAAGAGAGCCGTAAATCCAAGCTTGCTGACGACACCATATTAGGTGGCACAGTAAGTAGTGTAGATGGGAGCAGTAAGTTGCAAAGGGACATTGATAGATTAAGTGAGTGGGCAGATTGAGTTCAGTGTGGGGAATTGAGAGAGTATTTTCTAAATGGTAAAAGCTAGGACTATGGAGGAGCAGAGAGATTCATGGGTCCATGTACAGAAATCACTAAAAACTCGTGAACAGGTACAATAAGTAATCAAAAAGGCTAGGAATGTTAGCCTTTATCTCGAGGGGCCTGGAATACAGAGGGGTGGAAGTTATGCTACAGTTGTATAAAGCTCTGGTTAGACCACATCTGGAGTTCTGCGTTCAGTTCTGGGCACCGCACATCAGGAAGGATATACTGGCCTTGGAGAGGGTGCAGCGCAGATTCACCTGAATGCTACCGGCGCTAAAGGGGTTAAAGTGAGGTCAGGTTGCACAGACTGGGCTTGAGTAGAGTAGATTAAGGGGTGATCTAATCGAAGTGTTTAATATGATTAAAGGATTTGATCGGGTGGATCGAGAGAAACTATATCTTCTGGTGGGGGGAGTCCGGAACAAGGGGGCAGAACCTTAAAATTAGAGCCAGGCCGTTCAGGGGTGATGTCAGGAAGCACTTCTTCACACAAAGGGGAGTGGAAATCTGGAACTCTCTCCCTCAAAAAGCTGTTGAGGCTGGGGGTCAATTGAAAAAAAAAGTTAGATAAGGAGATATGGAGCAAAAGCAGGTAAATGGAGTTGTGGTACAAATCAGCCATGATCTGAATGAATGGCTCGAGGGGCTGAATGGCCTCCTCCTGTTCCTCTGTTCTTTGGTGCATCAGGCAGGAGCCATAGAGTAATCCAGAAATCAACTACAGCACTTGGAATCAGCCTGGCTGGAGCCACTCAAGCAAGAAAAGGTTTCCAACAGATGAGTACATACCAATACCCTGCAGGTAGGAGAGTTCAATAACATCTCATTTAATAACTTAATATTTGATTAGAAAGATGGGAGGGTAGTACTTTATGCTGGAATTATTCGTATCCAAACCATACTATCCTTGCCTTTAGTTTAATGCTAAGTCAGACAAAAATCACTGAGGAAAGGGAATCTAGCTACAGGACTGAAGAAACAAGCCAGCAATGGTCTTGTCGTTAGGGTACGGAGAAGTGGAGTCAACCGGCCTAGTCATACACATTCGTCCAAATGGTCCTTGGTCTGTGGCCACCTCTTCTGATGGGTTACATTGACCTTGAATGAAATTGAACTATTTACAGTGAAAACAAGATTTGAATTTTTGATCGATGAATCCGCTCCCATTTGCTTCTATGAAGCATGGCATTACTGTAATTGTACCTCACTTGAAACTGGCACCAAACCAACATATTAACAGCACACAAAAAACATTTCTGTAAATACACTGCCAACTGTTGCACTGAACCATAAAGACCAAGAAGGTCCCAAGTTCAATCCGAGCCTGTGCTGTTACCTGATCTCAGCCAGGAAGATAGCAGCTGTACTACAACTGTACTCCATGCCACTCGGCTAAGGAGGGAGAAAATTCAACCAGGTTCCCATTCCTGAATGATCCCCAGGTGCCTCTGTTTGAACATGAGCCAAGGACGGAATTTGACTTGGTTCGAACGTCTCCTGCAGTCCAATAGCCTACCAACACTCATACATGAAGAATGGTCATTTGGATGAGGTACAAATGCCTGTGGAACTATACTCAAACCTGAATCACTGCTTTCAGGAGAGGAAGGGGAAAGGGAGAAGCGGAAAGAGCATCCCAATCAAGAGAATTACCCAGTCATTACTTTTGGCATGCCATTGTTCAATAACTGTTACTACTCAACAATAAACCCAAATAATACATTCTTCTCAGCAATAACACCCACATGCGTAATGTTATACTTTAAAAATAAAACTGCACAACCAACAGAAGTTATTTTTCGAATCTGAATGTTCTATAACCAGACCTACTAACTTAGGCCTCAGGCTCCATGGGGAAGGGGTCTAGATATTTTTAGAAGTCCTCCAAGAATGGACTCCTTTTGATGTATATCAGACACATTGTACAAATCCATTCCACAAGAATAAAAGATTTGCTGATAAATACATTTACGTGAAGATTGAACCGCGGTGGACCTCCATAAACAGTCCTGCGTGGAAATAATTTGCATTCTAATTCAATGCTAGCCCAGGATTTTTTTTTAAAACCCAATTTTTTTTCTCTTCATTCCTCAAGGCAGTAACTCCTCCTGGGGTACAGTTCCACAGGCACCAGGTGCTTTCTTTGCCCAAGTGTGCATTCTTAATGCATTAAACTAGACAGTGAGTGCAGGCAGGCTATATTACCACAGGGGCATCACAGCCAAGCCAGATTCTTTCCTCACCTGCATCCATACACACACTTTCCAGCAAGTATCTCTGACTGCAGGAGCTCTGGCTCGTTTTTTTTCCCTCCTTCGCAGCCCAAGGCACTCGGCCCTACTGTAGTATTTCTACTGTTACCCTGGCCGAAATCAGCAATGCCATCCAATAGCTCTTTCAAGTGGCCATTCTTCATATGTAAACTCACACAGAGACTGCCCACGGGTTATTCGATGGCAGAGGGTATTACAGCTGAGCCCAATCATGTTCTCACCCAAAATCCACACTTGCACACTTTCCAGCAAGTTAACTGCACAGTCATCAAGACTGGAAACTCTGGCCGATTTTCCCCTTCCTAAAGCCATGCTGAAGCCAATTTTAGTACCCCAGTTGTTACCCCAGCTGAGATCTGCTAACTCAGCATAAACTGCAAATTAACCTCAAACAATCTACAACAATAACTTTATATAGTGCCTTTAACGTAAAAAAAAAACATCCGTAGATGCTTAACAGAATTGTAATATGACAGAAAAAAATTGACGCCGAGTGAAAGGAGATATTAGGAGCAGGCGAATAAAAGCTTGGTCAAAGAGGTAGGTTTTAAAGAGGGTCTTCAAGAACAACAGAGGTGAGGCAGAGGGGTTTAGGGAGGGAATTCCAGAGCTCAGGGATCAAGGGATATGGGGAGAAGGCAGGGACAGGGTACTGAATTTGGATGATCAGCCATGATCTCATTGAATGGTGGAGCAGGCTCGAGGGGCCGAATGGCCTACTCCTGCTCCTATCTTCTATGTTTCTATAAGAACATTAGGAATAGCAGTTGGCCATTCAGCCCCTCAATACTGCAATTAGATCATGGTGCCCAACGCATTACCGGCACCCGGCTACCGACCATATAGAGCACATATACCAGAAACGCTGCTTACGGAGGTCACAGTCCATCATCAAAGACCCTACCCACCCCAGCCACAGTCTGTTCGCCCTCCTGCCATCTGGGAGATGCTACAGATGCATTCGCACCCGTACGACCAGATTTAGGAACAGCTTCTTTCCCAGGGCTGTCATCCTACTGAACTCCACAAATAAACTCTAAAGCCTGCACATCTGCCAATGCACTTTATTATGGTTATGTTTATGTTAATGTATTTCAAGCCAAATGTATGTTGAATGTTTAAATGTCTTAATCTAAATGTACACTCTCGGGAGCCGCAAGCCTACATTTCGTTGTACTGCACTTGTGCACTAACAATGACAATAAAAGTTGATTTGATTTGATCTGCAATTCTATTTACCAGCGATTGCTCCATATCCCTCGATACCCTTATCTAACAAATATCTATCGAGCTCAGTCCTAACTATTTCAATTGACCCACCATCCACAGCATTTTGGACAGCGAGTTCCAGATTGCCAAGACACTTTGTCTGGAAGGCGTGCTTCCTACTTTCACTCCTAAGTGGCCTAGCTCTAATTTGAAGATGGGGCCCACTTCACAGAATCCCCACAGTGCAGATAGAGGCCATTTCGGCCCATCGAGCCTGCACCGACACATATCCCACCCTATCCCCACGTATTTAATCCCCTAACAATAAGGGTCAATTTATCATAGCCAAATCAACCTAACCTGCACATCTTTGGACTGTGGGAGGAAACCGGAGCACCCACGCAGACACAGGGAGAATGTGCAAACTCCACACAGACAGTCGCCCGAGGCCGGTTTTGAACCCAGGTCCCTGACGCTGTGAGGCAACAGTGCTAACCACTATGCCACCGTGCCCCCACTTGTTCTGGGTTCCCCCACAAGAGTAAATCGTTTCTCGGTATCTACCCTATCGAATCCCATTATCATTTTAAACACCATGATTAGATCACCTCAACCTTCTAAACTCAAGGGAGTACAAGCAGAGTTTGCGCAACTTAAATGGGTGTGGGAGTACAGGGCACAGTTTCAAAATGTGCAGATGATACAAAACTTGGAAGTATAGTGAACAGTGAGGAGGATAGTGATAGACTTCAAGAGGGCATAGACAGGCTGGCAGAATGGGCAGACACGTGGCAGATGAAATTTAACGCAGAAAAGTGTGAAGTGATACACTTTGGTAGAAAGAATGAAGAGAGGAAATATAAATTAAAGGGTACAATCTTAAAAGGGAGGTGCGCGAACAGAGGGACCTGGGGGTATGTGCACAAATCGTTGAAGGTGGCAGGGCAGGTTGAGAAAGCAGTTTAAAAAAGCTTATGGGATCCTGGGCTTCACGAATAGAGATATAGAGTACAAAAGCGTGGAATTTATGATGAACCTGTATAAAACACTGGTTCGGCCTCAACTGGTATTGTGTCCAATTCTGGGCACCGCACTTTAGGAAGTATGTGAAGGCCTGAGAGAGGGTGCAGAAAAGATTTACAAGAATGGTTCCAGGGATGAGGGGCTTCAGTTATGTGGATAGACTGGAGAAGCTGGGGTTGTTCTGCTTAGAGCAGAGACGGTTGAGAGGAGATTTGATCGAGGTGTTCAAAATCATGAGGGGTCTGACCAAGACTTTACACAACTGAAGCATAACTTCCCCCCCCCCCCTTTATATTCCAGCCTCCTTGCGATAAAGACCAACATTCCATTCGCCTTTTTGATTATTCTTTTGTACCTGTCCACTAGCTTTTAGTGATGTGTGTACATAGACACCTAAATCCCTTTGCTCCTCCACAGTTCCTACTTTCTCACCATTTTGAAAATACTCCGATTTATCTTTCAGGAGTCCAAAGTGGATGACCTCACACTTACCCACACTGAACTCCATTTGCCAGTTTATAGCCTAGACAGCTAAAGGCACAGCCGCCAATGGTGGGGGCGTGAACGGAATGGGGGATTGTAAGAGGCCAGAGTTGGAGGAACGCAGAGTTCGCGGAGGGTTGTAGGGCTGGAATAGGTTATAGAGATGAAGGGTGGCAAGGCCATGAAAGTATACGAACATGAGGAGAAGGATTGGAACAACCAGGAGCCACTATAGTCTATATAGCTCGGTTATACACTGCGTGTAGCAACTGAGCCAAATGGAGATTAGCAAGATTATTTTCATTCTATTGTCCACTGCCATTGGCGATAGCCTCAGGCTAGTCACTTTAACATAAATAGTTTCAAATTGCAAGCTTTTTTTGACAATAATAATAATGCCTCTGTAACTTTTTAAAAACTGCATTCTAGGAGTATAAGCAATTCACCAATGAAAGACTCCCGAGTGAGTTTATAGTTAGCAGGTGAGCCATATAAATCAGGAACGTTCCAGGTTTCAAGCCTGCTTTCTGATGAACTCCGTTAGGCAGACATTTGGGTGCTACAATTGGCCTTAGCTCCCCTTGCTTGGAGAAGAGAAAACCATGCACTCTTCTTGCTCCAGATAGCTATCCAGTAACGACTGCAGGAAGTCCATGCGTGTGAACATTCGATGAGGACAAAATCTTGTTCAGTTATGATGCCCTTGTATTAGAATAGCCTGCCAACACTCACTGTCAAGGTGGTCACATGAATAACAAGTCATTTGGCTGAGGTAGCAGAGGGTAACCAGCACCCATGGAACCATACCTTAGCAAGAAAGCAACAACTTGTGGAAAAAAAGGGACGAGGAGAAAAATTGGCAGAGAAAACTTGCAATAAAATTTGGAAGCAGCAAATGAAAGACACAAGACTCAATGGGTAAATGCAACAGGTGTTGCAGTACTGAGCCATCCAGACCAGAAAGGGATCCTAAGCTCCCTTGTCTGTGCTGATTTATCTTTTTTTCCCAGCCACGACAGCACTGGCACTACAACTGGGCTTTGTCCTTGGATAAGAGTCACTATTTGCTCCCGATTGCTATCCAGTGATACCCCAACGGGAAAATATACATGTGTGGATGTTAGCGGAGGGCAGGATTGGGCTCAGTCATAATCGAATCGTATGCTATGCCCAGACTCTCAAAGAGTGGCCACTTGGGCAAGACAACAAAAGGCTGTCGTCATTGATGGAAGCATATCCTAGCATAAATTAATATATTCTGGAAAAGATGAGAACCTTCCTTGAAGGGGGGTGGGGAGAAAAAAAAAGGGCACGACTCAAGATGCGCCTAAGGCAACATCTAAAAAGAAAAAAGCACATACTTACAATTTGTAAAATGTTTACGATGCAAAAAAAAGTCTAGTTCTCAGGGCTCTAAGACACTTGGCCCATTAGATTAGTGAGATGCTTTTAACATTGGCACTTGTTTGGTGTGGATCACAGGAGACGGACATCCATGCACCAGCTCCCTTATCCACTGATGTAAATGCAGGAAGCCAGCATACTGACATCACTCTCCCGCGATCTGTAACTAAACAAGCGCCAATATAAAAAGCACCTAAACAATATCTGGCAGTGAATTACTAGATTACAATTCAAAGTTAATAAACCACAAAAGTAAAGCTCAAAGTTATTTGTCGACAACAGTATAATTTCTCCTCACCAGACTGAACTACAGCTTTTAACTCGGTACCATTCATTACGCACATATACGCACACACACAATTAAGTGATCTTGAAAAATACATTTTGTATTTCTCTTACCATTATGCAGCAGGCACTCCAGCTGCAATTGCAGAGTGCTGGTAGCACAATAAAAGCAAAAGAATAACAAATCTTACTGAGAATTTCAATCTGAAGGTACAGAGCAGCACATGACAGGCACTGTTTTATTACAAGAATGGGGGAGTTTCAGAAACCAATTAGCGTTATTCAACTATTGAGTTCATATATAACCCATTTCATTCAAACTAAATCTACAACAATGGTTTATAGAATCATAAATTTATAATCTTGCAGATCATTTTTCAACAAGCATATTTTCTAAGCACATTCATTTAGAAAAGTATTTTATCTGAATGGTGCCACTGGCAATATTTTTTTTTAAAGCCAATCTACATACATTTCATCAAAATGTTTGGACTTCTTCTGACAGAATAAGAACAGCTCAAAAACGCAAGTGCTTCCCGTTACTGACGGTTTTGCTCTAAGTTTCATAGGCCTAACAAAAGGGATCTCTGTACTTAAAATAGTCTCTACCATTAATTTCTTAAAAACGGTTGGGAACGTTTCTATAATACAGCATAGAATAAAGTAACAAAAAAATCACACGTGGATTAATTTAGTTTGAAGACTGTTAAATTAAGTGATTTTCTATATAATCCCCCAGTTCATGTCGGTCAGGGAACGGGGTTGTGCATGTTTTAATTAAATGGAGCCCGTTAGTGATTTAATAAACCCAGCCCTTTTATTCAAATATACAGTTCCTGATTTTAGTCAAAAATGAATGTATTCAGCCTCTGGGTTATTTGCCTGGCGATTCTGATGCAGTGTGAAATGAAATGTGTGAGATAAACAGTTGAAAACGACCTGCTTTTCATGATTAAATCCGAATGGATTCGATTACAGTATTCAAGCGAACCTTTTGTTCGTCTCCAGTTGTGAACCACGTAGCGCCTCTCTCCAAGACCCGGGCCAAAAAGACACACCCCCACTTCCGACTTGCAACAAAATACAAACTTTCAAGACTTTCACAAATCACAACGTCTCAACCGATCTACCAGTTACTTTTCTTTCTCCTCCTGCGGAAAGTCGCCCCAGAGCTGATCAAATGCTCTGCACAACCCCATGGTCTATCAGGAAATAATTCATAATAAAATCGTCAGAATGCAAGGGTCACAGTTTTTCACTTCTCAAAATCTGACCGCGCTGCGCTAAAAATTGGGAAAGCTTTTTAACAAGAGAAAATAAAATTATAAAACAAAAATCAAGAGCTAAGGCCTGGGGGTCCGATTCGATTTCACTTCTCAAAAGCTAGTGCCATCATCCGGATATTTTATAAAAGCGATTAATGCTGGATACTTCACTGATTTTTTGTTTGTTTTTAATACCAGGACATCTATTAAATAATTCGTGTCTTGTAAATTCGCCCAGGAAGATTCTTAAAATATCGTTGAAAATGTCTCAAATACAGAGAGATAATCCTTCCAAATTACTAGAAGAATGGATCCAAATGTTCCCCCACATTCTAGATATCACGGTCCACATTGCGACAACTGACTGGATTTTTTTTAATGTATTTTTTTTTAAACCCTGTCCCATTGAAGCCACCTGCAGTCTAAGGCTCTCTGAAGATCTAACAAATGCACAGGGGGAGGGGAATATGAGAAAATGTTGCCAGCCAGGATTAAAGCGATGGAGCTCGGCGTTTTCTAACCGAAGATTGAAGAAGGTGCATTTAAACCCAATACATTTGGCTGGTTTTTTAAACATTGGAAACTCTTCCTCCGGCGCGCACTCCCTCCCTCACACTCACCTCCAAAGAGATCCAATTTTTCGAGAGACAAATTGTCCCCCCGAAATGGTCCAACATGTTTTCAAACATGTCTGCGCTTTGCTTCGACAGCTGACTCCCGGGATGGGGTTTTTTTTTTAGGAAATTTTAAATTAACGGATCCTCTGAAAGCCGTCTCGCAACAGGGCCGCTTCCCAACGGCTTACAAAAAGCCCCGAAAAAGGAGACAAAATGATTTATTTGCACATCTTAAATGTACCTAAAGCCTCTTTTATTTCCCCCCCTCACCCCACCACCCCCCAACTCTTTCCCGGTACTTTATTTCATCCTCGATAACAGTACAACTCACAGCTTTGCATTCGCTAGCATCACTTCCTTCTCGGTACCGTTTCTTTAAAAAAAATATATATTTAAAAAAGCACAAGCTTCCAATTAACTGCGAATTCACTCACTGTCACTCCATCCTCGCTCGCTCCGCTTCAATGTTCAGTGAGTTTGTTGTGAATTCTCTTGCGGTTTTTTTTTCGGAGGGGAGGGTATACCGGGTTTTTAATTTCGAATGTAATTTTAATTTTTGAATCTATAAAATCCCTGTCGGGAAACAGAAATACTTGAAGCGAACGGCCATCTTGGAAGCCCTGAGAAAGGAAAATAATCCCGCGGACTCGCTTTCTTTCTCCTTCCGGCATGAGACCAGATTTGGTCAGCGGCCGTCAGTGTTAACCACTTTCGGCTGTGTTTTTTGCCCCAGATTCTATTTCGAAAGATTGGTTTAAAGTTTTTTTTAAAAAAAATATTGGTTCTGCGGAAAGATATTTTTTTTTTTGGACGGCGAGCAGTCTGTTCGGCTGGCAGCAGCGTTTTCGACGTGTAGCCATCCGCAGGGTTTAAAATCTCCCATTTAAAGCGGAACAGCCGCTTGAGAGAAGTGTCGTTGATAAGGAAACCTGTAGTTACTTGCAAATAATTAAAAGTACTTGAAGAGATCCTCCGCGGCAAAATTTGCTGGGTTTTTTTTCCCCATATGATGAAAGACATATTTTAAAAATGGACACCCCCCCACGAGTGTGGAATTTGCTGTGGATGTTGGCCGATTGAATGTTTCCCCGATCAGACCTTAATCTGCTGTTTGCTCGCAGCTCCATTTATCGGAGCTTATCAACATGGGGGGGGGGGGGGGGGGGGAAGTGGTAGCAGTTGCATTTGTGATTAGAAAGGGGGTAACTGCAGAGTAACCGCGTATTTAATCATATAAAACTGCTTATTTTTTGTTCCTTCCCACTTTTCTCCTGAAGTTGGTGACTGGCGTCCAGTTACACAAGTACCAGCAGCCCTCCTGCACTTTGCCCAGCTAGCTAATCTTGATGTCGGCTATAATTTTTACAACACCCAAGGAAGCCATTTGGCACAACATGCATGTACCAACTCCCTGAAAGAGCCACGTCGTCCCTTTCCCCCATACACTTTTAAAAATGTGTATTTTAAAATGGTGATCCACTTTCCTTTTTAAAGCTGTATGTTCAATTCTGCTTCCACCACTGTTTGTAGTAGGGTATTCCATGTTCTAACACTCTGCATCATCAGGTATTTATTTTGATTTTTCCCTTTGTCCTTATGATCTTAAATTTATGTCCTCCCATTACAGATGCATCAACCAAGGAAAATAGTTTTCTCCTAGTTACCAAAATCGTTGAGAATTTTTCTTCACTTCTGTTCTGGTAAAAAGAGGCCTGGTTTCTCTTATCTCTCCTCAGCTAAAGCCTATGATTTTAGTAGATACCTTGCTATGACTTTGACATCCCCTATTGTGGCCTAACTGTCCACACACACACACACTGATCGCAAACAGGAACCCTAGCTAAATTATTCCTGCTTCCAAGGCTGCAGACGATAGTCTAAACTGAAATTCTGAGCACAAACCAGGCATTTTCTTAGCATGTATAGTTTCATACCTCGCCCCATTTTTTGGAGGCAGGCAGGTGTCCAATAAGTGTAGAAAGCCAGTACCACAGTATCCAAAGCAAGCTCCATCGCCAGAGTGTCTGTTCATCTGATATGGCAATGAACACCTACTTAAGTCATAGAAGTTATAGCACAGGTGGCTAATTGTCCAGCACATCTGTGCCAGTTCTAACTCTCCTTCTGGAGTTATCTACTCTAGTCCCATTTCTGGGAATATCTACTCTGATCCCCTTTCTGGGAATCCAAAGAGTTTATGTGCAAGAAAGAACCAACGCAAGCTTCCTATTGCTTGTCTAGCTAGGGCCACCCTACCCATTTAAGGTATTCGCTTACATGGTTGTCTTGGGCCAAGTAGAAGACTCCTAGGTCCAGTGACAATTCTGTATCTCAGTTCCAGCACCAGGTGCATCAGCCTGGAGCCAACTCCCATCTTGGAGAATTAGCTAGCTGTTAAGGTGGACAGCAGGTACCAGGAGCTCATGAACAGCACAATTCACCATAACATTTGTGAATGTATTGCTGCCATTCTCCTAGCCACAAGATGAACACACAACATGGTGGTTCTACCAGTTGGAGGCAGATAGCTTCAGTTGTGGCACCTGCTGCTTGTGGTCAGTGCCAAACACTGGCAACACACGCATATGCTTTCATACCTGGCCTCTAGGAAATACCTTCCAGCAGCTGTCATCCCAAATCACAGAACTTCATCAGGTATCTGCCAATCAATATGGTGGAAAGACCACTGCAGTACAAGATGACATGCCAGCCACCTCAAATGTTCTAGATATCAAAGTATAGTGCCACATACTGATGTAAAAAGACTACTAAGCGCTTGGTTTGAATATAAAACAAGGCTTTAATCAACTGTTTCAAAACCATGAGATTCTAGTTACATCACTAGTTCCTGGTTACAGAAACATCCTGAGCAAGCTGGGCCCACACCCAAGTATTTATACTCCTTGGACGGCGCCACCAGCTGGCCGCCCAGTGTTACTTCATGAGTCATGATAATATTCATGACACATACCACACTTACTTATTACAAACTGCTTAATCCAGGTCCTCATATGACAGACTTTGGCAGAGGTGTGCCTACCATGACGCAGACTTCATCACTCCAGGATACTTTGACAGATTGGTATAAAGCTGGAGCCCACCCGCTGTACAAGTGTTTGTCCGTTTGGCCATAATTCCATCTCACAGCTTGGTCCTGGATCTTGCACATAAACTGGAGGAAGCCCTTCTGGTGTATGTGTAGGAGTTCTGGCCTATGAAGGAGAACTGTTTGGACAAACATCTTAAACTGCGTTTTATATTACAGTACTGCTGTGTTAGTGCCGCTGCAAAGTAAAGTGCCACTCCCAAAATAATTTTGATGCATTTGCTATACCCAGCCATGGCAGGAAGATCTGGTTTAAAAAGTGTTCCCAACCACCAGCCTTACTGATTCAGACAAGAACCAGAAGCAGTAACATGGCTCGCAACTCAATAAATAAAGCAGCTTTAAGCTAAAAGCTTAAGCTAGATTGGGACTCATTGAAGGGACACCAAACTGCCCTTCATTCCTTCAGCATGACCCTGAAAGATTATGTCCATGCTGATTGCAATCCAAGCCATGGTACATTTACCCACAAAGGCATCAGTGAATTGTACAGCTGTTACCTCAAAACAGTTTACATTTTAAACCAAAAGCAGGAGATTGTAAATGAGAAACTCTCGAGTTCTACATTTATTCCAATACAAATATAGTGGACTTCTGTATTTTCCAACAATAGCACACTTTTGCATTATTCTACAAGTTCCAAATCATTCATTTCTAGAACTTCAATTTAAATCATTAATGGCCCACAGTTGCCCCAATTATGGTTTTGTTACATTATACGTACCAAGTAAAGAAGTTGCCCTGGTGAAACATTTTCTTGGCATTATGACAATATTCAAATGTTCATGCCAGTGAGCAAGTTTAGGAACATGCAATTTGTGGGGCACACACTTCTGGCCTCCACTTGCGAGCCCTGGTTCTGGACAACCACGGAATCAGATTCCAGGAAGGGGGGTGGAAAAAGAATGGCAGTGAGCAATACAAATATGCACGCAAATTATGGGTCTATACTGCCAATAAGTCTTGAGAAATCACCACCTTTGGAGTGCCGACAACTTCAAAAGACCCACATTAAAAAGTGATAAGCCATAGGTGTTAATGATTCCAAACAAACTGCCTCCAACAGTATCCATGACCCAACTTTACCTGGACCCCAAAAGCAGCTGTTCGAGAGTTGAAAACAAGTAATTCCTTTCTATTGCTCTCCAGTGGACACACCACAATCTCCAGCAGCAGCAAGTTAAAATAGAGAATGGCATGGAGGACATTCCCTTGGCACTCCAGCATCAATATAAAACATTTGGTAATTACATTGGGTCAATTTTATGAGACAGCTGCACATGGTAGTGTTACACAAAATTAACTCGACATGTAATTAACTTTTGATTAATTCAACAAAACATATCATTTATCACTACAGCCCTGAAGAATATCACCAGAGTCCAATTTTTTTTTTTTTTTTTTTTAAATATAGAAATTTCTGCATACATGTCATCCTTCCAACAGACTGCACCACAAGTACTAGGTACAGCTTTGGTGCCAAGACGTTCTTGACAATATCGCTACTGGGATTTTCCCTGTCTCCAGTCCAGGATCCAAGCCTAAATTCTCTGGGCTTAGGCAAGGAGGTGTGCGCCTACAGAAAGAGTATCCACTACATATCAGAAAAAAAATGTACTTACTCAGCAGTTTCATTTGGCAAAGCAAGCATTGTGATGGGTTTCTCCCCACAGTGAGCTGACCCCTCCCCTTTCCCCCCAGTGAGCTGACCCCGGCCCTTCCCCAGTGAGCTGACCCCTCCCCTTTCCCCAGTGAACTGACCCCTCCCCTTTCCCCAGTGAGCTAACCCCTCCCCCAGTGAGCGGACCCCTCCCTTTTCCCCCCAGTGAGCTGACCCCTCCCCTTTCCCCCCAGTGAGCTGACCCCTCCCCTTTCCCCAGTGAGCTGACCCCTCCCCTTTCCCCAGTGAGCTGACCCCTCCCCTTTCCCCAGTGAGCTGACCCCTCCCCTTTCCCCAGTGAGCTGACCCCTCCCTTTTCCCCCCCAGTGAGCTGACCCCTCCCCTTTCCCCAGTGAGCTGACCCCTCCCCTTTCCCCAGTGAGCTGACCCCTCCCCTTTCCCCAGTGAGCTGACCCCTCCCCTTTCCCCAGTGCGCTGACCCCTCCCCTTTCCCCAGTGAGCTGACCCCTCCCCTTTCTGCACACAGCAAGCTGACCCCTGCCCTTTCAAAAAATGGCCATCTTGATCACTTCTTTTTCTCCCCTACTCCTCTTTTGAAGGCACTTGCTCAACCTTGGGTATGCTTCCACATACACCAGCTGCCCTCTGGCATCTCACCAAAACAGCTATTTATCATGCATAAGCTAAGACAGTGACTATTCACAGTGAAGCACCATCCTGCCCTCAGCTGCTGTCAATACATCCACAATCTCCAGCAGCGGTCACTTAATACCAATCTGGGGCAAGATCACTGGCTGATTTTTCCTCCCACCCTCGCCCGAAAATACCTACACCAATCGTAGCATTGCCACTTACTTTGGATGAGATAAGCCAACATCAGAGATCAAGGATGGAATGTGGGACCCTCCTGATCTGAATGTCAGAACATGCCAAGGCAACACCCACTACTCCACTATGGAGGGGGAAAGCTACTATTCCTCTTTAATGTTAGGGTATCAGGCATCAGGGTGGGATGATGCAGGCTTATGACTGCAATTCCTTACCCAAATGACTGACAAATGCCAATGTGGTCAACTGCTTGGAGGGGAAGGGAATACACAATAAATGGTAGGATAATGAGGTGTGTAGGAACAGAGGGACCTTGGAGTGCCTGTCCACAGATCCCTGAAGGTAGGAGGACAGGTAGAGGTGGTGGTGAAGAAGGCATATGTGATACTTGTATTCTATGCCTCGGCTAATAAAGGCAAGAGCAGGGAGGTTATGCTTGAACTGTATAAAACACTAGTTAGGCCACAGCTGGAGTACTGTGTACAGTTCTGGTCACCACATTACAGGAAGGATATGATTGCACTAGAGAGGGTACAGAGGACATTTACAAGGATGTTGCCAGGACTGGAGAATTTTAGCTACGAGGAAAGATTGGATAGGCTGGGGTTGTTTTCTTTGGAACAGAGGAGGCCGAGGGGAGATTGAATTGAGGTGTATAAAATTATGAGGGGCCTAGATAGAGTAGATGAAAGGACTGATTTCCCTTAGAGAGGACAACAACCAGGGGGAATAGATTTAAAGTAATTGGTCAGAGGTTTAGAGGAGAGTGGAGGAGAACTTTTTTCACCCAGAGGGTGGTGGGGGTCTGGAACTCACTACCTGACAGGGTGGTAGAGGCAGAAACCCTCACCACATTTAAAAAGTACTTGGATATGCACTTGGGATGCTCCAACCTGCAGGGCTACGGACCAAGAGCTGGAAAGCTCTTTCTAACCGGCACAGGCACAATGGGCCGAATGGCCTCCTCCTGTGCTGTAAATTTCTATGATTCCAAGTACAATAAAGCCTCCACCAGACTACAAACCATTTGCACTGCTATCCCGCTTGGCCAGAGATTGTGCAGACACCATTAAAATGGGGCAAATTGGTTTCACTGTGTATTTATGCTTTAAGACTACAAAAATTGCTCAAATTGGGTTTGGGTCACCAAGATAGTTGCAGGAGCTATTTTCTCTAGATTTTCATCACTGCTGAATTCAGCTACAGCTTGTAACTAGTCAGAGAGGTCATTCCACAGCAGAGACATCAACTTGAAGGATATGTGGCAACCAACCTTTATACATTTATCATTGCAAAGAGAGATATGGCATGAGTTTACTTAAATTAGGTAAAAAGTCTATCAATAAATAATAGCTGCATCAACACATTCAAGACATGGGTTTGTACCTTTGATTCATCACAAGATAATTACCTATCTCACTTGGTGAAAGGATGACGGAAATAAGAGTAAAAGATTTAAAACAATTAATAAAGCTCTGAATTATACAGCTGAGCAATATTTCAAGCCTTTCAGTCGGAATGTCAACAAGTCCATACCGCAAACTCACTTGTTCGACCACATCAATTTTAAGTGGGAATAAATACCACCGTCAACCATCTTATAAGGCGAATGGTTCACATCAATATCACAATTAAGCTGTTCCAATGGCACAACACATTTATCCAGTGAGGAGACGAGTCATACGGACACAGAAAGCCATTTTCTTTAGTTTTTTTTTGGGGGGGGGGGGGGGGCGGTAAAAAGATAAAACACAAGCAAGGTTTTTGTTTCTGCTAACCAGCAATCCCTGCTGGAAGTGCTCAGCTGTGATGCACCCAACTCTGCAATCAAATAGCCTGCTGACACTGACCATCTCACATTGGTGTCAGCTGGTCATTTGGCCACCGTACTGGATGTTTCTCAGATTGGCAAGATGTAGCTAGTGGGGTACCCCAGGGTTGGGTGTTGGGACCTTTCTTGTTCTCCATATGCATAAGTTGTTTGGGCAAAAAAAAAAAAAAAAAAGTACCAACATCACCAAAATAGGGTGACAAAGCAAAATGTGAGGAAAAATGTAGGATACAGACAGGTTGGGGAATGGGCAGGTGTGTGGCTGATGCATTGCAATACAGATAAATGTGAAGCACTACTTTGTGAAAAAGAACACAGAATGGAAAATGTAACCTAAATAGTAACATTCTCAATGAAAGGGTAGGAATGTGCATTTATATTGCACCTTTCACTACCAGAGGACATCCTACAGGCAATGTAGTACTAAGTGTCATCACAGTTGTAATGTAGGAAACACAGCAGCCAATTTGCACACAGCAAGGTCCCACAAAACACCAGAGAGATAAATTACTAGATCATCTGTTTTTAGTGGTATTTGTTGAGGAATAATCATTGGCTATGACACCAGGCAGAACTCGAATTGTACCATGGGATCCACCCGAGTGGTTAGACGGGCTCAGTTTAACATCTCATCCGAAAGAAGGTACTTCAGACAGCGGAGCACTCCCGCAGTACTGGACTGCAAGCCGAGATTATGTGCTCTAGTCTCTGGAGTGAGATTTGAACCCACGACCTTCCCACTCGGAGGCACGAGTGCTACCCACTGAACCACCCAATAAAGAGGAACTGGGTTCTATGATTCCAGATACACTGATCTTCTGGTGCACAATTTTGGGCACCCACTTCCCATTATAGAAAGGATGTTGAAGCCATGCAAAAGCTCCAACATAAACTGAATGATACCGGGGCTGAAAGGATAGTTATGAGAGACTTGGAAAAAAGAAACTAGGACTGTAGAGCGGAGAAGATCACACCCTTCCAGACATAAACACCAAATGCTACCAACAAATGCCAAATCATATATCAACACCCAAACAATAAGCAAAACCTGACACCCCTTGGTACCAGACATCAAAGAACACAGGGCATCATGGTCAAGTGACCTGCTGACAATTTACCAGAGCTCTCCCGAGGATAGTTACTTCAGTAAGGTACAGAAAGGCTGCCAGCAACCATATATTACTGCAGCTACAAGTGGACAGCCACGGTGAGGGGGTGGAAAACCAAAGTTATGCAGTGTCAATGCCAAGGAACTTGCATATTTTACTGCACTATCACATCTCTTGCAACAGAAAAGGATGGCACCGTCAGTGCTACATTTAAATCCAAGAAGTTGTCTCAAATCTAAATGTTCAAAACCACACAACTTTCTCTACCCCCACCCCAATTTTTCTTCCTTCCGGAAGGCATGTACCTCACCAAAATAGCCATTATTATATTATTCATATATAGGAGGGTTAGCAGCTTATTCAACAACAATGGGCATGGTTCAGCTGTGTTCAACCAACATTCACACATATGCCAATTGTAGTAGCCCTACAGCAAGTCAGAACAAGCATTGTGCCTTCATGGAATGCATGGCTCAGCTACTCGCTGGATAAGCACAGTCCCGTCGCATAGCTTTGTTGCAGACAAGATAGTAGTTAAAGTTCACAATTTTAGATTCCAACAATTGAAGAATTAGTTTAACTAACAATGTATGATTGGTTGCCCAAACACGATGCTCATTGTATCATAACCACACAGCATCAGCACATAAACCTCAAGTCTTAAAAGAACCTTTTTCCTGCACTTTGATCAAGTTCCTTGGGCTAAGCATTTAAGTCAACAACAGAACCACATAGTGCCTCGGAAGAGGGGTGAGGAACAAGAGATTAATGCAATGGGTGAATGTAGTCACTTTTCACACAAGTTCATCAGCCACAAGTTCTTGTTCCTCTTTCCCTTCCCCTTCAAAACAAAAGCCAAGGGGATTGTGCTTTGTAAAAAAAAAAAAAAAAAAAAAAAAAAAAAACTTAGTTTGGAGGAATACTTTATTGGTCAGCCATAGCTCAGCTGGTAGCACCCTTGCCTGAGTCAGAAGGTTGTGGGTTCAAGTCCCACTCCAGAGACTGGAGCACAAAAAATCTAGGCCGACAATCCAATGCAGTACTGAGGGATCGCAGCACTGTCGGCGGGGCGGTACTGAGGGAGTGCTGCACTGTCGGAGGGGCACTGTCGGAGGGGCAGTACCGAGGGAGCGCCGCACTGTCGGAGGGGCGGTGCTGAGGGAGCGCCGCACTGTCGGAGGGGCCGTCTTTTGGATGACTGTTAAATTGAGGCTCCGTCTGCTCTCAGGTGGATGTAATAGATCCTATGGCACTATTTCGAAGAGGAGCAGGGAGTTTTCCCCCAGTGTCCTGGCTAATATTTCTCTCTCAATTATCATCACTAACAGATGATCTGGTCATCATCACATTGCTGTTTGTGGGAGTTTGCTGTGTGCAAATTGGCTGCCGCATTTCCTACATTACAACAGTGACTACACTTCAAAAAGTACTTAATTAGCTGCAAAGCGCTTTGTGACATCCTGAGGTCGTGAAAGGCACTATAGAAATGCAAGTCTTTTTATATAGTGAAACAGTCTACTGAAGTTATGGCATTGTTTTAGTGGGTACTTCTATTTCTACATGTTCCACGAAGACCAACATTTTTGTAGAGGTACTTTAGATGCTGGCCGTAAGTTCCTGAACATTGGACTGTTCCTTTCTCTACAGTACTTTTAACTTGGAGTTTTCACTTTATTTTATAAGAAATCTCCAGGACCGGATGGTTTTCATCCCAGGGTATTAAATGAAATAGGTTAGGAAATTGCAGATGCATTAATCAGAATTTTCCAAAAGGTCTCTAGATTCAGGAACTGTGCCTTTGGATTGGAACATTGCAAATATCACCCCATTATTTAAAAAAAGGGGGGGGGGGGGGGGGGGGAAGAAAATCAGGTATCTACAGACCTGTCAGTTGAACATCAAATTGTGGGGAAGTTGCTGGGATTTCAGAAACAGGGACCTTTCAAGAGTCATTGACCTGAAACATTAACTGTTTGACCTGCTGAGTGTTTCCAGCATTTTCTGTTCTTATTAGATAGAAGACTGGAGAGTGAAATATAAAAACTATGCAAACCCACAGAAAAGGACAAAATGAGTCACATGCACATTATAAACTCCCAGTATTTTGTGTAACCTATCAAAATCAGAGAACGCACAGATGGAAGTGTTTGAAGATCCCAAGGAATACATTCTAAAACAAATAATTTGGTTATAACAACCAACAATTCTTCACATGTGGATGATGGCTAACTATTTAGAACCAAGAGTCTGCTGTCTACAACCAACTTTCCTGAAAAGGACAAGACTATTTTCTACCTCCCCCTCCATTCATGCTACAACAGCTCTTTAGAATTGCTACAATTCCCAGAGTTCAAAATAGACTTGGTTTAAAAATCTATTCACTTGCATGCCACCCAGGTTAATGTGCCAACATGCTGCAGGTTCAAGTGTGTGAGCCCTTATATAGCAAATCATCTGGGTCTCAAACTGAAAGTCATCCAAGGATACTCCCATACATCTAAAAAAAAGTGAAGACCTGTGCACACATTACCTGCCAACACCCTTGGGGGAAAGGAAGTGGAACTGGAATTGGAATTGAAGAAACACTTCCCAAATTTAATCGCCAAGAAAATTGTACATTTTCTGATAGAAAAAGCACTCATTGCAGGGAGAGGTACATCATGTCTGGTCATTGAACTACTGTAATCCCATGTATGCTTCAGTACAAATGGCTAATCTAACAATTTAGTTGGTAAAATTAGAGAAGATATTCTGAGCACTTGAAACTGCAGGCATTTCCTACGATTTCCTTGTTCTAATGCTGCTCACGAAAAAACATAGTCAGATGATTCCACAATATTTTAATAAACCAAAAAGCAAGTTCTACATAATACCTTACAAAACTGCTTTTTACTCAAAATTTGACAAAAGCAGTCAATGCTGGGATGGTAATCCAACACAAAAACATACAATTCAGACAAGAAAAACACAGACTACAATAAGAGTGTAGATAATTGATAAACCACTAAACAGCCAACATTTCAGGACCCAATGACATCTTTGGAGGGTACAAGACGAGAAGTCAGCTTAAGCAAAGGAAATAATTCAAGGCACAGTCTCAATCGGAATGTGGGCCAATACATCTAGGTATAGTTGGCCCCATTTAAGGAAATAAAATACTTTACTCTTAGGAATTGAACTTCACTGGGCAAGTCACAGAACAGAGGGGCTTTACCAGAATACAGATACCGCATCAATGGAATGGTCAGAAAGACATTAAAAGAAAATGCGACGCATCCACTCAACACGCACCTTTGTGATACAAACTGCACTAAAGTTCAACGTTAAATAATTTTTGACGGTGGTGCAGATTACTCCAGTGGAGAGCAAAATGGTTCAGAGTACTTGCTTCTGACCAAACAGCAGCAGTGGAAAGGTGACATTTGACAAAAGGCAGCTTTGGTTTACATAAATTTATTGGAGAAATCCTTATCCAAAAAGACTGCATAAATCATACTAACAGGAGGGCCACCTACCAGATAAAGAATAGGAGATTGGAGACGGCAAGTTTCTCTAGTTGTACTGGTAAAGCTTGGCTGCACTGTGACACTCAGTTGTTACGTAACAGACACAAAATATGCCATTACTTGCAACGACTCAACTAATTGCTAGTAAAGACATATCAAAAACAAGCCCAATTCATTTCTTCAAAAATGAACAGGTAAATGTTAAATAGAAATATAGAAATTCTTACTTTGCCAGAAATTGCAATTGCTCCTGCCCACTGTTACAGGGTCATGGCCATTCATTTAGCATGAACATCCAGTGTGCCAGAGTTTACTGAATTAGCACGTTTAAATAAATAACTGTAAAGCCGAGTTACTTAAGTTAACAAAAAAACCACTTCCTAAACTTTATAGTTGATTTAAATATTATACACCAAAATTATTTTGCAATAACTTACCTGTCCCTTACAAATAAACATTCATGTTGCTGCATAACCCTGCTCAAAGCAGCTCATTGTCTTGATCAGAAACATTCTCTTTGTATTACTTTTGTTCAAACTCAATCAAAGACTTCAAAAAAGAGTTTACTTCAGCAGGACGGATGGGAAAGGGGCTTCGAGGCATGGGCTTTGTCGCAAAGATCAATCAGTAGATAAAGACCCATTCCATAAAGAGGCTTCAGGATTGTTCTAATCCAAAGTAAAACTTCAAAATTGGATATCTGTTAGACCAGCAGCTTTGGCAATAAACAAATTACTAAATGTACTTTCTATATTCATAAAAACAAATAGCCAATAACAAACTACACTATTCTTAAGTGTAGACAAGGATTCCAGCAGTCCAACACTCAGCTATTACAATCTAAACTTTACCCAATCTCTAAATTTGCTACAGTATAGACACTACAAAATGCAACAAACATTTAAAAGTCCATCACGATAAAGAATCCACCTTTTAGAAGACTGCACTCATTCCCACTCTATGGGAATGTAATCCATATCAAACTGAAAAGGCCGTGACAGAGTGGCAGCCCCATCAGGCAACAAATGTTACGGATTGTAGTAGGTAGTTCATTAATGTAAAGCGTGCCCCAATAAAACTGGTTTAGAATCAGCTCTCCAGTGTAAAATTGACAGGTTTCCGTCCTCTCATTACTGAATGCCTTTTACAGAGTGAAATCTTCGAAAGTTTTGGAAACTACCAGTCTACGCAAGGACCAGCAGGTCACAAACTGTAAAGAATGGCAAAAATGACTAATACAAAACTAATGTAACAACTCAGTGATCTAGTAAATCAAGCTGATTAGTGTAAAACAGTTGTAGTGGACCTCTGTGCTGTCACTTTGGCTACAGGCAACTAGTCGCCAAACTCAGAGGAGCCTCCCTTCTTCGCCATCCAGAAGAGTGCCGTGCCCGCAAACCTCACTACATCATGTCACATTTCCGGTCCTGTGTGTACCCGTCTGCTTTGTCAATTTCTTGGATCATCATTTTGAAGATTTCTACTGTAGTCTGAAAGAGAAAAGCAATTCAATAATGTTCAACATTTTAATACTGCCTACTCGCAAGGGCAACAATGTTTAAATACTGTGCAATAGAGGTGCCAAACATAGGACAATGGATGGAAGGCAGGCATTTTTATCCCTTTCTCTCTCTCCCCCATCTGCACCCCCCCCTTGATTTAATAGTTAGTTCTGTAGTTCTCAGTAATGTGCCACTGGTCCATATCCAAAGCATAATGTTTTGAATTGTACATGCCATCAGTGTAACCTTCAGGTCACAGCACAGAGATAAATACAGACAGGTATGAAATGGATCAAACTAGTATCAGTGGTTCTGCTGGGGAACTACCAAAACCTACAGACATGAATCAGTCATTCATGAAAGAAAGACTTATGAAATAATACTGAGCGGCCTGCGGGTGGCGCTGTCCAGGGAAGAGTATAAATACTCGGGCACGGGCCCAGCTTGCGCAGGACATTCTTAACAGGAACTAGTGAAGGACACAACTGGACCTCCATGTTGTAAAACAGTTGATTAAAGCTTTGTTTAACGCTTAGACCAAGTGCCTCGTAGTTTTCTTACGTCACCTACCACCAATCCACTTAGGCTTGGTGAGGAATGTAACATTTGACCTCAATATCAGCAGTCACGAGCAGCTGAACTGCTCAGTTCACCTTTTTGCGCGCAGTGCTTGTTCAGCTCACTTCAGGGGGCAATGGTCTAAATGCAGAGCTCTCCAACACTGAGTGCATTAATCCTGTACTCAAACAGGGCCCTATAAATGATGCATCCAAGAGCAGTAGACACACGTCAAGGTCCTGCTGGATAAACAAAATGGTGGGGGGGGGTGTCAGCATGTGTGTTGCAGAACCTCTGCCACTTGTAGTCCACCACTCCAATTTCTCATTGCATTTAATTTTGTACGCACTGTTGCAGTAACACTGTAGCAAGTAGTGCTCTGTGCAACATATTTGACAGCAGTGACACTTGAGGATTAGCAAGTAATTTTAAATCAGACCCATACACTTAATATCCTGTTGCAACGGATTTGGACAGCCAAACTAGCACCATAACTGGCAGTGGTTTAAGTCTGGATTCTGGGACATAATTTTTGTGGGTCTATGATTCTGCCCCCAAGGTAACAGACAGATTTAAAGCGTAAATGTGGGAACAATCTCGTGGACGCTGGTCTGGAATTCAAACTAAAACAGTACCAGCATAAAAGCAGCTTTCTGTCGAGACACCCTTGCTAATCTGCCACTATATTGCCTCCTTTGGGGAGTGGGAACGTGCAGACTATCAACTTATTTTCTCCCCGGTCACTTACATCATTCTGTTTTGCCGAGGATTCCAAGAACGCAGCCCCCCAGGAATCTGCAAGTTTCTTCCCTTCTTCAGTCTGCACCACCCTATGGAAGCAGCAGCACAAAAACCAACATAAACCTATACAATCCTTCTTCAAAAAGACATTCTTCAAGGTTTAAAAAAAAAAAACACCCAAAAAGCACATCCACTTTATGCAAAGAAAAAATTAACACTACGGGTTTGAGTTTGTTAGATCTCAAAAGGTTGGAAGCATTTACTTCCTCTGCCCCCTCAATTCCCAAAGACTGCGATTACTGTTGGTGTACAGTTCTAAAAGCACAAAACAACCCTCCAGTACATCATCTCACATGTAGACTTAACTGAATGTTAGGAAGCTATGCTGGGGAAGAGAGAAAAACCACACATCACAGGGTCTTGTGCATGCACACTTATCAACAAGGCTTACTATACAGCCATCAGGAGCTGGCTGATTCTGCCCCTCCCTCCCAAACCTGGGGAACATTAAAGACCAATTGTACCCCCCCAGCTACCTCAACACAGACCAACTTCCCAGTCTATATGGGTCAGTACCACATTACATACCACCCTGGAAACATTTATAAAATTACAGTTATGAGTAACCACCATATCTCATCAACAGTACTAGACAATGGACGTTAACAGATGTAGTACCCATACAAGTTAACCATCCGCTCCACGTTTGGAGAGAGTGAATCCAAAATTGATATTAATGTTACTGACATTGCATAACGCTGCAATTTTAGTTGACATGAATATCAATGTTGGGTCTTTGGCCGGATGCAGTTTATCGGAGAGTGGAAGGACTGGGACAGATGTTGGACACGACCAATAATGCAGGGGACTGTTGAGCTGATGCGCTCGTCATTGAGCTGCTGCCAAAGAGCGGTGTCTGCAGGTAACTGTTGGAGCCCTCCTGCTTCCTCACCGTCCTCCAGGTCATCGGTGCTCACTCCATCATGGTCGTCTTTAATGATTGCACTGTGTGTTGTCCTCGTTGCAAATCAAAGTTATGCAGCATACACCAAGCCACTAGGATACGGGACACATTTTGTGGGCTGTATTGCAGGAAGCCACCAGACGTGTCCAAGTATCAATCATTGGTCTGCTCGATGAGGGCTATAGTTGACCCATGGATCTGACTGTAGTGCAATTTGGTTGACGAGCATGGGTACCAGAGAGAAACCGTGCGCCAAGTGTGAAAAATACTTACATTTATACAGCGCCTTTCATGACCACCGGACATCCCAAAGCACTTTACAGCCAATGAGGTACTTTTTTGAAGTGAAGTCACTGTTGTAGTGTAGGAAATGTGCAAGGAATAGCCCTTGTCCCAAGCTGCCAGTGTCTCACTTGCTGTGCAGGGTCGAACAGGTAGTGGTGGTGAAGGATTGACGCAAGATAAAAGCATCATGGCAGTTGCCAGTAAGTGGGCACAGACCAGTACGATTTGCTGCCGGTGATCACATTAATGGAGTGGAAGCCCTCGCAATTCATGAAGGCAGGGAGGTTGCATGGAGCAGCCTGCATGTCAACATGGGTGCGGTCAATGACACCCTGCACTTGGGGGGGAATCTTGTAATCTATATAAATCCCAGAGCTCTATCCTGCTGCTTCTAGAAGTCAATGAGGAAAGTGAAAAGACATGGCATCAGTTACCTACTAAATGGAAGCATGAGCTGCAGATTGACGAATGTTACGGATATCCCGCGGTAGCAGCCGGAGACAAAGACATTCAGAGCAGCAGTGACCTTGACTGCAACAAGCAATGCTGTGCTCTGTGGCAGCTAACTGCGGGTCTTGTTGCAGGGTGACAACTGACGGCCTCCTCAGAGGACCAAAGCCTTCATATGCACTGCTCCTCAGAGAGCTGCAGGTATGTTGTTCGGGGACCATAATCTCAGTTGGGAGGATAAAAGATCCCTGCAAGCATGGCTCCATCAATTTGCTCTCCCTCCACCTGCTCGCTTCTTCCATCAGAGTGAAATTCCCAGAAGGATTCCCCCATGAAGAAATAGATGCAATGCCACAAGCCCCTCGAGTTCAGAACATTCTACAACCACTTAAGAAATTGTGCAAGTAGCAAAAAAGAACTATCGAATGCAAGCAAAATGTCTACCAAAAGTTTTACGCAGGAGCAGCTGAAGAGCCCTTTAACGATCAGTGGAAATGGCTGCCTCATGACTTGTACCCACCATGTTTCATGGGTGGAATCAGGAAATGGTGGTAGAAATAAAAAATGGCATGGGGAGGGTGGTGCATAACTATGTCATCGGACCCCAATTTGCATTTATTAATAAGGGCTCTGCCCGTTTCATGCAGGAGCTCTGGCCGGCTAGATCGCGGTCTGCCTGTAAATTGGAACAGGCAGACAACGGTCAACACTTCAATTCCACTCAAAGATTTGGGTCCCATTGCTGTTCTGTTTTTAGGCGCAAATCGACCAGCCGAGATAACAAAAAAAAAAGCCTATGGTGTCTATCTCCCTAGTCCCATTACCCGGCCTTTACCCCCATATGCTTTTACACTTTTTTTCTTTTTAAAATATTTACACATTTCCTTTTTAAAAGCTATTCTAGATTCTGCTTCCACCAATCTTTCTGGTTGGGCATTTTATCCCAACAATCACCTGCATATATACAGTATATTTTTAAAATCTCCTAATCTCTCCATGTTCTTTTTGGTGATGACCTTAAATTTAAGCCCCTAGTTACCCATCAGTGGAAATAGTTTTTCCCCCCAATTTATCAATGCCCCTCATAATTTTGAGCACCCATCAGATCTCTTCTTAACTGTCTTTGTTGTAATGAAAGGAACCCCAATTACATGATACCAGGGCCAAGAGGCTTTAGTTATGAGGAATGGATAGTGAATCTCATTTGCACACTCTCCATGGTCTTCACATCTTTCTTGAAACAAGGCACCCAAAGCTGGACACAATCTTCGAACTGTAGCCTAACGAATGATTTGTTTAAGTTTAGCATTACCGCTTTGCTTTTGTACTCTATATGCCTATTAGTACAACCTAAAATCACATTTTTTTAAATTTTTTTTTTAATATATAAACAGATTTCTCAACTTGCCCCCTCACTTTTATTCTGTATCTGAACCAAGTCTCCCTGCTCCTCTACTTAGTTCAAAGTTTTACCATTTAGTCACTATTTCATCTCAAAATGCATTACCTCACAGCTCTCCACATTAAATTTCACCGGACACAGATCTGCCCAATCTGCTAACACATGTCTTCCTAAAGATAGTTAACCACACTTGCTATTTTTGTGTCGTCTGCAAATTTTCTTAGTGTGCCCCTGTACCAAAGTTCAGCTCATTTATATATTAAGAGCAATGGTCCCAACACTGGGCCCTGGGGGAGATGGCTGCTTACATCCCTCTAGCCCAAATGCATCCACTAACTACTGCTTTCCATTTTCCATCCTTTAACCAACTTCCTATCCATGCTGCCACACTCCCTTTAACAATGTGTACCTCAATTTTAACAAGTCTCCTGTGTGACACCTTATCCAACACCTTTTGTTTGCAACCTTGGTGTCATATTTGACCCAGAGAGGAGCTTCCAACCACATATCCATGCCATCACAAAGACCGGCTATTTCCACCTCAGTCACATCGCCCGACTCCACCCCTGCCTCAGCTCATTTGCTGAAACCCTCATCCATGCTTTTGTTACCTCTAGACTTGACTATTCCAACGCACTCCTGCCTGGCCGCCACATTCTACCCTACGCAAACTTATCCAAAACTCTGCAGCCCGTGTCCTAACTCGCACCAAGTCCCATTCACCCATCACCCTTGTGCTTGCTCAGCTCCCGGTTAAGCAACACCTCAATTTCAAAATTCTCAAATCCCTCCATAGCCTCGCCCCTCCCCATCTCTAATCTCCTCCAGCCCCACAACCCTCTGAGATATCTGTACTGTAATTCTGGCCTCTTGAGCATCCTCGATTTTAAATTGCTCAACCATTGGTGGCCATGCCTTCAGCTGCCAAGGCCCTAACTCTTGAATTCCCTCCCTAAATCTCTCTCTCCGCCTTTAAGATGCTCCTTAAAACCTACTGCTTTGACTAAGCTTTTGGTCATCGCCCCCAATATCTCCTTATGTGACTCGGTGTCAAATTTTGTTTGATAAAGTTCCTGTGAAGCGCCTTGGGACGTTTTACTACATTAAAGGTGCTTTATAAAAATACAAGTAGTAGTTGTGAAAATCCATATGTCTAACATATTCCTTTATCAATAGTCTAATTTCTTCAAAAGAACTCTTAAATTTGTCAGACATGACTGGCCTGTAATAAATCCATGTTGGTGGTCTAGAATTAACCCAGGTCTTTCTAGACGACCATTAATTTTATCCTGTATTAGGGCCTCCACAAGCTTGCCCATCATCAAGGTTAGGCGGACTGGTCAAAAGTTACCTGCTTTACCCCTTTTTAAACAGAGACATTACACTGGCAACCCTTCAGTCCACTGAAACAACTTCCATCTCCAAGGATGTTTGAAGGATTGTAGTCAGAGCCTCTGCTATTTCTGCTCCAACTTGCCTCAACATTTTAGGATCCATTGCTTCAGGGTCTGGTGCCCATTTCATTTGGAGTTGCACCAAATTTTTCAAGTGTTACTTTCTCATCGCATCCAATTGATCCACCTCGTGTACCCATTCATTCCCCCTACCGCTCTTTGTTTAAAGAAAAAATAGTAAAGTACTCATTTAGCATCTCATCATTCCTTCATCCTCCATGAGAAGACTTCCTTTTTCCAATTAATTCTCAGGCTCTGGGTGTTATTGGCAAGGCCAGGATTTATTACCCATCCTTAGTTACCTTCGAGAAGGTGGTGGCGAGTCTTCTTGAACCATTGCAGTCAGTGTGGTGAAGGTGTTCCCACAATGCTGTTGGGTAGGGAGCTCCAGGATTTTGACCTAGCGATGATGAAGGAATGGCGATACACGTCTAAGTCATCATTGAGCGAGACTCGGAGGTGGTGGTGTTCCCATGCTGGATGTCACGGGTTTGGGAGGTGCTGTCGAAGAAGGCTTGGCGAGTTGCTGTAATGCATCCTCTAGATAGTATACACTGCAGCCAAGGTGAGACAGTGGTGGAGGGAGTGAATGTTTAAGGTGGTGGATGGGGTGCCAGTCAAGCGGTCTACTTTGTCCTGGATGGTGTTGAGCTTCGAGTGTTGTTGGAGCTGCACTCATCCAGGCAAGTGGCGAGTATTCCATCACACTCCTTACTTGTGCCTTGTAGGTGGTGGAAAGGCTTTGGGGAGTCAGGTGAGACGAGACACTCACCACAAAATACCCAGTCTCTGATCTGCTCTGGTAGCCATTTATGTGGCTGGTCCAGCCAATGGTAACCCCCTGAATGTGGGGGACATGGCAATGGTAATGCCCTACACCCCTTCATGCTGAAAAAATCCTTTACTACTTCCCTATATGTTCCCCACCAGTCTTACCTCAGCCTTTTAAATCTAGTTTGCTTCCTCTCTCTATTCAGCATGACTTTCTTTTTTTGCAGCATTTTATCCCCAGTCTAGTATCTTTAACTATTCTCCCTTCAATTTTTTTCTAGATGTTCCCCTACCCTTGCATCCCTCACTTCGTTCTCTAGAACTAGATCCGTTTGTTGTTGGACTAAAAACATATCAGACTAGAATTCAGTCCTAAACATATTGTAGGAACTTGTCCTCCTCTTTGCCACTTACACTACTTTGGATAATTAAAATCAGCTATTACAGGAAACCGATGGGACCGGCGTGTTGCCGGTTGATTAAAAATTCCAGATGACAGAGGATTATCTACCAAGGCTATTTTTAACAAACAAAGAGTCAGACTCCTGTTATTGAGGTGTTCAGACTTCTGACAGCGCCAAGAAGCCGAGTAGTGGCAGTTTGGAGAACTACCCCCACTGACTAACTCGGCCACCGCAGGAGACTCGGACTTGGCAACATTTCCGGTTATTGAGGTGTTGTTTTCGGAGTGTGAATTTTGCCGGTTAATAGAGAATTCCGGATATTTAGGTGCCGTTTAAACGAGAGTTTCCTGTAGTATAGCCCTGTTTTATCTGCAAAGTCTTGCTATTAAGCAAAGACAACTACTACATACCTTTGTTTAGAAAGATCCCTCTTATTTGCAACCAGCACTGTTGGTATTCTAAAGGATGGAGAGAAAAGAACAAAGTTACATCAGATTCAACTGTAGTTGAATGTCTGCAATATGACAAACCAAAGAAAGTATCAGAATAGTAATTTTCTTCTTCAGTGACCAGTGCATTTAAGTCTGTGATAGCCCATGTTAATTCCACCTGCAGGAACCCTACATTTTCTTTTGCTAAAACTTGGATAACAGAAGCCTCACAGTACCAGCTATTGAACAACTCTGTTCAAAAGGACATTTACACGTCAAATGAATATGTCAAGTTGCAATCAAGTATCAATTTATTGTAGTGTTTGTGATGTACTTGCCACTTCTTCCATTTTGAGACTGGACTGTGCAGCAGCCAAGCACTTCGACAACACTGGGTGGCATTGCCAGCTGGAATACCACTCAATGCTGTAGTAAGATCACAGAACCCCTTGAAGAAATGGTTCTGTAATATTGCCCGAGGCTCCAGGTGCTATGAAAGCCATCCCATTTAAATTATGAGCAGATTCCACAGTGCAAGAACACAAAAACAGCATGTGCATGCTTTTACATATGAAGTTATCACGGATTCTAGCCACTGTACCTTCAATAGCTGGCAAAGATACACACTGATCAGAAAAAACAAAACATGGACAGGTTGCTAGAGAAGATGGTGGCAGCCTCTACCTACAAAACCCAGGAAACTCCAGGAGTCTCTGGAGGCAGCAGTGCTGTCTCAGTTACCTTTCAGCATTACAATGTAAATGCAGCATAAGTAAATTGGAAATGTACCTTTCTAGCAGCCACTGAGAAATTGAAGGATGCTAGTTTTCTACATTTCCTATGTTTCTAAGTGTCTGATCGAAGCTCAAGATTCAAGTCAAAAATCCCCAAAGATGAAATAAAGAACAGAATGCACCAATATGATTGCCTAAAAGAACTGCGGAGTGCAAATAGTCCAGCCAACATCTGAAATTGGAGGTTTGAGATTTCAGGTCATAATGCCAATCCATTAACTATAGGTTGACAAAGTTTGACTTCCCCTTCACCCCCCGCCAACCCCAAGATTCAAAGTCCAATGCTAGCCAACAGTCAGATTTGCATTTTGGAGAGATAATTGAAAATAAAACAGGAGGTAGTCTATAATATTTTTCAATCATACATACTTCAATTTGGCTTTGCATTTTGTCTGCATCTGCCCAAATTTTCTCAAGTGCTTCCATGCACAGAAGGCACTAGTGAATGAATGCAAGAAAGCAGCTACATGCACGTCCTCACTACTCACCTGCACATCTGGCAAAAACACGGAGGTTCAAGAGGTGGAGCATAATGTGGAGACGATGGTCGGCTGAGGGTTAAATAAATTAGAATTATGAACAGGTAGTTATTACCAACTCTTAGAAGGTCCCCTTCTTCTGGAGTCACTCCCTCCAGTGGACAGCGGTTGCCAGCTTGCGCTGAGAGCTGGCTACCAGCATCTGTCCAAAACAGACATTTTCTCACACTGGCAACTGGTTACTAAACTCACCGGTCACTTTTGCCAAGCAGAAGGGGGAAAAATGCACTGTACAGATGAACTGTGCATTGCATCTGTGCCCTCAGTTTCTATAAACTGTTATTAATAGCAGACAGCCATCACCCCCATTAAAAAGCACTTGCATGCATTTTTCATGCACTACTCTAGTAAAGCGGTGTTAAAGAACAGCCAAGTGCATTCTGCACCAATTCCCTCATGCACAGCTGTTCATTTAAGCCATTTTAAAAAGCATCAAGTTGTGCGCGCCAGAATAACTGCGGTCTTTTAGTGCTCAAAAACTTGTTGTGGCCACATTTTAATCTAGGGTGAAGATGTTTCCAACAACAATCGTGGTCACACATTGCAAAAGGGAGTTGTATTTTCCCCCTCTTCACTCATTTTGTCAAAGTTTAATGAATGCCATGATTAACCCGTTAACTGCAGGGCAACATTTTAGACTGCACAAGAAAAACACCCAGTGCAATGTTCTGCATGGCACAATATTCAGTGATCACTTTGAGCTGAAGCGAGGCTCTGTAAATAAGGGTTAATTTGTTCTCCAGACTGCAGCCTGGGGAAAATGTGCGCCAGGAATTTTGTTCTGCAATGGTTATACTGTGAATTCATAATAATAGGAGCCAAGAGGTGATTAACATCAGAGTGAAACTGTCACATCAGTGAACAAGCTGTTTACTCGGATAGCCCACTCGAAATATTTTGTAGCCACAAAATTTTTTCCTGCATCACAAGCAAGCCAAGTCACTCCTGATCTCTACTATTGTAGATGGAAGCCACAATGACCTGTGCTGGGGTGAGTGAAACTGTAGGGAAGATTTCATTCAACACAGTACAATCTTTGAAAACATTGCAGCGGAAATACATAAATAGATGCTCAAACCCTAGTATTTATTAAGCACTCCATAGATTAAGGCAAGAGTTAATGTTTTTTAATTAAATGTTTCCCACCCATCTCTCCTGAAGGTGCTAAAATCACACTGCCATGTGTTCCATGGGCACTGGTCACCCTCCAGTATCTTGCCCAAGTGACTGTTCTTCAGGTGCAAGCCTAGAAAATGAGGGATGGTAAGCTAGTCAGCTGTAGGAGAATCAATCAAGCCAGATCCCGTTCTCATCCAACATGCGATGCACTTTCTAGCAGAGATCATTAGACAGCCATCAAGAGCGAGAACCCTCATTTTCCCCTCCGTTGCCTAAGGAATCCACACTGTTGCCCCAGCTGTAACCAGGAATATAATCTGGGACCTTCTGGTCTGTATGGCTCAATCACACACCACCATTACCAACTGAGCCCCCTTAGGCTGCTCCCCACCCAATTGTTGACAACTCAACCTTTTCTGGTCCAAGTGATCGCCAACATGGTTTATAACTCCCTCTATTCAGTCACTATCTTTCCTTTCAAAAACAGTCATCATCACCCCTGCCTCATAAAAGTCCACCCTTGATCCATCCGGCCCTTCCAGCCATCACCCAGTTTCTCACTTTCCCTCCCTGTACTAGATCCTTTAATGGATCATCACTTCCCAGTTGCATGCTCACTTCTCCCAGAACTCACTGTCCAAATCCCTTCAATCTGGCTTCCACCCTGCCCGCAGCACCACGCTGGTCAAAGTCACCAACAATATCCTCTGCGTCTCGGACGCTTCATCTCTCCTTGACCCCTCAAACATTCAACATAGTCAATCATGTCTTCCTCCTCCATGGTCCACCTCAGTGGGGCTCCCTTGGGTGGTTCCACTCCGAAGTATCTCAATGCAGCTAACACATCTCCAGGAATGGCTTCTTCTAGAGCTCCTAAATGGTCACCTCTAGGGTTTCCACCAAGAATCCATCCTTGGCCCCCTCAATGAAATCATCCATAAACACAGGGTCAGCTTCCACACTGACAACACCCAGCTCGGCTTCTCCCACCACTTTTCTCAACTCCACAACCTTCTCCATGCTGGTCAGATTGCCTGTCTGACATGAAGTTGTGAATGAGCCAGAATTTCTTACAATACATCAAGACTTAAGCCATAATTTTAGGCCCCTGCCAAAAACTCTGCAAGTTTGCCACCAACTCCATCCTCCTCCCTGGCTACTCATTGAGGATGAAAGAGACTTCAGGCAACCTTAGCATACTGTTCAACCTAGCGCTTACTGTTCAACCTAGCGCTGAATTTCAAATCCCAGATTTTATCCACTACAAATTAGGTTTACTTCCACCTCCACTCCGCCCCAACCTTACCTCTACGGAAACCCTCATTCATGCTTTCATCAACTCTATACTTGCTAGGGAGTCTTTGAAGTGAAATCTTAGTAACAGGACAGATCTGCTTTGTACTACAGGAAACTCTCGATTTACCAGCACCCAAACAACCGGAAATCTCGGTTAACCGGCAAAATTCAGGAGTAGGTTCAGTTAAGTTTTTCTTCATATTAGTGGCCGTTTCTTGATTCTTGGCTGTGTAATCGGGGGTTCCTGCACTTGTTGCTAAGCAACAGGGACGTTTGGTCTGTGGCCGGGCTTCTTGCACCTGTTGCTAAGCAACAGGGAAGCCTGGATTTGTTGTTGTGTACGGAGCTCTCGTACCTTTTAACTATAACTCTCTAATCCGGACTTTTTGATAAACCGGCGTGGTGCCAGTCCCGTCGGTGCCGGATAAAAAAAGTTTCCTGTATATACACAGGCCTGCCTAGGATAGAAGGGATTAGATTCAGAATTAAAATATCACGTAAACCACTGAACTTTTGAATTGAAGTTGACCCTTACAGCGCCAGCAGTTTAATTACCCTTTTTGGTTTGAACAATCCTCTGAAACATACAAGGACTTTGTAAACATCTAGCCCCCAAGTATTGTGATGGACTGGGAGAAGCCACACTATCAATTCGCCCAGCTTCACAGGGATATAGATGTGCAACATCGTTATGATAGCCAGGTGCCATGTCGGATTGGCATTCCCTTCACAGGAAGAAATGCGTGTAAACGTCATGATTTAGCTATTAGTTTAAGAGTTTTATAGTTCCAATTAGTCCCTAATGCACAGCATTTAATGGCAGGAAAAAAGGATAGATTGCAGAATTGCTAGCTGCAGAAACAAACTTACAAGGTCGACATCTGTGGAAAGAATGTAACAGTTGATGAGAAAAGATTCACTCCTCCAATTAGATAGAAGGCCTTTGTCAGCTCATTAATTTACCCGAAATGTTTTCTTTAGCTTTCCTTTGGTAGAATGACGTGGCTGGCAGCGGCGTCAGAAGTCACGTAGGCTGTAGTTTCAGGCCTTAAATAGAGGGGCAGTTAGCAGCCTAGTTAAGTGCGCACCCCCGGGATAAGAAAGCCGACAGCCAGTCAAGGTGGAACATCTTTTGTTTCCTCCCAGATTTGGTAACCATCAACCTGTTTAGTTTGTAAACACAGCTTGTTGGATGAAGAACTTTGCTATACACGTGAATTATTATTTTTGTGGAATTTCTTGTAGAATAAATATTCCAGCATATGAATTATATTACTGTGGAATCTACAGTTAAAAATAAAGCCCGATCGCAGGGGGACTATTGTGTATGGAGCGTGGCATTCAAAGGGTTGGGTGGGGGGCAGGGGAGGGGAAATTTTGAAATCTAAAGAGAAAGGTCAAGGCAATAGAGCAGTGTAGCGATTTGGGTAAAAATAAGCAGTGTGACAGGACGGGACAGAGTTTAATGGTAACAGTGCAGCAAAGAATAAGGTCAAAGCAGGGAATAATGGTTAAAAAAAAATTAAAGGCTCTTTATCTGAATGCACGAAGCATTCGTAACAAGATAGATGAACTAGTGGCACAATGGGTTTGATCTAATTGCCATTACAGAGACGTGGTTGCAAGGTGGCCAAGGTTGGGAGCTAAATGTTCCAGGGTACTTGACGTTTCAAAAAAGACAGGCAGAATGGAAAAGGAGAGGGAGTAGCCCTGATAATAAAGGATGACATAAGGACAGTAGTGAGAAAGGATTTCGGCTCGGAAGATCAGGAAGTAGAATCAGTATGGGTGGAGATAAGGAATAACAAGGGGCAGAAAACACTGGTAGTAGTATATAGGCCCCCTAACAGTAGCTATACCATTGGACAGAATATTAATCAAGAAATAGTAGGAGCTTGTAACAAAGGTAATGCAATAATCGTGGGCGACTTTCATCTTCATATAGGCTGGACAAATCAAATTGGCAAAAGGTAGTCTGGAGGACGAGTTCATGGAATGCATTCGGGACAGTTTCCTAGAACAATACGTCATGGAGCCAACCAGGGAACAGGCTATTTTAGATCTTGTATTGTGTAATGAGACAGGGTTAATTAGCAATCTCATAGTAAAGGATCCTCTGGGGGCAGAGTGATCATAATATGATAGGCAAGTCACTCTCAAAATTAATGTGAAATTCTAAGTCCGAAACTAGAGTCTTAAACTTAAATAAAGCCAATTACATAGGTATATGAGGGGCGAGTTGGCAAAGGTAGATTGGAAAAATAGATTAAAAAGGTATGGCAGTAGATAAGCAGTGGCAAGCATTTAAAGAAATATTTCATAATTCTCAACAAAAATACATTCCATTGAGAAACAAAACCTCCTCGGGAAAAGTGATCCAACCATGGCTAACTAAAGAAGTTAAGGATAGCATTAGATTGAAAGAATAATAATAAGCAGCCTGAGGATTGGGAGTTTCAGAAACCAGCAAAGGTTGACCACAAAAAAAAAATTGATAAAAAAGGGAAAAAATAGAATGAGAGAAAACTAGCTAGAAATATAAAAGCAGATTGTAAGAGTTTCTACAAATATGTAAAAAGGAAAAAAAAAAAAAAGAGTAGCAAAAGTAAACATTGGTCCCTTCGAGGCTGAGACAGGAGAAATTATTATTATGGGGAATAAGGAAATGGCAGAAACGTTAAATATTTTGTATCTGTCTTCACAGTAGAAGACACACAAAGCATACCAAAAACAGTGGGGAACCAAGGGTCTAATGAGGGTGAGGAACTTAACGTAAATTAATATAAGTAGAGAAAGAGCACTAGAGAAACTAATGGGACTAAAAGCCGACAAATCCTCTGGACCTGACGGCCTACATCCTAGGGTTCTAAAAGAGGTGGCTGAACAGATAGTGGATGCATTGGTTTTGATCTTCCAAAATTCCCTAGATTCTGGAATGGTCCTAGCGGATTGGAAGGTCGTATATGTAACACCGCTATTCAAGAAAGGAGGAAGAGAAAAAACAGGCCAGTTAGCCTGACATCAGTCGTCAGGAAAATGCTGGAATCCATTGTTAAGGAAGTGGTATCAGGGCACTTAGAAAATCATAACATGATTAGGCAGTCAACATGGTTTTATGAAAGGGAAATCGTGTTTGACACATTTTAGTTTTTTTGAGGATGTAACTAGCAGGGTAGATAAAGGGGAACCAGTGGATGTATATTTGGATTTCCAAAAGGCATTTGATAAGGTGCCACATAAAAGGTTATTACACAAGATTAGGGTTCATGGGCTTGGGGGTAAGAGAGGATTGGTTAATGGACAGAAAACAGAGAGTAGGGATAAACGGATCTTTTTCAGGTTGGCAGGCTGTAACTAGTGGGGTGCCGCAAGGATCAGTGCTGGGGCTTCAGCTATTCACAATCTATATTAATGACCTAGATGAAAGGACCGAGTGTAATGTATCCAAGTTTGCTGATGATACAAAGCTAGGTGGGACAGTAAGCGGTGAGGAGAACACAAATAGTCTGCAATGGGATATAGATAGACTGAGTGAGTGGGCAGTAAGGTGGCAGATGGAGTATAATGTGGTGAAATGTGAGGTTATTCACTTTGGTAGGAAGAATAGAAAAAGAATATTTTTTAAATGGTGAGAAACTTTCAAATGTTGGTGTACAGAGAGATTTGGGGGCCCTCGTACAAGAAACACAGAAAGCTAGCATGCAGGTACAGCAAGCAATAAGGAAGGCAAATGGCATGTTGGCCTTTATTGCAAGGGGGTTGGAGTGTAAGAGTAAGGAAGTCTTGCTCCAATTGTACAGGGCCTTGGTGAGACCACACCTGGAGTACTGTGCACTGTTCTGGTCTCCTTATCTAAGGAAGGATATACTTGCCTTGGAGGCGGTGCAGCGAAGGTTCACTAGATTGATTCCTGGGATGAGGGGGCTGTCCTATGGTGAGAGATTGTGTAGATTGGGCCGATACTCACTCTGGAGTTTAGAAGAATGAGAGGTGATCTCATTGAAACATACAAGATTCTGAAGGGGATTGACAGGGTAGATGCCGAGAGGTTGTTTCCCCTGGCTGGAGAGTCTAGAACTAGGGGACATAGCCTCAGGATAAGGGGTCGGCCATTTAGGACTGAGATGAGGAGGAATTTCTTCACTCAGAGGGTTGTGAATCTTTGGAATTCTCTGCCCCAGAGGGCTGTGGATGCTGAGTCTTTGAGTATATTCAAGGCTAAGATAGAGAGATTTTTGGACTCTAGGGGAATCAAGGGATATGGAGATCGGGCGGGAAAGTGGAGTTGAGGTCGACAAGTCATGACCTTATTGAATGGCGGAGCAGACTCGAGGGGCCGTATGGCCTACTCCTGCTCTTATTTCTTATGTTCTTATGTCTCGAACCAGAACTACACGTGGGCCTTTGTATCCACAATTTAACACTGTGCATTCCAGTCTCCTTCCGCTACACTTTTGGTGGCAGAGCCTTCAGCTACATCGGCCTTTCCCAAATCCTTCAGTCTCGCTAACTCCTTCTAAAATCCTTCTCAAAACACACCTCTTCGACCAAGCTTTCGGTCACCTCTTCTGACCGCCAAGGCTCAGCACCTAGTCCTTTTCACCCACGAAGCTTCTCGGAATGAGGCGCTATATGAATGCAAGTTGTTGTTATCCCAGCCTCAAAAATATTTTGGGTTGTGATTGTGTCTAGTCACAACTATATGTATATACTAGTGGAACAAAGGAGGCACAGGTTGGTATCCTTACAAAAAGTAAGCAGAGAGTGCTAGGCACAGTGAATTCCAACTCATTACAATTACACAAGCCCTTACTATTAACTCATCCAGTCAATATGGTGAAGATTTAGCATTAACCATTAAAAGCAGTAACGTCTTTAGCTACACAACGAAGTATCGCAGCACAAGCGAGTCAGCAAGAAGAAACTGGTAAATGTTAACGATTAACAAGATTGAGATCACTTATATGGCCAACAATTAAAAACCATTAAACCAATATTGCAGATACTGGACATCTGAAATAAACCAGAAAATGCTGCAAATACTCCAGTAGGTCAGACAGCATCTGTGAAGAGGTCTGACGAAAGGTCATCAACCCGAAACGTTAATTGTTGCTCTGCACAGGTGGTGCCTGACCAGCTGAGTGTTTGAAGCATTTTCTGTTTTTATATTAAAATCCTCCAATTTGGCCAGAAGGTTACCCAATACCATACATCTACTTCATGTTACCCTCTCCCCGATAGAAATGGGATAATTGACAGCTTCAGCAATGATTATACCTACCCTCAAGCAAAATGGCTGAAGATCAATTACAAACTTGCCTCAAACACAGTAAGCTAGTGCTGTTCAAGTTGTACTGTAGCTGCAGCCTTGGGTTTTCTGATTAATATACACCGAGATATGTTTATTCCAGTGGGTTTATTCCAAAAACACCCCAGAACATTAAAACTTCTGTATTGCCAAGTGCACTCACTCTGCCTCTGCCACTATAGTAGGTGCAGTTGAGTCAGTGGTCCATGCCAGAATGTGTTGGGCATGGTCAGGTTTATGCAGGACCACTCAAATCAGCTAGGAAAATAAAACATTACAAAAATCACCGGTACTCACTGGATTTTCCCCACCATATCCAGCAGTTTACTGCGAATCGCCTTAATCACTTCAAAACTGCAACAAAAATACCAAAAGGCAAACATCAGCAACAAAGGGGTAACAGATTCACAAGAAGCAGCTACTTTTATCCATGAGTAATCAGTGCATAAAATCCTCTCCATCCCTTCCCACCTCCAGTGGGTTAGGACGAGCAATCCTTTCGGATTGAAGAACGACTCAATGCTTCACTTTATATAGAGTCAAATCCCCTCCTCCACAGCAGAAAAACACTTGGTTTGATCATCAGCCTGCAACATGTTTGCCAAATGGCAGCCCGGGCCAGGGAGAGAGAAAGAGAGAGGGGTGGGGAGGGCAGGGGGAGTTCCCATTCCCAATGCAGTTCAGTGGCTCAAGCTAGAATGCATTTGGAGAGGCCAGCCAGCCATCAGGTTCAACCAGAATGGCTCCCGGGGTCAAATAGCTTACCAACTGACGATTGAGGCTTGGATTATGACTGGACACATGAGAAAGGTACTGGAGGAGAATTAAAAGCTTACCACAAGTTAGGTTTATTTGTAAAATAGTCCCACTGCAGAGGATTTCACTTATGGCAATTTTAGCATTTTATAATTCACATGCAGTTCAGGCATTTGAGAATTATACAAACTGATGCAAGGCAAGTGAAAAAAAATTAAGGGAGACTGGTAGTGAAAAAAAATTAATCTTAACATTTAGATATGAAAATACTATTCTGACATTTTTGTTTTCCCACCTGTGGCTCCCCCTCCCCAATTTTCAGCCCCCTCTCCTGAAGGAAGTCAGGCTGAGGTAGAATTCCACCCAGCACCTGCCCTCTAGTACCTCACCCAAGCGTGCAGTCATATCTGCAACTTGCTAGCGTGTTGGCAGGTTATTCCACAACGAAGGGCATCACAGCCCTATTCTGTCCTTGCCTGACCACACGTGCACTCTCCAGCACAACTCTGGCTGCTACCCCAGCGGAGATGAGTTAACTCAGCACAGTCTAAGAAGCGGGTTCTTCCACTCTATGTGGTTCAGTGGTACAATGAGCAGTGTATTCACCCTCCGAGCCAAAAGGGCGCCCATCCATTTCAAAAAGCAGCCCAATGTGTTTGAGGGCTAACTGATGAAATGGCATAAGCCAGTGTCCTTTCACTTCAAAGATAAGGCTCCAAACCAGACTAGATAGATGTCTGGCAGAGTAGAGAGTGCTTTATTTTGCATCCAACCTATGCTATACATGCCCACACAAACAGAAATCAGTCCAGTAAGTAGAAGATTCCATCAAAACCAAGTTTTCTTTGCCTCCTCAAATCAAACTCTTAAATCCAAGATTAACCTTTATACAGCGTCAGCTTATAGTGGCTGCCAGACACGTCAGGTTTGTTCAAATTTAAAATGACTTCCACCTAGTTCTGAATCATGTAACAAGGATTACTCACCTCTTCATTGACGTTACAGAGTAAACCAAAACATAGCCATGAATATCCACAGTGTGGGACCGGCTGAATATCGAGTACTCGTCCTAAAAAGCAGAAACAGAAAAAGAAATGCTCAAGAGAAGAAAATGAAACTCGAGTTCGGTTATCAAAATGAGTGAAACGCAGTTAAAGTCAAAACAAGAGGCAGCACAAACCAGGTACTGAAAGGCTAAAAACAAGTTTGCCATTTCAGGGTGGCAGACATATTCCTGCAATATGCCAAACACATGGTAAAAAAATCACATTCCATGTTCCAAACCAACAGATTGCAAAGCGCCCCTCGACAAGGTTATCCACCCGCAGCTCTCACCTGCCCAGCAGTGTCCACCAGTTGCAGATAGAAGTCTTGTCCATCGAAGTTTATGGTTTTATTAAAAGCTGCAACACAGTTTAAAAAAAAAAATGTAATATGAACAGAGAAGAAAGTCTGCATATATTTAGAAGAGGAGTTACATCCTGCAGGCGATAGCTGCACTTTGTTCTACCAATAAACCTACAAGCAAGGTACAGTATTTCAGCTCTACTGACTCAAAAAATCAGTCACATGCAGACAACAAAAACCAAACAGGAGCAGTTCAGTCGAGCGAAACACAAGGAGCCATCAACTGACACTGGAAAGGAGCTTGAAGCTGTACTATCATAGAAAGTTACAGCACGGAAGGAGGCCATTTCGGCCCATCGTGTCCGCGCCGGCCAACAAAGAGCTATCCAGCCTAATCCCACTTCCTAGCTCTTGGTCCGTAGCCCTGCAGGTTCGAGCATCCCAAGTGCACATCCAAGTACTTTTTAAATGTGGTTAGGGTTCCTTCCTCTACCACCCTTTCAGACAGTGAGTTCCAGACCCCCACAACCCTCTGGGTGAAGAAATTTCCCCTCAAATTCTTCCACCAATTACTTTAAATCTGTGCCCCCTGGTTTTTGACCCCTCTGCTAAGGGAAATAGGTCCTTTCTATCCACTTTATCTATGCCCCTCATAATTTTATACACCTCAATAAGGTCTCCCCGCAGCCTCCTCTGTTCCAAGGAAAAATGAGGAGCATACATATCTCTGATCAGTTTTAAAAATTGCAGAAGACAGGCTGAAATTAGTTTGGGACATGGTAGACTTATGGACGGCACTGGGATATTTGATAAATTGACTCCAAATTTGCTCAGTCAGCCTGTGATGCTACCATTGCTCAGCAATAATCTTTACACCACCACTAAAAAGACCACACTTACTATTCTCAATTGTAGGGTCATAGCGATCGATGAATTGTCCTTCCACAAATTGGATCGTCAGCGATGTCTTTCCTACAAAAAAGGAGTTGACAAAGTAAAAACATATTTCAGAATGACAAAAATAACAGCTCCTGAAAAGGCAACATTAAAGCACAATCTAACTGTACTTACATTACTTTTCTTCATTAAAAAAGAAAGTTGTTTCTGCTAAAACATTGAAGTCAGAGTACCACAAAAATTTCAGTTCAAATCTAAATACACATAATTCCCATCTTAGAACCATTACGTTCAGAACCACTATACAAGGGGATGGTGTTCAAAGTTCTCCAAACCATCACATTAGTGGAGCAATATGAGAAACTTAAGCTTGAAATGCATTGCTATTACAAATTCAGAATTTAATGGGTCATAGGAATTATTGAACAAACAAAAACAGGGATAACCAAGTTATCTAGTGCAGTACACCACATGTTGTTAAACTAGAGTACACAGAACCTAGGGGTCAACAAGGGAATCCCAGGAGGTCATTACAGTTCTCTTATTTGTTAACTTACTTGAAACAGGAGATCATCAGGAGCACGTCAATATTTGCAGAGGACCTCCCCAAACAGAAAAGACAAAATACCACTAACCAAACAGGACTAAAAGAAAGGCTCCATTTTGGCTCTCCTACTTCAGCACAACTATTTGCACTTGAAGTAGTTCCCATGCTGACCAAGCCAGAATTCTCTTTTTAATGGCATACTTGTGGTAAAAGTGAGCACCAGCTTGGCTCAGTTGGTGGCATTCTCACCTCTGGGTCAGAAAGATTCAGATTCACGCCCTTTTCCAGAATTGAGGCAAATCATCTATAGACTGGCGCTCTCCAGTGCAGTACTGAGGAAGCGCTACATTGTTGAAGGCACCACCCTTGTTAAATCAAAGGTTCCGTCTGCCTGTTCCACTGGTTCACATGGGTGTTATAGAGATCACATTATTGGAAGAGGAGCAGGGAATTCTCCCAGTGTTCCGACCAACATTGGGAATTAATTTCACTGCTGCCTGTGGGATCTTGCTGTGCAAATTGGCTGCAGTGCTTGCCTACGTATCAACAACCACTCCATTCAAAGTAATTCACGTGTGAAGCACGGAGTCATTTCTGACCAAACTCTGCACAAACACAAGGTTTTCCAGTAAAAAGAACCGTAGTGCGATAGCAAAATACTGCAGATGTTGGAAATCCAAAATAACAAACAGAAAATGCTGGAAAAACTCAGCAGGTCAGGCAACATCCGTGGAGAGAAATCTGAGTTGACGTTTCAGGTCAAACCCTTCTTCAAAACCGGAAAGAAAAAAGATCGAAGGCAGGGCTGCGATCGGACAAAAGAATTAAAAGAAACAAAAGAAAGAAGTAAAAGAGACAATAAAAGGTATTCGAAGCTAGACGAGATGGTAATAGGCTGAGATTAGGTGTGAAGTGTACTGGCAGGGCAAGAGATAGCTGCCAGCTGTGAGAGAAACAAAAGGAAAAGGGGGGGTGGGGGGAAAAGGAATGGAAAAATTACAAGAAAAAATGTAATAGGGGCTGAGGTTATGATCTGAAATTGTTGAACTCGATAGAGTCCAGAAGGCTGCAGAGTGCCTAATCGGAAGATGAGGTGCTGTTCCTCGAGTTTACGTTGAGCTTCCGTGGAACAATACAAGAGGTCAAGGACGGTGAGGTCCGAGTGGGAATGGAGCGTTGAATTAAAATGACAGGCGACCGGAAGCTCGGGGTCACCCTTACGGACTGAACGGAGGTGTTCTGCAAAGCAGTCACCCAATCTGCGTTTGGTCTCCCCAATGTAGAGGAGACCGCATCGTGAGCAGCGAATACAGTATACTAGATTGAGAGAAGTACAAGTAAAATCGCTGTTTCACCTGGAAGGGGTGCTTGGGGCCCTGGACAGTGGGAAAGGGGGGGGGGGGGGTGGGGAAGGGAGGTATAGGGGCCGGTGTTACATCTCCTCCGCTTGCACGGGAAAGAACCATAGGCTTGTGCTAGTATTTTAAAACCATGCAAGTTTTAAAAGATCACAAGTTTTCTTCCTTAAAATAAGTGCCTCTCCTTCTCCCACCGCCTCAAAAGAGTAGCAAGGGGTGCTTTTCCCCTTCAATCGCCATGGGAATTAATACTTGGCAATCAGCTTCCAGCTCAAAGCTAGTTAAAATGCATTTCCTTTAACATCACAACGGCTAGAGATAAGCTGGTGGCAATTAGCAGTAGCCCAGCAAATGTGATTCTAGTTCAATTTATTCCCAGCCACAGTTGTAACTGGGGAAAATGGACAGGAAAAGACACGTCTTCAGACAACTCTAAACCATTTCAGAAAAATGCCGTGGGACTGGAATTTTTCCCCCAAATTACAGGCTGTTTGCATTCTGAAAACGTTGGGGGGATTGGGACTGCGAGCATCAAGGAAGGGGGGGGGGGGTGCAACTTAACATGGGAGAGAGAGAGGAAACACTGGAGTCATTTCTGACAAAACTCTGCACAAATACAAGGTTTTCCAATAAAAATAAAACCACATTAGTAGTATTTTAAAACCATGCACGTTTTAAAAGATTAACACATTTTCTTCCTTAAAATATGTACCTCTCCTTCCCTCCCCCACAAAAAAAAGAGTAAGGAATGCTTTTCCCCTTCAATCGCGAATGGTCTCATCAAACATTTTCGCCATTTGTAAAAAAAAATCAATTTGCGTTCCTTTTTTCAACCCTTAAATTTAGAGAAAAAAAACCTTTAATACGGGATTTTACATCCAATGAACTTATAATCGTACTGAAGCACCAATAACACATGGAGGGGGGAGTAAGTGCTGGAGTATTAAAAGCACGACTGTACTAGCAATGTTTCGGATTTGGCAGCAGCTGATAGCATTGAGAATAAAAAGAAATAATATTAATATTGTTGCTGGTCGAACCGCGCGGGGAGGATGTCCATCCAGTCCCTCGAGACAACGACACCGAAAATAAAGACACTCACCGACCGATCGATAGCCCAGCACTGCAATCTTCCGAAACTTTAACGGGGCCATGTATTTATTATTCGCCGGTGGTTGGATTTACATTTAAAAAATTGTTTTTGAACCACCCGGGCTTGCATCGGTCACGTGAGCTTTAACACCCGGAGGGGGGAGAGCGCGAAGTTCGGGAAGGTGATTTGATTCCGTCTTCCTGCACCGAGGCCGCAAACCACTCCCCTCGCTCTATTTATTTGATCTCCTTTTCACTCACCGCGGCCTCATTTAAAAAAAAAAGTTTTCACACACAACAAAACCCTTCGCACAATTTACGGCATTCGGTCGGGGGGCGCAGCGTGTCGTAAAGTACCTGTCGGTCGGCTCCGCACCTCGCTCTTGCGCGCCCCCTCCCGGCCAGAGCTCACAGAGCAAACTCAAGGCTGCTGTTGGTACCATAGCCAAATACTGCAGATGTTGGAAATCCGAAATAACAACAGAAAATGCTGGAAAAACTCAGCAGGTCAGGCAACATCCGTGGAGAGAAATTTGAGTTGACATTTCGGGTCGAACCCTTCTTCAAAACTGGAAAGAAAAGAAAATAGATCGAAGGTTCCGATCTTGCCCTGATTTAAGTTTCTTTCTCACCGTTTTCACAATGCTCCAAAGTGTTGGATGTGCAATTTGCAGATGACACAAAACTTGGAAATGTAGTGAACAGTGAGGAGGATAGTGATAGACTTCCAGAGAATGGGCGGACACGTGGCAGATGAAATTTAACACAGAAAAGTGCGAAGTGATACATTTTGGTAGGAAGAACGAGGAGAGGCAATACAAACTAAAGGGTACAATCCTAAAGGGGGTGCACGAACAGAGAGACCTGGGGGTGCATGTGCACAAATCGTTGAAAATGGCAGGGCAGGTTGAGAAAGCGGTTAAAAAAGCATACGGGATCCTAGGCTTCATAAATAGAGGCATAGAGTACAAAAGCAAGGAAGTTATGATGAACCTTTATACAGGAAACTTTCGATTTACCGGCACCTAAATAACCGGAAATCTCAGTTAACCGGCAAAATTCAGGAGTAGGTTCAGGTAACTTTTATTACTTGCCTTCCTCCATCTGTTGCTGTGCAAGGGTGTGGCTGCAGCTGTTGCTAAGCTACAGAGACGCTCGGAACTTGTGGCCATTGTTCTGAACCTGTTGCTAAACAACAGGGTTTGTTGCTTTATACGGAGCTCTCAGCTCCGCATCTTTTACTATAGCGCTCGGTTATCCGGAATTTTTGATGAACCGGCACCACGCCGGTCCCGTCCGTGCCGGATAAAAAAAAGTTTCCTGCAAAACACTGGTTCAGCCTCAACTGGGGTATTGTGTCCAATTCTGGGCACCGCACTTTAGGAAGGATGTGCAGGCCTTAGAGAGGGTGCAAAAAAAGATTTACGAGAATGGTTCCAGGGTGAGGGACTTCAGTTACGTGGATAGACTAGAGAAGCTGGGGTTGTTCTCCTTAGAGCAGAGAAGGTTGAGAGGAGATTTGATAGAGGTGTTCAAAATCCATGAGGGGTCTAGACAGAGTGGATAGAGAGAAACTGTTCCCATTGGCAGAAGGGTCGAGAACCAGAGGACACAGATTTTTGTGGTATATATCAATGATTTGGACTTGAATGTAGGAAGTATGATTAAGAAGTTTGCAGATGATACAAAAATTGGCCGTGTCGTTGATAATGAAGAAGAAAGCTGCAGACTGCAGGAAGCTATCAATGGACTGATCAGGTGGGCAGAATAGTGGCAAATGGAATTCAATCTGAAGAAGTGTGAGGTAATGTATTTGGGGAGGGCTAACAAGGCAAGGGAATACACTATAAATGGTAGGACATTGAGAAGTGCAGGAGATCAGAGGGACCTTGGAGTGCATGTCCACAGATCCCTGAAGGTAGCAGGACAGGTAGATAAGGTGGTTAAAAAGGCATACGGGATACTTGCCTTTATTAGCCGAGACATAGAATATAAGAGCAGGGAGGTTATGCTTGAACTGTATAAAACACTAGTTAGGCCACAGCTAGAATACTGCGTACAGTTCTGGTCACCACATTACAGGAAGGATGTGACTGCACTCGAGGGGGTGCAGAGGAGATTTACGAGGATGTTGCCTGGGCTGGGGAATTTTAGCTATGAGGAAAGATTGGATAGGCTGGGGTTGTTTTCTTTGGGACAGAGGAGGCTGAGGGGAGACCTAATTGAGGTGTATAAAATTATGAGAGGCCTAGATAGAGTGAATAGAAAGGACCTATTTCCCTTGGCAGAAGGGTCAATAACTAGGGGGCATAGATTTAAAGTAATTAGTAGGAGGATTAGAGGGGATTTGAGGAGAAATTTTTACACCCAGAGGGTGGTGGGGGTCTGGAACTCACTGCCTGAAGGGGTGGTAGAAGCAGAGACCCTCATCACATTTAAAAAGTACTTGGATATGCACTTGAAGTGCTGTAACCTACAGGGCTACGGACCAAGTGCTGGAAAGTGGGATTAGGCTGGAGAGCTCTTTGTCGGCCGGCACAGACACGATGGGCCGAATGGCCTCCTTCTGTGCTGTAAATTCTTACATGATTCTATGATTTAAGGTGATTGACAAAAGAACCAAAGGCGAAATGAGGAAAAACTTTTTTACGCAGCGAGTGGTTAGGATCTGGAATGCACTGCCTGAGAGGGTGGTGGAGGCAGATTCAATCATGGCTTTCAAAAGGGAATTGGATAAATACCTGAAGGGAAGAAATTTGCAGGGCTACGGGGAAAGGGCGGGGGAGTGGGACTTAGCTGAAATGCTCTCGCAGAGAGCTGGCACGGGCTCGACGGGCCGAATGGCCTCCTTCTGTGCTGTAACCATTTAATGAGTCTATGATTAACTGCTTTAAAGTCCAGTTACTGTTGCTACGTAGACAATTTAAGTGTTGGGTAACCAGTATTATTTTGGAGTGGGAATGCAGGCCTGGCTGTGCAGGGCAATGGTGTAAAATCTCCCAGAGAAGGCAGTCTTGAACCATGTGGAGTACATCTTAGTGCACTCTGAAACCAGGTTTAAAAAATCTTTAGTGAGATCCCTTGAGCACTTTTTAAACTTATGCACACCTTATTTAGATGTTTTAAGCGTCCATTCAGTTCAACCAAATCTGTGTTGGTGTTTATCCTCCACACGAGCAGTAGTCTTAATCCCATGTGCCCGCCCTGTTCCCATATTCCTTTATTTCCCATCCTTTCAACCATCCCTCTAAATGTTGACATGAGGCTCGATTTTGCCAGGCCCGAGGAGGCGGGATTGGAGGCGTGTGAGGTGTTAAAATCGCAAAAAATGGTGTGTGGGCCCGATCCCGCCTCCATCCTACCTCCGAGCAATTTTCCCAGAATCGGGTTTTCTGACCCCGTTTCCATCCCGCCTCCAAGAGACGGGATAGGCCCTTAAGGCCCTTAACAACCAGTTAATTGCCTCTATAATCCAATTGTGAGAGGCCTTTCTGATTTTTAGACATTTCCCCCATCCTACACGCCTCCTCTAGAACACGCCAGTTAATCCTGGCGGCCTCACAAGTGGACTGCTTACTAACAGCTGCAGCTCCACCATTACAAAGGAGTTTTCAGCAATCATCATTTGCAGGTGGCCGAACTTTGTTGTTTCAGGTCTGGGGGAACTTTTAGCAGGCCTACTCATTGTTGTGGATGTTTGGAGCCTGAGATCCATCTCCAGTGTGACCTCCTGGGAAACCCCTCTCCCCACCTTGACTGAGCGCTTCCTCAACTGAGGTATATAGCAGAAGCATGGGAACCATTTATTTCCTTTCCTCTTGGACATCAGATTCGGACGAAGACCAGCCGCGGCAGCAGCAGAACCCTGAACAACAGCACCACCAACAGCAGCAGCAACAACAGGAATGCCAAGCTGCTGCTCACCCACCTGAAGCTGCACAGGCCAGAAGGCGCCAGCACGCGACATCATTGCTGCCCGGGATGCAAGGGACGCACTCACGTTGGCCAGATTTGCTTAGCCTGCACAATCAAACACTTTTGTCTTGCACCTTCTTACCAGGGCATCGACAATGGACAAGAACCTGCGGATTCCTATCACTCTGACCACTATACTGACAATTGCAAGTCGCCCTAAGTCCTCAATGTGAAAGTCCCATTTGCGAAATGACACAGGCCACAACTTCAACAGTTTGCCATCAAATCTGTTTATGATACCATGACTAGGATGGCTGGTCCAAATACGATACATCACAGCACCCAAGTGACTACCCTTGTGACTACTTGTGCATTATTTTCCTCTTACGTGTGCTCCTACGTGGTGCTTCCCCTGTGGCTTCAGCAGATGTGGAGGCCCCTTGCTCACTTTTTTGCTGCTCCTGTCTCGACGCCTTTGGCAGGCGTCCTCTGGGGTTGCGAACCTGTGAGGGCTCGGCAACAGTCTGCTGCTCCTGTGGCTGGGCAGGGGCTGAGATACCCATCTCAGTTGGGTGAGGACTCTGGTGGGGCTCTGACCGAGGGCTTTGCAGTGGCATGGGAGTGTGAGCGCTTGGAGAGGAGCCCCCACTTCCTTGTTCTCTGCCACCAACATTCCTCTCATGGGTCAGCCCCACTTCAGAGCTAGCAAGAGGCTTGACAGCACCTTGCTGCACTTCAGGGGGGCCATGAGGACCCGTTTCTGCACTGGAAGTCCTACTCCAGAGGACTTCGATGAAGGTCTGGTTTCTATGCTCAATAGCTGACCATCGCTCCTCAAGAGATGTCATTCTATTCTGAATAATGACCATGTTTTCAATACCCTGGTGACTAAGCTCCTCCATGGCCGTAGCCATCCTCTCCTCTACCGTAGCCATCCTCTCCTCTACCGTAGCCAGCCTTACCACAGAGTTAGCTATCCTTTCCACGGAGGTTGCCATCCTTTCCACGGTGATGCGTTCATGCGGCAATGCCTCCACAAAGGCTCTGCTCATGTTCGGAATGGACTCCTCCATTCGCTCCACACTCGCAGCGACCCTGGAGACAAAACCTGCCAGAGACTCCTGCACCTGTTCCTGGAGTTTCAGCACCGCTCTCTTTCTGGATGGACCCGGAGGCACAGGGTCGACATGCAGCTGAGCCGAGCTGGCAGAGTCCTGTGCCCTCGGACGAGGACTCTCCACTGCTGTCCCTGTCTCCACCATCTGCTGATGCTCACTTGTGAGCTGTGATACACCAAGTGACAACACTACTCTATCTCGCGAAGGTCCCACCGAGGTGTGAGTGTCTGCGCTGGTGCTGGGTGCGCTGAATTCTGCTGCCGCTGCACCCTCAGAGGTTGCAGCTTCCTCTGAGGAGTCTTGAAGCTGAGGCTGCTCCTCCTGGACAGTGGGGACGGGGCTTTCGATGGTCCTGTGGGGGAGTAAAGGAAAGAGTTAGAGATGTGAGGTCAAGGTTACATGCACATTGAATAGTGCAGATGATCATAAGTCAATCTGTTAGAGCATCAGATTCATTATCAGTGACTCATGCAATGTCAATGAGATGCCAAACTATTCTGTCACCAGCTTGCTGCGATGCACCCGTCTGTCCGTCCCCTACTTGGAATCCTCCTCGATCCCGGCGATTTCCTGGGCTGCCTCCTCCCAGGCAGTGAGCTGGGCTACTGAGGGTGCCCCACCTCCTGACATGGCTCTTTCCCTCTTATTGTGGGCTCTCTTTTCCTGCAATGAGGGACACAAGTGGAGTTTGAGTGAGAATGAAGGAGTGAGTGTAGACAATACATAGCATAGATGGTTAGAAGGAGACAAAGGACCCTCCCTGTGTGGTGTAAGTTGTTGTTGTTGTTGCATCACAGTGATAGGGAGTGTGAGGGCTACATGGTTGAATAGTTAAGTGAATGTGACCAGAGAGAGAGAGGCAATGGATAAGGGTGCAGGGATGTAAGTGTCAAGTGGGATGTGGAGGAAGAGGTTAGCAAAGCAGAGTGCTGGAGAGAAGAGGCGATCGGGATCAGATTGAGGGAGATGGGAAAGTCATACTCACTTTTCCTGTGCAGAGAAGGTCATGAAACCTCTTCCTGCATTGCAGCCAGGTTCTGCGGCTCATCGATATGGAGTTGACCTCCTGGGCCACTTGCAGCCACACAGCTTTAGTCTGCTGGGGTGGCTTTTTTCTTCCTGAGGAAGGGAAGAACACCTCCTTATTCGATCTTGCTCCCTCCACCAGAGCTGGGAGGGAGGCCTCATCGAATCGTGGAGCACACTTTTGCCTGCTGGTGGACATAGTCGATCAATGAATTCCTCACTACAATCACCATAAAGTTTGCAGTCTCCAGAAGAAGCAAGGCTGCTTGCAGGCCTTAAATCCAGCAGCATTGATGACGTCATCAGAGGCGACTTTCTGTATGAAAAGACTCATTGGGCCAGGGGTTCCCACACGCTGGAAATCAATTTCCCAATTAGGGGAAAATCGCACTTTTTCCCCACTTCACTTCGGAGTCGGGGTCCTGACACGAAAACCACCTGACACGCCCCAGCCCGCCCCCAATGGCAAAATCGAGCCCATGGTCTCTGCTTCAGTCACGAACTCCAGTAGTGCATCCCGCATCCTTACAACCCTCTGTAAAAGTCTTTCTCTTGCTCTCTGTCCTAAATCCCTTATATTTAATCTTATATCTATGTCCCCTCGTTCTAGATACCTCAATCACTGGAAACAGTCTGTTCTATCTACTCTTGGCCCAACCCATCATAATTTTAAACATCTCTATCAAGTCACCCTGTAATCTCCTTTATTCTTTGGGGCTGATAAAGGCTGGCCAACTTTTGGAAAGTATAGAAACAAGAACTGTCAATCTAAATCATGATAGACTCATAAAAAATATCACTTCCTTACGTCTGCAAATCCTCTGATGTAATAAACTGGAGTCAGATGTATATTTATCAGGGTGAGATCTTGGGAGCATCTGACCTATCGCTATTACGTTGAAAAGAGTTTAGCAATGGATAACACTGAGAAATATTGGTAACCAAACACAAAGCCTAACAACTATAATGAGATAAAGTGACACACAGAACTAGCTGAGTAAGTTTACCAGGCCAGAACAGAAGGCACCAAATCTGATGGTGACAGAAACTTGTATTTTTGTGCATTATAGAACTCGGGTTGAGAGTTCCTCTTTCTTTATTTTTCAACAGACTGGCTAAATCATAAAATCTACTCTATGGTTCCAAGGGAACTTGATTGTTCTCCCGTACATTGCCAAGTGACCATTATTCACGTGTGCGTCTTGACAGTGATTACAAGCAGTAAATTCAACCACAGTGGCATGACAGCCAAGCTTGATCCTGTCCCCACCCAACATCCATGTGCACATTTCCCCACATTACAACAGTGACTACACTTCAAAAGTACTTCATTGGCTGTAAAGCACTTTGGGGCATCCTGAGGTCATGAAAGGCGCGATAGAAATGCAAGTCTTTCTTTCCAGCAGGGTTGCTGGATAGTGACCAGGAGTAGGAGCGCTGCCCAAGTTTCCCTCCCTATCTCTTGGTGCTCAGGCTAATTGTAGTGCCTCTTTGCCATCCTGGCTGATATCAGCTAACTCAGCAAAGACTGAGTGATTGAACTTGAAACGTTTCTAGTCTCTATGGCTCAGCTACTCACTGAGTAAACTTGTTGAACCATTGGGGAACATTGGGCTGGATTTTACCAATGGGGAGCTTTCGGAGGCGGGGCTCCCACTTGTCGGGTTTCAGTCCCGCCTCCATCAACTTCTGGCCAACCCACGCTATTTTCCCTTGATTGACCTCGTTAAGCCCGCCCAGCGGGGCTTAGCTGGCCAAGTAAGGGGAAGCCGGTTACAGAGAACGTCATTTTTGACAGATGAATTGTCATCGTTTGACAGCTCTGTGAAGCTGTCAAACACTGACATTCTCTGTAGTTTGATGAGGTTTTGAATTCAAGACCTCATCAAACATCTTTCTTTTGTAGAAATTAGATGGTTGCTGCATTGGAGATTGCAACGGCCATCTGTCATCTCCAACACGGAGGGTGCGAGACTCTCCGCATACCCACCGATTGAAACCTGCAGGAAGAAACAAAGGTAAGTACACTTTTTCCAACATTTTGCATTTACCTCAGATACTCACCTCTCCACTCTTGTACCCATCACTCACCTCCACACCACACTTTTGGACCCCGCAGACCCCCGCAGACCCACTACACCCCTCTATGATAGCCAAATACTGCAGATGTTGGAAATCCAAAATAACAACAGAAAATGCTGGAAAAACTCCCCTCTATGACCCTGGCGGGTTTAGGAGCCTTCGGGAGGCCCGCACTTGTGAGGGCAAAATGGGGATAATCCTCTTATCTGCCTGTTAACTACCTGTTAACAGGCAGTTAAAGGCTTTAATCCCTTCCCGCCTCCAAGGAGACAGGACCCGGCGCGGGACGACTGCCCGCCTCCTGGGAAGATGGTGTGGAGATGCCGGTGTTGGACTGGGGTGGACAAATGTAAGAAGTCACACAACACCAGGTTATAGTCCAACAGCTTTATTTGAAGTCACAAGCTTTCGGAGCGCTGCTCCTTCGTCAGGTGAAGTGGAGCGATGCATAAAGACACAGCTTATATAGTCAGAGAATAATGTCAGATGTTTACAGGTAATCTTTCTAACTGCCATTTATCACACCCCGGCAGAGAGATAATCACAGCAATCAAAGGTGTGAATGGTGTCCAAACAGGTCAGTCAGGAAAACATTACATCAAAGAACAATGAGGTGGGGTCACAAGGGGTCAAATGTTGCAGATGCTGGGGTCTGTGTGAAAAACAAAAAAACAGACAAAAAACATTTTTTTTGCTGGAAATCACAGCAGGTCTGGCCGCATCTGTGTAGAGAGAACAAGCCAACGACGACTCGAGTCTGGATGACCCTACGTCAGGTGGGGTTACATGTAGCGTGACATGAACCCAAGATCCAAGGTCCAGCAGTCAAGGACATTCAGCCTCCGATCTTCGGGTAAGCATTCTCCAAGGCGGCCTTCGAGACACACGACAACGCAAAATCGTCGAGCAGAAACTGATAGCCAAGTTCCACACCCATGAGGACGGCCTGAACCGGGATCTTGGGTTCATGTCACACTACATGTAACCCCACCTGACGTAGGGTCATCCAGACTCGAGTCGTCGTTGGCTTGTTCTCTCTACACAGATGCGGCCAGACCTGCTGTGATTTCCAGCAAAAAAAATGTTTTTTGTCTGTTTTTTTGTTTTTCACACAGACCCCAGCATCTGCAACATTTGACCCCTTGTGACCCCACCTCATTGTTCTTTGATGTAATGTTTTCCTGACTGACCTGTTTGGATACCATTCACACCTTTGATTGCTGTGATTATCTCTCTGCCGAGGTGTGATAAATGGCAGTTAGAAAGATTACCTGTAATCATCTGGCATTATTCTCTGACTATATAAGCTGTGTCTTTATGCATCTCTCCACTTCACCTGATGAAGGAGCAGCGCTCCGAAAGCTTGTGACTTCAAATAAAGCTGTTGGACTATAACCTGGTGTTGTGTGGCTTCTTACATTTGTCCTGGGAAGATGGCATGGAGGCGGGTTGGGCACCCGCCCCCAAATTCTGCCATTTTCCCGGCAGTCCCGCCTCCATACCCGCCTCCCCAGGGCTGGCAAGATCGCGCCCTTGAAGTATACTTTTATTTCCCTGACTCTTTTGGCTCCAGAGCTCTTTATCCGGTTTTTTTTCCTGCTTTTCTCCCTCCTCTGCTCCATAGCGTGCGAGGCGTTGGGAAGGTTGTTCCTATTGGAGGGTACTGTGGTCAAATGCCACCACCAGATCATTCGGGCTCTCAGTCTATTGTTGGTGCTTTGAGATCAGCAGGTGAAAATCCCAACATAGCTGCACTGCCAGGTCACAGTTGGTTGGACGTCATTACCATGTAACAATGTCTGGGGAGTGCTACTGATAGGCCACGTGGCATAGTGACGACGGCCCCTTATCCTTGCGTTTTCTTTGCTCCATCAACATCATGAGGAATATGAAAGTACAACCTAAAGATTCACAACTTATCGTGGTCTTTGAGACACTCAAAATGGTATTCACCGCATCCACTGCTTTCTCTTCTGACTGCATTTCAGCAACACTTATCATAGCTCCGTGAATCTTGATCTTGTTCATTAGCATTTCCATTAATTTCACTTTAATTTTTCCACTCACTGAAAACCAAGTTTTACCCTCATCTGACTCTTCCCTCTTCCAATGTCCCTCTCATCCTTTCTATTTCAATTTCCAATCCCACGGAGCTGCATGACAACCGTGACTACACTTCAAAAGTACGTCATTGACTGTGAAGCGCGTTGGGACATCCTGGGATCGTGAAAGGCGCTATATAAATGCAAGTTCTTTCTTTTTATGTGCCTATGTTTGTTCTGATGTCCCTGCTGTTCGCCTTACCTCCTTTGAACCGCCTAACTTCGATCTCCTGTGGCTAAAAGTATCTCCCTCACTTCATTAAATTCATCTGCGGATTCTATCACTCTCCTAACTTTGAAAACTATCTAGGGGCTATTTTGCTCTTTTCACTGATTTTAATAAAAAAGTAGCGAGCATCAAGTGTTGTTGCCCAGTTTCCACTGGACATCAACTTTTACACTAAAATTAATGAATAAAGGGAAATATATGTGCAGAACTTCTCAACTTTTTGTCAACAAAATCTGTTGATTCTAACTTTCCTTCTGCTGAAATCACCATTCTTAGTGACTTCAAAGTTCACCATCAGCCATGGCGTTACATCTTCTCTTCTGAGCAGCCAGCACTAAAGCCACATTCTTTGATGTCCTGAATGACCTCTAACACTTAGCCAATCTGTATGCCTCATCATCCCAGTAATTTCTAACCTTTTCTTTTCTCTCCAGAGACTTCAGCACAAAAACCTAGGCTGACGCTCCAGTGCGGTGCTGAGGGAGCGCCGCACTGTCGGAGGTGCCGTCTTTCGGATGAGACGTTAAACCGAGGCCCCATCTGCTCTCTCAGGTGGACGTAAAAGATCCCGTAGCACTATTTCGAAGAAGAGCAGGGGAGTTATCCCCGGTGTCCTGGCCAATATTTATCCCTCAATCAACATCACTAAAACAGATTATCTGGTCATAATCACATTGCTGTTTGTGGGAGCTTGCTGTGCGCAAATTGGCTGCTGCGTTTCCTACATTACAACAGTGACTACACTCCAAAAAGTACTTCATTGGCTATAAAGCGCTTTGGGACATCCGGTGGTCGTGAAAGGCGCTATAGAAATGCAAGTCTTTCTTTACCTCCAATCCTAATGCTCACACATCGCTGCTGGAGTCTTGCAACCATTGCCTCATATATGTCTTTGCAGAATACCCTGAAAGAAATCACACTCTATCAACCAGTCCCTTCTTGTTTGGTGCTTTAAGTCAGCCAATTGAGATGGCCTTTGAGAATTCTTGGCTGTCTTTCCTTGGCTCAACTGTTACTTTCACTGTGAAGTGACTCGTGTTGTTCCAGCTGGTGTGGAAAATTTCATACCTCACTCCTCTACTTGTGTCGATTTGGCCATACATTTTGGTACAATAATGTCTTATCTTTCTGATGTCTCTTGTAAAATTCTGCTTATCGCACCGGTCATCCCGATCAGCTGGAAACATTCCAGACCAACTGTATCTTTGTTTGTAAATCCATTATTGGAGCTGCTAAGTGTGTCTTTATGAAAGTAAACATCGGCTTCTGTATTTGCGCCCTCCAGCAGCCACTACCCCTGGTCCCTAGCTAAAGCTGCCTCTCATAGTTTCTGTGAATCCTCCTTTCCACCCCTCGTTGATCCTGAGAGTACAGTTGCCAGTTCTCACAAAGAGAAAATTGACTTTATTGTCTCCCTTTTCTCCTCCACCTCTAATTTCAGTGATCTTGGTAGAAAACTTCCCTCCCTTGTTTCATTCTTTTCAACTATTAGGACCAATATCACGTCTTATTCCTATTATGCACAGTACTCCTACTGTCAGCAGCACTCTTTAAATACGTGACTCAACCTCCGGAGATCTGACAGTATTGGAAAGCCAGATTTACGTGGACCGCGTGAAGTGGTGCGCCGATAACAACCTGGCCCTTAACATCAAGAAAACCAAAGAAATCATTGTGGACTTCAGGAAGTCTAAAGGCGGAAGTCACACCCCCATCCACATCCATGGGGCTGTGGTGGAAAGGGTGGACAGCTTTAAGTTCCTCGGAGTCCACATCACAGAAGACCTCTCCTGGTCCCTCAATACCTCCTCTCTGGTGAAGAAGGCCCAGCAGCGCCTATATTTCCTAAGGAGGCTGAAGGGATGTAACCTGTCACCCCTGATCCTCTCTAACTTTTACCGCTGCACAATAGAGAGCATCCTGACAAACTGTATCACAGTATGGTATGGCAGCTGTAGCTACTATGACCGGAAAGCCCTGCAGCGGGTAGTCAAAACTGCCCAACGCATTACCGGCACCCGGCTACCGACCATAGAGCACATATACCAGAAACGCTGTTTACGGAGGTCACTGACCATCATCAAAGACACTACCCACCCCAGCCACAGTCTGTTCGCCCCCCCCTGCCATCTGGGAGACGCTACAGATGCATTCGCACCCGTACGACCAGATTTAGGAACAGCTTCTTTCCCAGGGCTGTCATCCTACTGAACTCCACAAATAAACTCTAAAGCCTGCACATCTGCCAATGCACTTTATTATGGTTATGTTTATGTTAATGTATTACAAGCCAAATGAATGTTGAATGTTAAATGTCTTAATCTAAATGTACACTCTCGGGAGCCGCAAGCCTACATTTCGTTGTACTGCACTTGCGCACTAACAATGACAATAAAGTTGATTATGATTATGATTATGATTATGAACTGCTATTAAATCTCCATTTGCAACTGAAGCTATCTGGCCAGATTCCCTCTCTTTTAGAAATGGGGATCGTCGGCCATTGGCCTCCAATGGGTCTTGATTTGAGCAGCGGCAGGAAGGCAAATAAATAAGGAAGAGTGGCACAAAGAGGCCATGGTACTCTTAAGCGCTACGCTCCTGATATTCCTATTGACAATCTAAGCGTGCCTTTGAAGCAACCCTGTTTCTGATCTGTCTCCTTTTCAATCACAAATCTCATTCCTAATATTTCTCCATTTTGACAACTGTTTTACCCAATGACCATTGCTGGAAAGTGTACGTGTGTGGATATTAAGTGAGGATGCAATCAGGATCTGTTATGATGTACCTCATTTCTCATCACAGCCCCAGGACATCGCTGCAGGAGTTCCTCAGGGCAGTGTCCTAGGCCCAACCATCTTCAGCTGCTTCATCAATGACCTTCCCTCCAACGTAAGGTCAGAAGTGGGGATGTTCGCTGATGTTTGCACAGTGTTCAGTTCCATTCGCAACTCCTCAGATAATGAAGCAGTCCATGCCCGCATGCAACAAGACCTGGACAACATTCCCCACCATCAACATCCTGGGGTCACCATTGACCAGAAACTCCACTGCACCAGCCACATAAATGCCAGGGCTACTAGAGCTGGGTGTCCTGCGGCAAGTGGCTCACCTTCTGACTCCCCAAAGCCTTTCCACCATCTACAAGGCACAAGTCAGGAGTGTGATGGAATACTCTCCACTTGCCTGGATGAGTGCAGCTCCAACAACACTCAAGAAGCTCGACACCATCCAGGACAAAGCAGTCTATTTGATTAGCACCCCATCCACCACCTTAAACATTCACTCCCTCCACCACCGGCGCACCGTGGCTGCAGTGTGTACCATCTACAAGATGCACTGTAGCAACTCGCCAAGGCTTCTTTGGCAGCACCTCCCAAACCCACGACCTCTTCCACCTAGAAGGACAAGGGCAGCAGGCGCATGGGAACACCACCACCTCCAAGTTCCCCTCCAAGTCACGCACCATCCTGACTTGGAAATATATTGCCGTTCCTTCATCGTCGCTGGGTCAAAATCCTGGAACTCCCTCCCTAACAGCACTGTGGGAGCACCTTCACCACACGGACTGCAGCGGTTCAAGAAGGCGGCTCACCACCACCTTCTCAAGGGCAACTAGGGATGGGCAATAAATGCCGGCCTTGTCAGCGACGCCCACATCTCAGGAATGAATTTTAAAATACCTTCATTGCTGACTGGCCTGTTGCCACTTATTGTCTTGTCTCATACGTGAATGACGACTATTTAGGTCAAGCACTGAAAGGCTTCTGGCACCCATGAGATTGCACCCCAGTAAGGAGACATTGCCTTTAGAAAGAGCGGTGTTAAGGGGAAACTCATAAGGGAAAACAAGCAAAGATGAACTCGGGGGGATGTCAGTGGTTTTATCATTTCAACTGTGTCTGTGAATTGAGCTCCATCACACTTTCAGGGACAGGCATTAAAGCAGAGAGGCAAGTCGCCCTCATTTTCTGTGTTTATGGGGGATGGGGACTCATTTCACAATGTCACTGAAAATTCACTTTTAAAATTTATAAATGATCCATTATTTCTGTGAAATGTAACGATTTTACCATGAAAATCACTCTCAAAACATGAAAGTAGCAACTTTAGTAATATCTCAATCAAAAATGATTGGGTGAGGTTGAGGTCAGGACAAAGTCACTGTTCCTAATGCAGCTTTTATATTACTGTGCTACACCCTGAGGGTCCCACTGCTGTGGAATCTGCCCTGTTTACATTACAGGGCAAATTCCAGAACAACAGGCAAACAATTGTTAAAATTGCAGCTCTCAACTTTATTTGCTGGTTACCAGCCTTCCCTGGCAACTGGGGGAGCTCCACACTGGTGGGAAGAATAGTCAGCCTGCGAGTAGCCAGGATAAGATGACCGTTTCTGTCTCCAGAGGCAGCATTTGCATCGCCACCACGCGTCCTCCGTTCCTCACCTGACGTCCAACAGGATCACTGGATACCGATCAGGTGCGGGAACCCTAGCCCAGGGCTGCTGAGGCCAATTGTCACACCGCAAATCATTATCATAGCTTGTCGCTCCAAAACCGCAGGCCCTGAAGAGGGCCGTTTGTGCTGACGTCTACGTCTTCTGTCGCGGTCTCGGTGCGCGGTGTCGGATTTGGTCACTCTCATTGCAGTGGGTTCACGACGTAAACGTATCTCACTCAACCTTACAATATGGGTGGAAGTTGCATATTAAAAGAAAGAAAGACTTGTATTTATATAGCCTTTCACAACCTCACGAAGTCCCAAAGTGCTTTTGAAGTGTAGTCACTGTTGTAATGTGGGAAATGCAGCAATCAATTTGCACACAGCAAGCTCCCACAAACAGCAATGTGATAATAACCAGATAATCTGTTTTTAGTGATGTCGATTGCGGGATAAATATTGGCTAGCACACCGGGGATAACTCCCCCCTGCTCTTCTTCGAAATAGTACCTGTCATGAATCTTACCATTCATGTAGAAATGACTCATGTGATAACACTGGGCGGCCAGCTGGTGGCGCCGTCCAAGGAGTATAAATACTCGGGCGTGGGCCCAGCTTGCTCAGGACGTTTTTGTAACCAGGAACTAGTGATGTAACTAGAATCTCATGGTTGTGAAACAGTTGATTAAAGCCTTGTTTTATACTCCACCAAGTGCTTAGTGAGTTTTCTTACGTCAAGTGCCATGGAATCTTTTACATCCACCTGAGAGAGCAGACGGGGCCTCGGTTTAATGTCTCAGTGACAGTGCAGCATTCCCTCAGTACTGCACTGGGAGTGTCAGCCTGGATTACATGCTCAGGTCTCTGGAGTGGGACTCGAACCCACGACCTTCTGACTCATGCTGTTAAGGTTTGTAAAGACCAGCATTCTGTATGGACAAGCTCACACATGAGCAGAATAATATGGCACTCCCTGAGGTTGGCAGCAAAACCACCTTGCGAGGTGGTGGTCTGTGTCTCTGGAAGCCACCTCATTATTGTTACAGCACTGCCTCCACAAGAGCGTCGATGAGCTATTTGTCCATGGAAGGGATGAGAGCTGTGCCCAATCCTGGCTTCATATGATGTCCATGCACATGCACTGCGTCAGTAGATACTGATTAGGATTGGAAACCTTGTCTGATTTTTACCCCAGGAGCATGGAGGATATTATGGGGATTGTACTGCCAGTTGAGATCCACTAACTCTGCATGAAACAGAGTTAGAACTTAGGACCTACTGGCCTGTGTGACATCGTGCTATACCGATCAGTGCCACTACCCACAAGGTCATCTTTGAGCCAGTAGAGTAACAATTTCATGTGCCAACACGCTAGCTCAAATGACCACAGCACTCTGGGTTTCCAGTCTGCTTTGCTGGGTTAATCACCATTGTGGCTGTAATATATAATAATGATAATATTTATATGAAGAAGGATAGCGGAGAAGAAAGAAAGAACACAGTAAAGAGCCAGAAATACAAAGAAGACAATTAAAAGATGGAAAATTAAGAGGATAATTAAAAAGCAAAAAATTAAAGCAAATGAAAGCTTTCGAAAAAGATTTCAAATTACATCGAAAAAAGTTCAGAAGAAATGTAGAGAAAAAAAGAAACCTTTGAAAAGCGTACATGATGGCTCAGTTGATAAGCACACAGGCTAGTCTGTACTGAGCCACACAGACCAGGAAGGCCCCAGGTTCAGTCCCAGTTTGCGCTGTGTTGGTTGAACTCAGCCAGCGTGGCCTTAGTGTTGCTCAGTTAGGAAGGGAGAAAAATCAGCCAAGCTTCTTGCTCAGGATCGCTATGTAGTGACCCCTGCCAGAAAGTGAACTGTGTAGATGTCAGGTATTGAGTAAGAACAGAATCAGACTCAACGGTGACGCCCACACAGAGAAATAAGAACATAGGAATTGCAAGATGAAAAAAGATGAAGGTCCATCTCGTTCACCTTCTACCATCCTGGTAGTCGCATGATCCAACAATAATGTTGACTAATCACAGCAATCAATCTCCATCAATGAGTCTACAGCAGACCCAGACATGAGCTGAGGTAAACCCCCAGTGGTGGAGAGCTTTGGGAACCACAGGTTCAAAGTCACCTGTTCCTCCCAAGTACGCTGCACTCACCACACATCATGTCTCAAATCACATACTGGATCCCAAAATGTTATTTTCTGAAAGGAAATCTACATAATTTGAATGAATCAACACTATCTGCTTCCACCGTCGCCCTAGGGAGCCTGTTCCATAGATTCACCACTCGCTCATTGAAATATTCGTTTTCAATTTACTTCAAGCGCAGGTCGTGTCCTCTGGGTCTACTGTTCTGGACACGGTGAGACAGCGCGTCATGGTCGACATTATCTAGTCCCTTTAGAATCCTAAATACAGCAATCATATCACCTCTCAGCCTTCTCTATTCCAGTGAGATTATGCCCAAATGCATTATCGCTCCTCATAATCCAATCCCTCCTTCCCCTCAATCATTCTGTCAACACTCACTGAAATGGCTCCCACGTGAAGAATGGCCACTTGCGCAGCTACTGGAGCCCAGCTGACACCTGTGAAGCAATGCCCTAGCATTCTTCTGCCCTCTTCTCTCCCGACTCATGACGGATATAGTTTCATGGGCGGCAGCTGGACCTCGGCTTCCTCGCTCAAGGTGGCTATTCCTCATGTGTGAGGCTGGCCAGTGAGTCAGGAGGCTATTTGAATGTGGGGCATATCACAGGCTGTCTGTACAATGTGAAGATCATACGATAGCACAGTGGAGCAGAACCTTTTCATGCTACAAATTCCTGATAAACTGGCACCTAAAATCAGTTGAGGATGGGGGTGCCAATGTACGTGGTAATTCAGCTGCCAGCCAGCAGAGGGAAGCCTCTGCATTGATTCAAGACGTTACTGCTGCAATGCTGCAATTTTGAGGTGGGAGTAGTTTAATCTGGGACCAGCAGAGAGAGACATTTGCCACCATGTGGTAATGTAAATGGTTCACTGAGGCAGTGCACCAATCCAGTGCAAATTTAGTTTACATCCAGATATTATTTCAACATTTGGTAGCGAAAATCAAATGAGTATTATGTGGTTACAAAAGTAGAAACCATGATGTCACTATTTACTTTCGGATATGTTAAATTACTGGTTCGTCTGTGAATAATGGGAATAATAAACATATTAAACCCTTTCCCTGTTGGATACGTCCACTTAACAAGCAGCACACTCAAACAGTCGGCTGCATATCCTGCATGGGTCAAAGGTTGCCAATGGAACTGCCTCGGTTAAAAATACCAATACACAAATAAATTTGGCTGGCAGAATTTAAACATCTTAAAAAGTTAATCAGCAAAAAATATGGGGGCAATTTCTATGTCGCTCCACCCATCACTTACACTTACAAACAGGGGGGGGAACGGGACCAGAATGACATGGTTGGTGGTAGCATTAACTTATCGCCAAGTTGCCATCCATCCCAATTTTTGGGCGAACCTCCATTCTGGTGACCGGTGCTCCCATCGGAAACATGCAAAGCAGGGGGTCGGATGAGACATTTCACACTCCTGTTCACCAACCATGAGCGGAACAAGTCAGGAGGCGGCCATTTCCAGCAATAGTTAAAGGGATCGGCACCCCCTCCACCACCGGCGCACCGTGGCTGCAGTGTGCACCATCTACAAGATGCACTGCAGCAACTCGCCAAGGCTTCTTCGGCAGCACCTCCCAAACCCACAACCTCTTCCACCTAGAAGGACAAGGGCAGCAGGCGCATGGGAACACCACCACCTCCAAGTTCCCCTCCAAGTCACACACCATCCTGACTTGGAAATATATCGGCCGATCCTTCATCGTCGCTGGGTCAAAATGCTGGAACTCCCTCCCTAACAGCACTGTGGGAGCACCTTCACCACACGGACTGCAGCGGTTCAAGAAGGTGGCTCACCACCACCTTCTCAAGGGCAATTAGGGATGGGCAATAAATGCTGGCCTTGCCAGTGACGCCCAGATCCCGAGAATGAACTTTTAAAGAAGAGCCTCATCTACAGTTAGCGAAAGCAGCGTGGAGGTTTGGGAGACATTTTTATGGCAGTTGCTTGTGGGCTTTGAATCTTAAAGGCTTTCTTTAATATATTTGCTGCTGCAGCTCAACTAGGGATGGCCACATGGTCCAAGGTAGACTGCAGAGTGGAAATGCCATGTGGGTGAACTCTACACATGCTGGACATGGACTCCTCTGTACTCTGACATTGTGCTCAACGTCTTTGGCAAGCCTTCCAATATCTCATATAATCGTTGCTGTGCCTCATGCATTTATCTTTCTGTGGCTAGTCTTCGGGGCTCCACATTGCTTTCCTGTTCAGCAGAGCTGGGAAAGGAACCTGCCACCATTATGTGTTCACTTGTGCTGTGTGTTTCATCAGATGCAAGCCCCTCTAACTCACTATCTATCCCATGTGGGGAGGGAATCTCTGCGCTGAATTAGGGCGCCACTGAAAGGCTGGACAGTAGCCTTGCTAATATCCCGAGAATGAATTTTTAAAAAGGTGCTGTACACATGTTCCTTGTTGCTCTAAAGCGCTGCTTCTTTTCATTCCTGATGCTACTACCCTTCCCTTAAAGGTGCTGCAGCAGGCCCTTCACATTCGGCAACCGCACCTGATTTTCATAGAAACATAGAAGATAGGAGCAGGAGTAGGCCATTCGGCCCCTCGAGCCTGCTCCGCCATTCAACGAGATCATGGCTGATCATCCAAACTCAGTACCCTGTCCCTGCTTTCTCCCCATATCCCTTGATCCCTTTAGCCTTAAGAAATATATCGAACTCCTTCTTGAATATATTTAATGAATTGGCCTCAACTGCCTTCTGTGGTAGAGAATTCCACAGGTTCACCACTCTCTGGGTGAAGAAATTCCTCCTCATCTCTGTCCTAAATGGCTTACCCCTTATCTTTAGACTGTGACCCCCTGGTTCTGGACTCCCCGACCATCGGGAACATCCTTCCTGCATCTAGTCTGTCCAGTCCTGTTAGAATTTTATAAGTTTCAATGAGATCCCCTCTCATTCTTCTAAACTCCAGCGAATATAAGCCTAATCCACCTCCAGATCAACGTGCTGCCTATTGGGAAGCACATTTTGCCCTGGCAGCTCGCTAACAGCATTGTAATGAGGAGCCGGGACCAAAATAGACCGGGTCCTACGCTGACACCTCAGGGCAACCACCACGTACGGCCCACCCACCTGAATAACACTCAAAACAAAAACTGCCCCCCCCAATATTTTTTTAAGTTGCTGCAGACCTCGAGAGTAGGAATAAAAATAGTATATTCGACAGACCACACACTTTCTGCCAATGATGATCTCAGATTCATATTGGCACATTCTGCCTGCAGCACTTGGTATTAATATGTATCTTCAGTTCCTGTCAACTGAAATTAGAGTGCAACCTCTTAAATAACGTAGCCTGACCCAAATATTTGGATATAATTCATGTTTTATTTAAGCGTTTACTGTCATCTGATGTTTTTGCAGATCGGTGGCATATGTGCAGGCAAGGTTAGAACTCAGAAGGACACTAAAATATTCATGACAAAGATTTGGTACTAAAATATTGGAGGGAATTTTAACAGAGAGCAGGATCCATGCAGGCGGCGCGCACTCGAACGATGTCATCAGCACGAGGCCCGGCCGATTTTAACAGCCGGAACTCATTATATGATTGGCAGGCGTGCCTGAAAGCCGGCAGGGTCAACCTGCCCTGGCAGCAGCCGAGGAGCTACAGTCTGCCGCCGGAACCTCACTGGCTCGAGCTCCCAGAAGTTACCAGCCAAAAGCATCTCAAAGGTCCCAACATGATCCACATCAGCCTATCACCAGCTCTGTTGAATCCACCAGAGCAGCATTTCATAGAAGTAGCAGAGTGAACAAACCTTCTTTTAAAAAAAGACACTAGGAGTTGACACTTGGGTGTTTAATGATTTGAAGCAAATGATTGTGTTTATTCCAACTCTTTGCTTTCTGTCTGCCAACCAGTTCTCTATCCAAGTCAATGGCCCAGAAATTCGTGTCGGGGGCTTCCCGCGGGTGCAAGCCCCCGACCTACACTTACATAGCACGCCGACAGTTGAGGCCTGGGCCTGCGTGGACCTTGATCACTTGGCACTTTGGCCTGCAGTGTGTTTGTAGAGCAGCTTATTAATCTGCCTTGTCAGTGAGTCCTTGATGTAAAAGTTGCCTGAATGGTTTCAATGTTACGCCATGCACGATTAAAGGAGTGGTGACTGAGGTTACCAGGACTGTTAATGCAAAGGGGCTTGGTTTCCATTTTCAGAGGGGGGGATTGATCAGGTTACCTGAAGGGTTGAGCTATTAATTCATCCTTTCCATTTCTGGCTGCAAGGCATTGCGGTGGATCTCCTTCCTCTGCTTCTCCCTCGCCTTTCTCCATCTGATCCTCGTCAGATGATGAGTCTTCCTGTAGATTTACCTCCTCCAGCTGGAATCCTCTCTGTATATAGCAATATTGCGTAAGATGCAGCAGGCCACAATGATGCAGGAGACTTTGGGCAGGATTTTCATTGGGCCGTGGAGGCGGGATTGGGGGCGTGTAGGGGGTTAAAATCCCGAAATCGGGGGGCACGAACCCATCCCGCCCCCAACCCGCCTCCATGCCAGTTTCAAAGGAGGCGGGTACCCGACCCGCACTGGGACCCACCTCCCCGAGGCGGGAAGGGGATTCGTGCCAATTAACTGCCTGTTAACAGGTAGTTAACAGGCAGTTTTTAGCCTAATCCCTATTTTTAATGTTGAAGTGTGGGATTCCCGACGGCTCCAAACCACGCCAAGTTAGAGGAGGCGGGCCGTCGGGATGAATGGCTTGGAGGGGTCGAGATGTCCGGTGTTCAGGTGAGTGATGGGTGCATGAGTGCAAAGGTAAGTGTGTTTGGTGTGTGTAAAGTGTTTAAAGAAGTTTTACATACCTTTACTTATCTTTACAGCCTTCCTTCCTTCAGGTCTCGGGAGTCCCTCATCTCACCGGCACAGAAAGCAGAATGGCTGCGAGCTGTCAAAAATTGCAGCATTCAGCTTTCTGTTCCGGGGAGATCTCTAAATCAGCCTGAGAGGAAGGAATTAACTTAGAGTACAGATTGTCAATGTTTGACAGCTTCAAACAGCTGTCAAACGCTGATATTTCATCTGTCAAGGACTCTTGACAGATGAAATTTCAGTCTGTGACGTCACCTGTTGCCGGGTGGCCCTTAATTGGCCTGCTTAGCCCGCTGGGCGGGCTCAACAAGGTCAATTAAGGGAAAATCGCGCGGATTGGCCGGACATCGAAGTAGGCGGGTCAAAAACCCGAAAGGGGAAGTCCCGCCTTCTTCCCGACAGGTTCGGGAAAATCTACCCCATTGTTTCTAAAAGAGTTCCCTTGGAACCTAGTCCAGAGACCATTGGTTTCAGGAAACATATTCAAGACGTGGCCAAGGGGTGCAAAGAGTTCAAAAAGAGCATTGGATTTTCAAAACAATTTAAAACAGCCTAGGGGTTGTTAGATTGGCTTGGGAAAGAGAGAACTTGATGCTCCTATAGATGCTCTTTCTCGGAAAGCAGCATGAAATAACTTGCCCATAAATTGTGCCAATGTGTACTTGAGATTGATTACATTGAAGATTCTGCGTAAACACATCTAACCTCAGCCAGAATATTTTGAGTGAAGATTATGCCAAATGATATGCTAGGGATGTGCTGGTAACACTGTAGCCTATTTGCACACTATAAAGGTCCATTTATGGATGCAGGGGAGTGGTCTTAAAAGAGAGTGAGATTATCTAAAACTAGCTGTTTTTCCTCCTCCCCAATCTAGGGGCACTGAAGCCAATCATAACACCCTTACTGCTACATTGGCTGAGATCAGCTAGATGAGGGATTGAACCTAGCATCTTAATTTGTATGCCTCAGTATTATACTGGGCAGTGCAGCTGGCCATTGAGGCAGAAAGGCCAGCTGACTATTTGTGCTCTAATAAGCATCTTGGAGGAGTGAATGTGATTGCAAAAGGATAAACACAGGTTGCAATTTTTTGATAGCCACCGGGAAAACAGTTGATTTTACAGGACCAGAAGAGCTATATTGCAGCAACTGATCAATCTATTACTAGATGTTTCAACGTTCAAGTATAAAAATAAACTAGACATATATGGGAGGATATGATGGTCTGTTTGGAGTCTGAAAGGAATGGCGCTCTTATTAGACATCAGTTGGACATAATGTTAGTACAATGGAAGGAATGGGGTCGATAATCCAACAGCGACTGAGATAAGGGTTGAGTGCCTGTGACTGAGGGACACACTGGAAGGCAACACTTACACTTAGGAACTTGAGGAAGGTGATTATAGATTATTTGACAGTACACTTTGATAGGATTAGATGTAAATATAGTCCTTCCGAATTATTGTACTGTTCTTTTGAAACTGTGCCATGCTGTAATGTAAATCAATAAAACATTTCAATTCGTGCAAAAAAAAGATTTGTGTTGAGCCGATTTGGATTTATCCAAATTTGCTTGGTTTATATTTCAGGGATTACCTCTGTCTGTTCCTGGAAAATGGATTGACAGGTTTTGTAACAGAAATCTCATGAAGTTGCTGATAAAATAGATCATTGGGTGGTCTGAATCCAAACTCGTACCACTTACTACAGGAAACTTTCGATTTACCGGCACCTAAATAACCGGAAATCTCGGTTAACCGGCAAAATTCAGGAGTAGGCTTTACTTCATATTGTACTTGCCTTCCTCCACATTTGTTGCTGTACAAGGGTGTGGCTGCAGCTGTTGCTAAGCTACAGAGACACTTGAAACTTGAGGCCATTGTTCTACAGTCAGGGTTTGTTGCTTTATACGGAGCTCTCAGCTCCGTATCTTTTACTATAGCGTTCGGTTATCCGGAATTTTTGATGAACCGGCACCACGTCGGTCCCGTCCGTGCCGGATAAAAAAACGTTTCCGGTATCAGAGATTAGAATCTGAACTCTCTGCACTCAGCCCAAGTTACTGCATTTCCAAGATTGCCAAGTTCAAGAAATGACTTTCACTGAGGTATCTGCGAGTCACATCAGATGCTTCCAGTTTCGAAGCACTTGTAGTAACCCCGACCGAACAGTGTGTGTGATACAGAGAAAAGGATCAGGTGTGTAAAACCCTTGCTTAGCACAAAGTGTCATTGCAATGTCATTGGACGCCAGCACGAGTTCTCGAATGGGACTGTTCCTCAGCTTTTTGGAATGCTGTGAAGTGCAACTAAAAAGGGTTTACCATACTGGGCAAAAATTGCACTCATAAAACGCAAGTTTCTTTAAAAAAAATTAACTCCAGAACATACATGTACATATACATCAAATGAAGAATTCTGCACACAAGGTAGTCGAATACAATGTTTATTCCACTCATGAAAGAGACACATACAATTAATGAGTGACATCCTGTCTCCTTTATTCTTGGACTAAACATGGTATTCCACAACCTGATATACGGTATCCCCTATATATGTTTTTTCAAAGCAGAAGTAACATTATCTTTCCCCAATGTTCTCTCCTCCTCTCCTGAAGCTATTGCCTCATGCTGGGATCGGTTCCACCGGTGTCCTCCCATACCTCACCCAAGTGAATATTCATGTGTAAGCTCAGAAAGTTAGTGCTCACGGGCTATTCAGCCACAAGCCTGATCCTGACAGGCACAGGTATTTTCCAACAGGATAGTGACCAGGAGTGAGAATCCTGGCTGATTTTTTTCTCCTTCCCTAGCCCTGAAGACACCGAGGTGAATTGCAGTAGGGAATGCTCTTCTGGAGGTTGAGGCTAAGGCATATTGTGGGAGACAATTTTGCATTGCAGCTGGCTGTCCTAGAACTGTCCAGGAAACGCTTGCTCAACTGTCTAATTCCCCAGCAATGACCTTCCTTACCTTGACAAGCACTTGAAAAATTTAACACAAAAATCAGAAGGAATGGCCACTGTATTTGCCACAGGAAGTGATGCAAATTAACTTCCTTCACACAGCTCTGGCAAAACGGGAAAATGCTTCTACTGTCATCACGAAAAGTGAGCTACAGACTGATTCTGAACATAAGAAATCGGAGCAGGAATAGGCCACTTGGCCCCTCGAGCCTGCTCCGCCATTCAATAAGATCATGGCTGATCTTGGGCTCAAAGCCACTTCCCCGCCCGCTCCCCATAACCCTTCACTCCCTTATCTTGCAAAAATCTGTCTATCTCCACTTTAAATGTATTTAATGACCCAGCCTCCACGGCTCTCTGGGGCAGAGAATTCCACAGATTTACGACCCTCTGAGAGAAGAAATTCCTCCTCATCTCAGTTCTAAAATGGCCGACCCTTTATTCTGAAACTATGCCCCCGAGTTCTAGATTTCCCCACGAGGGGAAACATCCTCTCTGCATCTACCTTGTCGAGCCAGTGGATAGCTCAAGAATGCAACAGAGAGAGAAAAATTAAGTGATCTAAATTACAGGTCAGAATTACTTTTAATTTTCAATGCTGAATTATTACAAAGTAAATGTTTCCCTTGTTGTATGCTCTAAGTTGTCATTTTTGTTTGTGGTTTTTGGAACACAAGAAAGTGGATTGGAGCTTTAGGGAGCAGAAGTCCCAGGTTCAAACCCTGATCTATATGGAGTTGGCTGATCTCCGCCAGGGTTGCAGTAGGGAGCTACAATTGGTCTCAGGATCTTTACACTAGGGAGGGTGAAAAACAAAGTTGGAACCAAGGCGGGTAGATGGGAGTTAAGATACAGATCAGCCATGATCTAATTGAATGGCGGAACAGGCTCAAGGGGCTGAATGGCATTCTCCTGTTCCTATGTTAGGGTTCCTCCTGATCATCTAAGTGCACATCTGCGGATGTTGGGCGAGGACAGGATTGAGTTTGGCTTGGATGTCCCCATGTTTGAATAGGCTGCCCACATTCTGTCTAGGCTCACACATGAATAATACAGGAAACTTTGGTTCACTGGAGGTTAACTGTCCGGAATGCTCGCGCCACTGGCAAAAATCAGGAGCCGTTTCGTTAGGTTTTTTTTCTTTTCGTTGCTTTTTTTTTTCCAACCAGTCAGGCTCTGCAAGGTCTCGCTGAAGCTGTTGCTAAGCTACAGAGATGCTTGCAAGGTACGGCCGACTGTTTAGAAGCTGTAGCAACAGGGTTTGTTGCCAGATACGGAGCTCAAAATCTCCGTATGTTTCAACATTGGCGCTGGTTTGTCCGGCAGTTTTGATGGGACGGCAACAGCTCGGTCCCGTCGGTGGCGGATAGCACAAAGTTTCCTGTAGTCACCTGGACAAGATATCAGAGGGTGGAAGGCATCCTTGGAATTTTTTCCCGAACATGTAGTCATGGTTCCAGAAGGGGAGAGGAGGGGGGTTGGGGGGGGTGGAAACAGAAGAAATCATGGAACAAGATCAAGTCTGCTCCTGCCACAGGCCAGGTATAATCTACCAACCATGGACTCTACCCTTTACTAAATTTATTTGATCATTGGAGGGGAGAGTTTTGCAGAATTTCTCCCCGACTCCCCCAAAGATAGGCAAACAAAATTCCACAACCTCTATCTCCACTATTCAAACCTGCCCAGTTACTTTCCTCAGATAGTGCTTCCATGGTCCCAGCAGTGCAGTTGGTCTTGTTTTGGTCCATGCACGATGGTCAAAGGGTTAAACTGAAGCAACGGTGAGAAGTGGAATACAGAATGGTACAGGACCTGGGGTCTTAGTTTTGTGTGTGCAATAACATGTAATAAGGGGCACAAAGAGCCTCTCTGGAGATGAGGCAGCCCTCAAACACAGACAGCAGTGTGCAAACAAACCCATTGGAAAGATACAAGGAACCCAACAAAAGGAAATCCGAGGTTTGGGTTACTCATTAACTGGAGGGATTGCATTTTATTGATAAGTGGTAACTTTCCAGCTGGCAGCATTGGGAGAAGCTGGCTGCTCTCTGCACAGAAACACTATGCTGTTTGCCAGCAGCAAGCAGTTGGTTAATGTTTTCCAAGAAAATCTGTGCCCTATCTAAACAGCATAGTCAAGGTGCAGGTGTGCGCCAGGAGGTCAGTCTGATTTCATAGGTGTAAAAAAGCAGTAAAGCACGTACAAACTCAGTTAAAAGCATCAGTAAACAGCTATAACCTTAGAGAGAGAGGCACACAATGAGAGAGAGGGAGAAACAGAGTGAGACAAAGGGAGAGACACACAATAGTGAAAAATTTGTTCTGTAACTACAGCTATTTTAAATAAAAATGAAGCGCATTTATTTCAGCGTGATTTCATAGTAAAAGCTCCCAGCTCCTCATACTGATTTTTAACCATCTGCAATGCAAATAGATTCTGAATAGGCCGATGTAATCAGATTCTCTGCTCCACTCCTGCCTTGAGGTTTACAACACCGCATGCAAAAGATAATCTAATGTATGTATGGACCAGTTCACAGCTAGGTTATAGTGCAATCTGCAGGTTAATTGAATTTGATTCAGATTAAAACTATTGGACATTAATTAAATTCCCCAGACGATAAGTGAGAGAGATTTAGGGAGCAAAAACAAGACGAGATGGGGAAAAGTGACCAAACAAATGCAGAAAAAAGACAGATGTAAAGAAAATGATATGGAGATATAGACAGAGGAAATTATATAGAATAAAAATAGAGTGAAAAATATATATAATATGGGTAGACACATATAAAGACAAATACAGGGAAAGAGAATGAAACATAGAAGTGAGAGTGAAACATGGAGAGTGCGCGAGAGAGAGAGAGAGAGAGAGAGAGGAAAAAAGAGGGGGAGAGCACAAGGTTAAACATATAGATAGATACGCAGAGGAAACAAATATATAGACACACATATGGAAAAAGAGACAAAGGTAGATACAAGGAGACAGCAAGTGAGAGCAACACCATCTGACCCAACTCCTGTTAAAGTGGCTACGGAGACACAAAATTCAAAAGGGTCAGAGAGACTTTAGTTCCATAAAAACAAACAAAATTAAATTAACAAAACATTATAACATACTTTGATCATTGCTATTAGAAATACTGCAACATAATTCTATTAATATTGACTTTTTATCCCAAAAAATTATATTACAATTCAGAAGTATAAAAATAAACTTTATAATAATTCCCCAAACTGGTTTGTTTTTGACCAAGATTACATTAACCACGCAACATATTTAAAGTATACACATTCAGAGGGACAATTAAAAGTTATATATGTGACGTAGAAAAATATATTCTGGATGTATATTTACTGACACATAAAATAAATTCTATCCCTGGGGAGCAGAGTTCCCTTGTACAGAATTAGAAGTCCGCAATGCCACTTAAAGCTGAAGACCATGTAGGTACTTATGTGGATGGACCTGGTGTATCACAGATACACAAAGGTTGTATCTCCATCCACCATCCACAACCTCCCTCCGGCAATGCCGGCCTGCTCCTGCAACTCTTCATAAAGAGTGAAACTTTTCTCTGTCCAGAACGTTCTCTCCTAAGCTGAAGAGAAACCTGGAGTACCAATGGATGCCGTTCTCCTGTGTGGCATTGCCATGCCTAGAGTGGAGGGATGGTAGCAAATAAGTCAATGAGTGAAAGAGTCTGAGAGGTGCAAACGCCAGGTGTGCCCAGTGGTGCTTCTCTATCACAGCGTAACAAGATGCCAGTACATTATTCACTAACAGTGTGCCGTGAGATGTCAGTGGCGCATAGGCACCAATGTCCTCCTCCGCATAGATTGCGTTAATCCTAGATGAACGCAGACGGCTTGAGCCAACCTCCCTTACAAGGACGAACTGACCTGTCCGCACTCTGCTAGCAAACGTCGGCCTAAAGTTCTCCATTCTATCAGTGTTATTATCGGAAACAAAGAGGAGGTGTGCTGCTGTGAGTTCCAGTCGCTGGCGGGGATCCTCGGTCTCCAGCACGGTGAAAGAGATCCTTAGCTCTTCTTCTTTGTCCAAAAAGAGCAGGACTTGACTGGGGACCACCTTGCCGGCCGCATCCACTGTTAGGACCCAGTCCCCAGGATTCAGCTCCGACACAGCCCGGGTCTGCCCATTTTCCAGTGTTACCATGGCTTTAGAAGGGAAACAGCCACCTGTTTTGGTGGCCAGTGAATTATCTGTAAGATAAAGAGTCAGAGATTAGACACCCAGCACTTAACTCACTAAATTAGGTTCTCCAGCTCAATGACAAAAAAAAATTTAAACCCTGACAAAAAAAATTTTAAACCCTAACAATTCAAGAGTCTCTTATTGAAACCGTAATACTTAACCTCAGTAACCCTGGGCTGTGGAGAAATAAAAAAAAAATTAGCCAAGGTTGCCATTCCCGATTGCTATCCAGTGACCCTTCTGGAAAGGGCACGTGTGTGGACATGATCAGGCTGTGCTGCCCGTCACAGTCAAATAGCTGGAGCAATACTCACTTGTCTGGACTTGTACGTCAAGACCACCTATTTAGGGGAGGTATTGGGAGGGTTGCCAGCATGAGATTGTATCTTCAGCAGGGGAAAAGGGGTAGGAAATGACAAAAAAATAAAATAAACTTAAATGAAAAAAAGGTTGTCCAACAGAGACAGAGAGCATCCTCAAGTGGTTGAAACCAATGAACCGAAAACATGATTTCTAGCTCAGCATGGTCGCAACATTCTGCCAGCAGCACAATACATGTTAAAACGGTGCATATCTTCATCACAAACTGAAGGAGCCCATTGAATACTCTTGAGAGATGAAATCAATTTTGTGGGAAACAGGTTATTCACTGAACAGGAACTGACTTTACTAGGTCACCATGAATTAGGTCATTAATGTCAAAATTAGACACAGGAGGGTCTTTTCCTGCTGTTTTGTCGTTGATTTATTGAAAACTTAAAGGTGGCAATCAACCTTCTGCCGTTAAGGCTGCAATGCATGTAGGAAATAGTTAAAATCCATCAACTGGAATGTGCTGGAGGGAAAAAAACAAAATCCTATTTATCCAATTATACCCATTTGCAGGGACATTTTCATCAGGGATTTTTGGGTTGTATGGCAGCGACGTGAAGGACCTCTAGGATTCGAATGCGATGTTTTGATACGAACCGTTCAAAAGTCAATGTTATGTCCTTAATAAAAAATCAACTAATTCAAGAGGCAGGATTAAGAATGACAGCCTTTTGTTTCTGTTTTTGTTCAAGATCTTTCTGGTATCAATGGCTAGACTGGAAGACAATCAGGCAGCATATTGGCACATTTCTGCTGGTACTGCTCTATAACTAGCTGCTTGGAAATGCTTTTTTTTATAAATAATTTTATATAAAGTACGTTCCCACTGATTTTGTTTCCGGCTCTCCTGGACTCAGTGACTCGTGGTGGTAGAGGTGGCAGGAGCCACCCAGCACCTCGCCCAAGGAGCCATTTTCCCCTCCCATAGCTCAGGGATGCAATATTTCAACTATTGCTGTGACTAAGATCAGCTAACAGCAGAGACGAGTGATCGACCTGGTCAGCACCACACTTGGCAGTGGATTTACCCATGGAACCATCCAAAGAGGAAGCTGCTTTTCCATTGGTATTAGGGGGAAATAGGCTAGATCCCGAGACTTTGAAGGAGCTGAATTAGTATACATAGATTAAATGAGAAAACTGCTGAAATGCCTGGGGGTTAATGACTGTTGATGGAATTTCACTCCTGTACCCTATTTCTGCCCTGCATATAGGACTGCTTAATCACGTCTCTGAAACTGTTGGGGCCCATATCCCCTCGAAGGCAATTTCAGCAACAATCTCAACAGTATTTAAAAAGAAAAATGTTTTAAAATGAACACCATGCCACTGAAAATAAAAAGTGCGACAAACGCATTGATATTTTTTACAACCAGTTTTTAAAGAGGGTCAGTGTGATTGTCATATAGAAGTCACGACATCAATCACGATTGCCCAATTTAAACTAGTTTACGATAGTGGATTATGAATTTTTGGGGTCCTGGGTCAAACTCATTTTAGGACGCCTTTGTTAAGGCCTGAAAGCGACCAGATACAAATGAGTGTGTAAAAATCCCACCTTTAATCAAATAAAAAAATACTATTTTTGTTTCTAGGGCACTGGGGCTGTGACTCCAACAATCCCAGGTTAACCTACCACTTCTGGTCAAAATTAAAGTTATTTAAAAGATCACAATCTCATTAACGTCATCTTGGTTGGTACCCTGACTGCTGCTAGCTGTTCAGGCTGTTCAAAGTGGTTAACGAAATCATTAACCAGTGGGGCCTAAATGCTCCAGTAAGATTTTCGCTCTCTTTTGTCTCTTTCTCCTTGCAAAAGCACAAGGCTTCCACTCAGTGGCTCCCCATGATGGATTAGGCAAGATTGGGAACTCATATCCTGTGGAGAGCTACAGGTGGAAACCCATGTCGTGTCACTTTTTTGGTACGATGTGTTACAATTCCGGCATGCAGACCCATTGTTTAAATACAACAGCCCCAATATTTATGGGTAGGCGGGGAGGGAAGCGTGGGTGGGTCAGTGAGAAGCACTCCTGCTCTTCCTGGCCCACAAGCAGTGCTGTAAAGGCACTTACCTGTTCCATCCGGCAGTCCTTGCCTCCCTTCAGCTGCCGGGTTTCCCGAGGTGCAGGAAACCTGCCCTGCCAGTGTTAAAGTGGGAAGAGATGTGGGGGAAAAATTCAGTATCGCCCCGTTTGGGGCGCCATTAGCGGCCGTGCGCAAAGTTTAGCGCCTGGCGCTAATTATCGCCTCCGACGGCAAACTTGGCTTTTATCGCCCCTGGAGGTGATTGGAGCGCTAAATCAGATGCTTCACACCGGTCTTAAGGCGCAAAGGCCGAGGAGCGAGGCGCTACCTCAGAGCGCTGGCGAAGCTCATGTGATGTCAGTCAGCAATGGAACACAGACACACTGGCGCCGGCCAATTCTTAAAGGGGAGGTCTGACGAAAGGTCATCGACCTGAAACGTTAACTCCGTTTCTCTCTTCACAGATGCTGCCTGACCTGATGAGTTTCTCCAGCATTTTCTGTTTTTATCTTAAAGGGGAGGGTCGATCTTGCTCTCCATCCACATCCTGTTCATTGCAGCCTTGAATCTCGGCCTGAAGAGGCCTGTACGTCAAATCTGCTGGAAAGAACAATGGAGAGGCCCAGGGAAAGAGCTCAGAGTGCAGCCCCCACAGTCTCTTCTAAATCGATACAAGGAAGGGCAAATCAAAATGAACCTGCAAAGTGCTGCTCAGTATGCAAAACTCCTTCACACAGCGTTGAATCTCTCCAGAAGTCTCTCTCTCTCTCTCAGAATGCGTGGTGCAAAAATGTCACCAACAAAAAAAGGCAGGAAGCGGTGGCCTTTAAATAGCGCTCCCCCAGTCCCTTTCTGACAGCAAAATGCTCCCCTCAACCTGTCATTGCTAGCGGCAGGCGGTAAGGCAGGGGGCGCCACTCAATATCCGGTCCGGGGCACTACGCACTCAACTGACGTCACGATCTGCCGGCGCAGGAGATCGTGACGGTAGTGTTTAGCGCCGCCGCAAAATGTCTAGTTAATTTCGCGAGTGGCGCAAACATCGCCGCGCCCGGGCGCTAGTTGCTTTGCGCCCCATTAGCGCCCTCTTAAGGCGCTAACGGGAGGCGCAAACAACTGAATTTTCCCCCCATAAAATCTGAGGCACGCAGCTTCATTTAAATCTTTAAATGAGGGACCCACCTCCCGAGAGCGGGTCAGTTGTCCGCCCTCCTCCCATTCCGCCGCCGTTAAAACCATAAGTGGGCGGATTTAAGGTGGGTTGGGTCCCGGTTTGAAATTTTTTATATTTTAACTTCCCACCCTGACCCAAACCCACCCGTTTTGTGGGGTTAAAATTACCCCCAATATCTCTCGACCATGCTCAGGAAAGCTTGCTCGATAATGAGATTCTTTCATTGACCATGTCACAACGTGTGATGTGTAGGGCTCAGCTAGTCTATCCAGTGAGTAGCTGAGCAATGCAAACTAGCAAGGTCCCAGGTTCCAGTGTAGTGTGTGCGCAGTTAGCCGATCTCAGCCAAGGCAGCAGTAGGAGGTGATTCAATTAGCCTCAGCCAGGGTTCTTGCTCCCAACTGCAATCCCCTGAGCCCTGCTGGAAATGTATGTGTATGGATGGCAGGTGAGGATAGGTTTGGGTTCAGCTTTGGTGCCTCCCATAGTTGAATGGGCTTCCACATGAATACTAGCGACTGAGGTGGGATATTGTAGGACCATACCCCATCAAGGAGTTAATCTAGCGACTGAGGTGGGATATTGTAGGACCATACCCCACCAAGGAGTTAATCTCACGACTGAGGTGGGATATTGTAGGACCTTACCCCACCAAGGAGTTAATCTAGCGACTGAGGTGGGATATTGTAGGACCATACCCCACCAAGGAGTTAATCTAGCGACTGAGGTGGGATATTGTAGGACCATACCCCACCAAGGAGTTAATCTCACGACTGAGGTGGGATATTGTAGGACCTTACCTCACCAAGGAGTTAATCTAGCGACTGAGGTGGGATATTGTAGGACCTTACCCCACCAAGGAGTTAATCTAGCGACTGAGGTGGGATATTGTAGGACCATACCCCACCAAGGAGTTAATCCCTTTAGAAAATGTGGGGAGGGAAGAAAAACTTTTTTTTTTTAAGCATAAATCATTCAACCATCATAATTTGTTTACTTATATTTGTACATAATGGAGGTATGAGAGTGCATGTTTATTACAGATTATAAAAGTACAAATTCCCAAATGAAAACCACATCAGCCCAAATAACAAATTTTCATCTCAAGACAGTAAAATACCAAGTTACAGTAAACATTAAAATATGAACACAATAAAAAGTAAATTAAAAAAAATTAAAAACCTAGATATCGTTATGACTCAAGAACAGATCTTCAAATATTTGCCTTGAAGCAATGATCAGAATCTTACCGAGAGATTTAAGGCACCAATAAACATAACTGCTGCTCGCCCTGAAAAGGGGGTCAACCATTTATGACCGTTTCTAAGATTAAAATGTATAAAGGATTGTTACTTAGTACACCAAGTTTTATGACTATATAGCTCTTTAAAACATTCCAATGGTGTGTGAAGCAACCAATGGCTCAGTGGGTAGAAGGACTGCTCAGTGTGGTACTGAGCCATACAGACCAAGTTCACTCCAGATTTAATGTATTGAACTTGTGGCTATCAGCTAGGGTACCAGTTGTGGCACAACAATTGCCCTCAGCAACCGTGGCCTACGGAGGAGGAGAAAAACAACAACTAGGGTTCCCAGTCACCATCCAGTAACGCCTGCTGGAAACACTTGATTTGGGCCTGTTTGCACTGCTGGGCATTGTTGAATCGCTGCCCAACACCAATTGACTGAGCTCACACTTGTGGGAAATACTCACTTTTGGAAGGACACAGAGCTCGAGTCTATTTTTCTTCAGTAAAATTCTCTGTTCCTGTAAGCCTTTCCACCATCTACAAGGCACAAGTCAGGAGTGTGATGGAATACTCTCCACTTGCCTGGATGAGTGCAGCTCCAACAACACTCAAGAAGCTCGACACCATCCAGGACAAAGCAGCCCGCTTGATTGGCACCCCATCCACCACCTTAAACATTCACTCCCTCCACCACCGGCGTACCGTGGCTGCAGTGTGTACCATCTACAAGATGCACTGCCGAAACTCGCCAAGGCTTCTTCGGCAGCACCTCCCAAACCCGCGACCTCTTCCACCTAGAAGGACAAGGGCAGCAGGTGCAGGGGAACACCACCCCCTCCAAGTTCCCCTCCAAGTCACACACCATCCTGACTTAGTAGTATATTGCTGATCCTTCATCGTTGCTGGGTCAAAATCCTGGAACTCCCTCCCTAACAGCACTGTGGGAGTATCTTCACCACACGGACTGCAGCGGTTCAAGGCGGCGGCTCACCACCACCTTCTCAAGAGCAATTAGGAATGGGCAATAAATGCTGGCCTTGCCAGAGACGCCCACATCCCATAAACAAATTTAAAAAAAAATCCTGCTTGCCCTTTATAAGCTAGGCCCTAGTGCCAGTGTCTTAAACAACTCCACTTCATATCAAGTGAAGTAGAATTACATGGCAAAATTGGACGGCCATAATGTCGATAACCAAAAATTAAAAACTTCAGGGGAAAAAAAAATCCAACAGAAATGTAACCACTAAAAGATTATTTATTATAAAATATGAACAATGCCTGGAAGCCTGTAATACACTCACGGGTTTTTGAAAACTGTATAAAGTGCTTGAGGCTCACTCTTGTGGTTCAGGACGTCAGCTTTGTAGCCTTCTCAGCCGTTACTTATATGTTCTATATACTGTAATGTCTTCCATCTTTCGCTAATAAATACCGTTTAAGATCAGGCCTGATGTATTCCCGGAAAGGATCCTTTGCGCAAATCTGTCCCTATCTCCAATCTTTGTAAGTTGCCAACCTAAGAACATCGTAACAACTTCGGTCCCTATATATTATCTTCAAAGCTGGCTTTTGGATTAGCGCCAGCTGACTGGATGACCCAGATGTTAAGACTGAAATGCAAAACCTGGCAAGCACATGCCACACAAGGTCTGATCAGCCTTCTGTAAAAGAACAAATCATCAGTACTAAGAGCGGTCCTTTTAAGATGCTCAAATAAATACAATCTCTTCCAACCCTTTCCACATATGCATGATCTACGAGGACATCCCATTTCAGGTCATTGATGCTGTAATGTCAAACAGTAAAAGCAGTGCAGGTTGTACGCAGTCTGCAACTACCGCTTAAAAAAAAATTGGCACTGCCAATAATCAACTGTAGATTCTTGTTTGGAAAATGTAGTGGTTTTGTCACAATCTTCGACTAGGACGTTCTCATGTATTAACTGCATGGAAGGGCATGTACCAGCGCAACCTGCCATGACATTGCCAGTGACAAGGACACAAAGCAGAATAAACCCACCCCATGAACACATATATGGAAGCAATTTCAACACTGTAATCTTATTTTAGGGTCAGATTATGGTTGCAAACTCCAGGGGGGAAAAATTCAGTATCGCCCCGTTTGGGGCGCCATTATCGGCCGTGCGCAAAGTTTAGCGCCTGGCGCTAATTATTGCCTCCGACAGCAAACTTGGCTTTTATCGCCCCTGGAGGTGATTGGAGCGCTAAATCAGGCGCTTCACACCTGTCTTAAGGCGCAAAGGCCGAGGAGTGAGGCGCTACCTCAGAGTGCTGGCGAAGCAAGGAAGGGCAAATCAAAATCAACCTGCAAAGTGCTGCTCAGTGCTCAAAACTCCTTCACACAGCGTTGAATCTCTCCAGAAGTCTCTCTCTCTCTCTCTCTGAATGCGTGGTGCAAAAATGTCACCGACAAAAAAAGGCAGGAAGCGGTCGCCTTTAAATAGCGCTCCCCTAGTCCCTTCCTGACAGCATAACGCTCCCCTCAACCTGTCGTTGCTAGCGGCAGGCGGTAAGGCAGGGGGCGCCACGCAATATCCGGTCCGGGGCGCTAACAGGGCGTTGCACACTCGACTGACGTCACAATCTGCCGGCGCAGGAGATCGTGGCGGTAGTGTTTAGCGCCGCCGCAAAATGTCTCGTTAATTTCGCAAGCGGTGTAAACATCACCACGCCCGGGCGCTAGTTGCTTTGCGCCCCACTTGGCACCCTCTTAAGGTGCTAACAGGAGGCGCAAACAACTGAATTTTTCCCCCCACAAGTTTAACGCTCCTGGTGTGTGCCATTGTTTGACCTTCAACGATATCACTGCTTTGCAACCACTCCTGGATATCGATTGCTGAATATTTACTGGATACAGAAATTTCCTGTAATCAACAAAAGGTAAGAATTCGGTGAACCTGCACCAATGACATCACAAATCCCTCGAAATCCTCCATGAACATCACTCTCAACTGCTCTCATCACCACAGGAACCTGCAAAGGACTAAAAAAAGTTTCTGATTGTCACACGGCGGGGCTTACCACTGGCAGAAAGTTCCACAGCTCCCATTTCCCATTCTCAATAGTAAAGGAGTGATTTGTATCCAGTACTTTTAATTTTTTTTGCTGGCGATATTCAAAGCATGCTTTCCTTCCAATTCCTTGCCTTTCTCTCCCCTCCTCTACTAAAGGCACAAACTTCTGCTGGTGAGGTACAGTTCCATTACTGCCTGCAGCCCTTCAGTATCTCGCCCATGCCTTTCTTCACGTGTGAGCCTAGAGTCTCAGCAGGCTTTTCGATTATGGTGGAAAGTGCAACCAAGCTCAATCTGTCCTCACCTGGCAGCTGTGCACACACACTTGCCAGCTGGGGTCACTAGATAGTGCTCAGGTTTGGCAACCCTGGGGAATTAATGCTCTCCTTAGGCTCAGGGCACTAAGCCAAAACGTTGGGCTGGATTTTCAGTGTGCCGTGAGGCGGGCTTTCAGGCGTGCGGGGGGCAAAAATCCCGAAATCAGGGGTCCCGACACCATCCCGCCCAAAACCCGCCTCCACGTAAGTTTCAAAGGAGGCGGGTACCCGCCCCGCACTGGGACCCGCCGACCCGAGGCGGGAAGGGATTAGTGCCAATTAACTGCCTGTTAACAGGCAGTTTTTAGCCTAATCCCTATTTTGAGGGGTGTCGTGTGGGATTCCCGACGGCTCCAAACCACGCCAGGTTAGAGCAGGCGGTCCGTCGGGTTGAAGGACTTGGAGGGGTCGCGATGTCGGTGTTCAGGTGAGTGATGGGTGCATGAGTGCAAAGGTAAGTAAGTGTGTTTGGTGTGTCTAAAGAAGTTTAAATTACCTGTACTTACCTTTACAGCCTTCCTTCCTCTAGGCGTCGGAGTCCATCATTCAGCCGGCACTGAAAGCCGAATGGCTGCGATCTGTCAAAAGTGACAGCCTTCAGCTTTCAGTGGAGGTGACAGTTCTAACTGAGTCTGTGTAGAAGGACTCAGGTTAGAAGTCACACTGTCAGTGTTTGACAGCTTCAAGCAGCTGTGAAACACTGATATTTCATCTGTCAAAAACTCTTGACAGATGAAATTTCAGTCTGTGACGTCACCTGTTGCCGGGTGGCCCTTAATTGGCCTGCTGAGCCCGCTGGGCGGGCTCAACAAGGTCAATCAAGGGAAAATCGCGTCGATTGGCCGGATGTCGATGGAGGCGGAACTAAAACCCGAAAGTTGTAGTCCCGCCTCCTTCCCGACAGCTTAATGAAAATCCAGCCCATAGTGTCCCCATTACCACTGTAGCAAAGATCAGCTAACCAGGGATAGAGCAGGGATTAAACCTGCGACCAGCTTGATCTGTACGACTCAGTATTAGATGACTAGGTGCACTTACCCACCGAGCCATCAGAGCAATTGCAATATTCAGGCATTTTAAATGGAGGGACACTGCCATTTGACGCCACGAAGGGTGGACCAGATCTGCAAACCACACAAGTGCTGCACAAACACACAGCTGGAGCCCTGTCAACTTCAGCCATGTCTGCTCGCTGGTGCAGTGTCTGGGGGCACTTTGTGGCCTTTATGTATGCACCAGTTTTTAAAATGGAAAACCAGAATAAGTGGCAATTTCAATTGCACCACCTCAATTATCATAATATAGAAACACACTGGAAAATAACACATCAGTAACCAAGATTGGATTAATGCTGCACCTTAGAAAACTACCTCCAGAATGTTAAAGAAATTCAGTTCCATTCAAACCTCATGGTGTGACTGTGTGAAATTTTCATACTTTGCCTACTTGAAACATAAAAAACCTTCAGAAATACAATGATGGGCTGTGTATGGAGAGTTATGTTGACTTGTACAACATTAGGATGAAGCACTGGTGCGTAAAAGGCCGCCACCGATGACATTAGTGGCAGGACCAAGGTGGTGAATTCAGTGAATGGACTAAAGTGTGATTTTTCCCAGAGCGCATTGATCCCAATAGACTAACAGACCTAGTGACAAGACTGCCATTACCAATTAACGAAGCGGGTTTTTTTTTAAGTCACCAACACAAGATCTGCAACACAATGACTGAGGCTTTAATCCAATGTCAAGGTTTAATTAATGTTCATGAACTGCTTGTAGTTTGCTGGCACAGTGGCACCATGTCTGGCAGCTCTTACGCAACAGATCGATGGGATGGAGGCCCATGTTTGGCTATCCTTGCATTGCAAATAATTGATCATACCGCCAGGGGTGAGCACCAAACACCACCCACTTCCCCAAAAGGAAGCTAGGTGGTGGTGGGGGGGGAATGACAAGTTATCCTAAACTATTTACAGGGAAACATCAGGACAGGCTTGGGAACAGGCTGCCTGAGCATCCTCTCAGCTGGGATATAGGGGGAGAAATTCGGTATCTCCCCATGTGGGGCGCCATTATCAGCCGGGCGCAAAGATTAGCGCCTGGCGCTAATTATCGCCTCCGACTGCAAACTTGGCTTTTATCGCCCCTGGAGGTGATTGGAGCGCTAAATCAGGCGCTTCACATCTGTCTTAAGGTGCAAAGGCCAAGGAGCGAGGCGCTACCTCACAGCGCTGGCGAAGCTCATGTGATGTCAGTCAGCAATGGAACACAGACACACTGGCGCCGGCCAGTTCTTAAAGGGGAGTTCTGACGAATGGTCATCGACCTGAAACGTTAACTCTGTTTCTCTTCACAGATGCTGCTTGACCTGCTGAGTTCCTCCTGCATTTTCTGTTTTTATCTTAAAGGGGAGGATTGATCTTGGTCTCCATCCACATCCTGCTCATTGCAGCCTTGAGTCTCGGCCTGGAGAGACCTGTACATCATCAATTCTGCTGGAAAGAACAATGGAGAGGCCCGGGGAAAGAGCTCAGAGTGCAGCCCCCACAGTCTCTTCTAAATCGATGCAAGGAAGGGCAAATCAAAACCAACCTGCAAAGTGCTGCTCAGTCCCCAAAACTCCTTCACACAGCGTTGAATCTCTCCTGAAGTCTCTCTCTCTCTCTCTCAGAATGCGTGGTGCAAAAATGTCACCAACAAAAAAAGGCAGGAAGCGGTCACCTTTAAATAGCGCTCCCCCAGTCCCTTTCGGACAGCAAAACGCTCCCCTGAACCTGTCGTTACTAGCGGCAGGCGGTAAGGCAGGGGGCGCCACTCAATATCCGGTCCGGGGTGCTACCGGGGCGTTGCGCACTCGACTGATGTCATGATCTGCCGGCGCAGGAGATCGTGGCGGTAGTGTTTAGCGCCGCCGCAAAATGTCCGGTCAATTTTGCGAGAGGCGCAGATATCGCCGCGCCCGGGCGCTAGTTGCTTTGCGCCCCACTTAAGGCGCTACCAACTGAATTTTTCCCCCATAGTCTCTGGCAGAGAGCCGGGAGTGGTTAAAAATAAGAGCGAGGGTAACAGCGGAAAATATAATAAAAAAACATTTACTGAATAAATAAAACAAACTGCTCGAGATCCACTTTCACGGTTCATAATGTCATTTGAACTCTCCAATTAGATTACAGCCTTATAATCGCTCCCTGCAGTCGGTTATTAGATTACAGCACTTGTCTGAAAAGAAGATTAGAGTTCAGACAAAATGGAACCGGAACATCTGGCAAAGACTGAATATTAAACACACTTATGCCTTTTGCAAAGAGCGGTGTGGGCAAAAACCAGGCACCAAGCAGGAGTTTAAAGAGAGGAGTTACAGGAGCCAATTAAAGACGTGGTCAAACAAGCAGGCTTCTGAAGGTGGAGAGATTCAGCAAAGTGGAGGGGCTTAGGCAAAGAATGCCATAACCGTTCTAACTGACATCAGCTCACTGAGCACAAGCCTACGGCCTTCCTGGTCTGTGTACCACACTGAGTGGTGCATTTACTCACTGAACCATCAGGGAAGCAGCCGATACATCAACAAAAGTAGGTAGCACCCGAGACAAGCCGTGACATGGAGAAACATAGCAGATAGGAGCAGGAGTAGACCATTTGGCCCCTCGAGCCTGCTCCGCCATTTAATGAGATCATGGCTGATCATCCAAATTCAGTACCCTGTCCCTGCTTTCTCCCCATATCCCTTGATCCCTTTAGCCTTAATAAATATATCTAACTCATTCTTGAATATATTTAATGAATTGGCCTCAACTGCCTTCTGTGGTAGAGAATTCCACAGGTTCACCACTCTCTGGGTGAAGAAATTCCTCCTCATCTCAGTCCTAAATGGCTGGCCCCTTATCCTTAGACTGTGACCCCTGGTTCTGGACTCCCCCGCCATCAGGAACATCCTTCCTGCATCTAGTCTGTCCAGTCCTGTTAGAATTTTATAAGTTTCAATGAGATCCCCTCTTATTCTTCTAAATTCCAGCGAGTATAAGCCCAATCGACCCAATCTCTCCTCATACGTCATTCCTGCCAACCCAGGTATCAGTCTGAAGTACTAGACGGGGCATGAGCCAGCAGTCAACAGGGGGGGTCCTTCAGTCTAATCTGACATGGATCAGCTACTGTTTTCTATAGATTCTCCCTTATTCTCTAGCCTACATTTTGTTGCTTGATAATGCTGCTTTCATTTTCTGTCACTTTTGGTTAGTTCATTTTTCAAATTTCATCCAGTTTTGGCAGATCAAGCTGGTATACACCAGAGAGTGATGGTAAGGACTACACAGGTTCCCCCAACGGCTCAGTGTATCCAGTGAGGAGCTGTGGCAAGGGTCCAATCTCCAGTCTGTAATGAGTTGGCTGATCTCACCTTAGGGGTGGCGGGGAAGGGGGACGGGGGTGGCGGGGAAGCGGGTGGGAAACTACCAGCATTTCTACTTCCAAATGCAATCCAGCTGGATGTCAGGTGAAGATGGGTTCGGCTGCGACGCTTCTGATGCTTTAATAGCTTGCCAACATTTACACGTGAATAATGACCACTTGAGCGAGGTAGTGGAGGGTGTAATGCAAACATCGTCAGGTTTTCAGGAGGGAAGAAATCTGGCAGAGAAAAGTAAAGGGCCACATTGCACATTTGCAATCCTGCAGCTGAGAGAGGTGTAAAACCACGGAGTACTGTACAGGGCTTGTGTGATTTAGCATGTCTGAGTAAGCCAGTCATGTCTCTACAATCTGAGCAGTTTAATAACCCCAGTGGACTCCAGCAGGAGGCTAATTAAACATTGACAGTATTTATCTGTTGACTGCTGGCCAAAGCCTGGGGAAGGTAATAAGATTCAAAGCACTGAAACCTTCAGCAACCTTTGCAATGACCCCTATTTTATTCCCATCGGATCTTGCACCTGTCCTAACAACCGACATACACTACAGTAAAATATTCTCCAGGATACAGGGATGAATAAAATCCACACAAAACAAAGATCGGAAGTGTCCGTGGGTGCCTATGGATGACATAGAAAGAAATATTTGGTAAGAGTTGGGAAGCAAATTTCAGCCTTTGAGAAGCAACTGGACTTCAGATCTTAAAATGTAGAATCAGTTTTCAAATTACTTCAAAGCACATCAACATATTAAAAAAAAAACAGAACTGTGGCAAGGATCCAGCTCCACTGGCAGAAGGTACTGCTACACATTAAAACAAATCACCAAGCGCCCCACTGAACTGGACCAAGCACATCTCCTGAGCTGCCTCATCGTGACCTGCCTGGACCCTAACAAGCTCTCGAGTTTCCTCCGAGCTGCAGCCCACTGGTGGCCCTCCCACTAACACCGTCATTGTGGATTCAGTCAGATTTGCATTTGTATACCACCTTTCATATTCTCAGGATGTCCTAAAGTGCTTCACAACCAATGAACTTTTTTTGAGCCAACAACGTTCTGACGCAGAGGGGAGAGTGCTCCCACTGAACTGAGCCGACACTTAATATAGTACTGTGGAAGGTAGTGCACCCTCAGTAAGCTCCCCACTGGAGTGGAGCTAATTTACAGAACAAACGGGAAACTGTTCAACCTGCGTCGCCTCCAGTCTCGATCCAAGGTCGTCCCATCCTCTGTCGTCGAATTACAGAACGCAGACGGCGCTTGCATCTGCGCTCACTCGGAGGTCGAATTCCAAACCATCGTCAACACCCTCACCGAAGCGTACGAGCACATGGGCCTTACACTAAACATCCGTAAGACAAAGGTCCTCTGCCAACCTGCCCCCGCCACACAGTACTGCCCCCCGATTATCAAAATCCACGACAAGGCCTTGGACAACGTGGACCACTTTCCATACCTTGGGAGCCTACTGTCAACAAGGGCAGGCGTCAACGACGCAGTCCAACACTGCCTTCAGTGTGCCAGTGCAGCCTTCGGTCGCCTGAGGAAGAGAGTGTTTGAAGACCAGGACCTCAAACCCGGCACTAAGCACATGGTCTACAGAGCAGCAGTGATACCCGCCCTGCTGTATGCCTCAGAGACATGGACCATGTACAGCAGGCACCTCAAAGCACTGGAGAGGTACCATCAACGCTGCCTCCGCAAGATCCTGCCAATCCATTGGCAGGATAGGCGCACCAATGTCAGTGTTCTCGCTCAGGCCAACATCCCCAGCATCGAAGCTTTGACCACGCTCAATCAGCTCCGATGGACGGGTCACATTGTCCACATGCCCGATACGAAACTCCCAAAACAAGCGCTCTACTCGGAGCTCCGGCACGGCAAGAGAGCCCCAGGTGGGCAGAGGAAACACTTCAAGGACACCCTCAAAGCCTCCTTGAAAAAGTGCAACATTCCCATCGACACCTGGAAATCCCTGGCCCAAGACCGCACAAAGTGGAGGAGAAGCATCCGGGAAGGCGCCGAACACCTCGAGTCTCTTCGTCGGGAGCAAGCGGAAGCCAAGCGCAGGCACCCCACCCACCCGCCCCTTCAACCACCGTCTGCCCCACCTGTGACAGAGACTGTAGGTCCCGCATTGGACTCAGTCACCTGAGAACTCATTTTTAATGTGGAAGCAAGTCATCTTTGGTTCCGAGGGACTGCCTAAGAAGAAGTCAAAGAAAATCATGTACTTTGAGGCTGAACTAGTAGGGTGGGATGGCTGTCAGTGTAGGGACCGGGTGCTAGGGTTTGGATGATCAGCCATGATCTCGTTGAATGGCGGAGCAGGCTCGAAGGGCCGAATGGCCTACTCCTGCTCCTAGTTTCTATGTATGTTTCTTATCCAAGTTTTCATTTTTAATCTGCAAGTCTAAACAGCAAGCTTCTGTAGACTATTCGATAATGGGGAACATCACAGCCAAGCAGAATCCTTTCCTCATCCAATGTTCAAAGTGAATCAAGAGCAGAAACACTGGCTGATGCCAACCTCTATCCTGCCCAGGGACACAGGACAATTGGAGCACCCCCACCATTGTTCCAGCTGAAGTCAGGAATCAAAATCAGAACGTTCTTAAACTGTATAGCCCAGTACCACAGCCTCAACATCCCGCCCGCTCCTCAAGAGAAAAACATTAATCATGAACGTCCCCTTTCCAGGTGAAAACGATTGTGGTTTTCTATTGCGTTTAAAAGTAACTTAAAATTAGATTCAGTTAGGCTCCAGGGGTAGAAATTCCCTGTGTGCTTTGACTGGTTAATAACAGTTAAAAATAGCACAGAAATTCAATTGAACATGAACCAATTCGTTAAAAATAGCATACAGAGGAATTTCTACCTATGGGCTTTCAAAAATGTACTGCGGAACCTTTGAAGAAAGGAGGGAGGTGGATAGCAAAAGGATTGCGCAAGTCCAAAATGCACAATATCCCTTCAGCAACTGAAATTGCAGAGCTGGAGAAAAATTGACAATGGGGCTGCTTCAGTTTTAACAAGAGTGGCAGTGTTGGATCATCAGTACCAGAGCGTCTGTTTTAGGACGCGCTATGTTGAGATCCACTTTTCCAGCAAAAAGTCTTGACCCAAAAGTGGGAAAAAAATAACCTGCATCGAAGAACAGAAAGAGTGACGACTCCTAGGCCTGTTCCATGCTGACACAAGTCAGAAAAGCAGAACGGCAACCTTCCAGTTTTAATTTTTTAAGTAGTCTCATTGTTATTGTAATTTTTTGGTTGTAATCTCCTAGGTTGCTACTGCTTTCCAAATTAGGAAGGGGAGGGGGAAGTAGTTGGAATTGGCAGCCTATGCCTTCCTTGCTTTGCCCTGTGACGTGAGCAAATGAAATGTCAATTTTCACCTCAGGAAGGATACTCCACTAAAATATCCTCTTGGAGACAGGATGCAATTGTGAGGAGTCTTACTGAGTGACCTGGCTGCGAACTGACAATCATCACACATGTGACAAGGACATTGGGAATCTGCCAGAGCTGGAGTTTGAACCAGAGTATACAGGGATGTCAAGTAAGCCTTTAACTAGTTACAGCAGGATCACTGGGTCACAAACTATAGGATCCATTATCAGCACCTCTCCCTTATTCAATGCCTCTGACCCTAATTGATGGGTATGGCGATATGCCAATTGTAAAGTCAGGACTTCTTTCCTACACATAATGCAAGAAAGACTGTTGTGTTTGTGTCCAAAGGGTTCCACTGAAATACACGTATTTGCAATTTATAAGGTGTAGTTTTGATCTTAGTAAAATGGCCATCAGTGTGGCAGGATAAAATAGAGGAAGAAGAAATTTGTACATTTTCATTCATGAACTCAAATTACACAACCTACCCTTCTGAAATGGAATCCCCATCTCCTTGGGATAGCTTTTCAACTTGCCGCCTGCGCATGAAACTGACGTTGTGGATCGGCTGCTCATTATAGAAAGTGTCTGATCGATTTCAATGGAAATGAAAAGCGGGCAGTTTCTATATTGGCCGGCTGATCCGCAATGGCAGCTTTACACCCGAGTGAGAAGCTGAAAATCGATCCCCTTATAAGTTTTGAATTCCTTTCCCCATTATACTTTTCAAAGAAAAATAAGCACTTTACTCAGGCATAAAGTAGTAGAGGATGATGTTTTGTGAACTTATTAGTTACTACTGTACCTAAAAATGAATAAAGGACTGAAGGATATCAATTGCTGCTCCCAATCCACCAGCTGCCAAGAGGTATTCAAGAGCAGCCAGGGTGACCTTCCCTCACTGCGGAGAGACACTTGGCCCCATTTGTTGTTTATCCCAATTGCAAAGCAAAGGTCAGGAACTCAATTGCATGCTTGAACCAGTACATGCCACTCCACCACATCACACACCTGTATCCCTTTTAAAAAAGATCAATCTTAAGAGAATGATCAACTTTAATAACATTTTGATTTTCCCCAGTGTACTTCCGCTTTCTTTTTAAAAACATCATTAACAATTAATGCTGATAACATTAGAGAAAACTGGCTGAAATGACTGGGTTCAGCAGCACAAGAGAGATGAATGAACATACATTACTGAGCCTCCTAGATAAGGACTTTTTGTGTACTCGTGCTAATTCAGAACCCTCATAGCAATGGGCTCAGTCACTTCTCCAAGCCAATTCTCAGTATTATACCAGTGCTCACTGTAAAAAAAAACATATTCCAAACACAGAATTCTCTGTAACCATTTCATTTTTAAAAGGGTTATGCGGATGGCGAGACTTCCACTTAATGGTGCGATGAAAAGTGTTCACTGTCATAACCTAGTTAGCATTTCCAGTTCATTAGGACTGTTATATTTTACAGCCAGAAACAAGACAGAATGGCTTGTGCTTGAAGCCAGTTAATACTGATAGACCACCTAGAGACATCAGATTCAGGGAAATAGGGACATGTACATCAGTCAGGGACTTAACAAAATGTGAACACCTTCACCCAGAAGGCAAAATGGAGAGTATATTAATTATGCTAATAGGATAAAATTAAGCAATTATGTTAATTAGATACATCTTGAATCTGCAAATTAGGTCAATTTGAGAGGAGACACTACAAGTAAAAAAATCAAACTTTATCAAACTTGGAGGGTACTATGAATATATTAGTACAGGAAACTTTTTTTTAATCCGGCACGGACGGGACCGACGTGGTGCCGGTTCATCAACAATGCCGGATAACCGAAAGCTATAGTAAAAGATACGGAGCCGAGAGCTCCGTATAAAGCAACAAACCCTGTTGCTTAGCAACAGATTCAGAACAATGGCCACAAGTTCCAAGCGTCTCTGTAGCTTAGCAACAGCTGCAGCCACACCCTTGCACAGCAACAGATGGAGGAAGGCAAGTAATAAAAGTTACCTGAACCTACTCCTGAATTTTGCCGGTTAACCGAGATTTCCGGTTATTTAGGTGCCGGTAAATCGAAAGTTTCCTGTAGTTTATGTTAACTTAAATTGGATTGGGTTGATTCCAAGCATTGTAAGTGCCCAATGCATAGTAGCACTGTGTAGTTAGGGTTTTAAAAAAATATATAGAAACAGCACAGTGCAGACATTTCATTAACAATGACATAGGGAAGAACCACCTGATGGCTCAGTGGATACATGCACCATCTGACTAATATTCTCACTCCCCCCCCACCCCCACTATATTTAAACAACCAAAGCCTCATTGACCAGGATCACAACTGATAAAAGGCCACGTGGGCAAGGTACCACAGGACCGCTAATACCTGTGGCATTCTACTACAAGATGATTCACCACCATTCGAAGAGAAAAATCAGCAGAGGAGGGAAAAAAAACTCAACAGGATGTATTGTATAAATAGAAAACATGCTGGGACTGAGTGATTTAAGATAAATCACTTACATCACAGCTGACATAATTCACTTGCGCCTGTGGTGTTGGGAGTTAAGCAGCCAGCGCTCCTGTTGGTTTATTTTCTGTACCAGTCTAACATGCACCTTCTATTATAATTTATCACAAAGCTAATTAAAATTTCTCGCTCCATTTACATTTTTTTTTAAATGATGGCAGTAGGCAGGTAACGAGGATGAACTGGCGCTTGAATTCCTTCCCCATCCTGTTGATTTTAAAATGTGGTTATACAAGTGCCAATGAAGCTAGAAAGTGAAAATTATGAATTAAATTTACCGCCCATTGGGTAGATTTTTCTCTTCTGTTGGAATGGTGGCAGACCTTTAGCGAAGATCCGTGAACCGAATTCCAGTCAATTTTCCTCCCTCACCCGCAGTAAAGGGAAGGAAAATCTAGCTCATTGGCTACGAATGGATGCAAAAATCTAGCTATATTAATAAACAATGTGGATCTCAAAGTTAGGCAGAAAGCTTTGAGAATTGAGTGGAGCTCAGGAAAATTTATATTTTGAGAAACCTAGGTGAGGGACCAAGGGCAAGGCATTGGACACCAAGGTTAAAACAAGCAGAAGAAAAGGCAAGTTAAATCAGGAAGTAGTGATTAGAATCATAGAATGGTTACAGCACAGAAGGAGGCCATTCGGCCTGTCGAGCCCATGCTGGCTCCCCGCCCTTTTCCTCATGTTATCTTTGGTTCTTCTGCCAATCACCTTAAATCTGTGTCCTCTGATTCTTGACCCTTCTACCAATGGGAACAGTTTCTCTCTGTCTACCGTCCAGACCCCTCATGATTTTGAACACCTCGATCAAATCTCCTCTCAACCTTCTCTGCTCTAAGGAGAACAACCCCAGCTTCTCCAGTCTATCCACATAACTGAAGTCCCTCATCCCTGGAACCATTCTTGTAAATCTTTTCTGCACCCTCTCTAAGGTCTTCACATCCTTCCTAAAGTGTCCAGAATTGGACACAAGACTCCAGTTGAGGCCAAAACAGTGTTTTATAAAGGTTCATCATAACTTCCTTGCTTTTGTACTTCATGGCCCCGATTTTCTGCCAGCCGTCAGGCGGCTTTCCAGGCGGCCAGGGGCCGAAAATCGCCGAAAAAGCGGATCACGACCCCCCCCGCCTGATTCCCCGCCCTGTTCGACTTTTGGACCGCCGTTTCACAGAATCACAGAAACCCCACAGTGCAGATAGAGGCCATTTCGGCCCATCGAGCCTGCACCGACACATATCCCACCCAATCCCCGTAACCACTACACCAACACATATCCCACCCTATCCCTGTAACCCCACGTATTTAATCCCCTAACACTAAGGGTCAATTTATCATAGCCAATCAACCTAACCCGCACATCTTTGGACTCTGCGATCCGATTCTCTGCGATCCGATTCAGTCACGCCCGCCGCTGGCGGGACTGGCTGTCGGAACAGTAATGAGCAATTATCACCATGTTTAAGCCGATTTTAGGGTGCCCTTGCGATTTTCAGGGGTTCCCCACGCTAAACACACCTGCGGGGAACCCCGCTGATGAAACCTGGCGTGAAGCTTGCCGGCTTGCTTGCTGTCAGCTGCAGGTCATTTGGGAAAGCTGCGATTTAAAGGGACAGCACTTGTATGTTGAAGGATCTTGTTGCTGCAGGCTTGGGGCTACTTCTTCAAGGCTTAGGCACAGCTGTGGAAGGTTGGAGCCTCACACACTTCTCCAATGCGATCTCCTGGGAAGCCCCTCTCGCCACCCTCACTCAGCGCTTCCTCAGCGGAGGCATCTACCAGAAGCATGGGACGCCTTTTCTTCCTTCCCTTCTTGCCATTAGAGGATCTCCAGTAGCAGAGGCGGCAGCAGCAGAACCAGGAACAGCAGGATGAGCACCAGGATGCTGCTCAATCACCTGAAGCTGCACAGACTAGAAGGGGCCAGCGCTTGGAAGTGGCTTGAGAGCACCTTGCTGCGCTTTAGGGGGCCATGGGGACCCGTATCTGCACTGGCAGCCCTACTCAGAAGGACTTCCATGAAGGTCTGCTTTCTCTGTTCAATAGATGGCCAACGCTCCTCAAGAGATGTCATTCTCTTATGAGCACTCACCTTGTTTTCCGTACCCTGGCGAGTTATCTCCTCCATGGAGGTTGCCAACCTTTCCATGGTGATGCGTTCCTGCGCCAATGACTCCACAGAGGCTCTGCTCATGGTCGCTATGGACTCCTCCATTCGCTCCACACTCGCAGCGACCCTGGAGACAAAACCTGCCAGAGACTCCTGCATCTGTGCATGGAGATCCATCACCTCTTCTCTTGCGGATGGACCCAGAGGCAGAGGGTCGACATGCAGCGCAGCTGAGCTGAGCTGGCAGAGTCCTGCGCCCTCCGACGAGGACTCTCCACTGCTGTCCCTGTCTCCAGAATCTGTTGATGCTCACTTGTGAGCTGTGATACACCAGGTGACAACACTCCTCTATGTCCCGAAGGTCCCCCTGAAGTGTGAGTGTCTGCGCTGGTGCTGGGTGCGCTTACTTCTGCTGACACTGTGCCCTCAGAGGTTGGAGCTTCCTCTGAGGAGTCTGGCTGCACAGCCTCTTCCTCCTCCAGTGGGGACGGGGGCTCTGGATGGTCCTGTGGGGGAGTAGAGGAAGGAGTTAGATATGTGATGCCAAGGTGACATGCACATTCGAGTTGACATCTGCTGACACCTGCATCCATGCAGCCTTGGTCTCAGTGGGAGGCCTCTTCCTGCCTGACCTAGGGAAGAGGACCTCCCTGTGGGCCCTAACCCCATCCAATAATGCCTGCAGTGAAGCTTCGTCGAATTTGGAGGCAGCTCGGGGTCTGGCACTGGCCACAGCTGCTGCAGGCTCCTCTGCCATCCTGTATGGTTCGTTTGGAAGCCTTCAGAGGATGCAGTGCTTGCTATGGACCTTGAAAGCACCACGAATGATGACATCATACTGTGGGGCTTTCTGACTGGAAATGGACAATTAGCAAGGCTGCCCACACACTGGAAATGAATTGGCCACTTGAGGGAAAATTGCGTGGAGCTGGCTGACACATTTTTTTGTGTCAGAACCCCACATTCGGGGGAATCCGACCATTTCCCACACAATCCACAAAATCGGGCCCCATGCCTCTATTTATGAAGCCCAAGATCCCTTTCTCAACCTGCCCTGCCACCTTCAACGATTTGTGCGCATATACTCCCAGGTTTCTCTGTTCATGCACCCCCTTTAGAATTGTACCATTTAGTTCATATTGCCTCTCCTCATTCTTCCTACCAAAATGTATCACTTCGCACATTTCGGCATTAAGTTTCATCTGCCACTTGTCCGCCCATTCTACCAGCCTGTCTATGTCCTCTTGAAGTCAATCACTATCCTCCCCACAGTTCACTATACTTCTAAGTTTTGGGTCATCTGAAAATGTTTAAATTGTGCCCTGTACACCCAAGTCCAAGTCATTACTATACATCAAGAAAAGCAGTGGTCCTCGTACCGACCCCTGGGGAACACCACTGTATACCTCCCTCCAGTCCGAAAAACAACCATTCACCGCTACTCTCTGTTTCCTGTCACTTAGCCAATTCTGTATCCATGCTGCCACTGTCCCTTTTATTTCATGGGCTTCAACAATAGGCAAGCCTATTATGTGGCACTTTATCAAACGCCTTTTGGAAGTCCATGTACACCACATCAACCGCATTGCCCTCATCAACCCTCTCTGTTACCTCATCAAAAAACGCAATCAAGTTAGTTAAACACGATTTGCCTTTAACAAATCCGTGTTGGCTTTCCTTAATTAATCCACACTTGTCCAAGTGACAAGTGTTAATATTGTCCCGGATTATCGTTTCTAAAAGCTTTACCACTTCAGAGGTTAAACTGACTGGCCTGTAGTTGCTGGGTTTATCCTTACACCCTTTTTTGAACAAGGGTGTAACATTTGCAATTCTCCAGTCCTCTGGCACCACCCCTGTATCCAAGGAGGATTGGAAGATTATGGCCAGTACCTCCGTGATTTCCACCTTTACTTCCCTCAGCATCCTAGGATGTATCCCATCCGGTCCTGGGGATTTATCTACTTTAACTACTCTAGACTTGACTGTTCCAACGCGCTCCTGGCTGGCCTCCCACATTCTACCCTATGTAAACTTGAGGTGACCCAAAACTCGGCTGCCCGTGTCCTAACTCGCACCAAGTCCCGTCCACCCATCACCCCTGTGCTCGCTGACCTACATTGGCTCCCGGTTAAGCAGCGCCTCGATTTCAAAATTCTCATCCTTGTTTTCAAATCCCTCCATGGCCTCGCCCCTCCCTATCTCTACAACACCCCCCCCACCCCCCCGAGATATCTGCGCTCCTCTAATTCTGCCCTCTTGAGCATCTCTGATTATAATCGCTCAACTATTGGTGGCCTTGCCTTCTGTAGCATAGGCCCTAAGCTCTGGAATTCCCTGCCTAAGCCTCTCCGCCTCTCTTTCCTCCTTTGGTCACCTGCCCATATTTCTTCTTATGTGGCTCGGTGTCAATTCTTTGTCTTATAACACTCCTGTGAAGCGCCTTGGGACGTTTTACTACGTTAAAGGCGCTATATAAGTGCAAGTTGTTGTTAAGTATAGCCAGCTTTTCTAGTACCTCCTCTATCAATTTTTATCCCATCCAGTATCTCAACTGCCTCCTCTTTCACTATTACTTTGGCAGCATCGTCTTCCTTGGTAAAGACAGATGCAAAGTACTCATTTAGTACCTCAGCCATGCCCTCTGCCTCCATGCGTAGGTCTCCTTTTCGGTCCCCAATTGGCCCCACCCCTCCTCTTACTACCCGTTTACTATTTATATGCCTATAGAAGATTTTTGAATTCCCTTTTTGTTATGTTAGCTGCCAATCTATTCTCATACTCTCTTTTTGCCCCTCTTATTTCCTTTTTCACTTCCCCTCTGAACTTTCAAAATTCAGCCTGGTTCTCACATGTATTCTCAACCTGGCATCTGTCATACGCCCCCTTTTTCTGCTTCATCTTGCTCTCTATCTCTTTCATCATCCAGGGAGCTCTGGCTTTGGTTGACCTACCTTTCCCCCTCGTGGGAATGTACCTCGACTGTACCCGAACCATCTCCTCTTTAAAAGGCAGTGATTAGGTGATGCCAAGTTTGGGTTTTAAAACCGTGTAGATTCTGGCAGTGGGGGGGGGGGGGGGGGGGGGGGGGGAGGGCGTTGGCGGAGAAGGAGACAGAGCGTTAAGGAGCTCTACAGTTTCCACTAGGAAAGGCTGAGTTACAGTAGGGCATGGTGTGATGAGTCTTGATTTCAACACAGTGAGGATACAGGAAGGAGGGATAACATATAGGCAAGGACTAGCTGAACCTCAGAAGGAACAGGAGAGGGAAAATGACAATAAAATCGATAAGAGAGCGACAGGATACAGGGAGGAGGAACAGCATGTAGGATGATGTATTTGAAGCCCAGGAGAATGATCAACCATACCAGTAAAACAGAGGAAGGTTGAGAGGGACATTAAACAGTGAACAAAAATGCACTCAAATGGGTTTAACGCTTCAAATTTAATAGCCTTCCTGATACTTTGCCCACATGAAGTTACTGAGAGTTTGAATCCAGCAGTATACAGGAAACTTTCGATTTACCGACACCTAAATAACCGGAAATCTCGGTTAACCGGCAAAATTCAGGAGTAGGTTCAGATAAGTTTTATTACTTGCCTTCTTCCATCTGTTGCTGTGCAAGGGTGTGGCTGCAGCTGTTTCTAAGCTACAGAGACGCTTGGAACTTGTGGCCATTGTTCTGTACCTGTTGCTAAGCAACAGGGCTTGTTGCTTTATACGGAGCTCTCAGCTCTTGTATCTTTTACTATAGCGCTCGGTGATCCGGAATTTTTGATGAACCGGCACCACGTCGGTCCCGTCGGTGCCGGATAAAAAAAAAGTTTCCTGTATGTTTTATTATATTTATCCACAGTAAATGTAGCATTTTTACAGGCACCATTTTAGTTTTATGTGGCTTGACGGAAATTCAAAATCATTTACCAAAGCAAATTCCAGCCGGCAGAGGCGGGGGGTGGGGCGGGCAGGCATTTGGTGTCACTGGACAGTGATCTGGAGCGGGAACTCTGGTTGATTTTCCCCTCCTGAACCCCAAAGTTCTGAAACCAATTGCGTCGCCCCCAAGATTAGCTAACTCAACCGAGACCAGGAATCAAACCTGGAACTTCTACCTGAAAGGCTCAGCTCCATACTGACTTTACCAACCGAGTCATCAGAGGAGTTTAAAGTTAATATTTTATGCACTAAAATGTCTCATTTACATTCAGTTGTAGCTTGAGTAGTTAAATAGGTCAAGGTAGAAATATTACAACTGGCTCTTTATAAGCACTGCTCCAAAAATAACATTCTTGGCAAATTAGTTACCCATTTATCAAGATCTATAAGCACATCAGATATGCAAGCAGATTTCAATGTTAACCACCAACCATTCCTGCTGACTGAATCTGTGCAGAAACACCTGGCTTGTTTTGAAAGTAGCATTCCACCTTAATCAAGATCACTAACAATTTGAAAGTGAATTATCAGTAAAATTCAGGAGTGACACTCTTACTGTGGTAACTGCTTTGCCTTTTAAAAATCTGCTTCAGCAAATGTTTAGTCCCTCCCCCTCAAAAAGTTCAATGACCCCCAACAGATCAGGAGGTTTCTAGTTATGATCGCAGATATGTGCCAAGGTACCTGATCTCAACTGGGCAGTGGTCAGGATATACAACTGGTATCACTGCCTCTGGATTGGGTATGATGACAGTGGAGGGGGTTTAGAAACAACCAAGGCCTATACTCCTTATTGCTATCCAGCAAACCTTGCTGGAAATTGTGTGTGCGTAGATATTGGGTGAAGATAGAATTGGCTTGGTTGTGGTGGCTCCAACAATTGAACAGCCTGCCCACTTGGACTCACTTCTATTGCTGTACCTGGGTCAGTATCTTCTTAGAAAGTTGACGATGAATAAGCCTGCTACATGGCACTAGAACATAAGGTAGCTGGCAGAAGGCAACCTGCCCTAAGTACAGGAACTTTCGATTAACCGGCACCTAAATAACCGGAAATGTCGGTTAACCGGCAAAATTCAGGAGTAGGTTCAGGTAACTTTTATTACTTGCCTTCCTCCATGTGTTGCTGTGCAAGGGTGTGGCTGCAGCTGTTGCTAAGCTACAGCGACGCTTGTAACTTGTGGCCATTGTTCTGAACCTGTTGCTAAGCAACAGGGTTTGTTGCTTTATACGGAGCTCTCAGCTCTCCCTATCTTTTACTATAGCGGTCGGTTATCCGGAATTTTTGATGAACTGGCACCACGTCGGTCCCGTCCGTGCCGGATAAAAAAAAGTTTCCTGTAGTTCTTCCACAATAATGAAGGCAAATGTCTGTTGTAAACTTGGGCAGACAGCTGCTGGAAGGCACGACCTGCGAGGCCAGGTAGGAAACCACATGCTCATATCTAGGGCTTGGTGCTTTGGTTGTCGAGCCTCCAACCTGGTGGAACCACAGTTCAATGGAGTATGGTGTGTGTCCATGCTGTGGTCAGGAGGAAGGTGGCACTGTACTCACACATTTTATGGTTAATTGTGCTGCTCACTATGCCACTCTTGAGAATGTTCCTGGTACCTGCTGTCCATGCTGCTCAGTTGTCTAACAACTAACTTTGGACTATCCTCCTTTGGGAGGCAAGAAAGGAGAAGGTGAGCAGAGTCCCTTTGGGGGGTTTAGGTTGCTCCAAGATGACATGTCTGGCAATGGAAGTTCAGAACCAAGTCAACCCTCTGTGACAGATTTTGTAATCTGACAACTGAACCAGGCAGGTCCACGTTATTCCACGGCACTGTTGATGATTGGCCAGCTAACCTGACTCACTAATGGAATCTGGAGAGGGCAAGACCCAGCAATGGAGACAGAGGGCAGGATTTTCATTGTGCCGTGGAGTTGGGATTGGAGGCGTGCGGGGGGTTAAAATCCCGAAATCGGGGGGTCCCGACCTCATCCTGCACCCAACCCGTCTCCATGCCAGTTTCAAAGGAGGTGGGTACCCGCCCGCACTGGGACCCGCCTACCCGAGGCGGGTAGGGATTAGTGCCAATTAACTGCCTGTTAACAGGTAGTTAACAGGCAGTTTTTAGCCTAATCCCTATTTTTAAGGTTGAACTGTGGGATTCCCGACGGCTCCAAACCACGCCAAGTTAGAGGAGTCGGGCCGTCGGGTTGAAGGGCTTGGAGGGGTCGAGATGTCGGTGTTCAGGTGAGTGATGTGTGCATGAGTGCAAAGGTAAGTGTGTTTGGTGTGTCTAAAGTGATTAAAGAAGTGTAAATTACCTTTTCTTACCTTTTCAGCCTTCCTTTCTTTAGGTTCGGGGAGTCCCTCATCTCACCGGCACAGAAAGCAGAATGGCTGCGAACTGTCAAAAGTGACAGCCTGCAGCTTTCTGTGCAGGAGAGATTTCTAACTGAGTCTATGGAGAAGGACTCAGGTTAGAAGTAAGACTGTCAGTGTTTGATAGCTTCAAACAGCTGTGAAACGTTGATATTTCATCTGTCAAAACCTCTTGACAGATGAAATTTCAGTCTGTGATGTCACCTGTTGCCGGGTGGCCCTTAATTGGCCTGCTGAGCCCGCCCAGCGGGCTCAACAAGGTCAATTAAGTTAAAATCGTGTGGATTGGCTGCATCTCGATGGAGACAGGACGACAACCCCGAAAGTTGTAGTCCCGCCTCCAACCCGACTCCTGAATGAAAATCCAGCCCAGAGTGTCTTCCCATTTGACCTTCAATAATCTTGCAAGCGAATGCCCTAGTTGGTAGAGTGGTCCTACCTGGAATAGCAGGAGGAAGCTGCCAGTGCTTTGTACTGGTAAGCTGCACAGTTTTAGTTGTTCAACTCCAGCAGTTGCTCAGTGTCCTCCCTCCCAAGCCTTGACTTTGCCAACCAGCATCTAAGCTCTCTGGACTTAAATACAGGAAACTTTCTGGTATCCAGCACAGACGGGACTGACCTGGTGCCGGTCCATCAACAATGCCGGATAACCAAACGCTATAGTAAAAGATACGGAGCTCAGAGCTCCGTATAAAGCAATAAACCCTGCTTCAAAACAATCGGCACACGTTGCAAGTGTCTCTGTAGCTTAGCAACAGCTTCAGCTACACGCTTGCACAGCCACAAATGTAGTAAAAAAAGTAAAAAAAAGTTACCTGAACCGACTCCTGAATTTTGCCGGTGGATAGAGCGTTCCGGTTATTTAGTGGCCGGTTAATCGAAAGTTTCCTGTAAGTGGATTGTGTCTCCATGGGGAGAGAGTGCGCACTCTGTATTGGGCAAACAAACAGGTGTAGATTTTTCAGTACTTTAGTTTGGAGGCTCAAACATGGCAATGGGCTTCTGCATATGCCAGACACCCAGTTGACCCAAACACAAAACCCAGTGACGGTTTAATGGGCAAGGCGCCACTCATTGTAGAACCAAGTCACACAAACCAGAAGGTCACAGGATCGATTCACAATCTGTGTTGAGTTAGCTGGGACATTATATAACCTGCAAACACTCACTATCCCCGATCATGCATGAAAAAAATGGCCACTTGGGTAGGATACCAGAGGACTGCTGGCTCCCATGTAGCCATAGCTCAGCATGAGTCTGCGTCCTCAGTAGAGACGGGGAGAAAGTGTCCCTGAAAGAATTTCTCAATGGTGGGGTCACACACACTACAGGAAACTTTCGATTTACCGGCACCTAAATAACCGGAAATCTCGGTTAACCGGCAAAATTCAGGAGTAGGTTCAGGTAAGTTTTATTACTTGCCTTCCTCGATCTGTTGCTGTGCAAGGGTGTGGCTGCAGCTGTTGCTAAGCTACAGATACGCATGGAACTTGTGGCCATTGTTCTGAACCTGTTGCTAAGCAACAGGGTTTGTCGCTTTATACGGAGCTCTCAGCTCCGTATCTTTTACTATAGCTTTCGGTTATCCGGAATTTTTGATGAACCGGCACCACGTCGGTCCCGATGATGTGGAATGGTAGGATGCAAGCTAATGCCTGCCAGCAAGTACTGTGCCTTAGCCATACTGTTAGGGTAGGCAGAGAGCAGATTCAAGGTGGTTCCCCAAAAGGAGGGCGGGTCAACAGAATTCTCATGCATTTTCTAGAGGCCAGGAAGTTAGAGGAGTATTAGCATATGGATGGAAAAAAGTTGTCCACCCCTCCTCTCAATCACAATACTTCCTATTCTTCATAACGTCATAAGGGACACACAATAGCTCCAACCTGCCCTCGTTCGCAGTCCTGGGTGGGCCGTGTGCAGTCTCCAACAGCAGCAGCCTTATCAGCTGGATTCAAACCAACACATCATTTAAATGCTTTTTAAAAATCACTGACCATTTGCAGTGTGTCCAGATGCAACGCCACTGATTTTGAAACACCTCGTACTTGCCTAAAAAGGTTAAGTTAGTCGCTTAATTGGGTTGAACCCCAGAATTCACTGCTTTTAATTCTTGCACATGTCTAACGAAAACAGTAACAGATCTGCCAAAGAAAGCATCCAGGAATTGTCTTGCTATACAGAAGGAAAAGTTACAAATGTTCCTCCTTGTACATTTTCCTGAATTGGTGTGTAAACCCTCTCCTTCTCCCACCAACAAATATCTGGGAGGTTCTTATTTCAGCAAGGAAAGCATTAGCTGTGGGAACAGGAGGGCCATCTTAAATTTCCCACACCATTGCACAAATTGCTAAATTAAGAATTTGGGCCTTTGAATACAGAGTGCCTTGTTGAGGATTTCCATCATGCAAGATCTACAAAAATGAATTCATATATTGCTATTTTTCCCTCAGCGCCATTTTTAATTAAGCTATTTTCTGTTTTTAATTTCCTCTTTCTTTTCCTCTCTCCCCAGCCCCTCCCTCCCGTTACATGCAATTCTTTGGCAGAAAGGTCCCTCGAGCCTGCTCCACCATTTAATAAGATCATGGCTTATCTTCAACCTCAACTCCACGTTCCCACCCGATCTCCATATCCCTCGATTCCCCTAGAGTCCAAAAATCTATCTATCTCAGCCTTGAATATACTCAAAGACTCAGCCTCCACAGCCCTCTGGGGCAGAGAATTCCAAAGATTCACAACCCTCTGAGTGAAGAAATTCCTCCTCATCTCAGTTTTTAATGGCCTACCCCTTATCGTGAGACTATGCCCCCTAGTTCTAGACACTCCATCCAGGGGAAACAACCTCTCAGCATCTACCCTGTCAATCCCCTTCAGAATCTTGTATGTTTCAATTAGATCACCTCTCATTCTTCTGAACTCCAGAGAGTATCGGCCCAATCTACTCAATCTCTCATCATCGGACAACCCTCTCATCCCAGGAATCAATCGAGTGAACCTTCGTTGCACCGCCTCCAAGGCAAGTATATCGTTCCTTAGATAAGGAGACCAGAACAGTGCCCAGTACTCCAGGTGTGGTCTCACCAAGGCCCTGTACAATTGGAGCAAGACTTCCTTACTCTTACACTCCAACCCCCTTGCAATAAAGGCCAACATGCCATTTGCCTTCCTTACTGCTTGCTGTACCTGCATGCTAGCTTTCTGTGCTTCTTACACGAGGACACCCAAATCTCTCTGTACACCAACATTTAAAAGTTTCTCACCATTTAAAAAATATTCTGTTTTTCTATTCTTCCTACCAAAGTGAATAACCTCACATTTCCCCACATTATACTCCATCTGCCACCTTACTGCCCACTCACTCAGTCTATCTATATCCCTTTGCAGACTCTGTTCTCCTCACAGCTTACTGTCCCACCTAGCTTTGTATCATCAGCAAACTTGGATACATTACACTCGGTCCCTTCATCTAGGTCATTAATATAGATTGTAAATAGCTGAGGCCCCAGCACTGATCCTTTCGGCACCCCACTAGTTACAGCCTGCCAACCTGAAAAAGATCCGTTTATCCCTACTCTCTGTTTTCTGTCCATTAACCAATCCTAATCCATGCCACTGTATTACCCCCAACCCCATGAACCCTTATCTTGTGTAATAACCTTTTATGTGGCAACTTATTGAATGCCTTTTGGAAATCCAAATATACTACATCCACTGGTTTCCCTTTACCTACCCTGCTAGTTACATCCTCAAAAACTCTAATAAATTTGTCAAACACGATTTCCCTTTCATAAAACCATGTCGACTCTGCCTAATCATGTTATGATTTTCTAAGTGCCCTGATACCACTTCCTTAACAATGGATTCCAGCATTTTCCCCGACGACTGATGTCAGGCTAACTGGCCTGTAGTTCCCTGTTTTTTCTCGCCCTCCTTTCTTGAATAGCGGTGTTACATTTGCTACCTTCCAATTCGCTGGGACCGTTCTAGAATCTAGGGAATTTTGGAAGATCAAAACTAATGCACCCACTATCTCTGCAGCCACCTCTTTTAGAAGCCTAGGATGTAGGCCGGGATCCAGGAGATTTGTCGGCTTTTAGTCCCATTACTTTCTCTAGTACTTTTTCCTCTACTATTGGCCTTGGAGGGAGTGCAGCGTAGGTTTACCAGAATGATACCCGGACTCCAAGGGTTAAGTTACGAGGAGAGATTACACAAATTAGGGTTGTATTCCCTAGAATTTAGAAGGTTAAGGGGTGATCTGATCGAAGTTTTCAGGATATTAAGGGGAACAGATAGGGTAGATAGAGAGAAACTATTTCTGCTAGTTGGGGATTCTAGGACTAGGGGGCATAGTCTAAAAATTAGATCCAGACCTTTCAAGAGTGAAATTAGGAAACACTTCTACACACAAAGGGTGGTAGAAGTTTGGAACTCTCTTCTGCAAACGGCAATTGATGCTCGATCAATTGTTAATTTTAAATCTGAGATTGATAGATTTCTGTTAACCAAAGGTATTAAGGGATATGGGCTAAAGACGGGTAGATGGAGTTAGGTCGCAGATCAGCCACGATCTCATTGAATGGCGGAAAAGGCTCGAGGGGCTAAATGGCCTCCTCCTGTTCCTGCATTCCTATGATCCTGGCTTCTACTCTTCCAACCCACTGTGCCTTAATTTACTTCATTTTGAAGTTAACAGCAGCAGAGGGAGATACCAGTGGCACAGACTGAAACAGTTTTTCTGATTTGTGCACCAGTGTTAGAATTAAACACTCCCAGGTCAGGTAGAGATAAGAGATATTCCCAATCTCCCCCCACTATAACTTCAGTGGAAGATTGGCGGAAATCCTGGAAAGACGTTAAAAAACGGTCGTTCACATATTTTCTCCTGGGTTTTGAAGTTACGGTGGGAGATCGAGAAAATCCCTGTGGAAATCTTACCCCCAGGTCAGTAAAGCCCAAAAATGTGCTGCAGTCTCAACCTCCTACGGCAGCAGAATTTTTTTTTTGTTGCCTATAGCTATCCAGATAGTGGTAATTCAATGCCAGTGTTGAATTATGGACATTTGTGTGCTTAGATCATGCACACTTGGAACTGGGTAAAGACTGCCCAAGCCCCTTACAGCCAGCACAGAGGGGAGACTTTCATCTGATTGCACCGCATGTTCAGTTGGTTCTTCCACCCCCACCTCCTCCTTCCTGAAGGTGCTGGCACATGTTGAGGTACAGTTCAATGGATGCTGGCTGCTGTCCAGCACCCCATACGCGTGGCCATTCTTAATGCGTGATCTTAACTAGCAAGTGTCAGATATTCGAAGTGGAATACTCTCCCCACTCAGTGTCCACAGACACACATGCATGTTTCGGCAGAGGATACAAGATAGTGATTAGGAATGGGAACCCCAGTCCCGATTGTTTGTTTTTTTCTCCCCTCCCGAATCCAGAGTGCGGAGACCAATTGTAGTGCTCCACCACTGCTCCAGATGACTCTCAAAGGAAACTGAACTGGGACGTGGACATTTCTGGGTTGAATGGCTCAGCCACTCAATTCAATTCAAATCGCTTTATTGGCATGACAAGTTACATCTTATGTTGCCAAAGCATCGGAAAACATTCATGTTTGTTCACAAAAATACAGATCTATCCATACAGTGTATAAACAGATATATCCCCGAGTGTATAAATATACTTTCATATAATTTATAGATACTCTTATCTTATCTTTAGTGGTTGTCCCTCTGTTTATGGCAAGCTGTAACATAGTGTGCCGCTAGTGTTACGCAATTTCTCTCTTCCCCTAGTAGGTACGGGAGTTTTTGGTCGTCATTCAAATTTCTGAATTCCGGGCATATTTTTGTAAATTTTGGGTAGAAATTCTCCCTTATGCCCTGATATTTTCTACAAGCTGTGAGGAAGTGCATCTCTGTCTCCACCATTCCCTGGCTGCAGTGAGAGCATATCCTGTCCTCTCTTGGTAGCCGGGTCTGCCTGTGTCTACCTTTTTCGATCGCCAGGCTATGTTCACTGGATAAACTCGCTAACCCAGTGGCAGAAAGCTCTGAACTGGCTCAAACAGGTACTGACTGCATGGGTTTTTATTTGGAAGGAGAAATGCCAGTGGAGTCTTCAAAAGGGTTAAAAATAAGTGACATTCCATTTCCATGTCAGGGCAAACTTTACATCAAGGATAGATCTATATCACCTTCTCATATACCTCAGATGCCAGTCAGCTTAACGTGCCAGCACCACATACCATTCGCAAACAGGATGTTAAGGTTCTCAGAGCAAACATGTCTCATAAAACTGCAATTGTAAGCACAGTGAAGTTAATCTCTAAATATCTTGACATTGTGGTCATACCTTGCTGTAACCAGGCTAAAATACAAATGAAATACTTTGGGGAAATATGCTTTGATTCGTTGCTTTGTAAAATAAACAGAATGGGCGTCAATGAAAACAAAAGGTTACGAGGCAAAAACACATTTAAGAAGAAAAAAAAAAAAAAAAAAAAAAAAATCGGGTCTCCAAGCAAGCAGATTTTAGTTTGTCACAAAGATTTTTTTTGGCTCTCCAGGAAGGAATAAAAAAAACCCATCAGAAATGAATTTTTAATCTTGTCAGCTGCTGGAGGACCTGCAGTTGCTGGGGGTTTCTGAAATTTTGGGGACATAAAAAAGTTAAAAGAAACTCAGCTACCAGTTATACTAAATACTGGGGATAAGAGCAACTAAAATCCTCATTCTCCTCTCAAGTATCATCTCTCTAAGTCTTCATGGACTCAAACAAACCAGAACTAGTAAAATCCAGGTTAAGTAATGATTTCCTCAACAGTGTTCCTTAACCCCAGAAAAGCACCTTACTGCATCAGTGTGAATTTTTCCCCATTTTCTCATTCCAGCCATTCTGAACAAGGCTGCTCATAGAACGAAAGAAAAGAACTTGCATTTATATACTGCCTTTCATTACCTCAGGACATCCCAAAGCGTTTTACAGCCAATGAAATACTTTTGACGTGTAGTCACTGTTGAAATGCGGCAGCCAATTTGCGCACAGCAAGCTCCCACAAACAGCGATGTGACAATGACCAGATAATCTGTTTTAGTGATGCTGATTGAGGGATAAATATTGGCCAGGACACCGGGGAGAACTCCCCTGCTCTTCTTCAAAATAGTGCCATGGGATCTTTTACGTCTACCCGAGAGAGTAGACGGGGCCTCGGTTGAACGTCTCATCTGAAAGACGGCACCTCCGACAGTGCAGCTCTCCCTCAGTACTGCACTGGGAGTGTCAGCCTACATTTTTGTGCTCAAGTCTCTGGAGTGGGACTTGAACCCACGACCTTCTGACTCAGAGGTGAGGGTGCCGCCCACTGAGCCACAGCTGACAGTATAACTTGGTGGTGTCCCCTGAAACCCAGGAGAATATAACTGCTGGAAGTTTATCAATTCACTATTGTACACTGGGAACAAGTCAGAAATTGGAATGGAATGAGGCTGGATTCAACAGTGTGTGATCTAGGCACAAGACAAAAAGCTGCAAAAATATATATACACAAGATAAATGTATACACAAGATAAATGAATACACAATAAACCCGATGATTACATGTGTCAGAACTTCAGGCAAACGCTGTGGTTTCTGCTGAATACAAGCACAAGTTCATCTGCAGGTACAGAAACATTGGCAAGAAGCATCAGATTTGCTTGCTGCAGGAGTCTCCCGTCATCTTAACGTGGGTGCTAGAGTAGCAACTCGCACACGGCTGCAGAACATTTAGATCACTGTCGCCATGCAGTCATTCTACCAACTCCGTGGCAGCTGAACCAGAGAACCTGCAGCAGCTGCCAGCCGAATGATGTCATTGTGTTGCAGCCTGTTGGAGCACCAACACACTGTGCAGTGGAGTGTTGGTCCACTGGTTCAAGTGCTCGACTCTATTGAGTTCCCAATCTCAGCAACACTCTTGTGGGAAGGTGCTGACTGGAGGCTCAAGGTGGGGAAGGGAGCTAAAAAAAATCCATGCGGTTCAGAGCTGAGCTGCCCTTGGGCACCACCTAGTGGCTGAGGAATAGATCGCCTGTCCACCCTTTTGGCCGCAGTCAGTACATGCCCCAAAGGCTTGGACCAGTGAGGAGAAAAAAGAACTTGTACTTGTATAGCGCCTTTTACGGCCTCAAGACATCCCAAAGTGCTTACAGCCAATACAGTAGTTTTAAAGTGTCGTACCTGTTGTAATGTAGGAAACACAGCAGCCAATTTGCGCACAGCAAGGTCCCACAAACAGCAATGAGATATATGATCAGATAATTGGTTTATTGATGTTGGTTGAGGGATAAATATTGGCCCGGACACCGGGGAGAACTCCCCTGCTCTTCTTCAAAATAGCGCCATGGGATCTTTTACATCCGCCCGAGAGGGCAGACCTCGGTTTAACTTCTCATCCGAAAGACGGCATCACTGACAGTGCAGCACTCCCTCAGCACTGAAGTGTCAGCCTAGATTATATGCTCAAGTCTCTGGAGTGGAACTTGAAGCCACAAACACAACTCTGAAGCGAGAGTGCTGCCAACTGAGCCACAGCTAACAGAAGACAGACTTCACAAAAAAAGTTGCCGACTGCATCTAACATAACTATTCATACATTATTGGTCAATTCACAAAACAACATAAATTTGATTAATTACAGCTATCTTGCCAAAAGTAAAGATTACTAAGTTTTTCTTAATCTCCCTAGTTTCATTTCTTTTCTCTGGTTTTGTACCACACACAAATCCCTCAGCGGAGTGGGTGGAAAGGTGACTTGCGCCCAGGACCTTGCCACAGTAGTTCAAGGTGGCTCATTCACCATTCTTGCCTCCCTCACTATGGGAGGATATGGTTCTCTTTCCCCCATCCAGATTGGGAGATAGCCACGCGGGAATTCTCGGGAGCAAATCCAGGTTGCGTCACTGTTGAGAAATGACACTTGAATGCAGCAATGCACTGCACCAAGATGCCTATAGAGCAAGCGCGAGCTTTCCAATATTCTCCTCTACAGGTGCCAACAGCCTCTGGTACCTTACCCAAGTGCCAATTCTCCATGTGTGAACATGGCATTTTGGCAGGCTAACTGACCATGCATGTACCCACTAAGCAGAGGGGTGTCCAATGGCTTAATTATTCTTGGACGAGATTTTGGCTATTGATGTGGATTCAACTCTACAAACTTGTGTAAAAAGCACTTTGAAGCATTCCACATCTGAATCCTTTTGAAGCCCAGATGAAGCTCTGACCCTTACCTGATTTCACTGAACAGTGAATGTGAGCTTTTGACTCATAATAAACCCAGTCAAATCCCGCCTCCACTGCCAAGCGGGCCAGCATGCCATACTTTGTGCGATCCCTGTCAGAGGTGGTGATGTCTACTGCTCGACCCTCATAATGCAAGGATTCCTTTGAATGATGTCCATCCTCGTCCCAGCCCTCTGTCACTCGGAGCTTCACCCCTGGCCACTGGTTCATCACAGAGATTGCCAGTGAATTCACTTTATCCTTACAGCGCTGAAATTCAACAGAAATAAATATACTCGTTATTATCTGCACTGTATTGCAGAACAAAGTGGTACAGTCTGGGGCTTGTCCATCTCAGACAGACGAGTTATTTCTAAACTTTCAGTATCCGAACACAGAAAAAGCAATGGGTCTCTAATTGAGATGTCACCTTGCAACACATGGTCTCCAATTGTTTTCCTGGTTTGAAATGTACAGACCTGTAAATTCACATGTTCAATCCCTGGCCTGTGCAGAGTTAGCTGATCTCAGTCAGTGTGACAGCAGAGGCACTACAATTGGGTCTCTCTTGTAACAGCTGCTGGGGGATGTTGGGCGAGCGCAGGTTTGGGTTCAGCTGTGGTGCCCTAGATCGAATAGCCCTAGAACACTCACTGTCTAGGCTCACACGTGAATTGTTGCCACTTGGATGGGCTTTATCAGCAACTGTGGAACCATATCCCAGAATGAGTATTTGCCTTTGAAGAAAGGAGTGGTAAGGGAAGAAAGATGTAAAAAAAAACTAAGAAAAAAGATGCAACAGGCCTAATTAATGCTTTGTGCACTATGCCTGAGAGATGGCCTGAAAGCAGCCATTGCCACACACACACACACACACAATATGGTAATAGCCAGATTGTCAAAGGTCTATTCTAAAACACATGATTAGGTTGAATTCTTCAGATCGGAATGTCAGCAAAATGACTTATTTTACTTCTGGTGACATGATAAAACATCTGACAGGTGGTACGGTCATTAAACCTGTCTAATACAGGGAGGTGTGCTCTAGCAAATGGTCTCGGACTGGTAATGGAGAAATATTTTACCATCAGATGGACTGAGCTAGCCGCATGATGATCCTTAGTAAAGGATTCAAGGAACTGTCCCACTCTACTCTCTCTATGAAAAAGAGGCAATTGAAACGGGCAATGTTATCACAAATGCCACAAACAGTCTTTAAAAAATGGTATGGGGTGGGGAGGGGGACAGGGGAAGAAATTCAATTGCTCAGATGAAGCTATATTTGGATGGTAAAATCAGGATTTTGACTACAATATTCAATCTGTACTTGGGATATTTTGGAATATGTACAGACATGATCACTGACTATTGCACTCAGGAAGCCCTTAAATATTCACATGAACTATCAAAAGTCAGGGCTATATATTTTAACAAGAATATTGTGATTGAAGACAATATGTAAGCACCTTATGGTAGCAGTGAGGATGTTGCCACTGATGGGCGAGACTAGAACTAGGGGGCATAATCTTAGAATAAGGGGCTGCCCTTTCAAAACTGAGATGAGGAGAAACTTCTTCACTCAGAGGGTAGTAAATCTATGGAATTTGCTATCCCAGAGAGTTGTGGAAGCTGCAACATTAAATAGATTTAAAACGGAGATAGACAGTTTCCTAGCAGATAAGGGAATTAGGGGTTACGGGGAGAGGGCAGGGAAGTGGACGTGAGTCTAGGTTCGGATCAGCCATGATCCCATTGAATGCCGGAGCAGGCCCGAGGGGCCGTATGGCCTACTCCTGCTCCTACTTCTTGTGTTCTTATGTTATGTTCACAGCGTATTGGTGATCCAACACACTATACCATGTTCACAGTTGCGATCCCCTCGAACCTCCTATCCTCATCGATAGGAGTCGGTCATGTGGGGAAGGATGCTGAGCAGACATTAGGTGCTTACCCACAGGGAAGGAGTTAGGTAAGTTGAGAGTGAGACACTCCATATCACATCCCCAACAGATAATCAAGAAAATGACTAACTAGATTTTTCTCTGGTATATATGGCTGCACCAGTGGAAATCCCACAAGCTTTCACTACTATATTATACCACATAATAGAATCACCAATTTCAGGACAGAATAAAGTCCATCATGCCTGTACCAGTACTAGCATCCCCGCAGGAACTATCTATTTTAATCCCATTTCCTTGTACCCATTAATATGTCAAGGTGAAAAGAATTCTAGAAACTTTTAACATACAAAGAAATTAGGACTTAGCACATCTCAAACCACTCGGCGCGCTTCAAAAGTACCATTATAATGGCAAATGCAGCAGCCAGCCAATTTGCGCACAGCAAGATCCCACAAACAGCAATGAGATAAATGGCCAGGTAGTCCGATTTTGGTTGAGGAAGGAATGCTGGCCAGGACAGCAGGAGAATTACTTGTTTTCCAGTCTTTAGCATTCACGTAAACAAGTAGGCAACGTCTACCATTTAATATCTCATCCAAATACACAATGCACACATGGAAGTCTAGAAAATGTCTGCAAAATATACTGTAGCTGGATCAAAAATCTTTAGAATTGCTTCTCCTGTAGTATTTTATTTCAAAGCCAAGTCTCATTAACAGGTTCAAATAAGGATTGTAATCTACCAGATCTCAATGGCTGCTGGATAATACACCAGGTGCATTACTGTACTACATTATATCACAATCCATCATCAGATTCTGGACACCAATCCATTCGCCCGATACGCGGGGGACCTCAGCTCCGGACCTCAGGCGCTAGGCAGGGGGAGGGGCCGGAGAGAGGGACAGAGGGGAGGGAGGGAGGGAGACAGGGGAGGGGAGGGGAGGGAGACAGGGGAGGGGAGGGGAGGGAGACAGGGGAGGGGGGGAGACAGGGGAGGGAGGGAGGGGAGGGAGGCAGGGGAGGGAGGCAGGGGAGGGGAGGGAGGGAGACAGGGGGGGAGGGGAGAGGAGGGGAGGGGAGGGGAGAGATAGGACATGACAGGGAGAGGGGGGACACACAGGGGCAGGGAGACCAAGCGCCCCAAAATTGCCCTCGCAACACGGGGCTCCCCAGATAGTTTTATAATATAAGACCTGCCAACCGTCATAATTCTTCAGTTGGAAGCACTTCAGCTAGCCACGACGAAGCTGAACTTAATATGCAAACTAGTCATACGGCCCGGTGCGCACGTTTCAAAAAAGGTACAACCTGGGACTGCAAGTTCATGGGACTGAAATGGCAGAATGCCAGGTACACCGGACATTGTTTGTTAAAAAATCTAAATAAAATAAAAAATCCTTGGAGGAAGCCTCAAGGGCCATGCATACTCGGACTTCCAGGCTGAAGAAAGTGAAGCCCTTTGCCTACTATCCTGCAAATATGCAGTAAACAGTTAAAAAAAGACAGAAGAGATGAGAAGCCGGCCTGCCACACAAAGATTTTTTCATTACATTTCAGTACAAATTCACAATCCAGCTTACTCATTCTCTCAGGGACTGAAATATATGTTAATTCTTTCCTCCCCTCACATAATGATTTCTGTTGGGGTTTGGGGGTCGCAGACCTCACCCAAGTGGGCATTCTTTATCTACTATTCTAGACACGGAGTGTCATCAGGTTATTTGACTGTGGTGGGCATCAGTGCCAAGACCAATCTCTCCTTGCCCAATACCCACTCACGCGCACTTTCCCGCAGGAGCCAGCAGATAGTGAGGAGGAGCACGAACCCGGATTGATTTCCGACCCCACACCCTACTCCCTAGCCCAGGGATGCAGAAGTCAATTGTCGCAGTCCTGAAAGCGGTTCAAATAACTCAACACAGTCCAGACATCAAGCATGGGACTTTCCTGGTCTGCGTGATTCAGTTCCACAATGAGCAGTGCATTTACCAACAGGGAAACAGTTTAAATGAATTTTAACGGAATAGTTCCACAGGCACCTCCCAGTACCTCAGGCTCAGATGGATGTTCTTCATGAGCGTGGACAGGGAGTGTCAGCAGGCTTTGACTTTAGGAGACGTCAGAGCAGAATCTGATTCTATCGTCACTCGGAGAGACATTTCTGTACTTGCTAGTTTTAGCAATAAAGTAGGTAATAATGTTTTTTCACAAAGTGTATTGCTGGGAGGAAGCAACAACTGCTCTCTGTGTTCCTCCTTGCTCCATAAGTAAGGGGGAGGGGGGGGGTGGGGGGGGGAGAAATCGAATTTTTGCTTGGTAAAGCCTTGTTAAAGATTAATGATGAACTTGTGCACCATTCTGCAGCTGCAGGGTGAAATTGAAAAGTGATATTTTGCTTCACGTTAGATGTGGCTTCAGGGAGCTTAATGAAGGGCAACAGTTGGAAATATCACCACAGCAGTAGCAGAAGTGAACAGTACAGTTTTCTGCCGGAGACCACAGGTGTGGCAGCCATATCACATTAGAGGAGGAGAGGGTAGGTCAGGAACGCAGAGGAGGTGCACAACTCAGGAGGTGACCCTCAGTCATCAGGTGTAACACAATGGTCATCTACCTAGTCCTGACTAGGCTCATTGACCAGGGAAGCTGGAACGGAGGTAGCCCATGAAGACCTGGAGGGACAGATAATTATTTGCAATGCACTACCGGTGGTAGTGAAGGTCATCCATCACTGCCCTCACTTCTTATGCCACAAGCCCCATCCGTTACTTTAACTCTTGGCAGCTTTCAGGTTATTTTGTGCAGAGTAAAATAATGAGACTGCAACACACTGAGAGTGAATTAATTTTATTCAAGTTGTGTCGTACTAGTGTATGGTCAAGGTGCTTGGCCAACTGCATTTGTCACTTGTATGTCATGAACTTCTCCCTGCAGGTTGTCAATGTGCCTTATTGCAAAGTGCTCCCATAGTTGAGGGAGTATCATCGGTGAGTGGCTGTGTAGCCAACTGGTGAGCTGCAGGGGATACAGAAAGCCCGCTACCTGTATCTGTGACTAACCCTGATAGACTTGCATCAGTGCCAAGGGTCTCTTGCCGTAGTCACTGTCGGCTAATTTCGGTCAGAGGTAGCACCCATGGTTACATGGACAGGGCTACATGATAGCACACAACGGTCACCAACATGAGTTCCAACCAGTTGTTCCTGTGCTAATCCACAAATACCACTGGTGGCGTGCATCTCCGCATGATGCCCACTGTTCTGTGTGAGTATAGAACACTGAGCCTCTATGGAAATTTTAGAATCCTTCATCATGGTCACCACGACCTGTTCACTTAGCAAGTGGAAGCCAGCTATGATTGCATCTTGGAGTTTGGGCCCCAAAGCCTCCATAGCAGGAGTGGGAGAATTCATGACTAGAAGTCAACCCTGCAGACGCCATTGGTATTGCCATTACTCAATGTCAGACATGTGCTCCACGACGTCACTTATATGGAACATGGCAGTGCCTATCTGGGTGTTGGATGTTCCACACTACCCAAGCCACCTTCCAATGTAGTGTGTAAGGAGGCAAGTTAGTCCACAATGCAGTGCTGTGCTGTTTGAAGGCAGGCCTGCTAAGGGTCTGTATCCCATGCAACTCCATAGGGACACAAAGTATGTTGGGCCTCCACCCTGTATCAGCTGGCTCCCCAACATCTGCTATCCGTTCCTCACCAGTGCCTTTTGCTTACTGGTCAGTATCACGGTCTACTTCTCCTGTCGTGGGTATATCTGTGCTGATGTCCATTTCAAGTGGGGGTGGTGACAGCGCTTATGCATGTAGTGCTCTTCTGGTGCGGTTGGTTATCCATGTGCTCTGCGGACAGAGCAGTTTGTACATTAGAAGTACTTCAGCACACATCCAGTTGCGTTCTATATTGCCATTGCATGCACTATTATGCGCTTGTGCAGAATTAGTGCTTATGGACACGTTGATGTAACACATCGTGCAATCATAGAATATATGATTAATACGGTACATACCAGCAGTTCTGCGCTCCCCTCCAATCTCCACAGGCCCAATTCTCCCTCCCGAGCAAATCAACCATAGCTTCCTCATATGGAGTGAGTTTCTGAATGTCTGGGGGTCCATCACTTGTTCCAGTTCATGCCCTTCAGTTATATGCCAGTATTGCCTTTAAAACAAAAAAGAGCAGTGGGGATTGAGACAGGATAATTTGGCCCATGGAAATTCCTTCTTGCAGGACATTTTCTCTCCCGCACCACCCCACCCCCTGCCCTGCCCCAACATGGCACGTTTAATGCAATTTGCATAACCCTACAATTTTCATTTCTCAAGCATTACTTGCTGCATCCTTGCTAACATTTCTCTGTGCCTGTACAGTTTATGCATATATCTTTAACTACTACTTTCCTTCAGTTCCATATATGTTCTGCGCGGCTATTTTACAGTAATATTGATGCCTTACCTTTGTACTTTTCTTTTAAACCGGGCAACTTCTTCCAGACCTTCAGCTAGGTCCTCAGTAGTTGAGAGTGCGTTCACTTTGGCAGTGATAATATTGCGACACTTGGCGCCTTCTTTGCGTGTTTAGGAGTTGGCCTCCCCCACCAGAAAGGTGCTTGCCTCTTTCCATGACTGAGCTTACCAGCGCTTGCAGAGCCTCGTCGTTAAATTGGTTTTATCCCTGTTGGCGTTCAGACATTGTCGTCAAAAATTGCGCATTGCAAAGCTATTCATTCATTGCCGCAAATGGAAATGCACTCTCAGAAACTGCACGTGTGAAAGCTGCACATTTCCACAATTCCTTAAGCGGCTTGGTAGCTTGTGAAAGGAGAAATATCAGGCCCCTATATCTACACGTGTACTTTCCAGCGGAACTAGAGCCATGAGAAGCAGGAACCTTGGCTGATGACCCCCTTGAGCCAGGGGCACTGTGGTCAGTTGAAGAAGCCCTACTGCTTCAGCTAACTCAAACCAGGGACCTTCTTAGGCTCAACTAATACTAAAGCAAAATACTGCAGATGCTGGAAATCGGAACTTCCTAAGAACCAGACCTTCAGAGTCTGTATAACTCAGTTGCATAGGACGGTGCACTGAGCTACTGAGCCACAGGTGTGGCATTTTTAAGATTATTTCCTCCCCTTTCTCCGGTGTTGCCACACCACATACCAACTTCCCAATCAATAGGACAGACAAAATGCTTCCGTCTAACTCCAGTGTTTTGCTACTCCTGAATTAGTCAGGAGAAAATGCAGTCTCAGGTGGCTTCACCTTCTGATTTTCCCTCGATCCCTTCACAGGGACATCTGACCACAGTTTGAGAGATCATGGACACAATCATATATTCTACACTTCCAGACTGTTCTGGAGCATTTGTACCGTGTTACCGCAGTGCCTGAACTCCTCCTATTGTTCCCTATTACTGCACAAGTGGATTTAAGATCCAAACTCCACTCTATATAGCCTCAAGCCGTGCAATTAATTAACCTCAATTATCTGTCCAATGTGCTCAATTATTCTCAACCAGTTGCAAACGAGGTGTTAATTGCTAATATTTTTAAACAAAGTTGTTTAACCCATTCCTTCCACTTCCACCAATATTTGCTTTTCTTTCATTATGAGAGACGCTGATTAACCCCTTCACTCATACCAACATACCACAGTTTGAATAAAGTGCATTCTTGGTTGGGATTAATTAAAGATCAGCGTTTTCCAAGTCAGAATTGTTTTAAATTGTTATTTCTTTTAAATCACAAATCTGGCTATGTCTAAAACATTTGGATTAATTTGCCCGTTTCATAAGGTTCAATACATTGAATGTAAAATACTTGTCCCCGAGTCAGCGATGAGGGGGTCATTAATTTAAAATCATTATTAAGAGAGTGATGCTAGTAGAAAATTATTTACAAAGGGTTGTTGGAGCGTGGAATGGTTGCGGCAGAGACCATTGTATCTTTTAAAGGAAAACTGGATAAGTAGTTGAAACAGAGGAAGTTGCAGGGCTATGGGGAGACAGTGGGGCAGTGATATTCGTTTTTGATTCTCTAGTAAAGAGCTGGCACAGACATGATGGGTTGAATGGCCTCCTTCTGTGCTGTAAACTTCCATGGTTTGACGCGATGAAAGGTTATCTGCAACATTATCTGTTTTTTCCCCGATTTTCTCCCCTTTCACTTCACTCCTTAGAGGAATCACTCACGCTGGGGTATGGTTCCATGGTGCCTGGCCGCCATCCAGTACTTTGCCCAAGTGGCCATTCTTTATGTTTGATCCTAGCTGGTGATCGCTGGTAGAATATTCTACCATGGTGGGCATCATAGACGAGTCTAATCCTGTTCTCACAGGCAGGTATTTTTGAGTAGTGGTCACCACACAGTAATCAGGAGCAGGAAGGTTGGCCGATTTCCTGCTCCAACCCTTCCAAGTCCAGGAACAATTCCCCGCAACCTTTTATTCCAATTTTCTCCCCTCTCCTCCTGAAGGTGCTGACTCACGTTGGGATACTGTTCCGTGGGCACTGGCCACTCTCCAGTACCTTGTCCCAAGTGGCCATTCTTCGTGTGCGAGTCCTAAAGAAGATAGCAATCAGGAGCAGGAGCTGTATCCCTTCCAAGGACAGAGATCAACTGTAATGCCACCACCTCTGCCATGGTTAAGATCAGCTAAGTTAGCACAGATGATAGATGGAACCTGTGGGCCTTTCTGATCTGTATGAATCAGTATTAGTGCATTAACCCACTGAGCCAACTGAAGTAAAAACAGAAAATGCTGGAAATGCACAGCAGGTGTGTCAGCATCTAAGAAAAAAAAAGAAAAACTTCCATTTATAAAATGCCTCATCATATCTCTCAGAAATGTCTCAAAGCGTTTCATATATAATGAATTACTTTGAAGCGCAGTGACTGTTATTACGTAAAGCCATTTTGCACACAGAAAGATTCCATGAATAGCAACAAGCTAAAACAAAATTGTGTGGTGTTGGTTGAAGGAGGAATGTTAGCCAGGATAACGCCCCTTTTCGTTTTCAAATAGTGCCATGGGATCTTTTACATCTACCTGAGTAAGCAGATAAGGGGCTTGGTTTTAACATTTCATCCAAAAGATGGCATCTTTAACAATGCAGCACTCCCTCACTATTGCACTGAAGGTTCAGGCTAGATTATCTGTTCAAATACTGGAGTGGGGATTAAACCCACAACCTTCTGACTCGGAGGTAAATGCTAAAAAACTGAGCCAAGACTCACAGTAAGCATCTGAAAGAGAATGAGAAGTTAATGTTTCAGGTGGTCACAGTCTAAGGATAAGGGGTAGGCCATTTAGGACTGAGATGAGGAGGAATTTCTTCACCCAGAGAGTGGTGAACCTGTGGAATTCTCTACCACAGAAGGCAGTTGAGGCCAATTCATTAAATATATTCAAGAAGGAGTTAGGTATATTTCTTAAGGCTAAAGGGATCAAGGGATATGGGGAGAAGGCAGGGACAGGGTACTGAATTTGGATGATCAGCCATGATCGTATTGAATGGCGGAACAGGCTCGAGGGGCCGAATGGCCTACTCCTGCTCCTATTGTCTATGTTTCTATGTTTCCATGTTTCTATGTGGGACCCGCCAACTGCTTAAAATACAGTTTAGGACCAGTCTGCAAGCAGACCAACCACATCCATATCAGTGCTGGTAACGTTCTACAGAAAACCTTTTGGGGATGTCACTGGAACATCTAAATTGATGTTTGGAGTCGGTGAATCATCACTTCAAATACAGAATTCTTACACCACCAAGATGGTAATTAAAAATAACTACTAATTTTGTGGTAATAGTGCATCTCTAGCAGAGTTTAAAATAATTGCATCTATCATTTACACCTAGAAATCACTGCAACCATCTTATTTTTAGACTGGACAGTTTGAGTGTTGCTGTCTGGGATTTTTTTTTTTAATGTAAACCCGACTCCAAAAGACTTGTTTTTTTCAAAAATATATATATTTTTGAACTTCTGTGCCTTACATTAACCACTAAAAAGCTATAGGGAGAATACATAAATGAATACAGTGTTAAACTGCTTCCTTGTTAACCTCTGCAAATCAATAAGAATATTAAATCTGGGGCCCAGGCAAGGTCAAGACACTTTGCATAATGAGCTTTGCCAGCAGAAACTAATGTCACTGCTTCCTGACACCATAAGCAGTCTGTGGTTACTCAACCTGACCAGAAAACTGAGAGGCTGTTGCCTCCAGGTATCCTTAATAACCCACGATCAGTGAACCTTACTGTCTATCTTAGACTTTAGATCCACTGGGATTACAAGGCCTGCACCAGGCCTTTTCCAATCCATCTGATCCACATTGCCTAAAGGGGCCTAGACAAGCCCATATGATGGGTTGTCAGCAAGCGCCTGGGGCATACACACCCTCTGAAAAACTTTGATTTCTGACACTTTATTTGGTGCATTTTCCAGCATTTTGGAATAAATATTTTATGAGATGTGAAGTAAAATACTAAATGGAATGGAAAAGGTTAGTGGAATAAAAAAGGTTAATTTGAGTGCTATTGCGAGTTAAATCATGACTGCAGGGTATGGGGACATAGGCACCAACTTGGAAGTAAATCGCCGTTCCTTCATCGTCGCTGGGTCAAAATCCTGGAACTCCCTCCCTACCAGCGCTGTGGGAGCTCCTTCACCACACGGACTGCAGCGGTTCAAGAAGGCGGCTCACCACCACCTTCTCGAGGGCAACTAGGGATGGGCAATAAATGCTGGCCTTGCCAGCGATGCCCAGATCCTGTGAATGAATTTTTAAAAAGGCAAAAGCTCAGGATTGAGATCAGGAAGCACTTCTTCACAAAATGAGTGCGAACTACCTGGAATGGTTGCTGAGTAGTGTAGTGGAGGCAACAGCTGAAGTCATTCAAGTTAGATACTGTGATAGGAGGATTGTAAGCTTAAATGAAAAGATGAACTAGATTAGGCCCCATATTTCTTAACAACATTCTTAAATAGTCTTTAATAAAATTAAATCTTCAGTACTTCACATCCAGACCAGATGCAACCATCGGATCAAATCAAAGCTCTGCAGTCCTGCCACATCCAGTTGTGAGTGGTGGTGGACAATTAAACAGTTAACAGGAGGAGGAGGCTCCAAAAATATCCCCATCCTCAATGATGGTGGAGCCCAGCACGTGAGTGCAAAAGACAAGGCTGAAACATTTGCAACTATCTTCAGCCAGAAGTGCCGAGTGGATGATCCATCTCGGCCTCCTCCTGAGGTCCCCAGCATCACAGATGCCAGTCTTCAGCCCATTCAATTCACTCCACGTGATGTCAAGAAACGGCTGAAGACACTGAATACTGCAAAGGCTATGGGCCCTGACAACATTCCGGCAATAGTACTGAAGACTTGTGCTCCAGAACTAGCTGCGCCCCTAGCCAAGCTGTTCCAGTACAGCTACAACACTGGCATCTACCCGGCAATGTGGAAAATTGCCCAAGTATGTCCTGTCTACAAAATGCAGGACAAATCCGACCCGGCCAATTACCGTCCCATCAGTCTACTCTCAATCATCAGCAAAGTGATGGAAGGTGTCGTCGACAGTGCTATCAAGCGGCACTTACTCAGCAATAACCTGCTAACTGACGCCCAGTTTGGGTTCCGCCAGGGCCACTCAGCTCCTGACCTCATTACAGCCTTGGTCCAAACATGGACAAAAGAGCTGAACTCAAGAGGTGAGGTGAGAGTGACTGCTCTTGACATCAAGGCAGCATTTGATCGAGTGTGGCATCAAGGAGCCCTAGCAAAACTGAAGTCAATGGGAATCAAGGGGAAAACTCTCCATTGGTTGGAATCATACCTAGCACAAAGGAAGTTGGCTGTGGTTGTGGGAGGTCATTCATCTCAATCACATGACATCACTGCAGGAGTTCCTCAGGGCAGTGTCCTAGGCCCAACCATCTTCAGCTGTTTCATCAATGACCTTCCCTCCATCATAAGGTCAGAAGTGGGGATGTTCGCTGATGATTGCACACTGTTCAGCACCATTCGAGACTCGTCAGATACTGACGCAGTCCGTGTCCATATGCAGCAAGACCTGGACAACATTCAGACTTGGGCTGACAAGTGGCAAGTAACATTCGCACCACACAAGTGCCAGGCAATGACCATCTCCAACAAGCGAGACTCTAACCATCTCCCCTTGACATTCAATGGCATTACCATCGCTGAATCCCCCACGATCAACATCCTGGGGGTTACCATTGATCAGAAGCTGAACTGGACCAGCCACATAAATACTGTGGCGACAAGAGCAGGCCAGAGGCTGGGAATTCTGCGGCGAGTGTCTCACCTCCTGACTCCCCAAAGCCTTTCCACCATCTACAAGGCACAAGTCAGGAGTGTGATGGAATACTCTCCACTTGCCTGGATGAGTGCAGCTCCAACAACACTCGAGAAGCTCGACACCATTCAGGATAAAGCAGCCCGCTTGATTGGCACTCCATCCACCACCTTCAACATTCACTCCCTCCACCACCGGCGCACTGTGGCTGCAGTGTGTACCATCTACAAGATGCACTGCAGCAGCTCGCCAAGGCTTCTTCGGCAGCACCTTCCAAACCCGTGACCTCTACCACTTAGAAGGACAAGGGCAGCAGACGCATGGGAACATCACCACCTACAAGTTCCCCTCCAAGCCACACACCATCCTGACTTGGACCTGTATCGCTGTTCCTTCACTGTCGCTGGGCCAAAATCCTGGAACTCCCTTCCTAACAGCATTGTGGGTGTACCTACACCATATGGACTGCAGCGGTTCAAGAAGGCGGCTCACCACCATCTTCTCAAGGGCAATTAGGGATGGACACTAAATGCAGGCCTAGCCAGTCAGCGACGTCCTCATCCCATCAATGAATAAAAAAAAAAATTACAACATTCAGTAAACCAAAATAATTTAATACCCTAAAAAAATGAATTCCAAAAGATCAAAACAGACGTTTTGAACAATTTAATATTTCATGGAAGAGACAAAAAAGTCTCATCCTTGCAAATCTTTTTTTTAAATATAACAAACTTCTTTGAATTATTCATTTTTTTAAGCAAGATTAAACTTCGCTCTCAATCTGAGCAAAATCCCTGTTAATTTATGATCAAATTCACACCACAAATCCTTTCAAAATATTTATTCAGCAAACTGGAAGTTAAGCAGTGTTCCGTGCTGGGAAGGATGGGTGCGCCACTCTCGCACATGATTCTGCCACAATCTTGGGAAGCGCGGATCATGGGTGGGTCTGGGCAACCATAGGGTGGGGCATTGATTGCAGGTTGGACTTGTTGACTGCGGAAGGCATCAATTGGGCAGGCCTGGCTGGCGGCAGGAGGCCTCGGTCGTGGAGGGGGAGGAAGCTGAAGCAGCCAGTGGACAATATTAGACCAGACCAGGCCAGTTGTGAAAATATGAAATTATGGATCCAGCCACTAAAGAAAACTTATGCTTAGCTTACCATCCCCTTGAAGTTGGAGACAGGAGAGGAGGAAGTGGGGAAGCAAAGTAAAGTAACAGAAACCAAGGCACGTGGAGACATTGAGACAGGAAACAAAAAGAAGCATAAAACACCGAGAGTGCATGCTGCAGAGAGTGGCAGGCCCCAAAAGGGAATATGCTTGGCTCCTTTTAAACTCCAAAATCTTACCATATTTTCAAATTTCCTAACATGGCGAGATTTGGGCTTCACGACCTGGGGAACCCTAGATGTGTGCTTGATTGCCTAAAGCCTGTGAATTAATCCAGCCCCAATTAGGAAAAAAACACCTTAATTATAGCATTCAGGGTGAATTTTCTAGATGTTTTTTAGTGAATACATGAAGGAACCTATTCCCTCCTTCCTCCGCCCCCACCATGAATGTTTAATGAAGTGTTACTGGAGGCAGAGCAACTACCAGACATTGTGGGTAGTGTCAAATGCCACTGCAGTTTAAGTATTAAAAAAAAAGCTCCCAATTCCCATTTCATTCATGTGACGTAGGCTTTCCCGATCACCTGCTGACCACTTCTTTGGTGCTTGCCTGTTGGGTTCCAGTTAACTTTGTGCTTAATGATCTGGGAATTAGGTACAGGAAACTCTCGATTTAACGGCACCTAAATAACCAGAAATCTCGGTTAACCGGCAAAATTCAGGAGTAGGTTCAGGTAAGTTTTACTTCATATTACTGGCCGTTCCTCGATCTGTGGCTGTGCAATCGGGTGTGGCTGCAGCTGTTGCTAAGCAACAGGGATGCTTGGATCTTGTGGCCATTGTTCCTGCACTTGTTGCTAAGCAACAGGGAAGCCTGGGTTTGTTGCTGTATATGGAGCGCTCAGCTCTCGTACCTTTTACTATAGCTCTCGGTAATCCGGACTTTTTGATAAACCGGCACCACGGCGGTCCTGTCGGTGCCGGATAAAAAAGAGTTTCCTGTAGTCCCATTGTACGTCCAAAAAACAACATTCTTGGTAATGAAGCAATTTGGCGCTTGAGGGGCTAAGCTGTCTTCACCATGCCTCTGTATTTGATGTTTGCATTTGTCAACTAAAATGGACTTCTTTCTCAAACTGTTTTTCCTCTCTTTTTTATGACAGTTTTCTCTCCTCCCCTCCTTGCCATTGTCTATTTCTGTGGGCACCAGTTGCCTTCTAGTACCTTACCCAAAAATAGAAAGACTTACATTTATATAAAGCCTTAGCACATCTCTTAGCACATCTCTGAGGCACACAACAGCCATTTTGCACCCAGCAAGATTGCAGAAAAAGCAAATGAGATAAACGACCAGCTAATCTGTTTTTGGTGGTGTTGGTTGAAAAGGGAATGCTGTCCAGGACACCAAGAGAACTCCCTACTCAAGTTTAAATAGTGCCACAAGATCTTTAACTTCCACCCAAGCTGGAGTAGATAGATAGGGCCCTGGTTTAACATCTCCTCTGCTGGACAATGCAGCACTGTCTCAGCACTGCACTGGAGTGTCAACCTAGTTAATGAATGCAAGTCCTCGATTAGGGCTTGAACCCACAACCTTCTGACTCGGACGAGAGTGCTACTAACTGAGCCAATTCTAATTCGCCATTCATCATGTGTCAACCTGGGCTGTGAGTATTGGTAGACTATTTAGCTGCAAGGGTGTGGGTAGGATATAACATGCAAAAGAGTGTTGACCTCCTGCATTGCAGTTGCAAGGAGGGTGTAGGTAAGATGGAGACCAGTAGGGCAACATCAATGTAAGAGAATACAGGCAAGTTGAATTTGTGTATATTTCCTATGTTGTAGAATTGGTACATGTTAGGCTGTCATGCTAAGCTGGTTTGTACTTACATTGGGGAACAATTTATAACATTGAGATTTTAAAAACAAAAAATGCTATTTATTCCAAAGCAAAATGCTCAGAAAAAGGCCTCTACACTTCTTCCAATGCAGCTGCCAGGGTCTGTGACAAGTTTTCCTTATTATGCATGACATGCATTGACATTTTGTAACATCCTACGCATGTGTGATAATTATATTACCGATTATTATTCTAACAAGCACATTTTTTGTGTGTTTTTGTGAGAAGTTCTGGATTCCTGTCTGGGTGTATTTAACCCACTGCTATTCCATTGACTTCTAGAATTAATAATGGAATCTACTGTACCAGCAAACTGCAGACAGGCAAGATGATCAGAAGAATGAGGCTGCATCTCAATTAGGCTGCTGTCCTCAATTCCCCAGTACAGTACAGTAGAGTTCATGATTATTCATTCACAGTATCAGCTTCTGTTTGAGCAATTGCTTTGTCTGCAGCTTTGTAAAATGGCTGCCCACATTCTAACACTAGTCAAGAACTCCACATTGCTGCGGTCTGGGTGATTGGTTGATACCTGTAAGATATTAAAGCATCTTGTAACAATATTCTCATTTAAGTTCAACTGTCCTGAATTAAGTGTTAATGCATGGACGTTAATCCAATCAGAATGTTATATTTTCAGGTCCTGTGATGGGACAGAATTAAGACGATAGACAAAGAGGGGTACGTCACAAGATAGTAACACATCAAGAGATTCAGAAGGTGCCACAACACGCAACAGTAAAGTATTGCAAGTTAAGGAACGTTATCTTAACCCCAAGATGTATTACTGCCTCAAAAATATTTCCATGTATAATTTCCTTTTTCTGATATAGTGTCAAAATACTTGGGAGGAAAAGTAACAAAAGATGGCAGGGTGAAAGAAAATAGACTAAGGGCAACAGAAGATGGAGCAGGGGTATTAGAAGATAGGGCGGGTTGGTAATGGAAGTTGGGGCATGTTGATGGAATGGGAAGAGGTGAAGGAAAATGCGGCAGGGGCGATGGGTGATAGGGCTGGGTTATGGAAGATGGGGCAGAGGCAATGGAAGATGAAGCAGGAGTAATTTTACATACATGAACGTATCACTAGCACTGATTGGATCATTAGGTATCCCTGGATGGACCAGTAGGTAAATGACACTAAGTGGTGTGGTACTAAGACATACAGAACACGAAGGTTTCATGTCCAATGCCTGGTGTACTCTTTTTGAGCAACCCATAACAAAAAAATACTGTAACTAATAAAACATTAAGTGAAACTTAATAAATTAAATTCAAATTTGGTTCCCGGGGTGATGATGCACTTCAGTTCCTGCGGTGCCCACCGGTCGCGGAAGGCCTTGAGCGTGCCGGCGGACACCGCGTGCTCCACCTCCAGGGCCACCCGGGCGCGAACGTGGCCGCGGAAGAGAGGCAGACAGTCGGGCCGAACGACCCCCTCGACCGCCCACTGCCTGGACCAGTTGATGGCCACTTTGGCCAGGCCCAGGAGCAGACAATGCCTGGTGTATGCAGTATCAGCCAGAGTGACAATGTTAGTGATACAGTTGGCACAATTGGCCTCATTGATTTTATTTCCACTCCCAAGCGAGGGACAGTCAGGATTGCTGCCCCTAATCACTGTTCAGTGCTCTGCTGGTCCATGTACATATGTGGATGTCAGGCGAGGACATAATCAGGTGTTGTCCCCTTAGATAAATAGTCCACCAGCACTCACTTTCCAGCCTCACATATGACAAATGGCTACTAGGATGAGGTGCTGGAGAACAGCTAGCTCCTGTGGAAAGTTAGGAATGGAATTGCCTTCAGAAGAGAGAATACTGAAAGGCGAAAAAAAAATTGGATTCATCTGCTGGGGGTTGGCTGTTGTGAAACTATTTAAATTATTCTTGTTTTTGTTCTGTCAGATGTTGACATTCTGTGCTGAAAGTACTTTTGAAAGTTGATCCAATGGATACAGATAAAACAAATCGGATATATGCCACTCGACTGAAATTTTGACTGTTTGATAACTGAAATAGAAAGGAGGTACTAAATAGGTTGGTATCACTCAAAGTTAACCAGCCACCCGGTCCAGATGGGGTGCATCCTAGGTTGCTGAGGGAAGAGAGGGTGGAGATAGAAGAAGCTCTGATCACAATCTTTCAATCCTCCTTGGATAAGGGAGTTGTTGTGTATGTACCTTTAAGAGAATAACTGGTCTCAGGCTGCAGTACCGGCAGTGACCACCCCTGTATAAAAGGCGCTAGAGAGCCTCTGTTGGTTAGATTCGTTTATGCCTTTCACCAGTAAAGTTCTGTTTGTTTTCTCTCCTGCTAGTCCGTGTCTCAATCATTCACGGACTTAACAGGAGTGGTGCCAGAGGGCTGGAGAATTGCAAATGTTACACCCTTGTTCAAAAAAGGGGAGAGGGGTAAACCTGGTAATTACATCAGTCTAATGCCAGTGGTGGGAAAACTACCAGAGACCATTGTCAAGGACAAAATTAATTCTCAGTTGGAGAAGTATGGGTTAATAAGGGGCAGCCAGCACGGATTTGTTAAAGGCAAATCGTGTCTGACTAACCGGATTGGAGTTCTTTGTGTACATGGGAGGTTTACCAGGATGGTACCAGGGATGAGGGAGTTCAGTTATGTGGAGAGATTGGAGAAGCTGGGATTGTTCTCTTTAGAGCAGAGAAGGTTAATGGGAGACCTAATAGAGGTATTCAAAATTATGAGGGGTTTTGATAGAGCAAGTAGGGTGAAACTATTTCCTCTGGCAAGTGGGTCGGTAACCAGGGGTCATAGATTTAAATTAATTGCCAAAAGAACTAGAGGGGAGGGGAAATGAGGAGAAATTTCTTCACACAGGTTGTTAAGATCTGGTACGCACACTACCTGAACGTGTGGTGGAATCAGATTCCACAGCAACTTTCAAAAGGCAATTGGACATGTACTTGAAGAGGACTAATTTGCAGGACTATGGGGAAAAAGCTGGGGTGTGGGACTAAATTCGACATTGTAGTGTATGTACCTTTAAGGGGAGAACTACTTTTTACAGCTCCTGTATACTGTAGTACCGGCAGTGACCACACCTGTATATAAACCCTGAGTAGGGATCTGTACAGTTAGTTTTAGAGTAACCCTCATCCAGTAAACACCTGTTGATTGTTCCCTGCAGTCTCTTGTCTAATTATTGAAGGACACAACATCAAGATACACGGATCTAACAGACATCTCTTTCAAAGAGCCGACACAGGTACAATGGGCCGAATGGCCGCCTTCTGTGCTGCAGGATTCGATGGTTCTATTATTTGGTAATCAATATTTAAATAATTGCTGCAGATGATAAAACTGTTTATTTTAATAGTTCCAAAGGTCACACAGTACTCAGAAGGTTAATATAACAGCAGTAGGTCATTTTCTGTGATACAAATCAGACATTGTTCTTTGATGTGAAAAACAATCCCAGTCATAGTATTTCACACTTTGTTTTATGTTTGACACTTTTTTCTCACTTTGATGTTCAAAGGTAGTTCTGCTGGTAATTTTCACTGGCAGTGACTGTTACCTGGGCCTGGAGGCAGGAGACTCCAGGTTCTGTTGGTAATTTTCACTAGCAGTGGGACTTTTGCTGAGGCTAAAACCTGACAGAGCTAATGGGACTGATGGCTGTTTTATACATCGTGCACTGGCATCACAGTCAATTTAATTCAATGTCATGTAAAAACAATCAGCCGAATATATAACTGACAGGCAGGGATCTTTTTGGTTTCAGCCAGTTAACTTTAAACATATATTAAATTCGGTGATGTGCCTGGGGGGGGGTCCACTTGCTGACGGGCAGTGGTTAATACAATTATGCTGTATAATTTCTACAAGCGCTTAGTGCTTAACAGCCAGATCTCCGTTCTGAGGGAAGGTTTATACCTAAATCGTCAACTGACCTCGTGTTTTCCCGACGGGTGTTGGCACTCTCCAGCGGGGTTTTTTTTTTGCCGTCAAAACAGAGCCGCCTCTTCCACAGCTCCAGTGACTCCAGAACTGAGGCACGTTATCGCTCAATTCCTAGTTCTCTTTTCAGGCCTTCAAAGCCCCCAAATCACGTGCCCTTTATTTCCCAAACAGATCAGATGGGAAAAGAGGGACGAGGTCACAGTCACCTGTAACAATTCACTTTTTTTTATAAAAAAGGTGCTGTTTCTGACACACATTGCTTTTCAACTGAAGGAACGAGGGACAACAACTTGCATTTAGGTCGCGCCTTTAGCGTCGTCAAACGTCCCATGGCGCTTCACAGGAGCGTTATCAAACATTTGACGAGGGTGCAATTTAATTCTGCATTTTTAAAATGGGTCAGCTCTTTTTTTGCAAATAATGATTAGACAGGCCCTCAAATCAGGGGCCTGGTTGATTTGACACCTTTTATGTTGAAATTCGGTGATTTTTTAAAAATTTAACATTCAAGTACAACTACTTATACAACTCATCAATTACATAGTAAATCCATTACATTCATTGACCACAAAAAAAAGCCTCAAAAAAACTTTATGGTCAACAATATAAATACAGTAATACATTTTTACAGGTAAATCAATAATGTTTACAGTACAAACTACCACTATTTAATAAACCAAGAAAAGAAAGAGCCCGTATACGCCAGTCCTACTGGCATCACTCAATCATTCAGTCATTCATTCCTCCGTTTGTTCGTTCGTTCGTTTGCTCAAGTGTAACTTCCATTGTGCATGTCTGCGTGCGTGCGTGTCATTTGTCTACATGCGTGCGTTCATTCATCCGTCCTGGCAGGCCTCACGCTCACCGAAATTTGGTGATTGATGGCTGGCGCCATCACCAATAAGGCAGGAAGCAAGTGCCCCCTGTTAACTGGGCCTTCTTTTAAAAGAAAGAGTTTGAAGCGACCGTGATGTCGGCGGGAGCTAGCTGGATGGGGTTTAAATGTGGAGCGGCTGTTGAGGGGAGGCCGCGCGCAGCCTTCTCCTCAACTGTCACTCGTTCCAAGTCACCGCGCGCCAAGAACACAAACATCACCCGGACAACGTGCTGATCGACAGCCCGCCCATGAATCAGGGCAAAGTGGTGGGTGGGTGAATCAGACGACGACAACAACAACAGGGACCAAAACTGGACCTTTGCTGCCCAGTTTTACATTTGGTGTGTCAAGAAAAATGAGCAGCTGGCTGAAAATAATGGACTGTCCATGCAAAAACTAGACGGGTAACAATCCTAGCAAGGCTGCTAAGATGGCATGGAGGTGGGAGGTGATATTTTATTGACTACAGGCTACTAAGTACCTGAAGCCAGGAGACTCAAATTTACTGGTTACCATGTTCATCTTTATAAACACTGATTATTTAACTGCAGGCAAAGTCCTTGATTTTACAAGTGATGGAATCAGTGCATGGTCTTTGTTCCAGCCTAGTGTCTGGATGAATACATTGGTATATTCAGCAGGGTGCTCTATGCTTGAAGACTCAATTTTGTTGCTAAGCTCCACAGACTGGAGTTTGTTGAAGGACTTTAAAGCAGCATTATTTGTAAAGCTCACTATAAAGCAAATGTTTGTGGTAAATAACAATATGAATTCTTTTGTCTTTCTTATTTCCCCCCCCCCCCCCTCTCTGATTTTCCATTCCCACACATCTACTCTGACAATGGCCAGCAAGTGGTGTGCAAAAGCTATACAGGGTGACTCACACGCTCATTTTCACTCCTTCCCCCAAGTGGCACTGACAACACAACCGAGATCAGGAACTCACCTTGTGGGAAGTTGTGGGTGCGAAGCTCAAATCTGTTGCACCACGCTGTCATCCATTGGCAGGAGGGTCCATAACCAGAGGACACCGATTGAAGATAATTGGCAAAAGAATCAGGGGGAAATGAGATTTTTTTTTACGCAGCAAGTTGTTATGATCTGGAATGCGCTGCCTGAAAGGGTGGCAGAAGCAGATTCAATAGTAACTTTCAAAAGGGTATTGGATATATAATTGAGAAGGAAAAAATTGCAGGGCTATGGCGAAAGAGCAGGGGAGTGGGACTAATTGGATCGCTCTTTCAAAGAGCCGGCACAGGCACGATGGGTTGAATGGCCTTCTGCGCTGTATCATTCTATGATTCAATCCAGCTATTGACGTGTAAAAACAACATTCCCAAATTTCATATTTTCAGACATAAGTGTCCAATCGTGCACAATTTCCCCCCAAGTTTCACATCAATATAAAATTACCATTTTCCACTTCACGTGCAACACAGACCTAAGGTAGCCTGGAAATGTTATCCTCTGAATACGACTTTCGAGTTTATCCTCCATTTGCGCGGAGGAGCAACACTGTGACAGGCGTGCAAGATTAAAGGTGCATTAATAGCTGCAGCATTGGTGTGGTGCCATTTGGCTTCACACTGACATTAAAGTTATAGTGTAAATTCAGCCTGAATCCAGAGTCAGGACCCAACCTGACACCAGAGTGAAATAGATTAAAAATCCCTGGATGGAGGTGTCTCATTCTGCTTCAGTTCAAAGTCAGTTTGGGCCTTTACACTACACACCAGTGCTGAACTTGCAGTGTAAATGCAGCACCAGAGAGTTAAATCTCTCTCACCAGATTCACAACTTTGTCCCAAGCCAAAGCAAAGACATCTGTAACAGGCAGAGCCATCACAGGTGCTCTGGTCTCGCACAGTCCTATTAATAAAGAAGCTGAATCAGACAATGCTAACGAGGCCCAAAGGACTAATCTATCAAACTGATACTTAACAGGTACTGCAAAATGCACGAGTTCATTCTTAGCTCCTGTTACATATACATTTATTTTTTGCTTGAAAAGTTGTTATTTGCTCTCATAATCTTTAGTTCCTAGAAGGAAGTATAATATTAGAGGTTATAATGTCATATTCAAACTGCTATAAAATCAAAAAAATTAAAGTTGCTGCGACATCTGAAGCCAGCTATGCACGTAGTGGCAAAATGTGGTGAATACTGCTGTTATAAGGCCCAGGTCTCCCCATCTCTCCTGAAGGTGCCGACTCTTGTAGGGGTAAGGTACAATGGGTGACTATACCTCATTCGAGTGGCTGTTCTTCACGTCTGAGGCTAAACAGTGAATGTCGGCAGGCTATTGATTGTGGAAGGCACCACAGCCAAGCCTGATCCTGTTCTCAGACAACACCAACACAGGTGTACACACAAGCACGGCACCAGCTCCAGCAGAAAGACACAGCCACCAAGTTATTTCTCTCCCAGCACATCATGTCGCAGACCACAAAGCATTCAAAATGTAGTAACACAGCAAGTGCAGCTGGTTTCTTGACATTAATACTGGTAACAAAGAACAGGACTCCACTCATCGGCCTCTGAATGGCCATTGAATTTTAATGTTAACTATCCCGTCAGCCTTCCACTAACAATAAAAAGATTTCCAACAAAGTTTAAACCTCCAGTAGACTGCCTGGGAACTTCTTAAACTTTGCTTTGTGCTGGTTGTTGTTATACCCCTCAAGTCCACTTCAGATCTGAACTGTACAACATGGTTTCCATCATGAAGCTGAAGCCACTCCACATGAACCCAAACTGTAAAGTACAATTTAGTTACATCTCGAACAGTTTAAAACCATTGCTGTTATGAAAAATTTACAGGGAACTCTGGACATGACTTAGAGATATCATGCTGGATATCTCTAAAATGGTCCTTCAGGATGATCCAGCTCCTTTCACAGATGAACAAGATCACCTGCAGGTTAGTTCACAGAGGATTAGGTCAATCAAGAGCAGCTTTTTATGATAGAGCAAATTGTCACAGGTGGGTTAGGGACCGTGTCTAATTATTTGCATTTTCACAAGGTAATACAGAGAGCATTGTGGGGGGCGAGGGCAGTCTCCATGTATACTTTTTATATAAATGATGATCGATTCTCATTTCTTTTGCCAGGGGGAGGGTGTGCCGCAAAAAAGGTACTCTTTATACTATTGAATAGTACTGTGGGATCTTTAACATCCACCTGACAAGGCAAACAGAACTTTGGTTTAATGTTTCATCTCTAGGATGGCACCTCCAACAATGCAGCACTCTCTCAGTACTGCACTGAAATGTCTGCCTAGATTATGTGCTTCTGACTCAGAAGCAAGAACGCTATTAACTGAGCCAAGCCAACACTGTAAACTGAACCCAGGACCTTTGAGCTGAGTCTGTATGGCTCGGTGCTTTAGCAGGTGCCTTTATCCACTAGGTCAATCTTGGAGCTTTAGAAATTAGCTCGAAAATGTTATATCATTTGTTGGAGCTACATCCATTTTGAGATGCACCATTGATTTTAAGTCATACAAAAGTAAATGCAGCATGCTTCCTCATTGGTTAAGCTGATTGAGGCAGTGACTAGCTGAAACATACAGACAAGGAAGGTCCAGCTTCAATCCCCGGCCCGTACTGAATTAACTGATCTTAGCCAGGGCTGCAGTAGGGACACAATTGGCCTTGGCTCCCAAGGTTAGGAAGAGAAAATCAGCCAGGGTTTCCACTACTAATCACTGTCCAGTGACTTCTGCTGCAAGTGCATCAGGTGAGGAGAAGATCAGGCATGATATGTGTCATGAATCTTATCATGACTCATGAAGTAACACTGGGCGGCCAGCTGGTGGCGCCGTCCAAGGAGTATAAATACGCGGGCGTGGGCCCAGCTTGCTCAGGATGTTTCTGTAACCAGGAACTAGTGATGTAACTAGAATCTCATGGTTTTGAAACAGTTGATTAAAGCCTTGTTTTATAATCAAACCAAGTGCTCAGTAGTCTTTTTACATCAATATGTATCTATATATTATTAAAAATCTTACATCTTCGCCCCCTAGTACAATTATACCCTTCCCTCTAACTTAGCTTCACCTAAAGATTGTACTGTACTTGGTTTTGACTCCCTCTGTGCAATGGCAAGGGAGGTCAACTTGTTATTAATATCTAAAAATATCACCTAAAAAATCAACTAGTTTCGTCTGAAGCTCACTGGATTTTTAACCCAAAGAATGTTAAAAGTCTAACTCCGTAGAAAATACAAATACACAGATAAGTCTATTTATACTTTACACAAGCTTTATCCAACCAGCCAAGAGCTCAATGATCACAAACTACCCTGATGGCCAAAGTCTGAGCCATACAGACCAGGTTGAATCTATGCTATGTTAACTGATCTGAGTCCAGACAGCAGTAGAGCTGTAACAATTGTCTACTGTACCCTGGGTCAAGGTGAGAAAAATTAACTGGCTCCTGACCCTAATTGTTATACAGTAGCCCCTATTGGCAGTGCATATGGACATATGGATGTCAGGTAAGGACAAGATATTTCCCAGATATGATTGTGACAAAAACATTCATTTCCATTTTATATAGTTTCAAGTAGCTAGGGTTTAAAATGGAGGCTTTTTTTCACTAAATGCAAAATGGTGAATCAGCGACAATCTATCTGTATGAACCAAGTAGACGATAAAGGATTCACTTTGATGGCTGAGGCAAAATGTTTATAATGTTAATGAGTACAGTATTTTGTCAAGCTCATTATTGTCAGGTTTTGATACAAGCACGTTATTGTGATGGAGAAGGTAGCAGTTAAACACCATTATCTCATTGTCCAACAAGGTGTGAAAACTGTTAACATTATGTTTGCTTGGTTATTTCAAAACAAATGGCTTCACATCAAAAGGTTCTAAGGGGTAAATATCCAGTTCTTGGCTGCTAGTCTTGTGTTCTGGTGAAGATGTTCCAGACTTCATTGATATTGGAAGTTCACATAATCTATGTATAACAGCTCATCCTGAAAAATATATTTCAAGACTGTGGACTCTATGCCAAGGAACCAAAAGGTTCCATTCCATTCCAAGAGCTATAAAAAGGTAGCTTTCTAAAAAGAGTGTTAACCCATTGTGGAATGATTTCAGTTCTCTTTCAGTGTTGTGTTGCTTAGCATTTTACCTATGTTTTGCTTCTCTGTAATTTTGTATTTGCAAGTAAATTGAGGTTAGTAGTTTAGCCTGTATAAAATAGTCATAATTCATCATTGGGATTGATTATGAGACATAGTGGGCATCCTATGTCTTCTCTAATAAGCAATTTACCACAATTGAGGTTAATTGTTAGACCCAAATATGGCAGAGTATAAATATCTAGCTTCAATTTATAGGAGACCTCCATCTGTTCACAGAAACTGTCGTCAGGCTATTTACATGAGCAAAGGTGTTAGGAAAAAGCCTGAACTGAAACAGTGATGTATTTCACAGTCAGATAGCCTGCTAGCACTCACTGTCAAAAGTCACACATGAATAGTGGTACCAGAAGGTGCCTGCTGCTGTCTGCGGAACTGTACCATAGTGAGAAGAGTTGTTTTCAGCAGCAAGGGGAGAGAATTGAAGAGAAAAAAAGAGAACTTACTGAACTTATTGGCAGTGTAAAGTTTTAGTTAATGACTAAAAGGTCGGGTTAGTGGCTGGGGAGTAGATCGCCTGTCCACCCTTTTGGTCGCAGCCAGTACGTGCCCCAAGAAGGCTGGGACCAGTGAGGAAAAGAAAGAAAGGAAAAAAAAGACTGGGATTTCTGTAGCGCCTTTCATGACCCCAGAACATCCCAAAGTGCTTTACAGCCAACGAAGTACTTTTGAAGTGTAGTCACTGTTGTAATGTAGGAAACGCGACAGCCAATTTGCGCAGAGCAAGCTCCCACAAACAGCAATAAAATAAATGACCAGATGATCTGTTTTACTTATGTGGGTTGCAGGACACCGGCGAGAACTCCCCTAACCTTCATTGAATGGCGACATGGGATCTTTAAAGTCCACCTGAAAGGGCAGACCATTGCCTCAAGTTAGCATCTCATCGTAAGATGGTACCTCCAACCGTGCAGCACTCCTTCAGTACGGTACTGAATTATCAGTCTAGATTATGTGCTCAAGTCTCTGGAGTGGGACTTCAACCCATGACCCTCTGACTCAGAGGTGAGAGTGTGCTACCACGTAGCCAAGGCTGACACCAAGGTAGAACATAATATATGGCCTGTATTAGGAAATCAGATATCATATCTAAAGCTTTTATTTATTCAGGTAACCTTCAGATTTAGCTGTTTGCACCAGGCAGCAGATAGGCTAATTAATCACGTAGACTCTTTCACACCAATTTCGAAGCTCTCCTCCTCGTTCTTAGTGCTTGTGCTATAGAAGTGGCCAATTAACCTTAAACAACATCTATTGAATATAAAATCAATCTGGATTATTGGACATTTAGTGACAGTCCCAAAGCAGTGCTCTGATCTCCACAAGATTTATGTTATCTACAGGGACTTGAAGCCATAAATGGATATGGCACAATTCATGTAAGTAGCTGATTCTACAGGTATCCTTCCACCCCCAACAATTTTACAAAATGGCCATCACGATACTTGGAGATTCCCTGAAAAAATACACAATTCTTACACATATTCATAATATATAATACATTATAGCCTAAATTTCCCAAGAACAGGGCAGTGGCAAGGACTCACCTACTGCCAGCAAGTATCAGAAGAGCATGGGCGTGTTGTTTGTGATTTTACATCCATTTAAATCAATGAGCAACGAGCGCACAATTTTTCGGATAGGTGCTGGGCGAAAGATGTTATACCACTGGTGCATACTCAAAATATTTTCCCCTATATTCACATAGCGCTTCATTATGTTGAAACATCTTGAAGCACTTCAAACAATGAATTATTAACAAAGAGAAAGCAAAGAATCACCGAAACAGCAGAGAAAGAACAAATCGCATAATACGGCAGAGCGAGAGAAAAAAAATCAAAGAAACTGCAGGGAGAATGAAACAACCGATATGTAGCAGAAAGAAGAAAAATCATAGAGAGAATCACAAAGAAAACATGAACGAAACAACAGAAAAAACAAAACAATTGTAGCAACAACAGACGTACAGAAATATGTCACAGAAAGAGCAGAGGGAGAAAGATTCACAGATATAGAGAGAATAAAACAGACAAAGAATCACAGAAACAGCAAAGGAGTAACGAAACACAGACTCAGCAGAGAGAAAGAATCACAGAAAACAGGCAGAAAAAAATCACATGCAGCACAAAGAGAAGCAGAAACAGCAGAAAAAGAATCAGAGAAACAACAGAAATTCAGAAAAAGCAAAGAATGATAGAAAGGGCAGTGAGACGATCATAGACAACGGAGAAAATGGCAGAAACAGCAGAAGAAAAAATCACAAGAGACAGTAGGGAGAATCACAGAGCTGAGACAGCAGAGATTCACAGACGGCAGACCAAGAGAATGATCGAGAAAGCAGAGAGAGAGAATGACAGAGCAGAGAAAGAAATATAGAATCAGTAGAGAAAGCACAGTAATGAGTGGACACAGAAGCTGCAAGGAAAGAAAGCAAAAAGAAGATTGAGAGGGGATCTCATCGAAACCTATAAAATTCTGTCGGGTCTGGACAGACTAGATGCAGGAAGGATGTTTATGATGGCCGGGGAGTCCAGAACCAGGGGTCATAGTCTAAGGATAAGGGGTAAGCTATTTAGGACTGAAATGAGGAGGAATTTCTTCACCCAGAGAGTGGTGAACCTGTGGAATTCTCTGTCACAGAGGGCGGTGGAGGCCAGTTCATTAAATATATTCAAGAAGGAGTTGGATATATTTCTTAAGGCTAAAGGGATCAAGGGATATGGGGAGAAGGCAGGGACAGGGTACTGAATTTGGATGATCAGCCATGATCTCATTAAATGGCGGAGCAGGCTCGAAGGGCCGAATGGTCTACTCCTGCTCCTATCTTCTATGTAAGAAAGAGCAGGGGAAGACAACAGTACAGAGAAATAAGAGAACCAAAGAGACTGAGAGATGGAGTGAAAGGAAACAGTAAGATACAAATTTTATATTAGAACCTTGGATTAAAACCTTCCTTGTTTTCACAAGTGATGATTGTAAAAATAAGGAAACTTTAATTAATGTTTGCAGATTTTCTTCAGGAGAGAAATTCCTCCCTGCGCTATTTTCATGAATTGCCCAAGGTGTTTGGGTGAAATTCCTGTGTTTGCTGTTTAAAAAAAAATTGTTAACCTGTTTAAAATAACTGTAATAATTACTTCATTAAAATAGTTAACACAGGAATTTAATCCTTAGTATCTTCACACTTGGGAACACAGAACAAGATGGAGGAAAAGCGGATGAGAAACATACGGGAGAAAAACTGTGTGGAGCCGTGGGAATGCTTCATCAGAATATTGCAGCACTGCATGACAAGTTGGTAGATGCACTGCTTTGGTATGTGGCTGAGTCACAGAAGGTTCAATTCCTTGTCTGCACCGATCTCAGCTGGAGCAGCACTTGGGACATTACAATTGGGTAAATGCACCTCGTGCAGTGCTACTGAAACGTTTGGAACAGGAAGGTTCCAGGTTCAGTTCCTGGTCTGAGCTGACCTCAGTTGGACAGTATTTGGAGCTCGACAATGCCCACTCCTGAGCCACTGTCCAGTGAGCCCTGCTGGAGCATGCGCATGTGTGGACGTTGGGTGAGGGCCGAATGGAGCTTGTCTGTGATGCACACTTCAGTTGAATAGCCTGCCAGCAATCACTGGCCAGGCTCATACACAAAGGATAGTCACTTGGCTGAGGTACAAGAGGGTAATTTGGTGCCTGTAAAACGGTACCCCAGCATAAATTAGAAGGAAGAAAAAATTGTAATAATAAATAATTAAAATTCGTTAGCACTTTCTTGGCATAAATATAATACCATACATCTATCTGTGGGATGTGGAAACTATTTATATGTGCTACATATCCCACTTGTTACTAATAAATCCAGACCACAAACAGAACCGTTTTTGTACCATGGACAAACAGGTGGCATCCTCTCTAGTACAGCGCTGACCCCTTGCTTTTTTGGAGAACATTGTGTGCGTGTATCTCTATAGGAATACTGCTTCGTACTGGTGTAAAATTCACAGTGTGTGAGAAATAACACTTAATGGTTGGCTTGCAATGGCTAGTGTGGTTCCATGACAGGTATCAGGATATACTTAGGGGTCAGTATGGAGACGAGAGGCCGCACAACACAGCGCATGGCTCAGAATTTCAGGCATTCATTTCACTTGTACAAAGTGCAAAAAAGAACAGCTCACTTTCCTTCTTTCATAAGTTTCGACTCTTTCACATTCATTAAAGAAATTCTCTACTTATTAACAGTAAGAATCCAAGGGTATAAATTGATTATTTCAAAAAGGTTCCAATTTTCTCCCCATCTCTCCTGAATGCAGTGACCTTTGCTGGGGTACAGTTCCATGGGTGCGGGCAACTCTTTGGTACCTCACCCAAGTGGTCATCCTTCATGTAGGATCCCAGAAAGTAAGTGTCATCAGGCTGTTTGAGTGTGGAAGGCATCACAGTCAAGCCCAACCATGTCCTCAACTGCCATTTGCACATGTACTCTTTCCAGCAGGGATCACTGGATAGCAATCAGGAGCAGGAACCCTGGCTGTTTATTTTTCCTCGTTGCTAGCCCAAGAACAGTGAAACCAATTGTAGCAAGATTCTCAGCTTAGATCAGCTAACTCAGCGCAGGCCAGGAACAGAACCTTGGCCCTTCTTGGTCTGCAGGCACATCACGCAGTACGTATACCCACCAAGCCATTGGACGAGCGTGCACAGGTGGGGAGGGGGGGAATGGGAGGGATTTTATTTTTATTCGTTTATGGGATGTGGGTGTCGCTGGCAAGGCCAGCATTTATTGCCCATCCCTTGTTGCCCTTGAGAAGGTGGTGGTGAGCCACCTTCTTGAACCGCTGCAGTCCGTGTGGTAAAGGTGCTCCCACAGTGCTGTTAGGGAGGGAGTTCCAGGATTTTGACCCAGTGACGATGAAGGAATGGGCGGTATACTTCCAAGTCAGGATGGTGTGTGACTTGGAGGGGAACTTGGAGGTGGCGGTGTTCCCATGTGCCTGCTGCCCTTGTCCTTCTAGATGGAAGAGGTTGCGGGTCTGGGAGCTGCTGCCGAAGAAGCCTTGGCAAGTTGCTGCAGTGCATCCTGTAGATGGTACACACTGCAGCCACGGTACGCCGGTGGTGGAGGGAGTGGATGTTTAAAGTGGTGGATGGGCTGCCAATCAAGCGGGCTGCTTTGTCCTGGATGGTGTCGAGCTTCTTGAGTGTTGTTGAAGCTGCACTCATCCAGGCAAGTGGAGAGTATTCCATCACACTCCTGACTTGTGCCTTGTAGATGGTGGAAAGGCTTTGTGGAGTCAGGAGGTGAGACACTCGGCACAGAATACCCAGCCTCTGACCTACTCTTGTTGCCATTGTATTTATGTGGCTGGTCCAGTTAGATTTCTGGTCAATGGTGACCCCCCAGGATATTGATGGTGGGGGATTCAGCGATGGTAATGCCGTTGAATGTCAAGGGGCGGTGGTTAGACGCTCGCTTGTTGGAGATAGTCATTGCCTGGCACTTGTGTGGCGCGAATGCTACCTGCCACTCATCAGCCCAAGCCTGAATGTTGTCCTGGTCTTGCTGCATGCGGGCATGGACTGCTTCATTATCTGAGGAGTTGCCAATGGCACGGAACACTGCAGTCAACAGCGAACATCCCCACTTCTGACCTTATGATGGAGGGAAGGTCATTGATGAAGCAGCTGAAGATGGATGGGCCTAGGACACTGCCCTGAGGAACTCCTGCAGCAATGTCCTGGGGCTGTGATGATTGACCTCCAACCACCACAACTATCTTCCTTTGTGCTAGGTATGACTCCAGCCCGATTCCCATTGACTTCAGTTTTACTTGGGCTCCTTGATGCCACACTCGGTCAAATGCTGCCTTGATGTCGAGGGTATTCACTCTCACCTCGCCTCTGGAATTCAGCTCTTTTGTCCATCTTTGGACCAAGGCTGCAATGAGGTCTGGAGCCGAGTGGTCCTGGCGGAACCCAAACTTTGCATCAGTGAGCAGGTTATTGGTGAGAAAGTGCTGCTTGATAGCACCGTCGACGACACCTTCCATCACTTTGCTGATAATTGAGAGTAGACTGATGGGGCGGTAATTGGCCGTATTGGATTTGTCCTGCTTTTTGTGGACAGGACATACCTGGGCAGTTTTCCACATTGTGATAGATGCCAGTGTTGTAGCTGTACTGGAACAGCTTGGCTAGTTCTGGAGCACAAGTCATCAGCACGACAGCTGGGATGTTGTCAGGTACAATAGCCTTTGCTGTATCCAGTGCGCTCAGCCGTTTCTTGATATCACCTGGAGTGAATTGAATTGGCTGAAGACTGGCTTCTGTGATGATGGGGACCTCAGGAGGAGGCCGATATGGATCATCCACTCGGCACTTCTGGCTGAAGATGGTTGCAACGCTTCAACTTTGTCTTTTGCACTCATGTGCTGGGCTGCACCATCATTGAGGATGGAGATATTCATGGAGCCTCCTCCTCCCGTTAGTTGTTTAATGGTCCACCACCATTCATGACTGGATGTGGCAGGACTGCAGAGCTTTGATCTGATCCGTTGATTGTGGAATCGCTTAGCTCTGTCTATAGCATGCTGCTTCTGCTTTTTAGCATGCATGTAGTCCTGTGTTGCAGCTTCCCCAGGTTGGCACCTCATTTTTAGGTACGCCTGGTGCTGCTCCTGGCATGCTCTTCTACACTCCTTATTGAACCAGGGTTGGTCCCCTGGCTTGATGGTAATGGTAGAGTGAGGGATATGCCGGGCCATGAGGTTACAGATTGTGGTGGAATACAATTCTGCTGCTGCTGATGGCCCACAGCACCTCATGGATGCCCAGTTTTGAGCTGCTAGATCTGTTCTGAATCTATCCCATTTAGCACGGTGGAGGGTGTCCTCAGTGTGAAGATGGGACTTCGTCTCCACAATGACTGTGCGGTGGTCACTCTTACCAATACTGTCATGGACAGATGCATCTGTGACAGGTAGATTGGTGAGGACGAGGTCAAGTAGGTTTTCCCCTCGTGTTGGTTCTCTCACCATCTGTCGCCGGTGTCCAGGCAACCACTTCAACAGAGAGAATTTCAGTTTTTTAACCCCTCCTCTCCGGAAGGTATTGTGCTTATGCTAGGGTTCGCTCTCACAGGCACCGTTAGCCTTCCTGTATCTCACTGTGTAGCTATTCTTAATGTGTGAAATAAGACAGTGTACGCCTCAGGGAGATTGAGGGTTGAGCAACTTAAACTCCATATATATCATTTTTAAAAATTCTATATTCAAGGCATATTATTTGCACTCATGCCCAACTGCACCCAGTATATATCCTTGATGGCGCAACGACACTGGGAAAGACAACTAATGGCTTGTGACGTGGATAAAAACCTACCATTGATTGTAATCTGCTGTGATTACCAGGATTTACCTGAATCAGTCTGTATTAAATACAGGGTAATAGATAGCCAGGAGCGAGTGGATTACAAGGTTGTAATCTAATTGAGGGGGTTCAGATAGCGTCAGAAATCATGGGAACAAAACTTGAGTGGTTTATGAACAGCAGCTGACCCTTCCAAGATTAGATTAAAGTCTTCTATCAGTCCTGTCTATTGCCTGTTATTGATAATACGTGCAGTGTTTGCTATATTATGTCGTTAAGTTTTTATTACTCTGACCGTTTTAGCCATGGTCCTGAACCCAGCAGCTGTGTGAGGTGAAACTTGGCAACTGTTTCTTTTTCCATTTCTATGTTCTGGGATTAAAAAAAACCTCTCGACTTGTGATAGTGTTGAAGGGAGCACTGATTATGCTGAGGTAATTTTTATTCGATCATATAATTTTTAGTGACTGTTTTCTTTCAGTCTCCTGTGGTAAATGACAGCTGAGAATAATGCAATCTAATGTCACAGGAGGAATTAAAGATACTTGCAATGAGCACCCTCAATGGCTCAGTTTGTAAATGTACCACCTGGTATGGAGTTAACCCATACAGATGAGGGAGGTCCCAGGTTCAATACCCTGGTCTGTGCTGAGTTACCCTAGTTCATGGTGGTAGTGACGCCATAGTTGGCCTCAACGTCCTGGGCTAGGGAGGAGGAGAAAACAGGGTTCCTCCTGCAAATCACTGCCCAGTGAAGCCTCGTGAAAAGTGGGCATTAGGTGAGGACAAAGGACCTGGAATAACAACAGAAAATGCTGGAAATACTCAGCAGGCCAGGCAGCATCCGTGGAGAGAGAAACAGAGTTAACGTTTCAGGTCTGGGACCCTTCGTCAGAACTGGAAAAAGCTGGAGATGTAACAGATATTAAGCAGGTGCAGAGATGGGGGGGGGCGGGGGGGGGGGTTTAGGAGGGGAGGAAGGAATTGAAGAACATCCTGTACTTTTGTAAGAGGCAGGAAAGATAAAATGTTGCAAATGGGAATGGCAAAAATCATACTGCATGAAAAATGGGGGCTGGGGTTATTATCTGAAATTGTTGAACGCGATGTTGAGTCCGGCAGACTGTAAAGTGCCCAATCGAAAGATGAGCTGCTGTTCCTCGAGCTTATGTTGAGCTTCATTGGAACAGTGTAATAGCCCGAGGACAGAGAGATCAGAGTGGGAGTGAAGCGGTGAATTAAAGTGACAGGCGACCGGAAGCTCAGGGTCACCCTTACGGACGGAACGGAGGTGTTCCGCAAAGCGGTCACCCAATCTGCGTTTGGTCTCCCCAATGTAGAGGAGACACTGTAAAAGGACCTGGCTTGGCTGTGATGCCTGCATACTGTCAAGCATCCCTCTGCCACGAGTTGTCAAAGTCCACACATGAAGACTGGGCAAGGTACTGGAGGGTGAGTCAATGTCTTCAGGAGAGATGGGCAGAAAATTTGGAAGGTAGGGAAATGCAATGAAAATTGCAGATCCAATAAATACTGCTAGCACCTCATTTACTCCTTCCCCTTCTATGATTAAGGTGGTGCAGGCGCATTACCGGCACCCGGCTACCGACCATAGAGCACATATACCAGAAACGCTGTTTACGGAGGTCACGGACCATCATCAAAGACCCTACCCACCCCAGCCACAGTCTGTTCGCCCTCCTGCCATCTGGGAGACGCTACAGATGCATTCGCACCCGAACGACCAGATTTAGGAACAGCTTCTTTCCCAGGGCTGTCATCCTACTGAACTCCACAAATAAACTCTAAAGCCTGCACATCTGACAATGCACTTTATTATGTTTATGTTAATGTATTACAAGCCAAATGAATGTTGAATGTTTAAATGTCTTAATCTAAATGTACACTCTCGGGAGCCGCAAGCCTACATTTCGTTGTACTGCACTTGTGCATTAACAATGACAATAAAGTTGATTATGATTATGATTATTATTATCAGTTGTTGTGGAGGAACATGAAGATTAGCAGCATCACCTCTGGTTCATGGGTTCAAATCCAGCCCAGACTGATCGATGGAAGTGCCTACGTTTGGAGCAGCCTCGAGCCAGTTTCTCACGGGTCGGAGTCCACAGCACAAAACTGCTCTCTAATCTGCAATTAAACTGCACTACGTTGGCAGTCTCACTTATGCGCTTATACTGGCCATTTCCAAGTGAGTTTTATCAAATAATGCCTCTTCATTTGTGCTGCCTAGATTATACTTGCTGCAGGGAGCAGCTGTTCTGGTTTCCTCCAAAACTCAGGCAGCCACTGCGCACACGAAAACATGTATGTGTCGAGTCACACGTTTTTGTAGATGCAGCCATCATCTGAGTTTTGGAAAGAATTGGAGCGTCTAGTGTAAGAGGTGAGTGTAACCTAGCCACACACGTTAAATCTATCTACCACACAATGGATTCTGGGGTGCAGATTGAAACGGACACAATGGCAATCCGCTGCCAGACAACCCTCATTGGGTAGGTCTTGGTTAAATTGGAATGAGGTTTGGTTGCTACGATATTTATAAAGAAAGAATTTCTTGAATTTATGTAGCACCTTGTCATTATCAAAATGCCTCAACGTGTTTCATATACAATGAATTACTTTGAAATGCAATGACTGCTGTTATGCAAGCAAACACAACAGCCATAATTCATATATCAAGGTCCCACAAGCAGCAGTGAAACGAATGAACAATCAATTTGTTTTAGATGGTGCTAGAGTGGCCAGAATACTTAGAGAGCTCCCTGCTCCTCTTCAAACAGAGACATGGGGCTGGATTTTCATTCAGAAGTCGGGAAGGAGGCGGGACTACAACTTTCGGGTTTCAGTCCCGCCTCCATCGAGATGCGACCAATCCACGCGATTTTCCCTTGATTGACCTTGTTGAGCCCGCCCAATGGGCTCAGCAGGCCAATTAAGGGCCACCCGGCAACAGGTGACATCACAGACTGAAATTTCATCTGTCAAGACGTGTTGACAGATGAAATATCAGTGTTTCACAGCTGTTTGAAGCTGTCAAACACTGACAGTGTGACTTCTAACCTGAGTCCTTCTACGCAGACTCAGTTAGAAATCTCGCCGGCACAGAAAGCTGAAGGCTGTCACTTTTGACAGATCGCAGCCATTTTGCTTTCTGTGCCGGCTGAATGATGGACTCCCGAAACCTAGAGGAAGAAAGGCTGTAAAGGTAAGTACAGGTAATTTAAACTTCTTTACACACTTTAGACACACCAAACACACTTACCTTTGCACTCATGCACCCATCACTCACCTGAACACCGACATCGCGACCCCTCCAAGTCCTTCAACCCGACGGCCCGACTCCTCTAACCTGGCGTGGTTTGGAGCCGTTGGGAATCCCACACGACACCCTTCAAAATAGGGATTAGGCTAAAAACTGCCCGTTAACTACCTGTTAACAGGCAGTTAATTGGCACTAATCCCTTCCCGCCTCGGGTCGGCGGGTCCCAGTGCGGAGCGGGTACCTGCCTCCTTTGAAACTTACATGGAGGCGGGTTTTGGGCGGGATGGTGTCGGGACCCCCCGAATTCGGGATTTTAGCCCCCCGCACGCCTAAAAGCCCGCCTCACGGCACACTTAAAATCGACCCCGTGGAATCTTTAACATCTAGCTAGCACCTCATTTACTCCTTTCCAGTAGGTGGGGCTTCTGTTTAACATCTTGTCCAAAGGACAGTGCCCCCAGTAGTGTAATATGTAATACAACCTAGTTTATGTACTGAAGTGGGGCTTGACCCCCCTCAACCTTTGGAGTCAGGCAAGGGTTCTGCCAACTGAACCAAACTGACATGTGTACCAAATGAATGGGCAAAATTTGTGGCTTAACAAAAGGAACAGAGACCAAACGGATGGCAGTGTAGGAAGCTGAAATATTGGCCTTGTATTGGTAAAGGTCACTCCTCTGATATTGGAAGAGTCAAGGTACATTGCTGGGGCAGCAAAAAGGGAGCTTTACCCTTATCTAACTTGTATAAATTTGGGTGTGCTTGATGCTGACACCGTGTACAGAAGTGACAAAATGCCCCATTCCTAGCACTGACATCAGTGGACAGGTAACCAACTCTCAGGGATCTGCATCTGCTGCCCTTATGCCTCGTTCCTGGGAGTTGTGGGTAACTCAGTCACTATCTCTTCTCCCCAACCCTTGGCCCTTACGCCCCTCGGAGAAAGGAGACTCTCAGACCATCAATTTGGGCTGGATGCAAACTCAGACCCCAGAGGTAGATGCCATGTTTTCTAAGCCACTGCAAATTACACTTTCCCCACAAGCAAAATGCTGCCTTTTTACCATCCCAGTGAACCTTTCTGCTTTTCAAAAAGGTTTCACAAGTAAGATAATAAGCAGTATTGAAAAGGGAAATCCAGAACACTGCTTCAGATTAAACCATGATAGTAGGACAAACCAGTGAAAGACGAATTTAACAACTTGCATTTATATAGTGCCTTTAACAACAACAACTTGTATTTATATAGCGCCTTTAACATAGTAAAACGTCCCAAGGCGCCACACAGGAGTATTTTAAGACAAAAAATTTGACACCAAGCCACATAAGGATAAATTAGGGCAGGTGACCAAAAGCTTGGTCAAAGAGGTTGGTTTTAAGGAGCGTCTTAAAGGAGGAAAGAGAGGTAGAGAGGCGGAGAGGTTTAGGGAGGGAATTCCAGAGCTTAGGGCCAAGGCAACAGAAGGCACGGCCACCAATGGTTGAGCGATTATAATCAGGGATGCTCAAGAGGGCAGAATTAGAGGAGCGCAGATATCTCTGGGAGGTTGTGGGGCTGGAGGAGATTACAGAGATAGGGAGGGGCGAGGCCATGGAGGGATTTGAAAACAAGGATGAGAATTTTGAAATCGAGGCGCAGCTTAACCGGGAGCCAATGTCGGTCAGCGAGCACAGGGGAGATGGGCGAACGGGACTTGGTGCGAGTTAGGACACGGGCAGCTGAGTTTTGGATGACCTCAAGTTTATGTAGGGTGGAATGTGGGAGGCCAGCCAGGAGTGCGTTGGAATAGTCAAGTCTAGAGGTAACAAAGTCTTGGATGAGGGTTTCAGCAGCGGATGAGCTGAGGCAAGGGCGGAGACAGGCGATGTTACGGAGGTGGAAGTAGGCGGTCTTTAATTATGCTGCGGATATGTGGTCGGAAGCTCATTTCAGGGTCAAATATGACACCAAGGTTGCGAACAGTGTGGTTCAGCCTCAGACAGATGTTAGGGAGAGGGATGGAGTCAATGGCTAGGGAACAGAGTTTGTGGATATAGAAAAACATTCCAAGGCATGTCACAGAAGCATAAGGAAAAAACTTAAGACCTTCTTCAAGTCCTTCTTCACACAAGGAGTGATCATGAATCAGAATGGATTCGGAATTTTTTTTAAAAAGCGGTCTAATGGCCTTCCTCATCTGTATCTCTTACAATCATGTGACAATCCAGTCCTGTTATAGGACTGACCATTTTCTAAGATGCATGACTTAACATGTAGCACTCCAATGAGTGGATAGCTGTAATGGCTTATCTTAACTAACAAGTCATTGTTGCTCCTAACCAGTCAGAATGAACTAATTTGTACAAGGCAGCATGATCAAACACAAGATTGTTGCTAGTAGCCAAACAGTTTAAAAAAAAAACACACACGACCCACTCTACTAAAAAAACTCCAGTAATTCTGTGATGGTTCAGCTGGTTAAGGCCATACTAACCAGGAAGGTTTGATTCCCCCAGTCTGTGCTCAAGGTAGCCCGTACACGCACTTCCAGCAGGGATTGCTGAATAGCAGTCAGGAACATGAATGCTGACTGATTTACCGCTCTCTAACCCAGGGGTGCTGAGGCCAGTTGTATGCCTCCCACTGCTGAATTCTGCACTGTTCTATCTTGGTTGAGACCTGTAGTAGTGTTAATGGGAGGGGCATACTATATGGCACTGACCATATTTTGTGATTTCCCACTTGCATCCACCACAAATGCCATTTCTTAGCAGCGCAACCTTCTTCCCCCCCAAAGTAACACTGGCACAAGAAGCTTCAGCTCTCACTGGTGAAGGGACATATTTGCACAATTTAGGGCAGATTGGTTTTAGGAGTGGGAAGAAGCGAATTTTAGAAGCATAGAAGTTCGCAGCACAGAAGGATGCCATTCGGCCTATCGTGTCTGTGCTGGCTTTGTTAGAGCAATCCAAAACTAATCCCACCACTCTGCTCTCCCCACCACCCTGTATCTATTCCATGCTCTAACAACCCTCTGAGTAAAGACATTTCTCTTAACTTCTTTCCTCACCCTCAGTGACAATTTTAAAATGATAAACCGTTTTACTGTTCAGAAGCAGAGGAAATTATTCTTGCCACAGTTAAAGACCAGACTAATTTTCTAAACATATCTGAATTTTGAGTTGGAAACAAAGGCCTTGTCTTGCATGAATCAACTTTTCTCATTCCTTCGCTCTTAATCTCTCGAATTATTTTTATATATATTCTGTTTCTCCCTTTCACTCTCTCTGTTCCTTTCTCCTTTTCTTTCGCTCACACACACGTTCTTTCTCACTCTTTTACTGCTCCCCTTTCTCTTTCTGTCTGCCTTTCAGTAATCCTCTCAGTTTCTCCCCCTTTACTGTGTCTAATTCCCTCCTCGTGTGCCTGGGCTGTTGGTTTTTGTGTTTAATTCAATGATTAACTCCGAATCTGGCAGATCATGTTGCTCATTAGCCGCCTCCTTTCACACTAATTTAATGCTTATTAAACCCAGGCCACCAGCGCAGAGAAGCATTCCAACAAGAACAGTGTCCCACTTCCCTGCCTCTGTGTTATTCAGCCTCACAGCTGTTTATACATTTTCTACAGATTATTGTCTTCGGTTTTATACCTTTTGTCATAAAAGCTGAACTTTGGTAATAAAGAAACACAATGAGACTTTCCCAAAAGCACCAGCAAATGACTTGGCTCGCAACATAGACGAGAATGCTGAATTTCTGAATCTTTTCCCAATATGTACAAAAACAGCACCAGTCATCATTTCCCACAAAGACCCTTTTCAAACTTTTACAAAAGCAAACTTGTATGAATCAGAAGTGCAGTAACGCCAGGGACGTGAGCTGAGTTTGATAGGGGTGTTTTTTAACCAGCTCGGGCTGATTTTACAGGGAGCCAACATTAGGCGATAATTGCTGATGCAATATTTTTGCTTTCCATAACAAAATCAAGCCACCCTCCCTTGAAAAAAAACGATAATGTATATTAATATCAAAAGCCAACTAAAACTTAAAGCTAATTAATGCTTAGACCTTGCCTCAGCAATCTGTGTTACAAATGTTTTATTTACAGTGCTGGCAGGAATCGGTTATTAACCTTAGCTCTCACAAATAACATGGGTATCCTAACTCGCACCAAGTCCCGTTCACTCGTCACCCCCTATGCCCGCTGACCTACATTGGCTCCCGGTCCAGCAACGTGTTGATTTTAAAATCATCATCCTGGTTTTCAAATCCCTCCATGGCTTCGCCCCTCCCTATCTCTGTAACCTCCTCCAGCCCCCCACCCGCCCCCCCGCCGAGAACTCTGTGTTCCTCCAACTCTGGACTCTTGAGCATCCCTGATTTTAATCGCTCCACCGTTGACGGTCCTGCCTACAGTTGCTTCGGCCCCAAGCTCTGGAATTCCCTCCCTAAACCTCTCCACCTCTCTCTCCTCCTTTAAGATGCTCCTTAACACCTACCTCTTTGACCCTCATCGGCCCTAATATCTCATGTGGCTCGGTGTCAAATTTTGTTTTATAACACCCCTGTGAAGCACCTTGGGACGTTTTACTACGTTAAAGGCACTATATAAATACAAGTTGTTGTTGATGGCCATTTTGGAATCAGGACTCCAGTTAGGCTGTCCCATCATGCATGTGGTACCACAGGATATTTATATGTAATTTTTAAAATTACAATTGTTCTCTTGTAACAATACATTGTTATGCATTCCAATGTTATGCATATCTTCAAAAATCTGTGCAAAATTTGAGAAAAAAATGTATCCTGCTACAAAAATATTACAGCTAGGCATTCCAATAATACCTTTAGTTTACACCAGAGCAAACTTACTGAAGCATACAGCCTCTTTAAAAACATAGACCTAGAAATTCGGTGGGCTGCGCCACCAGTTAGCGCCTAAAGAGGGCACTCAGTGGCTTTAGCGCCACTGGCCGCGCCTCCCCGCGATATTTAGCGGGGCGCTAATGGCGGCGTTAGCCTGTAGCGCTGCGCCGCCACCGATTACGTCATCGGTGTGCGCAGCGCCCCGCTACCGCCCCGATCGCGATATTTGGTCGCGCCCGCCTCTGTAACGCCGGTCGCAAATCGCGCCCGGTTCACGGGGCCTACCTGTGGCGGTAGTGGCGCAAATTAAGGTGGAGGTGCAGGGCGGCCATTTTTTTCGGTGGCCGCCTGCCAGCACCTCCATCCCCGGCCTCCTGATCCCACCCCCCCCGGGCAGTGCCAGCTGTGTCCCGAGAGCCCGGCACTTCTCCTTGGTGCCGGGCTCTTTTGCCGGCACTCGCGATCGCTCATCGTGCTGGTGCAGGCCCCTCCCCTTTAAGAAGGGGAGGAAGGCCTGCAGTACCGCAGCGCGCCGTGCCGCAGCGTGTGGCGCTGCATCACGTTGCGCTGCGATATTCAGTTTGAGCGCCCCAAGAGGGACGCGGGGCGCCTCGAGCAGCGCCCCGCATCCCTCTTGGGGCGCTCAAACTGAATTTCCGGCGGGCGCAACGGCTCCGTTCGCAGTGGTAATTCCGGCGCCCAGGCGAGCTTGGCGCCCCATTTGGGGCTCCACCAAATTTCTAGGCCATAATATTTTAATCAATAGTTTTTCACTTGGCATGTTACTCCACTGACATTCTCTGCCGTTCAAGTTCTAGAGCGTGCACGTGATTTCTGTGATAGCCCAGACTGAGATTAGAAACTCAGCTTGTGGGTACTCTAGGAGGTATCCAGCGAAGGGGAGTCACTCCCCCTGAAGGAGGGTGGGAGAGTCAGAGGATTCAGTCAGAAGGGATTGGACTGAGTGGAGATGAAGCACATCCTCCAGAGGGAAAATGACAGATGGGCCAACTTGCATTAGCTGGAAGTGGTACTGACAGAGGTCACATGGTCACTCTCAGCTGAAAGATGGTGAGAGCGAACAGGTGCAAATCGCTTACAAAATGGGGGGGAGGGGGAAATGGGGAAACGAATAAAAATGAAAACTTTTGGCCTCAGACCCTATCATGTGCCTGCTAGTTTTCCACACTATTAATCTAATAATACGTCTTTGTGAGGACTGCAGCAAATGCTTATTAATGCCCAGTGTTTTTTGTCTCAGTATCTGAAACAGGAAGCCTTTAGAAAACTGCTGGATTACAACAGATTCCTTCAAAGTTACATTTGGACTGATTTCAAAGTACTTGAAGGAGAAGTTAAACTGGGGTTTTTAAAGTGGTTTATGTGGGATTTGAATCAACTGATTAGATAAGTCTTGGTTAGTTGACACTCTGAAGCTCCACTTAAACTTCTCTTTTGAGAGATGCTGAAATTGGGTCTCCAATAAATTCTGGACCTTTTATGGATCAATATCCAAACAAAAGTTCTGACCCCATTTGAACTTCAGTCATTAATTCACCTTTTTTGATAATTTGCCTTTAATCCCTTTAAAACGTTTTATTTACAACTGTTGCAAAACACACATGAGCACAAACGCAAGATAAGTGTATAACAAGAAATACAAATATCATTAAACTCAGCAATGGCTCCTCTTGTGACAAAAGCTCAGGGAATTAGATACACAGAGGAACTGCCTTGACCAAGTATGCCTACAGACCACCGAAACTGCTACTCATGGTCACCCTGGTCACTGATAACTCCTGATAATCAGGGTCTACTATAACTATAATGAACAATTATTTTTTCTTTTAAAAATGATCTTAACTTTTATTGCAGTAACCAGTTTATTGATGGTACAGTTCAGGAAATTACTCAATTCTCAGGTTGAGTAAGTTTTGTTACATTATCCAGTGCATGATTATTAGGAAAGGGGCACTGAAGCTTTAAAGGCCATATGATATTGTGTTTTTTGGCATGCAAGTTAAGAAAACCAGGTTTTTACGTAGAATTTACAGCACAGAAACTGGCCATTCGGCCCAACTGGTCTATGCCGGTGTTTATGCCTCCTCCCATCCTACTTCATCTAAAACTATCAGCATATCCTTCTATTCCTTTCTCCCTCATGTATTTATCTAGCTTCCCCTTAAGCAGGAATGATGTATGAGGAGAGATTGTGTCGATTGGGCTTATACTCACTGGAGTTTAGAAGATTGAGAGGGGATCTCATCGAAACTTATAAAATTCTAACATGACCAGACAGACTAGATGCTGGAAGGATGTTCCCGATGGTCGGGGAGTCCAGAACCAGGGGTCACAGTCTAAGGATAAGGGGTAAGCCATTTAGGACTGAAATGAGGAGGAATTTCTTCACCCAGAGAGTGGTGAACCTGTGGAACTCTCTAACACAGAAGGCGGTGGAGGCCAGTTCATTAAATATATTCAAGAAGGAGTTAGATATATTTCTTAAGGCTAAAGGGATCAAGGGATATGGGGAGAAAGCAGGGACAGGGTACTGAATTTGGATGATCAGCCATGATCTCATTGAATGGCGGAGCAGGCTCGAAGGGCCGAATGGCCTACTCCTGCTCCTATCTTCTATGTTTCTATGTTAAAGGCATATTTACCTATTTAGAAAATGTGTATTTTACGTCCAAAATGTGGGTGTGATTAACACCAGAAATGGAGGTTGATTTTTTTTTTTGCCTGTTCTCCTCATGTCAGATTATGTCTAACAAAATCTTTAAAGGCACCCGGCATTAAACGGCCAAACTGGGTGTACCGGTCATCATGCCGTCTTCGCACTTGACCTGCTTCACAGGTAGAGCAGTGAGAAGAAGAATATTTTTAGCAATGCAGTCAGCAAAATGTAAGGAAAAAATAAATTAGTGCCAGTTAGGAATTTTTGCACATCCCAGTTGACTGTCTTGGGACATGTACACTTTCCTTCATGTATTGTGTAGCCCTCATCTGCACCCTCACCCTCCTACCAGTTCTTTGCTCACTTCTGCTCACAATCCAGCAGGTCAACTCTGCTACCGCCTTTGAGCTCATGCCCCATAATAGTTCTCAAGAAAACTCCTACCGACAGCCATCAGCTGAACTGCCCAATGAAAGCCCATACACTGAAGTGAATGAGGTTATGGTTGACTCATCAACGATATCATTTCCGTGTGCGAGTCATTCATTCATATATTTCTGAAACTAACACTGATAAATAACTTAATGAAGAATGACTGTCTTAGCGATGAGCGTACAGGTGAGAAGTCACTAATTCTTAAATAGAGAGGATAACCATAAATTTGGAGAGGGAGGGGGTGAGGCAAATAGTTAATTTCAAAAACACATGAATTAAAAGAATCAATGAATGAGTCACAGTCAGAAATGAAGCAGCGACAAGTCAGTAGTAACTTCATTCATTTAAGCTTGTGGGGTGACAGAGGGTGTTTCCCTTGACATTTGTCATAGGATTTCCATTGAAGGCTGTCATAGGGGTTTGAGTGCAAGATATTACAGGAAACTTTGGTTTATCCGGAGGTTGTATGTCCGGAAACCTCGATCTACCGGCAGAAATCAGGAGCCATTTTGTTAGTTTTTTTTCTTTTCGTGGCTTTGTTTTCAACAGTCAGGCTTTGGAAAGTCTCTCTGAAGCTGTTGCTAAGCTACAGAGATGCTTCCAAGGTACGGGCCGACTGTTTACAAGCTGTTGCTAAGCAACAGTGTTTGTTGTCAGATACGGAGATGAAAACCTCCATATGCTTCAACATTAACTTTGTATGTCCGGCAGTTTTGATAGATCGGCAACAGCTCGGTCCCGTCGGTGCCGGATATAACAACGTTTCCTGTAGTGGGGTTAAATTTAGAGCCAGTAGTAGGGTTGAGGTCAGAACTGTTTGAGAGTTCAGAACTGGTAGTGGGGTGGGGTGGTGGGGGGGGAAGTGCGGGGAATTTGGATGGCAACTGTCCCTTCCCACAGTAACGTCTCGTCTCACCTGATGTTCTGAAAGAAAATCCCGTTAACATTGCACCTTGAGGAAATTAGTGCAACTTGCATGGAATTTCCCCTCAACAAGGGCATTAAAGAACCCGTAACAAGATTAAACATTTTTTCTGTTTTGCTTTTCAGCCCTAAAGGCTAACGGTGAATTCTTCAATAGGAAGTTATTTTCCACAGTTGTTAACGTATAACAACATTTTTGTTGGCCTTAATGCCGTGAGGAAAATATGGGCCTGTGTAATCACCGAGTACTGATGTCGTCCTTTATCTCTCAATAAAACTGGCCAGCATTGGTTAGTGATGTCATCCGAGAAGTGGGATTGGCTGCTGGTTTGCAGTCATTGTAAAAAAAGGAATTGCTATGGAAACAGCCAAGGCTGTTCCAGATGGTTCCACACATTGCTAGAATACCCCAAACAGCCAGTGAGAGATCATATGCCTTTAAGATTTATCCCAGAAGTTCTTCTAAGATCTAAAACTAGCAATATTTGTACCTTTCTAGATTACAACAAATCCCATTTAAATGTGCATTTTTTTTCAACAGAAAATTTTAGATCCATTGGAGGTCATCTATAATTTTGACAAGGACAGAATAGTCAAGGAGACGGGGTGGTTAATAATTAAAGTTATTTTATATATACTTTTATACTGCCCATTTTGCACTACCCCCAAGACTAATTTCTACCTGTGTTTTTTGATATATTAAATATCTTTGACATAGATATTTACTAATATTTTAGATCAAATTTATTTTGTCCAAAATATAGGAATGTTTGCATTTCCCAATCTCTCTGCATACTATATTGTGTTCCATAACTCATTGTTAATCCTTTTCTCTGAATATACGCTGGGAAAGTGAGGATCACATGGTGGAAAATGGACACTTGTTGCCCCGAAGGGCTCGCTGTATCCCTGATCTTTTTCCTTTGGAATCCATCCCTTCCAATTCCTGGAGATTGAAAACCTCTCTTTTCAAACCAGCAAGTTGTTTTCACTTTTCACCAATACAAAGTTGAATATATTTCTTCAAACATAACCTTTTTTATATATTAATTTGCTGCGATTTGTTTGATTAAAAAACAATAGGAGATGTTGATCGCTTATATGGCAGCCAAATCAAGGATCGGGGGGGTGGGGGGCGGTGGGACCATATATCTGTGATTAAAAATGATTATCCTTCTGGTCTGTCTGGCTGAGCTCCTCACTGCCATGACTAGCTGAGTCATTGAAAAGTGTCTTTATACTCTAGCAAAAAAATAACAATTGTAGTTAGCCCTTTACAGACAAATACAGTGTATATTCGCCATATTCCAAGCCTTATAAAAGTCCATTTCGATTGTGCTTCGGCAAATTCTAGTGGGACAATTTTTTGTGCACTTCTTTAACACCTCAATTGTGGAGTCAGTCTGCATCCAGCTTACACTGAACTGCATCTTTCTGCAAGTTATACTTACAGCAGAAAGCATTACCAAAGAAAACCAGTGAATGTTTGGTTGAAAGGGGGAGTAAATAAATCTTCATTTTAATATATTTAAAGGTTCTTTTGACAGTTGCTTTTAGCAACTGCTGCTATGAAACATACATTTTGAAGAATTACCCTTCCCCAATGGAGAATTGGATAACATCAGAATTCGAAAACCTAACCGATTAGTCCTATCCCACCATAATGATTACTATATATATTTCTCACCTATTCCTTACTCCTCTGCTCAGAGTACTCTGGGCTTACTTACACAGGTTACCATGACCTCATTGTTCTACCATGAACTGCAGCCCAGTTGAGGAGTCATGGTTTGTGTATACCCTCACCCCGGTTAAGAGCAATTTACATCATTGTGGTAGGGTTTAGTTAGGAAATGATGTAGTGATATCTTACCATTAATTCTTAGTTATTGTAAAAACACATGGGAATATATTTTTCTCATGATGTAAGCCATTACGAAAAAAGTGAGGTGCATAAACTGGTGAGGAATGCTGATATTTTTTGAAACTTTTCTGCTATTTACTTCTGTAGGTCATTTCCTTCTGTGCGTATAATGCTGAGATGTAAATAACCAAAGCAGAGAGAAAAAATTGTTAAGGGCTTATTAATTGCTTGCTAATGTCTGGAATGTGCTTGTTGAAGTCAGCTAGATTGAAAAGATTGGTGGTGATAGTCTCATCTACATAGGATTACATTGGATATACAGCACATAAACAGGCCATTAGGCCAAACCAGTCCATGCCAAAGTGTATGCTCCACTCGAGCCACCTCCCGTCTTTCCTCATCTAAATCTATCAGCATAACCCTCTATTCCCTTCTCCCTCATATACTATCTAACAGCCCCTTAAATGCATCGATACTATTCACTTCAACCACTCCCTGTGGTAGCGAGTTCCACATTCTCACCACTCTCTGGGTAAAGAAGTTTCTTCTGAATTCCCTATTTGATTTCTTGGTGACTATCTTATATTGATGGGCTCTAGTTTTGCTCTTCTCCGCAAGTGGAAACACTCTCTGTATCTGCTCTATCAAAACCTTTCATGATTTTGAAAACCTCTATTAGGTCACCCTAATTCCTCTTCAAGAGAAAAGAGACCCAGCCTGTTCATCCTTCCCTAATAGGTGTACCCTCACATTTCTGGTATCATCCTTGTAAATCTACATCATCTAGTCAGATCTGCCCAGTCTAAGGTTAGTTGTTGTCAGCAGGATGTAGCTTATAATGCCACTGTCACTTGCAACCTGAGCCTCACTCTCACATACGACCCTTGGTGTCAGTTATGGCCCACACTCTCAAGTTTGACCTACACTAACAAATGCAACCACTGCTCCTAATGTCAGACCCAACTAAACTGCAGATGAATATGTAATACAGGAGATAGTGTACAATGTTTTCTTTGTAGGACGAATGTACACCCTCAACATAGAAAGCAGAGATAAGGCAAACTTCTGGGGAGAGCATAAGTCACCCAGTTGGAAAAATAAATTGTCATTACCCACTTACATGGCAAATTGTACAAAGCTATTGACTCTTTAATAAGTAAAGTCATGTAACATAATTGTGCACACCTGAACTATGCCCTTGGCATTCATTCTTTTCAGGCAAGCCTTTACCTTTGGTACAAGAACTGCACAAACCTGGGTTGTGTGCCTAATGCGGCTTTGCTGCCCAATTGGAGAAGTTGACTTGAACTTGTAAGGACCAATTTTGCTAATAAAGATCAAGTCTGAGAATATTGGATTCACACAGTACTGTAGATCCTCAAAAGTTCAAAACACCCTCTTTTCATTGGGGCATAATTGGCACATTATACAGCTTGGTGCAGTTTTTCAGAAGGTAAGGAAGCATATTTATCAGGATAAGCTATGGATTTTCGTGCATCCTTGGTTTCCTGTGAAAACTTGATGGCTGGATAATGGATGGGCTACTGCATTGTGAATGATGAAGACAATCTCACAAAGGGAATGTCTAGGGCATAGTAGACTCAACACTGCACCTACCAACTACCCCAGGATAAGATGCCTCCGTGCAAGACACAGCTACGCTGACATCTCTGTCACATGGCTGCTCCTGTGCCTCTGTATGCATACTGAAGCTGGATGTGTCTCGCAAGCGCTATAACCAGATAGACCTGTTGGCGTTGTTCCACACAGTCGTCTTGAACAAGATACTGACAACGGTTCTTGTTGGTCTCACGTAAGTGACACCAACAAGTAACCATTACCTGGGATGGGAGGGGGAGAAAGAGTTACGTCACGGACACAGACTCCACCCTACATCATTATAAAATATATCGATTATAGGGTAAGTTCACTGATCCCGCACTCATTGTGAGGACCTGTGCTCAAAGGGAGCATCAGTGAAGTTGTAGGTAGGCTAACTTACTGGGATCTTTAAATTGGAGTCCTGGCTGCTGTTTGTGATTTCCTTTGTCCTTGCATTGAACACTGTGGGGTAGAGCAAATATACACGACTGGATAAGGACAGATGTGAACTAAGTGTCTGTGATTGCTGCAGCTTTTAAAGGCAGTGTCAGGTCAGATGAAATTCCGGAAGGCTTTGTTTCAAGTCTGAACTGGTAAATATCTAGTCAAAGTGCTCTCCACTTCTTATCCATCTAGGTGATCGAAATAATTTTACTATTGATTACTGGGCTGTTGAGAAAGGATTTGGGATTTCCTCAAAGACATTAGTCTACTGTGAAAACTCTACATTGATGTGACGCGTAGGAAGCTGGCTGGAACAGAAACATTTCATGCATCCTTTTGCTATATTTTCAGTTCACTTAACCAAACTGGAGTCACGTCATGCCGGTGTGGCAGAACGCAAATGTTAATCCAAGATGCAGTTAAAGGACTCTGAAAAAGGGCGCCAATAAATCTATGCTATTTTTGGTTTCAGAAAACCAGTTTAAGTATCAGTGAAAGTTAAAAACTATATCAATGTAATTCTATATTGTTATTTTATCTGGTGATTTATTTTGCTTCTGTATGAATTTATGGTTTACAATAAGCCTGGTTTGTAGTTTAGCCTTCACTATATGGCGCATCAGCATGTTTTCTTTCTGGCTCTTGCAGCAATCAGGGGAAGACAGTGGGCATTCCATACATCTTTCCAGATTGTACACGAGAAAAGGGTAATTGTTAGTCTTGGGCACAATTCATGGAAAGTGGGGGAACTGCTCTGTTGTTGTGAGCTTGAATAAGGAGTGTTGGAGAAGCCCAAATTGTAACAATCAGTGGCAAAACTGAGATAAATATTACCTGCAGACCAAACAAGGTGTTCAAAGATGAAAATGAAAGTAAATTACCCGAAGTGAATAGCAGTCATTATTATTAGAGCTCAGAAAAATGTGAACTGAGAATTGACCCAGCTGACAGCAGAGGAAAAGAATAAGGACCATGTATACTAATTAAAAGTACTTCAACTTGAGGCTGCAAAAGAACAGCACAAGCACAAGGAGACGGAGCACCAACAAGGGAAGAAAATGAGCATCAATGCCAACACAAGGAGGCTTTGTGCGAGCATGAGCCAGAGGAAAAGTAGTAGCAGCACTGACATTGAACTAGCAGAGAAAGGCTTATCGACTTTTAAGAGTCCAGTTGATCCAGCATAACTGTGTGGAGAAAAACTTTACTAAATCTAATCTTACTCTACATTGTCCATTGTTGAATAAGCCTCTGTTGGAATGCAGGAACACTAAGCCTGCTAGCCTGAGGACCTCAAGCAGGAGCAGCTACTACGATGGGCCTTCACCCTGTATTTGCGGGCCTCTCGTCAGTCCGCACCTCTTCTGCCCTTTTCTCACATTGCTCTGTGCTAGTCCTTCATCATGCCCCTCACTAACTGTAAATCCCAAAACGCTGGATTGTGGGCTGACACTTAGGGGTCGATTTTCATTGACCCGTGCAGTCGGGATTGGAGGCGTGCGGGGGGTTAAAGTCCCGAATTCAGGGGTCCCGACACCATCCCGCCTCCATGTAAGTTTCAAAGGAGGCAGGTACCCGCCCCGCACTGGGACCCGCCTACCCGAGGCGGGAAGGGATTAGTGCCAATTAACTGCCTGTTAACAGGTAGTTAACAGGCAGTTTTTAGCCTAATCCCTATTTTTAAGGTTGAAGTGTGGGATTCCCGACGGCTCCAAACCACGCCAAGTTAGAGGAGTCGGGCCGTCGGGTTGAAGGACTTGGAGGGGTCGAGATGTCGGTGTTCAGGTGAGTGATGGGTGCACGAGTGCAAAGGTAAGTGTGCTTGGTGTGTCTAAAGTGTGTAAGGAAGTTTAAATTACCTGTACTTACCTTTACAGCCTTCCTTCCTCTAGGTTTCGGGAGTCCATCATCTCACCGGCACAGAAAGCAGAATGGCTGCGAATTGTCAAAAGTGACAGCCTGCAGCTTTCTGTGCCAGTGAGATTTCTAACTGAGTCTGTGTAGAAGGACTCAGGTTAGAAGTAAGACTGTCAGTGTTTGACAGCTTCAAACAGCTGTGAAACACTGATATTTCATCTGTCAAAACTTCTTGACAGATGACATTTCAGTCTGTGACGTCACCTGTTGCTGGGTGGCCCTGTATTGGCCTGCTGAGCCCGCTGGGCGGGCTCAACAAGGTCAATCCAGTTAAAATCGTGTGGATTGGCCGCATCTCGATGGAGGCGGGACTACAACCCCGAAAGTTGTAGTCCCGCCTCCTTCGCGACTTCTGAATGAAAATCACCCCCTTAGTGTACATATGAGTTGTGACGCTGGGTGCTATGAAGTACATTGCTGCTCTCATTCCCACTAAAGACCACTTGCTTTTGCACCATCGTCTGTGAAGAGAGCAGAGAGTACATTTGTGATTAAGTAAATACATTTCTCCAAATCACTATTGCCCTTGAATGTAATGAGCTGCAAAACTCAATGTAAAAGAATAAACATTCCAATGTTACCTGTTCTACAATTCAGAAGAAGGGAGCTTGGATTTTGTTACCAGCTGGTCTGTGCCTCCCTACCACCTCCTGAACTATGACACTAAGTTAAGAGGGACAGTAAATAGTGCAGATGGGAGCAGGAAGTTGCAAAAGAACATAGACAGGTTAAGTGAGTGGGTAAACCTATGGTGGTTAAGAAGGCAAATGGTATGTTGGCCTTAGTAGCGAGAGGGTTCGAGTACAGGAACAAGGATGTCTTGCTGCTGTTGTACAGGGCCTTGGTGAGACCACACCTGGAGTATTGTGTGCAGTGTTGGTCGCCTTATCTGAGGAAGGATGTTCTTGCCATGGAGGGAGTGCAGCGAAGATTCACCAGACTGATACCTGGGATGGCAGGAATGACGTATGAGGAGAGATTGGGTCGATTGGGCTTATACTCGCTGGAGTTTAAAAGAATGAGAGGGGATCTCATTGAAACTTATAAAATTCTAACAGGACTGGACAGACTAGATGCAGGAAGGATGTTCCCGATGGTCGGGGAGTCCAGAACCAGGGGTCACAGTCTAAGGATAAGGGGTAAGCCATTTAGGACAGAGATGAGGAGGAATTTCTTCACCCAGAGAGTGGTGAACCTGTGGAATTCTCTACCACAGAAGGCAGTAGAGGCCAATACATTAAATATATTCAAGAAGGAGTTAGATATATTTCTTAAGGCTAAAGGGATCAAGGGATATGGGGAGAAGGCAGGGACAGGGTACTGAATTTGGATGATCAGCCATGATCTCATTGAATGGCGGAGCAGGCTCGAGGGGCTGAATGGCCTCCTCCTGCTCCTATCTTCGATGTTTCTATGTTTCAAATTGATCTCAATATGGGCAAGTGTGAGGTCATTCACTTTGAACCCAAGATAAATTGGAATATTTTCTAAATGGTGAGAAACTAGGTACTGTAGATGGGCAGAGATACTTATTGGGCCATGTACACAAATCATTTAAAGCTAGTAGACAGATACAAAAAACAAATCTAAAAGGCTAATCGCCTTTATCTCAAGAGGGCTGGAATACAAAGGGGAGGAAGTGATGCTTCACTTTTATAGAGCCTTGGTCAAATCCCATCTGGAGTACTGCATTCAGTTCTGGGCACCGCACTCCAGGAAGGATATATATTGGCCTTGGATTGGGTGCAGCGCAGATTCCCCTGAATGCTACTGTGGCTTAGAAAGTTAAATTATGAGGACAGGTTGCATAAACTTTGCTTGTATTCACTTGAGTATAGAAGATTGAGGGGTGATCTAGTGTTTAAAATGTTAGAAGTATTTGATAGGGTAGATACAGAGGAACTATTTTCTCTGATGGGGGACTCAAAAAGCAGGACAAATTCAATCCGGCCAATTACCGCCCCATCAGTCTACTCTCAATCATCAGCAAAGTGATGGAAGGTGTCGTCGACAGTGCTATCAAGTGGCACTTACTCACCAATAACCTGCTCACTGATGTCCAGCTGAATTCCAGAGGTGAGGTGAGAAGGACTGCCCTCGACATCAAGGCAGCATTTGACCGAGTGTGGCATCAAGGAGCCCTAGTAAAACTGAAGTCAATGGGAATCGGGGGGAAAACTCTTCACTGGCTGGAGTCATACCTAGCACAAAGGAAGATCGTTGTGGTGATTGAAGGTCAATCATCACAGCCCCAGGACATCGCTGCAGGAATTCCTCAGGGCAGTGTCCTAAGCCCAACCATCTTCAGCTGCTTCATCAATGACCTTTCCTCCAACATAAGCTCAGAAATGGGGATGTTCGCTGATGACTGCACAGTGTTCAGTGCCATTCACAACTCCTCAGATAATGAAGCAGTCCATGTCCGTATGCAACAAGACCTGGACGACTTTCAGGCTTGGGTCGAAAAGTGGCAGGTAATATTCGCACCACAGAAGTGCCAGGTAATGACTATCTCCAACAAGCGAGAGTCTAACCATCGCCCCTTGACATTCAACGGCATTACCATCACCGAATCCCCCACCATCAACATCCTAGGGGTCACCATTGACCAGAAACTTAACTGGACCAGCCACATAAATACTGTGGCAACAAGAGCAGGTCAGAGGCTAGGTATTCTGCGGCGAGTGTCTCACCACCTGACTCCCCAAAGCCTTTCTACCATCTACAAGGCACAAGTCAGGAGTGTGATGGAGTAATCTTCACTTACCTGGATGAGTGCAGCTCCAACAACACTCAAGAAGCTCGACACCATACAGGACAAAGCAGCCCGCTTGATCTTCACCCCATCCACCCCCTTAAACATTCACTCCCTCCACCACCGGCGCACCGTGGCTGCAGTGTGTACCATCTACAAGATGCACTGCAGCAACTCGCCAAGGCTTCTTCGGTAGCACCTCCCAAACCCGCGACCTCTACCACCTAGAAGGACAAGGGCAGCAGGCACATGGGAACACCACCACCTCCATGTTCCCCTCCAAGTCACGCACCCTCCTGACTTGGAAGTATATTGTTGATCCTTCATCGTCGCTGGGTCAAAATCCTGGAACTCCCTCCCTAACAGCACTGTGGGAGCACCTTCACCATATGGACTGCAGCGGTTCAAGAAGGCGGCTCACCACCACCTTCTTAAGGGCAACTAGGGATGGGCAATAAATGCTGGCCTCGCCAGCGACGCCCACATCCCAGAAACGAATTTTTTAAAAAGGAACAAGAGGACATAACCTTAAAATTAGAGCTAGGTCATTTACTACTTCACACAAAGGGTAGTAGAAATCTGGAACTCTCTCCCCAAAAGGCTGTGGATGCTGGGTCAATTGAAACATTCAAGACTAAGATAGATAGATTTTTGTTCGGTAAGGGTATCAAGAGATATGTAGAAAAGGTGGGTAAATGGAGTTGAGATACAGATCAGCCATGATCTAATTGAATGCAGAACAGGCTACTCCTGTTCCTATGAAGAGGATTGTTCTTTTCTGTAAAAGTAACATCAGTAAGCATGCTGGTTAGTTCAGCTAGACTACATAACGCTGCATTTGATTTTGTGTACTGTCATGGCTTGCACAGAGCAAATTTAATGAGATCCCTTTCCTAAAACCTCCAACTTCAATGGAACATCTTTGCTCCATTATATCTATGTCAGAATAGGACTATAGTAGTTGATAGTAGACTATAGTAGAGCGGCGGACTTGGGTGTGGAGTGAGGAGCACGGCTTAAAAGCGGCAGCGAGGCGAGGCCCGACCAGAGCGGCGGACCTGGGTGTGGAGTGAGGAGCGCGGCTTAAAAGCGGCAGCGAGGCGAGGCCTGACCAGAGCGGCGGACCTGGGTGTGGAGTGAGGAGCGCGGCTTAAAAGCGGCAGCGAGGCGAGGCCCGACCAGAGTGGCGGACCTGGGTGTGGAGTGAGGAGCACGGCTTAAAAGCGGCAGCGAGGCGAGGCCCGACCAGAGCGGCGGACCTGGGTGTGGAGTGAGGAGCGCGGCTTAAAAGCAGCAGCGAGGCGAGGCCCGACCAGAGCGGCGGACCTGGGTGTGGAGTGAGGAGCGCAGCTTAAAAGCGGCAGTGAGGCGAGGCCCGACCAGAGCGGTGGACCTGGGTGTGGAGTGAGGAGCGCGGCTTAAAAGCGGCAGCGAGGCGAGGCTTACCAATTCAGCAGCGAGAGAGAGAGGTAAAAAGTAATCAAAGTGTGATGTCACCAGAAAGCAGGTAAGTGATTGGTTGGTGAGTATTTCTCTCTCTCTCCTTTTTTTTCCAAACTTAAACTCTGTGGTTTATAGTTTCTAAGCTCTGAGGTGTAGCGGGGGCTGCTGGTAACCAAAAATTTAACTTAATTTAAAGGAAGTAAAGGGTAAGTCATGTCAGGACAGCTCAGCCCCGTAGTTTGCTCCTCCTGCACTATGTGGGAAATCAGGGACACTTCCTGTGTCCCTGACGACCATGTGTGCGGGAAGTGTGTCCAGCTGAAGCTACTGACAGACCGCATTGCGGCACTGGAGCAGCGGATGGATAGATATTGGAGCATTCGCGAGGCTGAGGAAGTCGTGGATAGCAAGTTTAGGGAGGTGGTCACACCACAGGTAAAGGTTGCACAGGCAGAAAGGGAATGGGTGACCATCAGGCAGAATACTAGGCACAGGCAGGTAGTGCAGGAATCCCCTGGGGTCATCCCCCTCTCGAACAGTTATACCGTTTTGGATACTGTTGGGGGGGATGGCTTAACAGGGGAAGGCAGCAGCAGCCAACCTCCTGGCACCAGGGGTGGTTCTGCTGCACAGGATGGGAGGAAAAAGAGGGGTAGAGCTATAGTGATAGGGGATTCTATTGTAAGGGGAATAGATAGGCGTTTCTGCGGCAGCAAACAAGACTCCAGGATGGTGTGTTGCCTCCCTGGTGCAAGGGTCAAGGATGTCTCGGAGAAGCTGCAGAAAATGTTGGAAAGGGAGGGTGAACAGCCAGTTGTCGTGGTGCACATAGGTACCAACGATATAGGTAAAGAACGGGATGAGGCCCTAAAAGCTGAATATAGGGAGTTAGGAGGTAAATTAAAAAATAGGACCTCAAAGGTAGTAATTTCAGGATTGCTACCAGTGCCACATGCTAGTCAGAGTAGAAATAGAAGGATACTTCAAATGAATACGTGGCTAGAGGAATGGTGCAAGGGGGAGGGATTCAAATTCCTAGGACATTGGAACCGGTTCTGGGGGAGGTGGGACCAGTACAAACCGGACAGTCTGCACCTGGGCAGGACCGGGACCGATGTCCTTGGGGGAGTGTTTGCTAGTGCTCTGGGGGAGGGTTTAAACTAAAATGGCAGGGGGTTGGGAACCTGAGCAGGGAGACAAGGGAAACAAGGATAGAAGCAAAAGACAGGAAGGAGAAAAACAAAGGTGGCAATCAGAGAAATCAAGGGTTTAAAACAAACATGGCCACAGTAAATAATAATTCTAAAAGGTCTAAGAGCGTTAAAAAAACAAGCGTGAAGGCTTTGTGTCTTAATGCAAGGAGCATTTGTAATAAGGTGGATGAATTAGCAGCACAAATAGAGGTAAATGAATATGATATGATTGGAATTACGGAAACATGGCTCCAGGGGAACCAAGGCTGGGAACTCAACATCCAGGGGTATTCAATATTCAGGAAAGATAGGCAAAAAGGAAAAGGAGGTGGGGTAGCATTGCTGGTTAAAGAGGGGATTAACACAGTTGTAAGGAAAGATATTAGCTCTGATGATGTGGAATCTGTATGGGTAGAACTGAGAAATACCAAAGGGCAGAAAACGTTAGTGGGAGTGATGTATAGACCCCGAAACAGTAATGCAGATGGCATTAAAAGGGAAATTAGAGAAGCGTGCAATAAGGGCACAGCAGTCATCATGGGTGACTTTAATCTACATATAGATTGGGCTAACCAAATTAGTAACAATACTGTGGAGGAGGAATTCCTGGAGTGTATACGGGATGGTTTCCTGGACCAATATGTCAAGGAACCAACTAGGGATCAGGCCATCTTAGACTGGGTATTATGCAATGAGAAAGGATTAATTAGCAATCTTGTTGTGCGAGGCCCCTTGGGTCGGAGCGATCATAATATGATAGAATTCTTCATTAAGATGGAGAGTGAAGTAGTTGACTCAGAGACTAAGGTCCTGAATTTAAATAAAGGGAACTATGATGGTATGAGACGCGAGTTGGGTAGGATTGATTGGGTAATGTCACTCAAAAGGTTGACGGTGGATAGGCAATGGCAAACATTCAAAAATCGCATGGATGAACTACAGAATTTGTTTATCCCAGTTTGGCATAAAAATAAATCAAAAAAGGTGACTCAACAGTGGCTAACAAGGGAAATTAGGGATAACATAAGATCCAAAGAGAGGACATATATATTGGCCAAAAAAAGCAGCAAACCTGAGGATTGGGAGCAATTTAGGATTCAGCAAAGGAGGACAAAGGGATTAATTAAGAGGGGGAAAATAGATTATGAAAGTAAGCTTGCAGGGAACATAAAAACTGACTGTAAAAGCTTTTATAGATATGTGAAGAGAAAAAGATTGGTGAAGTCAAGCGTAGGTCCCTTACAGTCAGAATCAGGGGAATTTATAATGGGGAACAAAGAAATGACAGACCAATTAAATACATATTTTGGTTCTGTCTTCACAAAGGAGGACACAAATAACCTCCCAGAGATGTCGGGGAACATAGGGACTAATGAGAGGGAAGAACTGAAAGAAATCAGTATTTGTAGGGAAATGGTGTTGGGGAAGTTGACGGGATTGAAGGCCGATATATCCCCAGGGCCTGATAATCTACATCCTAGGGTACTTAAGGAAGTGGCCCTGGAGATAGTAGATGCATTGCTGGTCATCTTCCAGAACTCGATAGACTCTGGAACAGTACCCATGGATTGGAGGGTAGCTAATGTTACCCCACTATTCAAAAAAGGTGGTAGAGAAAAAGTGGGGAATTATAGACCGGTAAGCCTGACATCGGTAGTGGGGAAAATGCTAGAGTCCATTATAAAAGATGTAATAGCAGAGCACTTGGAAAGCAGTGACAGGATCGTACAAAGTCAACATGGATTTACAAAAGGTAAATCGTGCTTGACTAATCTACTGGAATTTTTTGAGGATGTAACTGGTAAAATAGATAAGGGAGAGCCAGTGGATGTGGTGTATTTGGACTTTCAGAAGGCTTTCGATAAGGTCCCGCATAAGAGATTAGCGTGCAAAATTAAGGCACATGGGATTGGGGGCAAGGTATTGACATGGATAGAGAACTGGTTGGCAGATAGAAAGCAAAGAGTTGGAATAAACGGGTCGCGTTCCGAGTGGCAGGCAGTGACTAGTGGGGTACCGCAAGGATCGGTCCTAGGACCCCAGCTGTTCACAATATATATTAATGATCTGGATGAGGGAATTGGATGTAGTATCTCCAAATTTGCGGACGACACAAAGCTGGGTGGGAGGGTATGCTGTGAGGAGGATGTCGTGAAACTCCAGTACGATTTGGACAGGTTGGGTGATTGGGCAGAAACATGGCAAATGGGCAGAAACATGGCAAATGCACTATAATGTGGATAAATGTGAGGTTATCCACTTTGGTGGCAAAAACAGGAAGGCAGATTATTATTTGAATGGCAATAGATTGGGAGAAGGGGAAGTGCAAAGAGACCTGGGTGTTCTTGTGCACCAGTCGCTGAAGGTAAGCATGCAGGTGCAGCAGGCGGTTAAGAAGGCAAATGGTATGTTGGCCTTCGTAGCAAGAGGGTTCGAGTACAGGAACAAGGATGTCTTGCTGCAGTTGTACAGGGCCTTGGTGAGACCGCACCTTGAGTATTGTGTGCAGTTTTGGACGCCTTATCTGAGGAAGGATGTTCTTGTCATGGAAGGAGTGCAGCGAAGATTCACCAGGCTGATACCTGGGATGGCAGGAATGACTTATGAGGAGAGATTGTGTCGATTGGGCTTATACTCACTGGAGTTTAGAAGATTGAGAGGGGATCTCATCGAAACCTATAAAATTCTGTCAGGCCTGGACAGACTAGATGCAGGAAGGATGTTCCCGATGGCCGGGGAGTCCAGAACCATGGGTCATAGTCTAAGGATAAGGGGTAAGCCATTTAGGACTGAGATGAGGAGGAATTTCTTCATCCAGAGAGTGGTGAACCTGTGGAATTCTCTGCCGCAGAGGGCGGTGGAGGCCAGTTCATTAAATATATTCAAGAAGGAGTTGGATATATTTCTTAAGGCTAAAGGGATCAAGGGATATGGGGAGAAGGCAGGGACAGGGTACTGAATTTGGATGATCAGCCATGATCTCATTGAATGGCGCAGCAGGCTCGAGGGGCCGAATGGCCTACTCCTGCTCCTATCTTCTATGTTTCTATGTTGATACATCAGTTTGGAATGCCATAAGTGGTCATATTCAAGTGTGTGCTTACAGTCCATACTAAAGCCAGCAGAAGTTGGTTTCATTTTTGCATTACCTTGGTGCTATCCTCAGGTCATGGTGCTTCTCCCTAATCTCCTTCCAAGATCTTTGGGTTTCTGAGCCCATGCTTAGCAATCCACATCCAGGCCTGAAAAGATCATCCTGCTTTTCATTCAGCTGACTAAGGAGGGAGATCAAGTCACAGGCTAAAAAAACTTGGTTTGTGAATAGCCATTAATTAACAATTCTGGTTTCTTCACTGCACAGCTTTATTTACGGATAGTTCACAAGAAATTAAACAGCTTATTAGCTGCTTGAGAAGTATGAAGACATACACCATCAGTGCACTTATGTGCCGTTTGGCTGGTTTCTGCCAAGCATGATTATTGAACTTCAGGTACAAAGCCAACCAGAGGGAACCTACATGCATCCACCAGTTTGATGAACAGGTGCAACTCAAACAAAAAGAGGTGAATTTAACCCTTCTTTCTAACGGATGAAAATATATGGAAAACTGCACTCAGGGAGCTTGGATTGGAAGATTGAGGCTGCAATGCTGTCGCCCGATCACTGACCCACGCTCCCTGCAAGCATGGCTCCCCAGGATCATGGAATTAGCCATGTACTCCATTGTGTTCAAAATAAGTGAGCAGAAACCACTCTGACCAGAGGGTAAGGAAATAGCTGAGATGCGTCCATAGTAATTAAATTAAGAGGGGGGGAAGAAATAAGAATATTTTAACCCCTGGGTTTCATTCCACTTTAAATGCACTTTTACCTCGAGGGAGTGCTGGCGATGGCTGATGTGTGCTTCTCCCATCATTCAATACACTCCCAAATATAAGAGGAGACAATCTCCGATGTTCCAACTGCATTGCAGACGTAGGTTTTCATTGCCTACATAACAACAGTCACTAGCACTTCAAAATTAATTGACTTTGAGATACTTCACATGACAAAGCATTTAATAATTTTTTTCAATACATTATTGGTTGATCTCCCCTGACATTGCTAATGTGTAGTCTGGAATCTCGTGCCTGGTCGTGATGTTTAGTTGCCAAGATAGAGCTGTGTTTAGCCCTTTAAGGCGATTGTCCAGGTGGTTGGTACCTGTGGTTGGTTCTTGGTTCCTTTACTTTTTCCTATTGTTCCTACAGTAACATGCCTGCCATGAATCACATCTGGAGATGTACTCTGGTGTACTCACGGCTAAAAGTGAAAACTCAGGGCAGAATTGGGCTCAGCTGTGATCAAATAGCCTGCCGACGCTCACGGTCAAGGCTGATAATATGAATAATGGCGACTTGCGCAAGACAACAGAGGGTGATTAGTACCCGTGGACCCGACCCCAGCCTTCAGGTGGGGAAAGGTGAAAACCAGTGGAGAAAAATTGGCAAGAAAAAAATAACAAAAGTGAGATCTAGTCCAGAAATCCCTTCTACGTGATCAAAGACCTGGTCATTGGCTGAATTATCATTTCATTTAAAAGTTGTCTGAAAGAAACACCAGACTATTTGCTTCTCAACATAAAAAGAATAGGCACAGTTCTTTCACTGTCATGGATGCAAATGTCACAAATAAAAATGTGGAACTAATTAAAAAAAACTTTGCATTTATTAGATGAAAATGTCATTTTTAAACCACATACTGCCTTCCTGTCTTCACTCAAACTGTCAAGTGCAAGTTTTGCTCAGACAAACTTGGGCATTTAAGTTGCAAGATTTGTGCTGATTTTGATGTCTATCTTGCTACACTTCACACGTTATCCGCGTGATCTCCCACACTGGAAGTTGTCTGCAACTGATGGACTTTCTGGTAAATCAGTAAAAATGATGCTTGTTGACGACTTCCTAATTTACCTGTGATGAAATAACTCTGTGTCCTGATATTTGTACTTGTACTTGTAATGTCTGGAATGTTCCACCGGGGGGAACCACTAATGCTCCTCCCTGGCCCCGCCCCTCTTCTGGTATGTTCTACCAAGGGCTCGGGCGATGATGAACTCTGTTAACTCTGCCATGATTCTTACTTAATAAAAGGCTTCAGTCTTAAGCTTTAACTTCACGGATTCGGGCAGTTATTTGGCACATCATTACCACAACCTTCTCCTCGAATAAATGTTTCTGGCTCTAACCTATTATAAAACGAAGTCTCCATTAGCTCCATTTTACTTTCTGTAAAAGCAGATTACATTTGTTAATTGAAAATTATGGAATGACCTCCATAAACCTTTTACATTCTGTGCAGTGCAATAACTGCAATGTTCAAGGAAGCAGTGGAAAAAGATTTGCATCAGTTACTCTAAATTGAATTATCTTACCACTTCATTTGCATATAGAAAATAATTTAACTTAAAGAGGAATATTTTTTCATCACTATTATAAACTAAGGTTTCATAATTTTAAGCTTTTGCTATGTGCAGTGCTCTGTGATGAGATCACACATGCATACCCAGGAAAAGTGGTGTCCTCTTTTACAAACTGTCCTTCAACAGGCCAACAGGGAGAGCTGTGCTAAATCAGGCTATCAACCAGGGAAAGCGATGCACAAAGGGCATTTGAATGTTGCTCTCCCAAAATCTGATTCGTAAGATAAAAGTGCCTAAAATCTATTCAATTATCATTCTTCTAGACTATGACCTTGAAATTACTCTGTGTAAATACTAGCACACAAAGGCTTAACACATTCAAATGAAATTCCTTTGTTCGCTATTATATCAGAGGAGTTGACCCATTTAAAATCATCTCCGCTAAAACAGTAGACAAAGGAATTTCATGTGAACATGTTACACATTGATACGCTAGAACCAGTGAAATCGTAAAATTGAGAAAGACTTAGGATGACTTGCACACAGCTTTGATTTTTTTTTAATTTGTTTTCCTTCCCGAGGAGCTTTATTCCATTTAGTGACTTCCCCTGGCAACCCAACTAAGATGGGGAATTCACTGTGTGGGGAATAGTCAGTGTGAACCTGCATCGTGTCACTCTATAGTGCAGCACATTGATCCATCAACCTCCCACATCACTGGACTCAAGTCATCCAACAGGACAATATCACATAGCACAACTGGCTGCAACAAGTATTTGTAATCCTTCTAGAGGCTGTATTATGATTTACCACCCCTGCCGTCTCCCCACCCCTACCCCCAGTTAAATACAAGCTTCCTCAAACTGTTCCAAGCTTATGAATGTCCCATTACACCTCTCAACAACAACTTGCATTTACATAGCGCCTTTAATGTAGAAAAACACCCCAACGCACTTCAGGAGGTGTAATCAGGTGGATGCCGAGCCAAAGGAGGAGATATTCGGAGGGGTGAGCAAAAGCTCAGTGGGTTTTAAGGAGGGTCTTAAAAGGGGTAGAGGGAGGTGGAAAGGCAGAGGGGTTTAGGGAAGGAATTCCAGAACATGGGACCTGATTGGCCGAAGGCATGGCCACCAATGGTGGGGCAAAGGGAGGAGACGGATGCATAAAAGGCCAGAGTTGAAGGAACAAAGAGGGGGGGCGGTGGGAGGAGTTGTAAGGCTGGAGTAGGTTACAGAGATAGGGAGGGGCGAGACCATTAAGAAATATAGACATAAGGATGAGAATTTTAAACTGGATGCAGTGGGAGACCAGGAGCCAACGTAGATCAGCAAGGACTTGATGGGAGCCAGGATAGGATACCAGCAGCAAAACTTTGGATGAACTGAAGTTTGTGGCGGGTGAAGGAGGTCAGCCAGGGGAGCAGTGGAATAGTCGAGTCTGCAGGTCACAAAGGCACGGATGACTGTTTCAGCAGAAGATGGGCTGGGGGAGGGGTAGAGGCGGAGGATATTACAGAGGTGGAAGTAGGCGATCTTGGTGATGGAGAGGATATGGGGTAGAAAGCTCAGCTAAGGGTCAAATAGGATGCCGAGGTTGCAAGCAGTCTGGTTCTGCCTGAGACAGTGGCCAGGGAAGGGGATGGAATCAGTGGCAAAGGTACAGAGTTTATGGCAGGGGCTAAAGACGACAGTTTTGGTGTTGCCAACATTTAAGTGGAGGAATTGCGGCTCATCAAAGACCGAATGTCGGACAAGCAATCTGACAACACAGAAGCAGTGGAGGAGTCAATAGAAGTGGTGGCGACGTAGAGCTGGGTATTATCACATTACATGTGTAAGCTGACCCCATGTCTGCGGATGATAGCACCAAGGGGCAGCATGGAGACGAGGAAGAGGAGGGGGCTCAAAGACGAGGAGAATTTTAAGAGGTGAGAAGGGTGGAATAAGGTAAGGTGCTCTAAGCAGGAGAAGGTGTCAGAGCAGCAGTGGGAAGAGACCAAGGTGTGATTTGGTGATGAGGGCCACACCGCCACATGGCAGTGGGAGGTATAGTCAGGCAGAGAGGCTTCTGTAAGAGGCGAGGTGTCACCAGTGTGCCAAGTGTACGAGTGTCAGCTGTGGCTCAGTGGGAAGTACCCTCGCCTCTAAGTCAAAAGGTTGAGGGTTCAAGTCCCACTCCAGACACTTGAGAACAAAAAATCTAGGCTGACCCTCCAGTGCAGTACTGAGGGAGTGCTGGTCTGTTAGAGATGCCGTCTTTCGGGTGAGACGTTAAACTGAGGCCCACCTGCTCTCTCAGGTGGACGTAAAAGATCCCATGGCACTATTTTGAAGAAGAGCAAGGGAGTTATCCCTGGTGTTCTAGCCAATTTATCCCTCAATCAACATCACTAAAACAGATTATCTGGTCATTATCACATTGCTTTCTGTGGGAGCTTGCTGTGCGCAAACTGGCTGCCGCATTTCCTACATTACTACAGTGACTACACTTCAAAAAGTACTTCATTGGCTGTAAAGCGCTTTGGGGTGTCCAGTGGCTGTGAAAGGCGCTATAGAAATGCAAGTCTTTCGTTTCTTTCAAGTTTCAGTCAAAGCCATGATATCAGTGCAATCACCCATGTGGATGTCAAGGGCCTTGTTTGTGGCTGAATGGACATTCTGGAACTAAATACGGAGGTTTTTCTTCTGCTGGCAGAGTACAAGGGGGCAGTGGGATGAGCAGGATGAGAAGGTTGGCGAGGTTAGCCCCCAATAGGCACGCTGAATGGCGAGGTCGGCAAGAGAGTGGGATGGGGCAGTTGGAGTGGAGCCACAGATTCAGACACTGTGTTGCTCTGTGGAAAAGAGGATGGCAATAAGCAAACAAAACACAGGTATCCATAAGATTTTACCTTACCTGCCAGCCAGCCATCAGTTATGTCTTCTTCCTTAAACCTCCTACCTATGCTTGAATATGTGAGGATAACGGAGTCATGGCCGCAGCCAAGGTAACTGGTATGTATTTCTGGAGTCACAGCCTGTACTATCCAAAGAGTAAGCGCACTGATTAGTAAATGGACACAGTCAATACTGCCCAAGACATTCATCACTGGAGAGGTGAGAAATTACAAGGAAGTTTGGTTCTTAGTTGTGGCTGTGGGGATGTTGGTAAGCCACTGTGTTGTTAGGGGGTGGGGGCGGGAATTCTCCAGTCCAGGTGTGACCTTTGAAATAACTGAAGGCATTGCCTTTGTACTGAGAAAGCTAGGTGTATGGCCAAGGCCCATAGTGCAGAACATCACCCAAGGTTGGAAAGAATAGCAGAGAAGACAAGATACATCAAAAAGTAATGATTAGGGAATAGCAAGCTTGGGTTTTAAAAGCCTGCTGATTGTCAGTGGAAAGAAAATGTCAAGTTTCACAGTTCTGAGGTACTTGGAAAGAATGAGTTGCAGTAAGAGATGTTGTGATGAGTCTTGATTTCAACAGTTTCAAAACAGCAAAGATGCCTACAGTTGCTCCATCTGGGAGTCGGAAAGATGCTGGTAACATGTATAATGAATGCAGTAGTAGCACTGCTCGAGTGTAAATTGTAGCTTCATGTCATTGAAGTAGAATTTAACTTCTCCCACTTGTCAAATACACCTTTTTGGTGAATCTAAATCTTGCTCAGACTAATCAATAACAAATATCTTGTCTAGATCCTGGGGGCTTGTTGGCCATTTTCTGTAGTGCTATCAGAAAGGAATCCTGTTCACCATTTTAAAGCTTGCAATCCCTACTTTCAAAATGGGCTTTTAAGCTGCGTGTTTTTTTTTTATTCGTTCATGGGATGTGGGCGTCGCTGGCAAGGCCAGCATTTATTACCCATCCAGCATCTATTACTTATTCTAATCCTTCATGGCATAACCAACATTGTGGAAGCTTTCCTGGGCTTTTCAGAGGGTAGATACAGCACTTGGTGCGCTTTCTAGATGACTTAGCCCAGGAATGTTCCACTGACCCCCCAACTGGAAAGGGTGCATTTGTGAATGTTGGGTGGGAGCAGGATTGGGCTTGCCTATGGTGCCCTCTAGAGTCAAAATAGCTGGTCAACACTCTCCGTCTAGGATTACACCTGAAGAGATGCCACTTGGGCAAGTTACCAGAGGACAACCGGCACCCTTGGAACTGTACCCCGCCATGAACCAATGTCTTCAGGAAAAGAAATCATGGAAATTGAGTGAGTAGCATCTTTGCGTCAGTCAGTCAATCGGCGCAGAGTGCGCTGATGGGATTCATCTACATGATTAACTTCATGGAGTCATCACAGCACACTGCTCTGCAATGAACACTGCAGTGCAAACTGCAGCATTAAAGGTAGTTGAGGCAGTTCATAGCATAAAATGCACCAAAAGAAATGGAATAGAATTAACCCTCAATTTCCAATCATCAAGTCACACACACTGAATGTCTTTTTTAATCATTGGTGCAGTGCCACTAGATGTTCTACTACCTTGGAAACAATATAGCACATTTACTCACTCACTGGAGATATCTTGAAGTACGCTCCATGTTCACTTTTTCTTTGCAATAGGAAACACCTCAGGAGATGTATTACAATTAGAATCTGCTTAAAATTAGCTGCTTAAGGCTTCCCCGATGGTTCCAATGATATAATCAATGCCCTGATGTGGAACTGGGCCATACAGACCAGGAAAGTCCCTAGATCGCTCCCCAATCAGTGCTAAGTTAACTGATCTAAGCTGTGATGGCAGTTGGGTTGCTGTTGTTGACCTGAGTGGTCCTGGACTAGGGTCAGGGAAAATCGGTCAGAGTTCCACTCCTGATAGTTGTGCAGTGACCACTGCTGGCAAATGCATATGTATGGCCATTGAGAGAGAACACAATCAGGCTTGGCTATGATACCATGCACAATTCAAGTAACGTGCCAACACTCACTGTCTCAGCTCATTAGCCACTTGATCAAGGTACTAGAGGGCAGTTGACAGTCATGGAACTGCCCCCAGCAAAAGTCAGTGGCTTCAGGACAAAGAGGGACATAATTGGAGGAAAAAGGATAATTTAAGAAACATCAAACTCTTGCCTGGTAAACCAGAACAAATCTTCGGAGGTCCCTGCTGTGAGTACATTTTTTGATAGTGGACACTTTTTCAGACCTTATGACCGATCTGTACCATTATTTCAACACAAATATCACATGAATACCCCCAGTAGTTGGATTCAATTTGGCAATAAGGAGACTTCTTATTTAACAGAATATATTTCAATGGGAATTCTCACGAAGTGAATACTGTATTCCTGACGTCAGCATAAAGTTTGCTGGTAAAGTGATCAAATATAGTGATAATAAACAGCCAACTGGAAATGCATGTTTTACAATAAGTAATGAAGAAAAATACAACAGCAGCATAGTCCCGTGGTAGCACTCTGATCTGTCCCGTGTGTGAAGCTGGATGTTGATGCTGTGAATGGCTTCCTGCTATGAAGCCAAGGCTTGAGCTCTCCACCTGCTGTTTCAGCAGAATTATAGATATTGCCCAGGGAATTATAAACAATTTGTTAGCAACTGCAGTATTGCAAAATGTACTTTTTACTTCTCCAATACTACAGGTGTGCAACACAAAACCTTTATAGTTTTGACAAATCCTGTTTTCTATTTTTACAGTAGATTACATTAATTTCAGACCTCCTAATCCAAATTGAAGTCATTCCCACTAGCATACGACCATTTCTGTTCCAAACCTTAAATCACATTGTAATACATTTCTTAACTCCTGACAGTGCAGCTTGACTTATCAAATGAAAGGATTAGAAGTGATCATTGCACATCCCAATTTGACAATAGCGGCAATGTTAGCATAATACACTACACTGCAATAGAATGTTGTATGGTCCATGCGATTGCGGGGGGGGGGGCGGAATCAGGATTATTAAAGTTGCTTTACAGAGCTTGGATGGCACAGTAACTGAGAATATGGGATCGAAGGGATAAATGTTACAATTTAGCATTCCCAGACAGAAAGCTGGTCTTCATGCCCAAGTTCTCGATATGCACTCCTGCTGTGCAAAGCTCTGCATTGGGAGTGTTAGATCATAACATTTATCCAAGAGTTTAAATGCAGCCCAAACTGAGGAAATGCATGTTTCTTCTGCCCGACACCAAGAACCCAAAGTGAAATGGGTTTGGGCAATCTCAATCCAGTTCTTAGGGATGAGGTGACAATGCAAAATTGGCAGTCTCAATCAAAAAAGAACATGCCAATGGTTAGTAAGGGAAATTTTATAATGGTGTTTTTGGGGATCATCTTGAGGTTTGGGTATTCCCATTCCCAATGATACCCGTGCCGCCCGCCCCGCCCCCCCAAAAAAGTTGTTTTATAGATTTTTAAAATTAATTTTCTACTTGTGTTTGTGACAGCTACAGAAGATACGGTTTTTAATCTTTTATATAATTTTCTTACAATGGAAATCACATCTGAACAATCTGTTCAGATCTTTAATAAAGCATGTTGCACTGTTTGATACGTGTACAGCCATTGTCAGTTAGTCTTCTGATCATTGCCTGTTTTGTATCTGACTAATAATATCATTGTGGCTGATATCATGTTTTGCCTTCACAATAGAACCTGTTTGAAAAACAAAAGAGGCAAAAAAAGAAAAAGAGGCAAGAAGAAAATGTCCATTCTGCCACGCCATAGAGGTGAATAAAATGATCCACAATTAATCTTCCCAACTGCTACCTTACTTATATACTCAAATATTCTGCTGAATGTTATTTTAATGTGAGATTTAATTGAATGCATGTTAAATTAGTAACTGTCTTGCACCTCTTAGATGTATCACAGATTGAATCAATACATTTAGACAAACAGCACAACAGGCCAATTAAAAAGCTAGATTTATTTTAACTGGTTTTAAACAATACTTTAACCCTGGGAAAAGCTTCTCAAGATTTCCAAATCAAACAGAAATCAGCTTTAAGAAAGAAATGGTCTTACTAAAAAATACAGAATACACAGCACAGAAACAAACCATTCGGCCCATCTAGTCTATGCTGATGTTTATGCTCCACACGAGTCTCCTCCCATTCCACCTACCTCATCTCAACCTTTCAGCATATCTTTCTATTCCCTTTTCTCTCATGTACTCGTCTAGTTTCCTTTTGAAAGCATACAAGCTATTTACCTCAACCACTTCCTGTGGTTGCGAGTTCTACATTCTAACCATGACAAGGAATTCAAAGGTTGCTATGTAGTTGGGGGTTCTCAACGAATAGATCAGTGATCATTATAACAACTTACACTTATCTAGTGCCTTTAATGTAGAAAGCTTTACAGAGGCAGAATCAGCAAAATAAATGTATGTCGAGCCAAAGAAGCAGCTGTTAGGAGGGGTGACCAAAAGCTTGGTCAAAAAGGTGGGTTAGAAGGAGAGGGAGGTGAAGAGGTGGAGAGGCTTAGACAGGGAATTCCAGGTCGTATGGGCTAGGCAGTATAATGTGCATGCAGGCATGATACCACTTGGGTATAATGGGGATGAAATGTGTCTTGGGTGACAGCTCATCGGCAGCTTGTATTACACCCTGCCCAATTTTCTTTCCCATTAACTTCAATTGGGTGGAATGTAAAATGGGTTGTGGGTGCGCTATCACCCAAGACAAATTTCATCCCCAAATATCCGAGTGTCCCTCTTAGGGCTGCTATACTGCACTCTGGGATTTGGGCTGCCTACTTTAACTGTGGCTATTTAGTTTCCCAATTAAAGTGGGTAATTGAGTCTATGGTACAGAGAATTAGAGTGTGTAAGTAGGGAACACAATAGTTACTGCTAATTGGGAAATTTTCCTTATTTTTGTAGATTTTACGTTTGCACTCTTATCATGAAAATTAAACCCTTGTAAATGTTTGTCATGTTTTTGCAGAAGTGGCCAGGTACAAAACTAAAGCCACAAAAAAATGTCATTAAACTTGTTCGCACAAAACTTTAGCCTTTTGAAAATAACCTAATTTACAGAATTTTATGCTGCCCGCTGTACTCAATGGAGTGTGAGCGACATTATATTTAGCTTGCACATAAGATAATATGAATATTGTGTGAAAATGTATGGGAAGAGACACTACTAAAGCAGATAAAAAGTTTTAAGAATTGGAGCATTTTCATATTTTTTAAAAATAAAATTACATTAGTTTGCATATTGTCAGGTGTTTTGAGTTGAGAGTTTACAAGGTACTGATGTTTGTGGCCTGGGGAGAGAGAGGGCCAGTGCAAAGGGAGAAAAATCAGTGCTACTTTTAAAACATCTGCATCCCCTCATCTCTCTGCTTTGTGATATTTTCTTAACAACAGCTTCTCACTGCCACAGTAAATGTGACAAGGCCTTTAAAAAAATAAATATAAAAGCGTTTTTTCCTATTGCCTCCTTTATTGTTCTCTAGGGGCCTGCTCCATGTCAGATCTTTTTCCTAGTTGACAAGCTATGGTATCCCCAACTTGCTGACCACTTTTGCTTTCCCTGGTTAGCAAATGGAACAATGGCAATTGTGAAAAACTGACACTTAAACGATTCCCCCGACATTTAAATATTGAATAATTCTGAAATTATGCAGCCACTTTCAAAAAAAGGCAGTATACTGAAGCTGAAAACCGCAAAGAGGCAGATTTCTGACAATAAACTAGACAGGTTAAGTGAGTGACATAGTTATGTTGTACATTTTCTGAAAATCATGTCCTGATTGTGGAAGTCATGTTGGGGTTTAAAAAGGAAGTCTCACCCATCATTAACCCTTTAAATCAGTAAAGTTAAAACAACATCCTTTCTGGGAGGGTCATGTCTGTTTCTGTTGCCCTTTTAACATTGAACAAAGCTTGTTCATACATCAGGTGAATTTTGGGGAGGTTGCAATTCCATTCACTCTTAAGAGTTACATTTAATTTGCAACAGTGACGGAAGCATCCTCTGCTTCCCGCTTAAGTAAGTATGTTACATGTATTTTGGCAAGCAGCAAAAATTCTTTAGAAGTAGCAAATGTGGGCTCTACTGATACCACAATGGATAACTGCAGTGTGTTCATAGAATCATACAGCACAGAAGGAGGCCATTTGGCCCATTGTGCCTGTGCCGGCTCTTTGAAAGAGCTCTCCAATTAGTCCCACTCCCCCGCTCTTTCCCCATAGCCCTGCAATGTTTCTTCCTCTTCAAGTATATATCCAATACCCTTTTGAAAGTCACTATTGAATTTGCTTCCACCGCCCTTTCAGGCAGCGCATTCCAGATCATAACTCGCTGCGTAAAAAAAAATTCTCATCTCGCCTCTGGTTCTTTTGCCAATTACCTTAAATCTGTGTCCTCTGGTTACCGACCCTCTTGCCAGTGGAAACAGTTTCTCCTTATTTATCAAAACCTGTCATAATTTTGAACACTCAAAACCCTTCATAATTTTGAACACAAAATGTGTGTTGTGGTACCCAACTATATAGACACAGGTCAGTTCCAGATTAGATCTTTGCTTTGTGGTGAACTATTGGATCTCAGCCGGGACAGCAATGAAGGCACTACAGTTGGGTCTTCGTGTCCCTGACTGCTGTCCAATAACCCCTGCCAAGGGGTGCATGTGTGGACACTGGGCGAGGCCAGGATTGAGCCCACAGTCAAAGAGCCTGCCAACACTTACTATCAAGGTTCAGACATGAAGAATGGCCACATGGGTGAAGTACCAGAGGGCTACCAAGGCCCATGGAACTGTGGCCCTGCACGTTACTGCTTTTGGAATAGATGGGGATACGAGAGAGAAAACTAGGGGTAGCAGAAAGAAAATAAAAAGTGAATGTATATCCTGGCACAAAATAGTGTGAATTTGCATTTTACCATTAAATAATGGTTCTTTAGTATTCAAAGGGAATGATCCTGTTGCATTGAGTTAACTGTGATTGATCCAGACAGCTACAAACACTTAATTCATGGGTAGGAGGAAACTTTTATCAAGACACAAAATTGGACTAAGATTGTACATTTGTGCAATAAAACTTGACTTGCAGTGGAAAGTTATCACATCAAGGATGATCTGAAAAAGATTAATTTCATCCTTTTATTGTCATATTTAATTAGAAACATTCTGTTACCCTCAGTTCCAAGACTAGAGTAAGAAAATAACTATCCATTAACATGCTATGTATCAAGATTTTGATTATGTGCTGCAAATTCAAATCTGTTGCCGAGTTGGAGCAATTGATTTTGTACATGGTGTGGAGATAATTAATCCAATCGGAGTTCACAGTAAAATGCCCACCACATTAGCCTCAGAGCCAGGGCTTCAAGGAAGGTTTGCATCAGGCTGTAGAAATGGCAGATGAGAATCTCATGTTGATGTCAGCTAGAAATCAAAGATCTGCGCCTTCATGGATGGGTAGTTTAATACCCCCAGTGCAGGGGCTGATTCAGGAGGGGAGACCCAGCCCCCAAAACAGCAGGAGTTGTGTTCACATTGGGTCACCCTCATCTGAACTGAATGTGTTCTCTATGGAGCTAAAATTATAAGCTTCCTAAGATGGTGTAGAAATAAAGAACATTTATTTATTTCCCTTCCTATTTTCTTCTCAAAGTCGACAACACATTAGGGTACAATTCCAAATGCTTCCTGGCTACCCTTCGCATACAAGGTTGAGTGTCAGGGCTATTCCTTCATGTAGTCATCACAGCTTACTGTCCCCTCCATTGTCATCCCACACCCAATTCTGACGAGGGGTTTCAGGATAGTGATAAGAAGCAGGAACCCTGCCCGAAATCCCCCCCAACCCCACCCTCCTTGGCCTGAGGACACTGAGGCCAACTGTGCACCCTGGCTGAGATTGACCAATTCAACATGAACAAGGGAATGAGCCAGAGACCCTCTTTGATCTACAGTGGTTCAGTGCCCCAAGTGGAGCATTTGCCCAGCTGAGCAATGGGGCAGAACAAAAAGGACATTGATCAAATTTACAGTATTAAGGAAACAAACATGTACATGTTTGGTTTTAAAATCTTAATTCAGTTCTAAAAGAATCAGAAATTAAATGACCATCTTTTCATTTTGTTACCCCCCTCCCCAACTTCTTTCTATTACATGGCATTTGGCTTTTTCTGTTTTCTGGGTTTGGGGGTGTGTTCTATTCCCAGTGGAATATGTCACCCCTAATGGTCTTTGATGTAAATTATCTATTAACTCGAGCTAAACAGTCACTGAAACCTTTAATCTCTATTTTTATCAGCTCACGGTCGGTAATAACAATTGAAACACTGATTAGAATCCTCTTTGACCAATTATTACAAGGGGAAACAGTGCTGTGTGTCGGTGTGGGTGGGCACAGATTATTCACCAGCAAGGCTTTACAAATTATTTTATATTTACAATAGAAAACACCAGCTCGCCTTGAAAGCAGAAAAGGCTGAATGTGTAAAGAGACCTCAGTATCTCAGAAATACCATCCCCGAATGACTAAATAAAACATTGCAATTCACACCCGACCTAAACTAGAAGTTGCCTTTTATTTTTAATGAGTCTGATAACCCAAACCTCGATGCCCATTATAGGTGTCAGCCGTGGAATGGTGTTTAGAGGCTGCTGCCATCTCTCCTGTTTTAAATGCGAGTGTGTCATTCAGGGATTCTCTCCTCCCCCCCTGGTGCTACTCTGTGTCCTCCCCGGCCGCTCTGCCCATCTTCTTAACACTACCGAGGCTGGAAAATGGAGCGGCTAAAGGTCATCAGAAAACTCCTGCACAGCCCACACTCACACACACACACACACACACACACACACACTACATGATAGCTGAGGCATTTTGGAGATCTTCATCCAGGCATCCCGTGCGAGGCAGCAACTGGCGAGAGACAGAGGGAGAGGGAGGGAGGTGGTGGTGTAGCAGCGAGCGTGTCTGCCAGACAAGAGAGAGATGGAGAGGACGTGAGGATCGCTCCAGGGGGGGGGGCCCCGAGGCGGCCTCCTCCCGGCCCCCAATCTCCATAGCAACGGGATGCAGGACTGTCTGATCCCGACACCGTCTCCATAACATCGGGATGCAGGCTCTAGTCACCATGGTATCGAGTCCTGAGCATCTCCCAGCCAGTCCTGGCTGGCTAGAGGTCACCCCAGTAATAGCTGAAGGGAAAAGCGAGAGAGAGAGAGAGAGAGAGAACGTGTGTGTGGTAGAGTGAGAGGATAAGAAAGGCGGCAGCAAAGATCAGCAGCGTTCTTTCCATATCAAACTCTGCCTCACATACATTTCAGGGTGCTGTGTGTTTGTTTCTTGTCCTAAAACTACACTCCAGGCTTGTTCGTGCACTGAAGCTATGCTCCATGGTCATTGTCTATATATAGAACACACCAGCTTGGGAAGAGATGATGGAGCCCGCAGCATCTCTCGTTAAATAATACATTTCCAACACTACCCTCTCGCTTCAATCACAACATCTGACGAGGTTTGCAAAGGATTCCAAAAATAAAGAATAATGTATGAAGTGCTCTTGAATGGCGCGGGGCTCCGCTCTGACAGAATGCGAAGTGCTACCTTGCAGAGGAGAGGGGGAGGAAATTCGAAATTCCTAGCCATGCTCCAAAATGTGGGGTTCCCAAATTACCGAATCATTCAGTCAATTCAATGCCGAATGAACGCGTTCTAAATGGAACGAATATGAGCATTTTTTTTAAACCCAACCAACCTTTTAAAGAGCAACATTTTTAAAAGCAGAATCAGGAACCCTCCCCAGCCCCGTCTCTCTGCCCCAGTTAAATGCAATGCTTCAAAAATTATGAAGGGGGGGGGGGGGGAATAAATAAATAAATAAATAAATAATGAATTAAACATACGATGGTATCGTTCTAAATGGCGCTGGCTGAATAAAAAGATAAGGATGTGGCTATCGAAGCCCAGCTTAAGGTGCTCTTGGTTCGGCTTCCCCTCTGATAATCTGTTAAATTAGCCCGTAATTCTCAATAAATAAGAATAAAAAGAGGAGGAGGGGGGGATCTATTAAAACCGACGTGCTTTAGTTCTTGCCCGCTGGTCCCTGGTTGAATGGCAGGATTCCTCTTACCTGTGTCATGAGGCGATCAGCCCCGGTGTCCTCCTCGTCTTTGAATATAATGTCAGGATTGTAGTTGGGAGTCAGCTCCTTGAATTTCTCGGAATTGCGGCTGATTTTGCCCTCGGATCTGCCGCTAGCCCCCAGGGTCTTCTCGGCAACATTGGGGATGAACTGCTTGTAGAGAAGAGGACTGAGCTTTCTGGACGGTCTCCTCCTGCCGTAACCCCGGCCGGGTCCACAGCTCTGGACCGGGACAAGGAGGCAGCAGCAGCAGCAAAGTAGACCGAGTCGAGCTAATTCCGAGCCCGGCTGCATCTCCCCGCCTCTCGCCGGCTGCAGATCTCTTTGAAATCGGCTGCTCCCGGAGGACTAGCGCACACTGCCGGAGATAGACACTCTCTCCTCTCTGGCACAGCCATGGAACAAAAATAAAGCAGCGACGCGCCACCAAGAGAGGCAGTCCCTCATCCGGCGCGTTCCCGCCTGGTCACCTCCTTGTGTGAGACAGACAGACAGAAAGTACAAGCAAAGATTAGCCCCCTCTTAACTGACAGCTCAGTCCCCACATAAACCCCTCAATCTACACAAGGCACTCAACAAGAACCTTCTTTAGTGCCAGGGGTGGGGGAATCAGAAGTGCTTTGACCCAGTCCCTAAGTTACAGCTGATTTATAAACACAGAATTGGAATTTGTAGACTTTAGGCAAAAGTAAAGCCCAATATAAAAAAACCCAACTGCATATCAAAATGTATGGAAATGCTAGTGATTCAATCTCATTATTTTCTGTGGAGCTGTTTTGGGACAGAATGGATGATTTTAAATTGTTTCTTTTTTGGCTCGTGTGTAAAATGCCGTGTCAACTATGCAGAAAGAATTGCGAGGGGTATTAATACAGCTGACGAACTCTTTACACTCGTATTTGCAAATGGACAAAAAATGTTGCATCTCTGCCGAATTATTACTTGACATTCTCAGTAATAGCACTGAAACATCTGTACCCGTGTACCGAAACATCTGCGGCAGAGAGGGGAATTGGATGTTTTTTGAAAATATTCAGCGAAAAACCGTGCCCCCTTAATTTCATCTCATTTCCCCGTTCTCTCCCTGATTCACACACACATAAAGCGTGGAGTCGATCCCACCAGTAAACACATCGTCCTGATGTGCGAATATAGATGCAGTGGTCCATTCTCCCAATGCGGATTAATATCTGCGCCAATTGACTGATGTTAGGTTGGTCACTCTGGACCAGCAGTCCAAACGGGGGAAGCTTTTCATATTTAACGCGGTCTGCACTTGCTTATTATGTTCGAAGTTTACAACAATGTCATAGTTGCGCAGGTATATAGGGATCCTATTTACTGTCAGGTGGGGGTGGGTTGCAGCCGAAGGTGACACTCGAAACCTCCCCACAGCGCTGGACTGACCTACTATGTATTTCCAGGTTCTTTTTTCTTTTATTTGTGCACCTACTCAAGCCTGTCCAACACTACAATGTGACTACTTAACATGCCTGGCAGTACTGTACGAACGAAACAATCACAGCAATGGGTCGGAGACGTATACCTGCCTACAAAGACCATCAGCCCAATCCGAAATAAGGGTGTGGTGGATCGACTGCTTATTCAATCACAATAAAAACAAACATATATACACTATATAAGCAGATACAGGTACAGGTTTGTTTGATATACAATGCATACATCTTCCTGTACCACTTATATATTGTAAAACTGTAGGTAAAGCTATGGCTCAGTGGTACTACTATTGTCTCTCAATCAGAAGGTCATAGGTTCAAGCTCCCACTCTAGGACTTTAGAATATAATCCAGGCTGACACTTCAGTGCAGTACTGAGGGAGTGCTGCACTGTCGGAGGTGCTGTCTTTTGGATGAGACGTTAAACTGAGGCCCCGTCTGCTCTCTCAGGTGGATGTAAAAGATCCCATGATACTATTTCGAAGAAGACCAGGGGAGTTCGCCTGGATGGCAACATTTATCTCTCAGGCAACGCCACTAAAAAACAGAGTATCTGGTTATTTATCTCATTGCTGTTTGAGGGACTTTGCTGTGTAATTGGCTGCCACATTTCCCTATATGACAACAGCGAGGACACATCAAAAATACTTAATTTGCTGTGAAGTGCTTTGGAATGTGAAAGGCGCCATATAACTTCACCCCCATACTGCATTTTTAACCTGTTGGCTCTTGTACTTAACATACTGTGTGCATGTAATATCTTTGTACCTATCTCTACACAGCCAATATGTGTAAGTCTATAGCTCTGTATTCCTTAGACACCTCTCTCTGTGTGCTGTAAACCCAATTCTGCTTGTATGTCCAAGTCTACGCAGTGGTTGTGAAATCCCCCTTCAAACATACATGTTTGTCAAAATTTTATACACTTAGCCAAAACTCACCTTTCCAATGAAGCCTGTTTATAGAGAACCACCTCTAGGGCTGAGCAGAGATTCATGGCAAGTTTGAGTCTTCCTTCATTACTGGGGCTAAGGGTTGGACTGTAGCCTGTCAAGGATTCCTTCCACTCTATATACTGTGACAGTATTTGCGGTATTACTCACTTGATCTTAAGCATTTAACAAAAATCCAGGAAAAAGCAGTAACATTTATCAAAAGGGACGCAGATTGAGGTTCGTACTAAAGCTTATTGTAAAGCAGTTTCCCCCTATTTCTTTTTTCAGTTTCTACAAGAGACATAATGGAAATACTTATAATCAAGCCTACACATCTGTTTTCATAAATAGTTCTGGTGTAAAACAAAGGTTGGAGTATTGAAACTATCACTGTGTGTCATATAAATGAACAATATATTTATAGAATAGCTTGATCTAAAATTCATACCAAAGCTTTTCCTGATTTTTTTTTATATTCGTTCCTGGGATGTGGGCATCGCTGGCAAGGCAGCATTTATTGCCCATCCCTAATTGCCCTTGAGAAGGTGGTGGTGAGCCGCTGCCTTGAACCGCTGCAGTCCATGTGGTGAAGGTACTCCCACAGTGCTGTTAGGGAGGGAGTTCCAGGATTTTGACCCAGCGACGATGAAGGAACGGCGATATATTTCCAAGTCAGGATGGTGTGTGACTTGGAGGTGATGGTGTTCCCATGTACCCGCTGCCCTTGTCCTTCTAGGTGGAAGAGGTCGCGGGTTTGGGAGGTGCTGCCGAAGAAGCCTAAATAGCCGATGCCTACGAGAAGGAAATGTATTTTTTTATTAATTTTCTCCCCTCCCGATGGCAGTGACTCACACTGGACTATGGTTTCTCTCTGGCACCTCATCCACATAGCTATGTTTCATGCATGAGCCTAAGCCATGTGTGTTGGTGGGCCTTTAGACTTTGGTGGCACTACACTGAAGCCAAGCCTTCCTTGCCTCCAAGTTCACATATGAACATTTGCAGTAGGAGTCACTGCAGAGCAATCAGAAGTAGGAAAGTGGGTGAGTTTTTATCTCTCCCTTGCCCAGACCTGCACAGGTCAACTACAGAACCGCTTCTGCTGCCTTGGCTGAGATCAACTAACTCAGCACAGACTAGGAATGGAACCGGAGACCTTTGTGCTCTGCATGGTTTAGTACCAGATCCCATGTGGTGCATTTATCCACTGAGCCATCACAGGAACTGCCAAAATGTAGGTTCTTATTGCAAACAGATGGGCAATGCTTAACATTTTTTTACAGTAGTTTATGAGAGTAACCATGTTATTAATAACTATATGGAGTCAATATATTGACTTCACTTTAAAATTGATGTATCTTTATTGTAATGTTTTAATAGAAAGTTTATGTGGGTATTGTAAATAACCTTGAAGCTGTCTAATAGAGGCAGGTCACTGGAGTTGTTTGGGTTCATAAGGGACATAATATCGTTGATACACTGAAGTGTTTACTTGTGTTACAGACATGGCTGTAATGTTTTACACCACTTTAATGCAGCAGAACTTCAAAATAGAAAGAAAGACTTGCATTTATATAGCGCCTTTCACGGCCTCAGGACGTCTCAAAGTGCTTTACAGCCAATGAAGTACTTTTGAAGTGTAGTCACTGTTGTAATGTAGGAAATAGTCAATGTGGAGTGTTTACATGGCCATTTACTGCAATAAAGGCAGGAATTGCAGGAAATATGTCTACAGTAAGTATTAAATGGTGGGGTGGGGTGGGGGAGGGGAAAGAGTCAAAGTTTTAGGGCATTATAGGAACATAATTTTCTTTAAAAATATATTTGACAAATCATTCTGTTTGCCAACGTGACTCTTTCCGTGGCTCAGTGAGTAGTTGAGGCATATCAGTCCCGCGTTCGATCCGAGGCCTGCACTAAATTAAGTCATCTCAACGCCAACTTCAATTGGCCTCTGCATCTCCAATCAATAAAGGGAAAATTGGGAGGGCCCGCTCAACATTGCTGTCCTGTGACCCCCTCCCAGAAGTGGGCGGGTGTGTGGATGTGGGCCAGGATAAGACTGGACTCAGCTGTGACGCCCCTGCAGTCAAATAACCTACTGGCCATCCTTGTCAAGGCTCACAAATGATTCATGGCCATCTGAACGCGCTCCTGGACGAGCTACTGAACGGCAGCCACTACCCATAGACCCCCAAATCAACCCCTTGAGGATAGCGAAGAAACTATGGTAACAAGATTTTAAGACTAAAAACGAGTTGTCTGTCAAACACTGCGTCTTGTATCATTGTTTGTGATGTCAGTGTCTAAAGTAACGCACGGATGCGCAGGTTCTTCCCCCTCCCATCCACAAAGACAGTGCCCCTTTAAAAATTTACAGGTACTAATCTGCTCAACAGAATGCTCTTGGTGTATCTATGAAAGAAAACATGGAATCAGAGACATGAAAGAGAAACAAGTAAACTAAGCTGCCATTGTTTTTCAATGGAAGTGAGAATTGACCTTTCACCCTCCATTGTGATATCATGGAAAATGTTGGGAACTTATTAGTTGGAACAAAAATCTCTCAACCTCTTTTATTCAATGGTTCTTTAATACCTGCTGAAGTAGACAAAGCCGGGCCCTGATTTACATACACCGTAAAGGGTTGACCTTAATACAACCGAATAGAATTGGGGCGGTAGGTGCGATATAGAAACGTTTCTGTTGTGCTAACAGTTAACACAATCCCAGTTGCTGGTATCGGATAATCAGATAGCCGAACCGCCCAAGAAACAGCAGTGAATACAATGGATGTAGACAGAAAATACTGTAGAAAGTCACTGCTTTTGTAATTATCATGTATACAATGAACCGGCTGACATTATGCAGTCAAAACGTAAAATGGCAAGGGCTGGAGACAGTGACTCACAGGTGGGAATGTTTGACAAAACTGTGAAACAGAAAGGATCAAAATGAAAGAACGAATGAAAAAAAAAGTGGAGAAGCTTTACATAATTTAATTTTCCAACTTAATTTTAGGGATCGTTCTTAAAGTAATGACCCTGTTACATTAATTTGGGGGCTGTTTTCTTTTGAATCCAGATTAAACGCTGAAGACATTTAAATAGGTCACTGCTTTCAAACCGCATCGATTCCATTCAGTCGTTTATTGATTCATTTGGTCAAAACAGACTCTTTACTGGGGGGGCGACAATAGCAAAATGGTGGAAGGGGCAGGAGCCATGGAATATCTAGAAACCTGTGATCTCGAAAACAAGAATTGGGAATGACAAAACAAGCGATATTGATCCAGTTTGAAAATGAATCTATTCAGACAGTCTCCCCACAGTAGGGGAGGTCACAGCAACTCACTTTGGGGAAAGTCAGTGTGCAATGAAGCTGTTCCAAATCACTTCCCTCCTCTCACCAGTTTTCTTGTTTCATGTCCCGTACCGAGGAAGGGGATGTTACCAACCGTGCCTTTATCAGAGAAGAAATACCTGTTTGAGAATTCGGATCCACACAAACGGTGTTTGCCCTGTCCTGCCCTTCTAACACATCCTACCCATCACTAGAATCAGCAGCACCCCAGACACACGATTTCATCTGAAATTGCTATTTCGTTTCTGATCAGGTCCCAACATTTGGAGGTACTTAGATATTTTTTAAGTTTCTTTTTAACCCCCTACAACTTCAGTAAGGGTTGATTTCGCGGTTTCACAAAACACAAACCCTTTCATTAACCGTTTTCATAAAGTGAATGGACCGGAGCTTCTGATATTAACCCTTGATCTCCCACAGTCTCTCCATTGAATAGTGATGAGAGGGGGAGAGATTATACATGCCCAGAAAGCGGCAGGGACGCTTGATTGAAGAGCAAAATAGAGAAATATTATAAAGAGTGAGAGGGGAGCAAGAGAAGGAGAGAGGAAGTATGAGAGAGTGAGAAAGACTGAAATCAGGGGTGGGGGAAATGAGAGTGAAAGTTGCAGGTGGGATGGGGGGGAGGAAGAGAGACTGGGAGGCCAAAGAGCAAAATATATAGGTAGAGAAAGAGGGTGAAGTGTGATATATGAATATTGCATTCTGCTTTGGTCAGGAGTGAGGAATATATTTTAAAAAAAGAGAAAGTTAAAAGTAAGGAAGATAGTATATGAGAAAACTATAAAAGAAAAGATGTTGAAAAAAAGTCCCAAGTTATCCAGTGCGGTGCCTCCACTTGTAATGCCCCAGGCAAGTCAATTCTACTTGAACTCAGTATTATTTACAATTATTTCTACACGTTCCCCCAGAAACTAGACTGAAGGTTAATTACATATAGTGACTGAGGTAAATATTGTCCATATATTACTTATAATCAAGTGTGTCGACTGGCTATTTGACCACAGGGGCCATCATAGCCAAGTCTGATCCTATCTTCACCCGATCCTCCTCTACACACATGCACTTTACAGCAGGAATCAGGAACTTTAACTGATTTTTTCCCTTCATAATCCAGAGGCACTGAGGCCAATTGTAATGCCCCTACTACTTTGTCAGCCATTGGCTCAGTGGGTAGCCCTTCACCTCAGAGTCAGAAGGTTGTGGGTTCAAGTCCCACTCCAGAGACTTGAGCACAAAAATCCAGGCTGACACTCCCAGTGCAGTGCTGAGGGAGTGCTGCACTGTCGGAGGTGCCGTCTTCCGGATGAGACGTTAAACCGAGGCCCCGTCTGCTCTCTCAGGTGGATGTAAAAGATCCCGTAGCACTATTTTGAAGAAGAGCAGGGGAGTTCTCCCCGGTGTCCTGGCCAATATTTATCCCTCAACCAACATCACTAAAACAGATTATCTGGCCATTATCACATTGCTGTGGGAGCTTGCTGTGCACAATTTGGCTGCCGCATTTCCTACATTACAGCAGTGACTACACTCCAAAAAGTACTTCATTGGCTGTACAGCACTTTGGGACGTCCGGTGGTCATGAAAGGCACTTTAGAAATGCAAGTCTTTCTTACTACTAGACTGAGACTAGATAATTTAGCACAGGCTGGGATTGAACCTAGTCTGTATGGCTCAGCACAACTCTGGGCAGTTCATTTAATCACTGAGCTATTGAGGAGCTAGTCTATCCCCTGAATGCTGCTGAAGATTGTTAGATATGTTGTACAGTCTCTAACAGTTGTATTAGACTTTATCGGGCAGTGATCAAGAACAGATTTCTACATTGCCACTTCACTCAGCAAATTCACTGCACTTATTCTCTTTTCGTGTCCTTCCTTTCCTTGTTCACACTCTGCTCTTCTTCTTTTCTCACTGTCTTGCTTTATTTCTCAATGAATTTGCCTCTACTTTTCTCTCCATTATTCTCAATTTGCCTTCCTCCATCTCCCTTTCTTGAAATCTCCATTTTATCTCTCCCCTCATTCTCTTGTTCTCAGTCTGCCTTTCCCCTCATAGTTTCCAATGTGCAACTCTCTCTCTCTGCAACCCTTCCCATTTTTATTCTCTCTCTGGCTACATTTACATTATCAGATTACAGTGAGTTACGATCAGGATGAATTGAATTCAATGTACTCTTGCAGCCTTTATACAGTCCTCTGCCCTGATTCTGTTTATGCACTGGGCAGTATTAAATTACCAGCCTGACACATGCACTTGGCTTTCCTTTACCACAAGAGATCCCAGGAGATTCACATCAGCCATTTACACCTGCAGCCGATTTTAAATACAGCATCAAGGCCTGGGAGCCTTTGAACTAAAATTGGAGCAAACCAACTCTGCACAGGTTACACTGAAAGCACTGCCAGAAATCAGTGACATTTAACAATCAACGAAGACTTATCACTGTTTACAGGGGGTTTCTCTTGGTCTTGTCATGGTTCATTTCAGGTCTTAGTTTGTCCTCATTAATAACACTTTTATGCTATGAGCTGATGCCATTATCAGGAACGGTAGCATAATGGTTGCTGGACTAGTAATCCTGAGGCCTGGACTAATGATCCAGAGATGTGAGTTCAAACCCCACCACGGCAACTGGGGAATTTAAATTCAGTTAATTAAATAAATCTGGAATAAAAAGTTAGTATCAGTAATGGTGACCATGAAACTATCGGATTATTGTAAAAACCCATCTGGTTCACTAATGTCCTTTAGGGAAGGAAATCTGCCGTCGTTACCTGGTCTGGCCTATATGTGACTCCAGACCCACAGCAATGTGGTTGCCTCTTAACTGCCCTCTGAGATGGCCTAGCAAGACACTCAGTTGTAAAAAAACGCTACAAAAAACAATAAGAATAAAACCAGACAGACCACCCGACATCGACCTCGGCACCGGCTACGGACACGACAACGGCACACCCAGCCCAGCCGACCCGGCAGAGTCCTCCTCACCAACATCTGGGGACTTGTGCCAAAATTGGGAGAGCTGTCCCACAGACTAGTCGAGCAACAGCCTGACATAGTCATACTCACAGAATCATAACTTTCAGCCAATGTCCCAAACTCCTCCATCACCATCCCTGAGTATGTCCTGTCCCACCGGCAGCACAGGGACCCACCAGGGGTGGCGGCACAGTGGTATACAGTCGGGAAGGAGTGGCCCTGGGAGTTCTCAACATTGACTCCGGACCCCATGAAGTCTCATGGCTTCAGGTCAAGCATGGGCAAGGAAACCTCCTGCTGATTACCACCTACCGCCATCCCTCAGCTGATGAATCAGTACTCCTCCATGTTGAACACCACTTGGAAGAAGCACTGAGAGTAGCAAGGGCACAGAATGTACTCTGGGTGGGGGACTTCAATGTCTATCACCAAGAGTGGCTCGGTAGCAGCACTACTGACCGAGCTGGCTGAGTCCTGAAGGACATAGCTGCCAGTCTGGGCCTGCGACAGTTGGTGAGAGAACCAACACGAGGGAAAAACCTACTTGACCTCGTCCTCATCAGTCTACCTGTTGCAGATGCATCTGTCCATGACAGCATTGGTAGCAGTGACCACCGCACAGTCATTGTGGAGACGAAGTCCCGTCTTCACACTGAGGACACCCTCCATCGTGTTGTGTGGCACTACCACCGTGCTAAATGGGATAGATTCAGAACAGATCTAGCAGCTCAAAACTGGGCATCCAAGAGGCACTGTGGGCCATCAGCAGCAGCAGAATTGTATTCCACCACAATCTGTAACCTCATGGCCCGGCATATTCCTCACTCTACCATTACCATCAAGCCAGGGGACCAACCCTGGTTCAATAAGGAGTGTAGAAGAGCATGCCAGGAGCAGCACCAGGCGTACCTAAAAATGTGGTGCCAACCTGGGGAAGCTGCAACACAGGACTACATGCATGCTAAAAAGCAGAAGCAGCATGCTATAGACAGGGCTAAGCAATGCCACAATCAACGGATCAGATCAAAGCTCTGCAGTCCTGCCACATCCAGTCGTGAATGGTGGTGGACCATTAAACAACTAACGGGAGGAGGAGGCTCCATGAATATCTCCATCCTCAATGATGGTGCAGCCCAGCACATGAGTGCAAAAGGCAAGGCTGAAGTGTTTGCAACCATCTTCAGCCAGAAGTGCCGAGTGGATGATCCATATCGGCCTCCTCCTGAGGTCCCCACCACCACAGAAGCCAATCTTCAGCCAATTCGATTCACTCCACATGATATCAAGAAATGGCTGAGCGCACTGGATAGAGCAAAAGCTGTGGGCTTTGACAACATCCCGGCTGTTGTGCTTAAGACTTGTGCTCCAGAACTAGCTGCGCCTCTAGCCAAGCTGTTCCAGTATAGCTATAACACTGGCATCTATCCGACAATGTGGAAAACTGCCCAGGTGTGTCCTGTCCACAAAAAGCAGGACAAATCCAATCCGGCAATTACCATCCTCTCAGTCTACTCTCAATTATCAGGAAAGTGATGGAAGGTGTCGTCGACAGTGCTATCAAGCAGCACTTACTCACCAATAACCTGTTCACTGATGCCCAGTTTGGGTTCTGCCAGGACCACTCGGCTCCAGACCCCATTACAGCCTTGGTCCATACATGGACAAAAGAGCTGAATTCCAGAGGTGAGGTGAGAGTGACTGCCCTTGACATCAAGGCAGCATTTGACCGATTGTAGCATCAAGGAGCCCTCGTAAAATTGAAATCAATGGGAATCGGGGCGAAAACTCACCACTGGCTGGAGTCATACCTAGCACAAAGGAAGATGGTTGTGGTGGTTGGAGGTCAATCATCACAGCCCCAGGACATCGCTGCAGGAGTTCCTCAGGGCAGTGTCCTAGGCCCAACCATCTTCAGCTGCTTCATCAATGAACTTCCCTCTATCATAAGGTCAGAAGTGGGGATGTTTGCTGATGACTGCACAGCGTTCAGTTCCATTCGCAACTCCTCAGATAATGAAGCAGTCCATGCCTGCATGCAGCAAAACCTGGATGACATTCAGGCTTGGGCTGATAAGTGGCTGGTAACATTCGTGCCACAGAAGAGCCAGGCAATGACTATCTCCAACAAGTGAGCGTCTAACCACTGCCCCATGACATTCAACGGCATTACCATCGCCGAATACCCCACCATCAATATCCTGGGGTCACCATTGACCAGAAACTTAACTGGACCAACCACATAAATACTGTGGCAACAAGAACAGGTCAGAGGCTAGGTATTCTGCGGCAAATGTCTCACCTCCTGACTCCCCAAAGCCTTTCCACCATCTACAAGGCACAAGTCAGCAGTGTGATGGAATACTCTCCACTTGCCTGGATGAGTGCAGCTCCAACAACACTCAAGAAGCTCGACACCATCCAAGACAACGCAACCCGCTTGATCTTCACCCCATCCACCACCTTAAACATTCACTCCCTCCACCACCGGCACACCGTGGCTGCAGTGTGTACCATCTACAAGAGGCACTGCAGCAACTCGCCAAGGCTTCTTTGGCAGCACCTCCCAAACCCGCGACCTCTACCACCTAGAAGGACAAGGGCAGCAGGCGCATGGGAACACCACCACCTCCAAGTTCCCCACCGAGTCACACACCATCCTGACTTGGAAGTATATCGCCGATCCTTCATCGTCGCTGGGTCAAAATGCTGGAACTCCCTCCCCAACAATACTGTGGCAGTACCTTCACCACACTGACTGCAGCGGTTCAAGAAGGCGGCTCACCACCACCTTCTCAAGGGCAACTAGGGAGGGGCAATAAATGCCGGCCTTGCCAGTGATGCCCACATCCCAGGAATGAATTTTAAAAAAGCAGACATGAGTAGCTGACATTGTGGAGCTGACACTGCCCTGCTGATACTGGAAGCCAGTGCCATAAATATTTGCAATCTGGTTCAAAAAAAATAGCTGCACAATGCTTAAGACCTAAATTGTGTGCGGCTGCAACGTAGGATTGTACATATCCACAGACTTTCTTCCTTCTGTTTAAGTATTGCCATCCAGTATGGGCGGCGGAGCGAGGAGGGGAGAGGCGAGTAGGGAATGGTACGGGAACAGGCAGGGAAAGGCAGTGAAGTGGAGGTTATTGGGGATATAGGCTGTGAGTTCTGTCGGCAATTTAAAAGAAATGCATTTATATCTTTAGTGATCAGTTTGCAGTCATCGAGGTAATGAATGTTGCTGTTGATGATTGGAACACTTTTTTGACCCAAAACCAGCATCAAGCACCGACAGGTTAGGCACAGTATTGGGTTAGATGTAACTGAAGCTCCATCTATTTTATCTCAACAATGTGCCTCAATACAACATCATCAGTGTATTGGCAATACACTGTGAACTTTCCCATCTCCCCACAAGAGGGTTCTATACCCTCTTGCCAATTTAATGTGACATTCTGGGCAGTTTCCTTCTTTAGACTTGCAATCACTAGGATTTAGTTTGGGACTACTTCAAACCCATTTCACTTCGGATCCTTGTAGGTAACAGGAAAGGGAGCCTCCATCCCATTAACCAATGGCTCAGTTGGTAAAGGCAGTGTGTAACTAGGGTTGCTACCCCTTCGGGTTAAACCGTTTATACTAACCCACTTCTAAATTATTTCAAAGCCAGGTTTAAACAGGCATTTCAGTGTGTGTTTTTCTTTAACGATGAATCGACTGTTTGTGTTGATGCACAGATAGTTTCAGCACATTTTAATTTTTGCACAGTTGAAACTTGGAATAAATATGAATTTACAGCTCGAGAATAAAGTTACCTTGTGTTTTACATACATACAATGATAAAAGGAAGAATGGACCATCAGTGCCCTCCCTATCCATTAGACAGTGCCACTCATGCAGCACTCTCTCCAGCCACTAGTAATGCCAACTCCTGGGGGAATGAAAAAAAAACCTGTGTCCAATTTGGGGAGAAACTGAGAAATTCTTCCCTAATTCCCTAATGCAATCGAGCAAACTCCAGGAAAGCACAGTTAACCATGATTCATCACTAGAGGTACTTAACTAACCCTCTGCCTGCTCCTATATCCCAATTTCCACAGAAACATAGGACTGTACAGGACCAGAAAACACCATTCACATCCATTGGGCCAGTTTTATTTAATGTCTGGTTGAAAATATAGTTTCTACTGCCTCTAATAAATTACTCGGTAAATATGCCACTTGGTGTAGCACTGAGCCAGATGGAGCAGAATAGTCCAGGTTCATTCACTGCGCTGTGCCGAGTTTTTTGATTTCAGCCACAGCATGACACCACAGTTGACCTCAGTACCCCAGAGCTTAGTAGGGGAAAGAAAACACCCTCCTGGAAGTTGCATGTGTGTGAATGTTGAATGAGGAACATGCCCTACTTCCTTCGCCCCACCATTGGTGGCCGTGCTTTCAGGTCAGAGGCTGGGTATTCTGCGGCAAGTGTCTCACCTCCTGACTCCCCAAAGCCTTTCCACCATCTACAAGGCACAAGTCAGGACTGTGATGGAATACTCTCCACTTGCCTGGATGAGTGCAGCTGCAACAACACTCAAGAAGCTCGACACCATCCAGGACAAAGCAGCTCATTTGATTGGCACCCCATCCACCACCTTAAACATTCACTCCCTCCACCACCGGCGCACCGTGGCTGCAGTGTGTACCATCTACAAGATGCACTGCAGCAACTCGCCAAGGCTTCTTCGGCAGCACCTCCCAAACCCGCGACCACTTCCACCTAGAAGGACAAGGGCAGCAGGCACATGGGAACACCACCACCTCCAAGTTCCCCTCCAAGTCACACACCATCCTGACTTGGAAGTATATCGCCATTCCTTCATCGTCGCTGGGTCAAAATCCTGGAACTCCCTCCCTAACAGCACTGTGGGAGTACCTTCACCACATGGACTGCAGCGGTTCAAGAAGGCGGCTCACCACCACCTTCTCAAGGGCAACTAGGGATGGGCAATAAATGCTGGCCTTGCCAGCGACGCCCACATCCCATAAGCAAATAAAGAAAAACCCGTCTTGGCCCTAGGCTCTGGAATTCCCTCCCTAAACCTCTCTCTCCTCCTTTAAAACACTCCTTAAAACCTACCTCTTTGATCAAGCTTTTGGTCATTTGTCTTAATGTCTCTTTCTTTGGATCAATGTCAATTTCTATCTGATTACGCTCCTGTGAAATGCCTCGGGATGTTTGACTATATTAAAGGGGCTATATAAATGCAAGTAGTTGAGGAAAGGATCAGGCTTGACTCTGCATGAGCGAATAATCTGCTGGCAACCACTGTCTAGGCTCACAAATGAAGCACAGCACATAGGTGAGATACTGGAGGGCTACTTGCACCTATGGAATTGTATCCCAGCATAAGTCAATGCATTCAGTAGGGCAAAAAGGGTTGAAAATTAATTTTAAAAACTTTCTTAAATGACACTCGGTCTTACCTCACACACAGAATTAAAAAGCAATTGTAGGTTTATCCAGCAACTAATTCTGGCTTTTCGAAGGCTTGTTTTTGAAATGGTTAGGCTCCCATTTACACCAAGAATGGACTTGCATGCGTTCTATGATTAATTAGAAGGACTGAACAAAATGCCACCCCACTCCATCAGTAATGCAATCCCATTGTGTTACTGACTCTACAGTGTCACACCATTGCAATTCCACCGTTTCACTGCTGTGTTACCATTCGCTCACCAGTGTCGGCAGCAGTAGTGGGACACAAGTGACTGTGTGACAGCGCCATGGTAATATAAAATTCAAATTGCAAAGCCCTTATGTCATTCTTCTGGAATGAGCAGCAAAGTTTTAGTACAATCTATGCCATTGTTTTGCAAAACTAGAACTGATCCTTAAGGGTAAAGTGCCAAGGTTACCCACCTTCCGAGTAATGTGTTCCTTCTACATATTTCCACCCAAACTTTTCCTACAGTACTGTCAATTTTTATGATGATTTTTTTTTATCAATAAGTCTGAAATATTTAACTCTATGTGTCCTGAAGCAGTCGCGTCATTACCGATGTCCGTCTTTCCCAGAAACCTTTAGAGATTTCAGATGAAAACTCACAGATACTCTGCACATTAACTGCTGTGGATGGATTGACTCAGATAGACAACTATTAGTTGAAGCATCCCATGACTATTCCACCTCGTGGCTCAATGAGTTCATCCAGCGAGCAGCTGAGGCACACAAACCAGGAATGTGTCAGATTCAATCTCTGGTGCTGAGTTAGCTGATTTCAGCAGGGGGTTTGTAGGGGCCACTAGAATTGGCCTCAGTATCCCTCATTTGGGAGGGGAAAAAACAATCAGCCAGGGTTTCAGTTACTGATCGCTATCTGAGCCCTGTGCGTGTGTGAACGTGGGCAAGCGCAGGATTGGGTTCAACTGTGACATCCTGCACAGTCGAATAGCCCGCTGACTCACTGTCAAGGCTCATACATAAGTAATGGCTACTTGGGCGGTGGAACTGCACCCCCGCAATAAGTCAGTGCCCTCAGGAGAGGAGAGGAGGGATGAAAAACTGAAAAAATTGGTTAGTTAACAAAAAAAGGGAGAACAACAACCGACAGTTGAACGTACAAAACAAGGCGAATTGTACCAGCAGTTTTCTCAGGCTGGTTTGCTGTCATTCTGTAGAATGTGGGGATTATTTTTAACTGGTGCTACTGTACTCTGACCCAGGTCATTTTCTCAAATCGAGTGTCTGCACCAGCAAATGTGAAAAGAAAGAGTGAACTTGCATTACTATAGCACTTTTCATAACATCTTAAAGCACTTCGCAGCCAATGAAAACTTTGGAAGTGTAGTCACTGTTGTAATGTAATGTGGCAAAAATATTTTCTGTCTCTACAATCCTCTCCCCCCCACGCCCCCTCCAAAACTAAACTGGAGATATGGCATTGTGGATATGTGCCAGCCCCATGCCAGGCTAGAGAGGGTAGGACGGTGTTTTTTTCTCCTGTGTAAGTAATTTTCTACTGAACCTTGTATTGCCAGATCTACTCCGGTATTTTTGTGCTACAAAACTGAAAAAAATCCACGACAGATAAACAGTATTGGACTCTTCCCTAAAGTGAGGCAAGAGGCACAATGGTAAGCAAAAGCAGCATAAAGAGCTCTCCTGATGGCTCGGTGGATATGTGTATCAGTTGTCAAGGTACTGAGCCATACAGACCAGAAAAATCGCAGGTTCAATGCTTAGTTTGCTAATTGTAGGTAAGGCAGGGATAGGGGCAGGATAACAACAGAAAATGCTGGAAAAACTCAGCAGGTCAGGCAACATCCGTATCCACTCCTGAGCGCTATTTATATACATTGGAAAGTGCACATGTTTGGATGTCAGGTGAGGGCATGGTCAGGTTTGGCCTCCCAACTCTCACTGTTTGACTTCACACGTGCAGAGTGGGCACTTGTGTTTGAAGAACCATTGGTGCCCCGGAACCAAACTTGAGCTTGAGTCAGCAAACACCGCCTTCAGGTGTCAGCTTGGCTCAGCTGGTATGACTCTTACCTGCGAAAACAGAAGACTGAGAGTTCAAGCTCCACTCCAGCACATCGTCTCAGCTGATGGTCCAATGTGGGATTCAGGGCTTCTGCATTGTTGCTGCTGCTGTCCTTTAGTTAAGTGTTAAAACAAGGCCCTGTCTGCTTGTTCCAGTGGTTCAGGTAGACATTAAAGGTCCTGTGGCATTACTGAAGAAGAGCAGTGAGTTCTCCCTGTGTATCCTGGCCAACATTCCTCCATCAACCCAGAATATACTAAACTGGTCATTCACCTCATTGCTGTTGGTGGCATCTCGGCGGAATCTTGTTGTGTACAAATGGTTGCCGCGTTTACCTACAAAACAACAGTCACTGCACTTCACAAGGGCAGCAGGCGCATGGGAACACCATCACCTGCAAGTTCCCCTCCAAGTCACACACCATCCCAACTTGGACATATATCGCCGTTCCTTCATCGTCGCTGGGTCAAAATCCTGGAACTCCCTCCCTAACAGCGCTGTGGGAGCACCTTCACCACACGGACTGCAGCGGTTCAAGAAGGTGGCTTACCACCACCTTCTCAAGGGCAACTAGGGATGGGCAATAAATGCCGGCCTTGCCATCCCGAGAATTGAGAAAAAAAATTGTAATTCATTGTAGTTTAAGTGTAGAAGCACTTGGAGAGGTGTTCAGGCCCCGTATAAAAGCAAGTCTTTCTTCAGAAGACGAGGGAACTGCACTCATGTCCAGCACTACCAGTAATAAACATCATAAAACAACTAAAGTGGAGCAAAAGGTCTATTTTCTGTTATCTGTCTAATTTATACATGATGTAAAATGGTGGAGGTCATTGAGAAGGCAAATTATAATTTTGTATTTAGTCCAGGAACAGAGCTACCATTAATTTTGACAAAAATGAAAACATAAAACAGAAGTTAAAAGATGTGATTGTTATTTATACAAATGCTATGTTTTTAAAGCTAAATGCTTCAAACTTTAGGTATAATTTGATGATTTTGAAGAGATATTTGGTGAGTAATTAACATGTGATGTAAATGACATTAGCACCGTGCTGAGTTTCTCCCCCTCCCTTCACAGTTCTGTTTCACAAAACTAATAATTTGTCCCTCTCTCTCTTTTTCTTTCCCTAACACACACAAAACAGAGCAGGCCATTCACAACCAAACAAAAAGTCTCCCGCTCCCCTAAAGGTTTTGCTATTCCCCTGCCCCCCCGCCCCAGCCTCATTTTCTGTTCAGGATCATGGTGATTAGAGTTGCAGTGTTGTTTGTGAATGGCAAACAGCTCGATGCTGTTGAGTGGGCTGTGCAGAGTGTCTGGAGTCTGTGAAGTTACATGACGTTGGAGGGACCTTGTGCAAATCCTCAACTTCTCCCAAGAGTAATGCAACACTCTACAACAGCCTACAAAATTACTTTTTGCAGTATTAGCCCATGAACACTTACCAGGTTTCTACGACATCCCTTTGTCTGCTATTTTAACACAGGCGTTAACTGGTTTATTATAATGCCTTCAGTAACACAGTCTGAGGAATGTCATCCAAATATGTTAAGTGTTCCTATGCCAATAATGTAAACAGTAATTTCTTGCCTTATAAAATTCACTGATGAACTTCACAGGGTCCCTCTCACCTCAGGGTCTCCACACAACCTGTGCAAAAGGTACAGCCCTATCAATCAGATAAGATAAGCTGATAAAAGTACTGAAGTTTCCCTTTAAGATGTGAAATCACTTGAGCTCTTCTACTTCGCAATGTGAAAGAGTTAACAGTGCATACTCCAACATGATGGAACAAAAGGGGTCCTTCTCTCCAGTGGGTCAGTCTAAAGTATGGCCTGATTGTGGCCTCAGTCAATGTGCTGTGGGCAGATTGCAAGTGTGCAAATTGTACGTTTTGTCTGTATGTCGAGGCTCCTATCGTTGTGACCCCAGTTGGTGTACTGTGGGCAGAGTCTAAGCAGATTGTACGTGCTCTGTCTGAATTCATAGACTGCTTAAATTCTTCTCACAGCACATTGAGTGTCAATGGTGCTCGTTTATTATTTTATTTTGCAACCTTTCTCTTTTTTTCCCTTCCTCTTGTGAAAGTGCTGGGGTACAGTAGCACAGGGTACCCTCTTGTATCTAGCCCAAGTGGCCATTCTTCTTGTGTCAGTCTGGACAGTAACCATCAGCAAGCTATTTTACTGTGGAGGGCATCACAGCTAAGCCATGTCATGTCCTCACCCAATGTTCACACACACACACGTGCACTTTTTCCGTGGAAGTCACTAAACAGCGATCAGCTGTGGGAAACCTGGCTGATCACCTTAGCCCAGGGGTACTAAAGCCAAATGTAGCCCCCATACCTCAGATCAGTTAACTCAACATAGACTAGGGATTAAACGTAGCCTGTATAGCTCAGTAGCACACCTGATAATGCATTTAGGCACTGGGAGCTGCTGGGTAACTTCTTCAATCATTATATTTTCTCAAATTCAGAATAGATGTCTCTTACATCAATAATACTTCACTAAAGGTCGTCGATAATACTTCACTAAAGGTCACCGATAATACTTCACTAAAGGCCATCGATAATACTTCACTAAAGGCCATCGATAATACTTCACTAAAGGTCATCGATAATACTTCACTAAAAGTCACCGATAATACTTCACTAAAGGCCATCGATAATACTTCACTAAAGGTCATCGATAATACTTCATAAAGATCATCGATAATACTTCACTAAAGGCAGTCGATAATACTTCACTAAAGGTCGTCGATAATACTTCACTAAAGGCTGTTGATAATACTTCACTAAAGGTCATCGATAATACTTCACTAAAGATCATCGATAATACTTCACTAAAGGTCATCGATAATACTTCACTAAAGGTCACCGATAATACTTCACTAAAGGCCATTGATATACTTCACTAAAGGCCGTCGATAATACTTCACTAAAGGCTGTTGATAATACTTCACTAAAGGTCATCGATAATACTTCACTAAAGATCATCGATAATACTTCACTAAAGGTCATCGATAATACTTCACTAAAGGTCACCGATAATACTTCACTAAAGGCCATCGATAATACTTCACTAAAGGTCATCGATAATACTTCACTAAAGGCCGTCGATAATACTTCACTAAAGGTCGTCGATAATACTTCACTAAAGGCCATCGATAATACTTCACTAAAGGCCATCGATAATACTTCACTAAAGGCTGTTGATAATACTTCACTAAAGGTCACCGATAATACTTCACTAAAGGCCATCGATAATACTTCACTAAAGGTCATCGATAATACTTCATTAAAGGCCGTCGATAATACTTCACTAAAGGCCGTCGATAATACTTCACTAAAAGCTGTTGATAATACTTCACTAAAGGTCATCGATAATACTTCACTAAAGGTCATCGATAATACTTCACTAAAGGTCATCGAGAATACTTCACTAAGGGTCGAGAATACTTTATTAAAGGCCAACGATAATACTTCACTAAAGGTCATCGATAATACTTCACTAAAGGCAGTCGATAATACTTCATTAAAGGTCACCGATAATACTTCATTAAAGGTTATCGATAATACTTCACTAAGGGTCGAGAATCTTAGGCAGTCCCTCGGAACTGAGGATGACTTGCTTCCACATTAAAAATGAGTTCGCAGGTGACTGATGAGTCCAATGCGGGACCTACAATCTCTGTCACAGGTGGGGCAGACGGTGGTTGAAGGGGCGGGTGGGTGGGGTGCTTGGGTTGACGTGCGCTCCTTGCGCTGCCTACGCTTGGCTTCCGCTTGCTCCCGGCGAAGAGACTCGAGGTGTTCGGCGCCTTCCCGGATGCTTCTCCTCCACTTTGTGCGGTCTTGGGCCAGAGATTCCCAGGTGTCGGTGGGGATGTTACACTTTTTCAAGGAGGCTTTGAGGGTGTCCTTGAAGCGTTTCCTCTGCCCACCTGGGGCTCTCTTGCCGTGCCAGAGCTCCGAGTAGAGCGCTTGTTTTGGGAGTCTCGTATCTGGCATGCGGACGATGTGACCCGTCCATCGGAGCTGATCGAGCGTGGTCAAAGCTTCGATGCTGGGGATGTTGGCCTGAGCGAGAACACTGACGTTGGTGCGCCTATCCTGCCAATGGATTTGCAGGATCTTGCGGAGGCAGCGTTGGTGGTACCTCTCCAGTGCTTTGAGGTTCCTGCTGTACATGGTCCATGTCTCTGAGGCATACAGCAGGGCAGGTATCACTGCTGCTCTGTAGACCATGAGCTTAGTGCCGGATTTGAGGTCTTGGTCTTCAAACACTCTCTTCCTCCGGCGACCGAAGGCTGCACTGGCACACTGAAGGCGGTGTTGGACGTCGTCGTCGACGTCTGCCCTTGTTGACAGTAGGCTCCTGAGGTATGGAAAGTGGTCCACGTTGTCCAAGGCCTTGTCGTGGATTTTGATAATCGGGGGGAAGTACTGTGTGGCGGGGGCAGGTTGGTAGAGGACCTTTGCCTTACGGATGTTTAGTGTAAGGCCCATGCTCTCGTACTTCACTAAAGGTCATCGATAATACTTCACTAAAGGTCATCGATAATACTTCACTGAAGGCCGTCGATAATACTTCACTAAAGGTCACCGATAATACTTCACTAAAGGCCGTCGATAATACTTCACTAAAGGTCATCGATAATACTTCACTAAAGGCTGTTGATAATACTTCACTAAAGGCCACCGATAATACTTCACTAAAGGTCGTCGATAATACTTCACTAAAGGTTGTCATAAATCACATCATCGAGAAACTACCTATGAAATAACACTGGATGGCCAGCTGGTGGCGCCGTCCAAGGAGTATAAATACTCGGGCGTTGGCCCCAGCTTTACAGGGACATTTTGTAAAGAGAAGGAGCTAGTGGATACAACTAGACTTCCATGTTCTGAAACAAGTTGATTAAAGCCTTGCTTTATGCTCAAACCGAGTGCGTAGTGAGTTTTATTACGCGAGCGGCGAGGCTTTGAAAGGCCCCCAGAGACCAGGTAGGCCTCAGAGCGTCAGCGGCAGCGGAGGGAGGAATCTCGGCGGCAGAGTGGTGGTATAAAAAGGCCCCAGAGACCAGCTAGGCTTACTAATCTCCAATCTCTGAGAGGGAGAGAAGTAAAAAGTAATCGAAGTGTGACGTCACCAGAAAGCAGGTAAGTGATTGGTTGGTAAGTATTTCTCTCTTTATAAACTTTAACTCTGTGGTTTATAGTTTCAAGGGTCTCTGTGGTGTAGCGGGGACTGTTGGTAAACCAGGGCCCTAAAATATATCATTTATCTGTAGTGTAATTGGTGGGATTGATTTGATTTAATTTAATTTCAATTAATTAAAGCGTAAGTCATGGCAGGACAGCCCGGTGCCGTGGTATGCTCCTCCTGCGCTATGTGGGAACTCAGGGACACTTCCTGTGTCCCTGACAACTACGTGTGCAGAAAGTATGTCCAGCTGCAGCTACTGGCAGACCACATTGCGGTGCTGGAGCAGCGATTGGATACATACTGGACCATTCGCGATGCTGAGGACGTCGTGAATAGCACGTTTAATCAGTTGGTCACACCACAGATAAAGGTGGCACAGGCAGAAAGGGAACGGGTGACCAACAGGCAGAGTACTAGGTACAGGCAGGTAGTGCAGGGGTCCCCTGTGGCCATCCCCCTCTCAAACAGATATACCGCTTTGGATACTGATGGGGGGGATGGCTTACCAGGGGAAGGCAGCAGCAGCCAACTTCCTGGCACCAGGGGTGGCTCTGCTGCACAGGACGGGAGGAAAAAGAGGGGGAGAGCTATAGTAATAGGAGATTCTATTGTAAGGGGAATAGATAGGCATTTCTGTGGCCGCAAACGAGACTCCAGGATGGTGTGTTGCCTCCCTGGTGCAAGGGTCAAGGATGTCTCGGAGCGGCTGCAGGGCATTCTGGAGGGGGAGGGTGAACAGCCAGTTGTCGTGGTGCATATAGGTACCAACGATATAGGTAAAAAATGGGATGAGGTCCTAAAAGCTGAATATAGGGATTTAGGAGGTAAATTAAAAAACAGGACCTCAAAGGTAGTAATCTCAGGATTGCTACCAGTGCCACGTGCTAGTCAGAGTAGAAATAGAAGGATATTTCAGATGAATACGTGGCTAGAGGAATGGTGCCAGAGGGAGGGATTCAAATTCCTGGGACATTGGAACCGGTTCTGGGGGAGGTGGGACCAGTTCAAACCGGACGGTTTGCACCTGGGCAGGGCCAGGACCGAGTGTTTGCTAGTGCTCTGGGGGAGGGTTTAAACTAAAATGGCAGGGGGTTGGGAACTTGAGCGGGAAAACAGAGGAAAGGGAAACAAGGATAAAAGCAAAAGACAGGAAGGAGAAAAACAAAAGTGACAGGCAGAGAAATCAAGGGTTTAAATCAAACATGGCCACAGTAAATAATAATTCTAAAAGATCTAAGAGCGTTAAAAAAACAAGCCTGAAGGCTTTGTGTCTTAATGCGAGGAGCATTCGTAATAAGGTGGATGAATTAGCTGCACAAATAGAGGTAAACGAATATGATATGATTGGGATTACGGAAACATGGCTCCAGTGTGGCCAAGGCTGGGAACTCAACATCCAGGGGTATTCAATATTCAGGAAAGATAGGCAGAAAGGAAAAGGAGGTGGGGTAGCATTGCTGGTTAAAGAGGGGATTAACACAATTGAAAGGAAGGATATTAGCTCTGATGATGTGGAATCTGTATGGGTGGAACTGAGAAATACCAAGGGGCAGAAAACGTGAGTGGGAGTGGTATATAGACCTCCAAACAGTAATGCGGAGGTCGGGGATGGCATTAAACGGGAAATTAGAGAAGCGTGCAATAAGGGCACAGCAGTTATCATGGGTGACTTTAATCTACATATAGATTGGGCTAACCAAATTAGTAACAATACCGTGGAGGAGGAATTCCTGGAGTGTATACGGGATGGTTTCCTGGACCAATATGTCGAGGAACCAACTAGAGATCAGGCCATCTTAGACTGGGTATTATGTAATGAGAAAGGATTAATTAGCAATCTTGTTGTGCGAGGCCCCTTGGGGCGGAGCGATCATAATATGATAGAATTCTTCATTAAGATGGAGAGTGAAATAGTTGACTCAGAGACTAAGGTCCTGAATTTAAATAAAGGAGACTATGATGTTATGAGGTGCGAGTTGGGTATGATTGATTGGGGAATGTCACTCAATGGGTTGACGGTGGATGGGCAATGGCAAACATTCAAAGATCGCATGGATGAACTACAGAATTTGTTCATCCCAGTTTGGCATAAAAATAAAACAAAAAAGGTGACTCAACCGTGGCTAACAAGGGAAATTAGGGATAGCATAAGATCCAAGGAGAGGACATATAAATTGGCCAGAAAAAGCAGTAAACCTGAGGATTGGGAGCAGTTTAGGATCCAACAAAGGAGGACAAAGGGATTAATTAAGAGGGGGAAAATAGAGTATGCGAGTAAGCTTGCAGGGAACATAAAAACTGACTGTAAAAGCTTTTATAGATATGTGAAGAGAAAAAGATTGGTGAAGTCAAGCGTAGGTCCCTTGCAGTCAGAATCAGGGGAATTTATAATGGGAAACAAAGAAATGGCAGCCCAATTAAATACATACTTTGGTTCTGTCTTCACAAAGGAGGACACAAATAACCTCCCAAAGATGTCGGGGAACATAGGGTCTAATGAAAGGGAGGAACTGATAGAAATCAGTATTTGTAGGGAAATGGTGTTAGGGAAATTGATGGGATTGAGGGCCGATAAATCCCCAGGGCCTGATCACCTACATCCTAGGGTACTTAAGGAAGTGGCCCTAGAAATAGTAGATGCATTGCTGATCATCTTCCAAAATTCGATAGACTCAGGAACAGTACCCATGGATTGGCGGGTAGCTAATGTTACCCCACTGTTCAAAAAGGGTGGTAGAGAGAAAACGGGGAATTACAGACCGGTAAGCCTGACATCGGTAGTGGGGAAAATGCTAGAGTCCATTATAAAGGATGTAATAGCAGAGCACTTGGAAAAAAGTGACCGGATCGGACAAAGTCAACATGGCTTTACAAAAGGTAAATCGTGCTTGACTAATCTACTGGAATTTTTTGAGGATGTAACTGGTAAAATAGATAAGGGAGAACCAGTGGATGTGGTGTATTTGGATTTTCAAAAGGCTTTCGATAAGGTCCCGCATAAAATTAAGGCACATGGGATTGGGGGCAAGGTATTGACTTGGATAGAGAACTGGTTGGCGGACAGAAAGCAAAGAGTTGGAATAAACGGCTCTTTTTCCGAGTGGCAGGCAGTGACTAGTGGGTTACCGCAGGGATTGGTCCTTGGACCCCAGCTATTCACAATATATATTAATGATCTGGATGAGGGAACTAGATGTAATATCTCCAAGTTTGCAGACGACACAAAGCTGGGTGGGCGTGTGTGCTATGAGGAGGATGCCGAGAAACTCCAGTATGATTTGGACAGGTTGGGTGATTGGGCAGAAGCATGGCAGATGCAATATATTGTGGATAAATGCGAGGTTATCCACTTTGGTGTCAAAAACAGGAAGGCAGATTATTATCTAAATGGCAATAGATTGGGAGAAGGGTAAGTGCAACGAGACCTGGGCGCCCTTGTGCACCAGTCGCTGAAAGTAAGCATGCAGGTGCAGCAGGTGGTTGAGAAGGCAAATGTCATAGAGTCATAGAGTTATACAGCACAGAAAGAGGCCCTTCGGCCCATCGCGTCCGCGCCGGCCATCAAGCCCTGTCTAATCTAATCCCATTTTCCAGCCTTGTATGCTATGGCATTTCAAGTGCTCATCCAAATGCTTCTTGAATGTTGTGAGGGTTCCTGCCTCTACCACCCTTTCAGGCAGTGAGTTCCAGATTCCAACCACCCTCTGGGTGAAAAAGTTTTTCTTCAAATCCCCTCTAAACCTCCTGCCCCTTACCTTGAATCTATGCCCCCTTGTTATTGACCCCTCTACTAAGGGGAAAAGTTCCTTTCTATCCACCCTATCTAGGCCCCTCATAATTTTGTATACCTCAATCAGGTCCCCCCTCAGCCTTCTCTGCTCCAAGGAAAACAACCCCAGCCTGTCCAGTCTTTCTTCATAGCTGAAGTGCTCCAGCCCAGGTAACATCCTGGTAAATCTCCTCTGCACCCTTGCCAAAGCAATCACATCCTTCCTATAGTGTGGCGACCAGAACTGCACACAGTACTCCAGCTGTGGCCGTACCAGCGTTTTGTACAGCTCCATCATAACCTCCCTGCTCTTATATTCTATGCCTCGGCTAATGAAGGCAAGTATCCCATATGCCTTTTTAACCACCTTATCCACCTGTTCTGCTGCCTTCAGGGATCTATGTACATGCACACCAAGGTCCCTCTGATCCTCTGTCTTTCCTAGGGTCTTACCATTCATTGTGTATTCCCTTGCCTTGTTAGTCCGTCCAAAATGCATCACCTCACACTTTTCAGGGTTAAATTCCATTTGCCACTGTTCCGCCCATCTGACCAACCCATCTATATCGTCCTGTAGCCTGAGGTTTCCCGTCTCGCTATTTACCACCCCACCAATTTTCGTGTCATCTGCGAACTTACTGATCATACCTTTTACATTCACATCCAAATCATTAATGTAGACTACAAACAGCAAGGGACCCAGCACCGATCCCTGCGGTACCCCACTGGACACAGGCTTCCAGTCACAAAAACAACCTTCCACCATCACCCTCTGCCTTCTGCCACTAAGCCAGTTTTGGATCCAATGTGCCAAGGCACCCTGGATCCCATGGGCTCTTACCTTCCTGACCAGTCTCCTATGCGGGACTTTATCAAAAGCCCTACTGAAATCCATGTAAACCACATCCACTGCACTACCCTCATCCACACACCTAGTCACCCCCTCGAAAAATTCAATCAAATTGGTCAGACATGATCTTCCCTTGACAAAGTCATGTTGGCTATCCCTAATTAATCCCTAACTCTCCAAGTGGAGACCAATTCTGTCCCTCAGAATTTTTTCCAATAATTTCCCTACCACTGATGTTAGGCTCACCGGCCTGTAATTCCCTGCTTTATCCCTACTACCCTTCTTGAATAATGGTACTACGTTAGCTGTTCTCCAGTCCTCTGGCACATCCCCTGTGGCCAGAGCGATTCTGAAAATTTGTGTCAGAGCCCCTGCAATCTCCTCCTTTGCCTCACATAGTAGCCGGAGATACATCTCGTCCGGGCCTGGGGATTTATCCACTTTTAAGCCTGCTAAAACCGCTAGTACCTCCTCCCTCTCGATGCTAATATGTTCAAGTATATCACAGTCCCCCTGCCCGATTTCTATGTCCACATCATCCTTCTCCATAGTGAACACAGATGCAAAAAATTCATTTTAAACCCCACCTACATCCTCTGGCTCTACACACAGTTTGCCACTTTGGTCTGTTGGTATGTTGGCCTTCGTAGCGAGAGGGTTTGAATACAGGAACAAGGATGTCTTGCTGCAGTTGTACAGGGCCTTGGTGAGGCCACAACTTGAGTATTGTGTGCAGTTTTGTTCACCTTATCTGAGGAAGGATGTTCTTGCCATGGAAGGAGTGCAGCGAAGCTTCACCAGGCTCATACCTGGGATGGCAGGAATGACGTATGAGGAGAGATTGGGTCGATTGGGCTTGTACTCGCTGGAGTTTGGAAGAATGAGAGGGGATCTCATTGAAACTTATAAAATTCTAACAGGACTAGACAGACTGGATGCTGGAAGGATGTTCCCGATGGTCGGGGAGTCCAGAACCAGGGGCCACAGTCTAAGGATAAGGGGTAGGCCATTTAGGACAGAGATGAGGAGGAATTTTTTCACCCAGAGAGTGGTGAACCTGTGGAATTCTCTGCCAAAGAAGGCAGTAGAGGCCAATTCATTAAATATATTCAAGAAGGAGTTGGATATATTTCTTAAGGCTAAAGGGATCAAGGGATATGGAGAGAATGCAGGAACAGGGTACTGAATTTGGATGATCAGCCATGATCTCATTGAATGGCGGAGCAGGCTCGAGGGGCCGAATGGCCTACTCCTGCTCCTATCTTCTATGTTTCTATGTCAAAGGTCATCGATAATATTTCACCAAAGGTCACCGATAATACGTCACTAAAGGCCATCGATAGTACTTCACTAGAGGCCATCGATAATACTTCACTAAAGGCCATCGATCATACTTCACTAAAGGCCATCGATAATACTTCACTAGAGGCCATCGATAATACTTCACTAAAGGCCATCGATAATACTTCACTAAAGGTCATCAATAATACTTCACTAAAGGTCACCGATAATACGTCACTAAAGGCCGTCGATAATGCGTCACTAAAGGCCGTCGATAATACTTCACTAAAGGTCATCGATAATACTTCACTAAAGATCATCGATAATACTTCACTAAAGGACACCAATAATACTTCCCTAAAGGTCGTCGATAATACTTCACTAAAGGCCATCGATAATACTTCACTAAAGGTCACCGATAATACTTCACTAAAGGTCACCGATAATACGTCACTAAAGGTCGTCGATAATACTTCACTAAAGGTCACCGATAATACTTCACTAAAGGTCATCGATAATACTTCACTAAAGGTCACCGATAATACTTCACTAAAGGTCACCGATAATACTTCACAAAAGGCCACCGATAATACTTCACTAAAGGCCATCGATAATACTTCACTATAGGTCGTCGATAATACTTCACTAAAGGTCGTCGATAATACTTCACTAAAGGTCGTCGATAATACTTCACTAAAGGTCACCGATAATACTTCACTAAAGGTCATCGATAATACTTCACTAAAGTCCATCGATAATATTTCACTGAAGGCCATCGATAATACTTCACTAAAAGTCATCGATAATACTTCACTAAAGGTCATCGATAATACTTCACTAAAGGTCGCCGATAATACGTCACTAAAGGCCGTCGATAATACGTCACTAAAGGCCGTCGATAATACTTCACTAAAGGCCATCGATAATACTTCACTAAAGGCCATCGATAATACTTCACTATAGGTCGTCGATAATACTTCACTAAAGGTCGTCGATAATACTTCACTAAAGGTCGTCGATAATACTTCACTAAAGGCCATCGATAATGTAGTGTATGTACCCGTCTACCTTTAAGGAAATTATTGTATGTAACCGTTCACCTTTAAGAGAACTACTTTAGGTGTGGCACTACTTGTTTGGCTTCTGTATACTGTAATACCGACAGTGACCACACCAGTATATAAGTGTTGTGACAGGATTGCTGGGGCAGATTCGCCCTGACCTTCGAATAGTAAAGACCTGTTTGTTTGTTACTTCTGAAGTCTGTGTATTTATTAACTGCACCACCCACAGACTTTACAGTGACGACGAGTCCGATCGTACCCTGCGGCAAGACTACCAAAGCAACGAAGAGCATCGAAGAGAGGCAACCGCCCTTGTCGTGCTGCTGAAAGAAAACACGAGGCTGCAGCAGGAGAAAGGAGGAAGACTTTAGCAACAAAAGCTTCCATCAGCAACAGGCACTGACTACCCTTCTACCACGGTGCGGAGTGAGCCGATCAGCTGGAAACAAGGCGGCCGCGGAGACTGTGAGTAGGGGAAAGTGTAAGGAGTATCCGGAGGAGAAGGGCAGAGCACTCGACCTCGGTCGAAGGGGAGCTGAGCCGGTCAGAAGTCGGGTCCAACGGCGTCGGGTGACAGCCGGACCGCGATCGGCGGGAAAAATCTGGGCAGCGGCCGAAGCCACGAAGCGCTGAAACCGAGCGTGTGGGAGAGGCAGAGCCGAGCAAAGGAGGCTGCGCGAGAGCCAGCCCAGCGGCTGAACTGTTCTCCGCCAACGGGGTACCCAGCGCCGGTAGAGCCGAACGTGCGGGAGTGGGAGAGAGACAGAGCCGAACAAGGGGAGAGAGACTGCGCGAGAGCCAGTCCAGCGGCTGAACTGTTCTCCACCACCGGGGTACTCAGCGCCGGTAGAACCGAACGTGCGGGAGAGAGAGAGACAGAGCCGAGCAAGGAGAGAGAGACTGCGCGAGAGCCAGTCCAGCGGCTGAACTGTTCTCCGTGAACGGGGTGTACCCAGAGCCGGTAGAACCGTGCGAGCGGGAGCGGAAGACAGAGCCGAGTAAGGGGAGCTGTGCGGGAGCCAGCCCAGCGGCTGAACCTGCCCGCTGTGGGGAAAGCGTACCCCTTCCACCAGGGAAGAGCCGAGTAAGGGGAGCTGTGCGGGAGCCGGCCCAGCGGCTGAACCTGCCCGCTGTGGGGAAAGCGTACCCCTTCCACCAGGGAAGAAACGCGGGAAGCCGCCATTAGGCGGAGAAGACGACAGAGGCGGGAAGCCGCCATTGAAGTGGGCAGGGAGAGAAAGGAAGAGCGGGAAACCGCCATTTTCGCGGGAAAAACCGCCATCTTAACTGCCATTGAAGTGGGCGGAGAGAGAAGGGAAGAGCGGGAAACCGCCATTTCCGCGGGAAAACCGCCATTTTAGGAATAAACAGATAATAAATAATACTTAAAGAAATACTGTGCTACTCCAAGGAAAGGAAAATGCCTAAGCGAGGGAATATTACCGATTTTAATTCCGAGATAGAAGACTGGGCCACGTACGTGGAGCGCATAGAGATCTATTGTGAAGCCAACAAAATAGAGGAAGACGACAAGGCGATAACATTGCTAAACTCGATGGGGGCAAAAACATACGGGCTCTTGAAGCACCTAATAGCACCAGCCAAACCGGCGGATCAGACTTTCGAAGAGATTGTGACGGTGCTGAAGGATCACTTGAACCCCACACCGTTAATGCTGGCTGAACGATTCAAATTCTATGCAAGAACGCAGAAGAAAGACGAAAGCAACGCAGAATACTTGGTCGAACTGCGTAGACTAGCGAAATACTGCCAGTTCGGAGGGAATCTGACAGAAGCACTGCGGGACAAGTTCGTATGCGGATTGTCCAAAGAAGGGACGCAGAAGCGACTACTGGAAGAGAACGACCTCACACTGGACAGGGCTGTCCTTATAGCTGCATCGCACGAAGCCGCAGCGAAAGGAACGGCGGAAATGCAACTAAAGGCGGCGGCACTCGGGGTGGACCAAATTACCTCGAGCACAACAAAATGCTATCGTTGTGGGAAGACAACACATGACCAGAATCAATGCTGGTTTAAGAACCAAGAGTGTAGGAAATGTGGCAAACTGGGTCACATCGCAAAGGTATGCCGGTCGGGGAAGAAGACCAACAACCAAAGGAAGCCACCACAAGAAAAGTATAACAAGGTACACAAGGTGGCTGAGAAGAGTTCAGACGAACAGAATTCAGACTCAGACCCAAACAACCAGGAGCTGGGTAGTCTGAGAATTCACAATGTGGGTAAGGAAGCTGACCTACAAGCTATTTGGGTCATACTAAAAATAGCTGGAGTCCAAGTAAGAATGGAGTTGGACACTGGATCAGCGCTATCAGTCATCAATAAAAGGGACTACCACCGGTTATTCTCGCACATACCCTTAAGAAATACCAAGTTCGTATTACAGACATACACGGGGCATAACGTATACCCCATGGGGAAGATAAGAGTTAAGGTGAGAGATAGGGGTAAAGAACACCCAAGAATGAACTTGTGTGTATTACCGGAGGGAGGACCACCACTTCTAGGACGGGAGTGGATCAAGAAAATAGACATGGAATGGCACTTCCTAAAAGCCATCATGAGTGAGGACTCGGTGCAAGCTATCAGCTCAGAGGCTGGAATGGATGACGATAAGACCAACGCAAATATGGAAGTCAAGGCTAAAATGGACTTGCCGACCATGGTGGAGAAAACGAAGACATGCTTAAAGGCTTATGCTACCAAAAAGAATAAAGCTTCAGAACAGAACTCCAGGTTGACAGAGAATTCTGAGCCTGTTCAAATTAAGGACTTATCCACGACGGTAGGACACCGAGCTCGGACTCAAACTTATTCCAAAGTACGACAACAAGTAGAACAGTTGAGTTACCGTCTCGTACAAGAGATGAAAAATATGGAAAAGTTCTGGAACACCGAATGGGAAAACCTGGAAAGACAACAGAGGCAGTTAGCTCAAGCAGAGAGCGACCATAGAGCCATCGTGGCCAAGTACCGATCACATTTCCCTGATGCTGTTCAGGAGTTAGAATATTTGCAAAACGAACCAAAGGAAGAGGAATCTTCAGGAAGCCAGGAGTTTATTCCAGTTCTTCTCTACGACTCCTTACAAGCAGAGTGTGAGAAGTTGAAAGAACAGTATGAACTGGTCCAGACTACCATTCTGGAAGGGGTTAACTCAGCAACCTCCGAAAAGCTAGTTTCAGTAGAAGCATATGAACAACTAAAGGTTGAACATGAGCAGGAAGTCCAAAGGCTGCAGGAAATTCTGGATGAGCTCAAGGCCTAGACAGACTCATCGGTAGAGGTTCCATTCATCAATGAGAAAGTAGAGGTGAAAGACATGGCAGAACATGAAAGACAAGATGTCCAAGAACTCATAATAATATTGAAGGAAACCCAAGACAAATATGAGGCGGCAATGACCGAGGTTCAACGACTTGAAGAACAGATTCAACTGGGAATCCTTTCAGTGGAAAAAAAGGAAACTGTGAGAAACACCGAGACTGTAAGAATGGGCCCTGAACATGAGCAAGAGAGCATCAAGGCGCAACTTCTCCGAGCACTGGAAGCCAAAGTACAAGAGGAAGCGAAGGTGAAAGCATTGGAGAACAAGGTGGATGAAATGGAGAAGACTCTGATCCACCGTGTTCCCAGGGAAGAGTTAACGGTCAGCCGACTCCTTCATATGCTGAAGGACAAGACTCTGCAAGGGGAACAATCTGAACACGAGCTTCAATCTTCAGGGGGAAGGAGTTCGGAGCTCTCAAAAGTCACGGAGATAGCTGAGGTGGCAACACAGATTTTACAAGGATGCCAAAAGTACGTTGAATCACGTCAAGGTGAACAGAAGAATGTGGAAACAGTTACTTCAGTAGAAGGATTAAATAGCCTGATAACGCAATTCCCGATGGAAGGGAAGGTATTGAACTCACAAATGAGGTCCGTCGTGAAGGAATGGCAGATAACCCAGGAAGAGCGGGATGAATATGAATGCATGAAGAAGTCTTTTCAAGAAAGATGTCTAGGGAAGGAACCACCGTCAGCTAACGTCCAGATGGGTGAGGAGGAAGAAGGCGGCTCTCTCGCGGGCCTAACTCAGGACGAACCCGAATATTACCATGACCTGTTGAGTGACACTGAATATTACGAGGATCTGGTCTGCCCAGTTTGTGATGAAAACTCCCAAAGCGCCGAAATCAGGATGAAGCACTTAAGGTCGAAGGAACATAGAGAGTTGGTGGCGCTACAGCTGGCAGCTGAGAAGGGAGCCCCGAGAGTCTCCAAAAAGCAGAAAAGAAAAAGAAGAAGCCGAAGATGATAACTATCTCAAATATTATCACTTCTATCAGATCATGCGTGGACCCTACGTAAAGAGCTAAATCAGTTGGAAAGTAGGAAATTACCAAGGCAACCCAGTTGTTGTAAAAATCAGTACTGCTGGTTCAGCAGGACGAAAGTTCACACGGTTACGTCAAGAAAAGGCTATGGAGGAGTCACGCTAGCCAAGTGAACCGTCTACACCAAAGAGATGTTGTTCGGACCAAGTCAAGATCAGAGACTGAATCTGTGAGCTGTTCCCGCAGAGACTGAACCTGTGAGCTGTTCCCGCAGAGACTGAACCTGTGAACTGTTTTCCACTGAGACTCTATCTGTAAATTGTTTTATATGAAATTGAAGATATGTTATGTTTAATGGGGACTCTGTAAGTAATAAGCTAAAAAGGGAGGATTGTAGTGTATGTACCCGTCTACCTTTAAGGAAATTATTGTATGTAACCGTTCACCTTTAAGAGAACTACTTTAGGTGTGGCACTACTTGTTTGGCTTCTGTATACTGTAATACCGACAGTGACCACACCAGTATATAAGTGTTGTGACAGGATTGCTGGGGCAGATTCGCCCTGACCTTCGAATAGTAAAGACCTGTTTGTTTGTTACTTCTGAAGTCTGTGTATTTATTAACTGCACCACCCACAGACTTTACAGATAATACTTCACTAAAGGTCATCGATAATACTTCACTGAAGGCCATCGATAATACTTCACTAAAGGTCATCGATAATACTTCACTAAAGGCCATCGATAATATTTCACTAAAGGCCATCGATAATACTTCACTAAAGGTCATCGATAATACTTCACTAAAGGTCACCGATAATACTTCACTAAAGGTCATCGATAATACTTCACTAAAGGTCATCGATAATACTTCACTAAAGGTCATCGATAATACTTCACTAAAGGCCATCGATAATACTTCACTAAAAGTCATCGATAATACTTCACTAAAGGTCATCGATAATACTTCACTAAAGGTCATCGATAATACTTCACTAAAGGTCATCGATAATACTTCACTAAAGGTCGTCGATAATACTTCACTAAAGGTCGTCGATAATACTTCACTAATGGTCATCGATAATACTTCACTAAAGGCCATCGATAATACTTCACTAAAGGTCATCGATAATACTTCACTAAAGGTCATCGGTAATACTTCACTAAAGGTCGTCGATAATACTTCACTAAAGGTCATCGGTAATACTTCACTAAAGGTCATCGGTAATACTTCACTAAAGGCCATCGATAATACTTCACTAAAGGCCATCGATAATACTTCACTAAAGTTTATCCATGAGGTTTACACTGTACATCCATCAATACCTGAAAATATTTTCATATTTTTTAATGTTAACCCACATCATGCACCAAAGCCTGACTGAGGGGGTTAGCAGCTGACCTGCTCCTAGATCTCTGGCAATACTGCTTCCGAACCAGGAGACACCCCAGCAATGTAGAGGATGACTTGTCCTGGGATTTTCCCCTCTCCCTGTTGGTAATTGCCTGACCTTGGCCCAATGCTTCCCCTAATGGCACAGCAAAGTTATGTGAATATAACTGCCCAGTGACATAAGATAATTACAGATGAGCAAGGACATTCAGCTCACCTTCATTCATCCATCCATCCGGAATGACCCTGAATTTCCCTAATTGTACCATCCAATTGGTGGTTCTTAGCAATTTCAGGTTTTTTCACCTCCACTACTCTATCCAGGAGTCTGCAGTGTCATCCGTACCATAACTACAGTCCTATATGCATAAACACAAGTACGGTCATCCAGACATCACTCACAACAAGTTGCATTTATACAGCGCCTTTAATGTAGTAAAACATCCAAAGGTGCTTCACAGGATAGTTAAAAAACAAATTTTGACATTGAGCCACACAAGGAGATATTAGGACAGGTGACCAAAAACTTGGTCAAAGAGGTCGGTTTTAAGAAGCATCTTAAAGGAGGAGAGAGAGGCAGAGAAGTTTTGGGAGGGAATTCCAGAGCTTAGGTCCTATGCAGCTGAAGGCACGGTCGCCAATGGTGGAGCGAAGAAAATCGGAGAATTGGAGGAGTGCAGAGATCTGAGGATCAAGGAGGATGTTGTGATGAGTCCATACAAGCACCCTTAAATAAAGGAGACAGTACATGATTTTCCATTAACATTCATTGTGGAAGTTATGAAAAGATCTCATCTTTGCACCTTGACCACATAGGGGGAGGCCTCAGCAGCAAGGCTCGTCTTAAAAATCAAATCATTTGTGATCCTCAGTTAGAAAATTCACTGCCCAGTTTGAAACGAAGATAAACAGAGTTGGTCCCAGGTTCGATCCTGATCACTATTCAGTTACCTCTGCTGGAATGGGCGCACATCTAATCATCAGGGAAGGACTAGATTGGGCTCGTATGTGGCGCTCCCCGTGATCGAATAGCTCACCGACGCTCACTGTCTGGGCTCACACCTGATTACTGGCTACTTGGAGGCACAGGAGGGCAAGCAGCAGCCATGGAAAGTCAATGCCATGCGGAGAGGAGAGATCGTTGATGAGAGGGGAAAAAAAATGTTTGCCGTTTAAATGAGATTTTGATGGCGAGAATCATTCTTTAAAAACATTACTTCGGTGCTGCCAGTGGCACGAGTTTGCTGCACTGATTTAAAGAAAAGAGAGGAGAACATTTATTTCAGCGGGACCATGGGGTGGATCTTTCCTGCTTCCATCCGATGTAATGACCCCCCCCACCACTCGTTCATTGGCTCGGAGTTCCTGCTCCAATTACAGAAGAAATGCTTTTGAAATGTCATTGGACCCAACGTGTAGGATTGAGTTTTTTTTCTTTGCAGGCGAGTGAGAATATACACAGCACTGTCTCTCCACATATTTAAGTCTCCTCTTAACATTTCACTGAGAAAACCAGAACAGCGTTCTTTTTTCACATTGACTTTCTCCCCCCTTCCTGACCTCAAAGATGTAAACTCTTCACAGCTCCAGGACCTCACCCAGCTGATCATTATGCAGAGCTCTGCACAGCGAGCGGTGGCAGCTTATTCATCACAGCCAGGCCCCAATCCTGTCCTCACCCAATATCCACGCGTGCGCGCACACGTTCCAGCGGGGGGGGGGGGGGGTCACTGATTGTGATTACAACAACAACCACCACTTGCATTTATATAGCATAACGATTAGGAGTGGGAACCCCAGATGAGACCGACAGTAGTAGAGTACACCCCTTATCATCACCCCAAGCTGAGGTCAGAACTGGCCCTATCCTGGCCTGTGTGGCTCAGCTCCTCACTGGATAAACGTGCTGCTCCATCCAGGCAGTGGCTGTCTTTGTTAAATAAATGCTCGATCCCTTTGATGTGGAATTTGTATATGCTTGTACAAAAATATAGTGCAAATACCAGGTTAAGAGGCAGTGAAATGGACACTCGGCCACCAACCAATCAACCATCCCTTCCCCTTCCCCTTCCCAAAGTGCCATTTTCCCCTAAAACCGGAGAGGAGCTGGGCAGGGATGGGACCATGGTGTGGGATCAGAGAACTGCTTTGTTGATGATGAACTCTCATCTAAAACCGAAGTAACAACAGCTTGCAGTTTTATACTGGCCCTCTGCTACAGAAAACAGAACGACGTCTCAGAGCACTTTACAGATCAGAAGATCCTTCCTAAAGCGTGGAAATTGGTTACAATACTCCAGCTAAGGCCTAACCAGTGATTTATAGAGGTTTAGCATAACTTCCTTGCTTTTGTACTCCATGGGCTGGATTTTCATTGAGGAGGCGGGTAGGAGGCGGGACTACAACTTTTGGGGTTGTAGTCCCGCCTCCATTGAGTTCTAGCCAACCCACGCGATTTTGACTTGATTGACCTTGTTGAGCCCGCCCAGCGGGCTCAGCAGGCCAATTAAGGGCCACCCGGCAACAGGTGACGTCACAGGTTGATATTTCATCTGTCAAGACCTTTTGACAGATGAAATATCAGCATTTCACAGCTGTTTGAAGCTGTGAAACACTGACAATCTGTACTCCAGGTTAATTCCTTCCTCTCAGGATGATTTAGAGATCTCTCCAAAACAGAAAGCTGAATGCTGGAACTTTTGACAGATCGCGGCCATTCTGCTTTCTGTGCCGGTGAGATGAGGGACTCCCGAGACCTGAAGGAAGGAAGGCTGTAAAGGTAAGTAAAACTTCTTTAAACACACCAAACACACTTACCTCTGCACTCATGCACCCATCACTCACCTGAACACCGGACATCTCGAACCCTCCAAGCCCTCCAGCCCGACGGTCCGCCTTGCTAACTTGGCGTGGTTTGGAGCCATCGGGAATCCCACACTTCAAGAATGAAAATAGGGATTAGGCTATTAATTGGCACGAATCCCCTTCCCACCTCGGCGAGGTGGGTCCCAGTGCAGGTCGGGTACCCGCCTCCTTTGAAACTGGCATGGAGGCGGGTTGGGGGCGGGATGGGTTCGTCCCCCCCGATTTTGGGATTTTAACCCCCCACACACCTCCAATCCTGCCTCCACGGCCCAATGAAAATCCTGCCCCATGCCTCTATTCATAAAGCCAAGGATCCCATAAGCTTTTTTAACAGCCTTCTCAACTTGTCCTGCCACCTTCAAAGGTTTGTGTATGTGAACCCCCAGGTCATAGAACATAGAACCTTATACATAGAAGATAGGAGCAGGAGTAGGCCATTCGGCTCCTCGAGCCTGCTCCGCCATTCAATGCGATCATGGCTGATCATCCAAATTCAGTACCCTGTCCCTGCCTTCTCTCCATATCCCTTGATCCCTTTAGCCTTAAGAAATATATCCAACTCCTTCTTGAATATATTTAATGAATTGGCCTCTACTGCCTTCTGTGGTAGAGAATTCCACAGGTTCACCACTCTCTGGGTGAAGAAATTCCTCCTCATCTCTGTCCTAAATGGCCTACCCCTTATCCTTAGACTGTGACCCCTGGTTCTGGACTCCCCGACCATCGGGAACATCCTTCCTGCATCTAGTCTGTCCAGTCCTGTCAGAATTTTATAAGTTTCAACGAGATCACCTCTCATTCTTCTAAACTCCAGCGAGTATAAGCCCAATCGACCCAATCTCTCCTCATACGTCATTCCTGCCATCCCAGGTATCAGTCTGGTGAATCTTCGCTGCACTCCCTTCATGGCAAGAACATCCTTCCGCAGATAAGGCGACCAAAACTGCACACAATACTCAAGGTGTGGTCTCACCAAGGCCCTGTACAACTGCAGCAAGACATCCTTGTCCCTGTACTCAAACCCTCTCGCTACGAAGGCCAACATACCATTTGCCTTCTTAACCGCCTGCTGCACCTGCATGCTTACCTTCAGCGACTGGTGCACAAGGACACTCTGTTCCTGCACCCCCAACAATTTACATGTTAGAAATTTCTAGATACCTCACTCAAAAAATGGACTGCCCAGTCCAATACAGGTGGCAACCCTAGGAGTGAAAATATGGACCTTTTTGCTCACTTCTAATTAGCAGTCAGTGAGTTGGTTGACCTCTTGCCTCACAAAGCTCGAACAGTAGGTTTGGCTCCCTGTGGAAAATTCAATAAATCTGGTAATCTGTGGGCTGGCAGCAGAAAAATAATGTAAAAACCCAATGGGTTCTCTGATGTCCTTCAGGGAGGGAACCTGTCATCAATGTTCCGTCTAATTTTTTTTTTCGTGCGTGGTCCTTTTAAATTTGCTGTGCGGCCGCGCATGCGTGGTATCTCTTCCAGCGGCAGCAGCTGGTGAGCGGCCTGCGCGCGGACCTCGCGATTGATGCGCGGCCGCTCACTTTAGGAGGAACATTGCCTGTCACCTCTACCTGGTCCGGCCTACAGGTGACTCCAGTCCCACACTAGATGGTTGGCTCTTTGTGCTCTCTAGCAAGCAAATCAGTTATAAAAACAGTCACTACAGGAGACCTACAACCACCTTCTCAGGGCAACAAGGCAGGGACAATAAATGCAGCCTTACTCGGGTCACCCAATTCCCGAGAGCAAATTAAAAAAAGATGCCATACACATCTAGCATTTTCTGCTTTTACTGATAGATAGGTTAGATGGTGGGTCACCTCATAGGTGATCCCTCTCCCACCTCTAGACATTGATATCCAATTGCTGCCCGCTATCCCAAGAGATCACGGGCTATAAATTGGTTAGCCCCCGAAAACAGGCGTGGGGATCACGCTGCTTGATTAACCCATGCCCGTTGAGTAGAACGCAGGCAGCACGCCAGCTTTGTGCTGCCTGCTCATTACAATGATTTCTGTGTGCAGCTAGCGCTTCCCGTGCTGTACATTGGCTACACGCATCAGCAGGGGGGTCCAATATCATTAGTAAATTGCACTTCTTAAAGCGAGCCTGCACTCCTTAAAGCTAGCCCGCACCTCTTAAAGGGGAGGTGCATTGTGGCTGTGGCAGGTGTTGGAAGTCGTTCTGCAACTGAATCTGACCTGGGAAAGAGAGATCAATGACTGACCGTGGCAGAAAGCGGGCTCCCAGTTTTTCGGACGCTGCACTTCTTGGTGGAGGAGGTGGAAAGGAGTAGAGGTGTCCTGTATCCTCAGGGGGTAGGAGGCCCTCCAGACACATGATGAGAAGGCAGTGGGAACAGATAACCGCGGAGGTCAATGCCAGGAGTATGGCCCCAAGGACCTGGATGCAGTCCTGGAAGAAGTTTAATGATCTCATACGAGTGGTCGAGGTCAGTGAATGCATCTTCAAATGCCATATCCAACCAACACTCACCTACCAACAATCTCTATCAATCAGGACTCATACCTAATATTCATATGCTTCACCTCACCCTCTCACACCTAGCACTGTTGCAAGCCTCAAACCCACTTCTCACAGCTGGCACACACTAGCAGCTATTCAACCATGACAGCCACATCACCCAAACAGATTGCACGACACACACCGACACTCTTCCCCCTCTCTTGCAGGAGAAGGTGGCGGATAACAGGAGGCAGCAGGAACTAACCGGAGGGGGAGAGGTGCGCCTGCATATTCTAACCCCCATGCAGGAGATGGTGCTGGCCATTATGGGAAGGGTCGTTGCTGAGTCCCTGGCCACTGGCGGGGCTGAAGCCATTGAAGATGAGGGTACCCGCATACCTAATCCCCCTTCTCTCATCCCACTTCTCCCTCGTCCCACAGTCTCTTCTGACTGAGAAGCTGCTGATGGTGTAAGCATGCAACTCTTACTTTCTCCTCTCCCCTCACCACAATCCTACCCTTGTCTTTATTTTTTTCCTTTCAGATACCAAAGAACTGCAACCTGCCCAGGCAGTGGAGGAAGAGCAAGAAGCCAGTGAAGATGAAGACACACCGTCACTCGATTTCACAGTCACAGCCACCAGCTCAGATACTGACATTGCGTGTATTTTAGAGGATAGCATAGAGGCGGGATCTGCACGTGGTGAGACACCGGGCACAAGTGTGCTGCAGCCAGGGCAGGGGGAAAGGATAGCGCAGGTGCCAGCTCGCCGGAGGGCGAGGTCACACACTGCAGAGGAGTCAGATAATGACTTTGATGGGCCAGGCTACAGAAGAAGGCTGATGGGTGTATACACCCAAATGCTTGGTGCACTGTAAAGCCTGCATTCAATGTCAAGGAACATGGAGGAGTCCGGCACCAACTTGGCACAGGGCTTTGTGCAGAGCTTGGAGCCCATCCTTGCCAACATGGAACAGTGGCCACCTCCATCAACACACCCGTGGAGCCAACCGTGATGCAGCGTCTGACAGCCAATGTCTCAGCTTCCATTGCAGCACAAGCAGCTTCCACCCAACATCGGAGTGCTGCAGAAGAAGCTCAGACTGCTGTCATGCAATCTCAGCTTGCTGCCATGGAAGCTCAGACTGCTACCATCATGGCTCTGGATACCAGTGTGCAAAGGGGCTTCCAGGGCGTCACAGCACTCCTGCAATTTGTTCTCCACCAGATCCCTTCCCTAAAGACCCTCTGTGGATATGGCCTCCGCTGAGAGCCCTTCTCTCCTTCCTCCCTCTTCCAGCAGCTTGTCCTGCTCTGCGTGGCCTCTGCTCATTCTCCCAGTTATGCTCAATGCCAAGAGGAAGACGTACTAGGCCACCCATGTCTGGAAGCAACTGGTTTGTGCACAAGCCTTTAAGTTAGCAAAAAAGTACTTCAGCACCAGCCAGACCACTCTCTGCTGACTATTGAAACTTTTAACAAGTATGGAAAAGCACCTAAAAGGTGTAGAATTGCAGCAACAGCCAGGAGAAATAATCCAGCAACTAACTAATAGCACTGGTAGGGGGTCCTTCATGCCGTTGAACGCGTGTTCAGTTGTGGGTGGTTAAGAGAGGGCGTAGGCTGGAGCATGGCGTTCCAAAATGGCAGCGCTGGCATCAAATTGACGTCATGATTTGCCTGCTCTGCATACTTCTGGTGGACGTTAGGTGTGCGCTAACCCCTTTGCCAATATGGCGTCCGGCGCACTGTGTGTCAGAATTGTGCAGGCGCCACGTACACCATTTTAGAACCTTAAGGGGCCTTGCAGCACCCAAAAAATGGGCGCTACCGAGCCTAATTTCACCCCCCAAGTTTTTCACAAGTCCTTTGAAAATATCAGAGCTGCCAAAAAAAACACACAGTGTTATATAAATCTCATCATTCATCAAGAAACTACTCGTGAAATAACGCTGGACGGCCAGCTGGTGGCGCCGTCCAAGGAGTATAAATACTTGGGCATCGGCCCCAGCTTACCAGGGACATTTTGTAAGACAAGGAACTAGTGAAGTACAACTCGACCTCCATGTTCTGAAACAAGTTGATTAAAGCCTTGCTTTATACTCAAACCAAGTGTGTAGTGAGTTTTATTACGTCACACAGCTTTGCCATAACAGGAGCTGTTAATCGGATCAGACTGCCCCGATGCCTCAGTTAGCTTATCCTGCGAGCAGCTGAGCCATACGGAAGGTCACAGGTGCTAACCCTGGTTTGTGCTGCATTAGCTGACCTCATTTGGGATGGCGGTAGGGGTTGTCACAGTTGACCTCAGCACCTGTGTAAAGGAGGATAAAATATTATTGGCCAGGGTTCCGGCTCCTGATTGCTGTTTAATGACTCTCGCTGCAATGTGTGCATGCACAGGCGTTAAATGAGGACAGGGTTGGGCTCAGCTGTAATGCCCTCCGTAAAAGAACGAACTTGCATTTATTTGGTCGAATAGCCTGTTGACACTCACTATCTTGGCTCCCACATGAAGAATGCCCACTTGGGAAAGGCACTGAAGGGCAACCAATGCTTGTAGCACTCGAACTCCAGCAAGGAATCAAACTCTTCAGGAGGGGAGAGGAGAATCTTCTTGAGGAAGAACAAAAATTAAATTGGGCCCATAATTCAGGCAGCATGAAATATTGCTATATCTTTGGATCAATTAAACAGCACATATAACACAATAGGTTTTCAATCATTTAAAATACAGTAAGGATAAGCATCTCTGTCAAACTGAAACAATTGACTCCAAAAAAGCAGCCTTTTCTCTCTAAGAGTTCTAGGATCTTTCCGCCAGTTTTCAGGAATGTTTTTAGAAGCTGGCGTAACCCCCAGTAGAGAGATTTGCTGGCCGGGATATCATTCTTTGGCCCGTGAATTCCCGACTAAATTACAGCCCCTCGCATGTAACTTCCTGCAATGCAACACGGTTTCCTCCACTTCCTGGCTGAGGGGTAAAAATAGCCAAGAGTGTGACACATTATGGGTTGGGATATTCAATTCTCAAAATCAAAATAAAATTGTTTTAGTTGGTAGTAAATGTACAATTAACGGAGCACACCTCTCCCACATTCCGGAATATAGTTACATTGCCAAAAGCCATTCCAAAGACACTGGCCTTTCTCAGGATGGGAGTGAGTTTCAGAAATGTTTCCTCTGCCATTAGGGCCTGTTGTGTGAATTTTATTAAGTTCTTCAGTTATAATCAGTGAAATCAATCAGCAATTTCAGGCAGTAATCAAATGTGATAGAGACATGCAATTAACAGGAATTCATTTCAGCAACTCTACAAAGCATTACCATTCAGCATGTGGCGCTTTAATGTGCGTGCAAAGGGCCTGTTTGAGTGGAACACCATGTTGCTCCTCTATATCGTGGGAGGGGAGGCATTCTGCAGCCAATATTTCACATTCAGGTGCACTAAATTTGGTTTCATTTTTCTCCCCTCTGTTTCACGCTAGGCTGTGGTTCCACAGGCCTCAGCAACCTGTCAATGGCCAGCCACACTGGACCACAGCAAGTATCAGAGCCAATCCCAATTCTGTCCTCACCTGATGTTCTCAAGCACACACACAATAAGAAGCTTCCAACGGGGGCCAACAGATAGTGATCCCTGGCTTATTTTATTTCCCGTCACATCCAGGGATAAGATGCCAATTGTAACACTCCCACTACTGCCGCTGCCTAAGATCCGCTAACTCACCACACAGCCCCAAGTTCAAACAAGGGATCTCCCTAGTCTGTAGGGGCAGTACCACACCAAGCATTGCATTTAAGCACCGAGTCATCAGACGTCATAAATTCACATTTTAGCATGCATGATTTATTTCAATAACCTGCTTAATGCTAAGTATCCAGGGACTCAGTACCGATCTATAATAAAAATGCTACACACATTCAGTATGGGTCCTACATGTCAAACTGTTTGCCAGATATGTCTCCTATTGCTTTTTGAGCTGCAGAATTTATTTAGGTGCAATCTGGGAGAGAGGGGAGGAAGTCAATCACAATTAACACAACTGAGTAGCACAGTGGAACAGTTTACTAACACACTGTGCTAATGAGTGGTGGGATATGGCCCCACCAACACGATTGCCCACAAGGCACGTTCCCAATCTCAGCCCAGCAAATAGAATAGCAGGAATGCCAATGTGGTTCTCAAGGGGTTAAACAAATGTCAGTACAGTAAATGTAATGAGAACAGAAAACATCCAGAGAATATGACCTAGGGTTAAAGGCCAGAGGTCAGCAGCTCTGCAGATTGTTCCTGGCAGGAAGAGTCCTAAATCCCAGCGGTGACTACAAATGGAGCAGTCATTCAAGTATTCAGATGATGTTGAAACACAACATTAATTGTTGAAGTCAGATATCTGAGGCTAGAGCTGTTCACAAAATAAATCCGACCGGGGCCCTTAACCAAGATGGGTTTTTTGACTGGTGTTGGGACTCTCTCTAAACCTTTGGAGGTCTCACCAGGAACATCCCGATCACTTTGAATTGTTCTGGTCACACTGCACCAAACAGTAAAGGTTGTTAACAGTGCGAGATAAACATTGGAGACCTGTCTGGGACACACACTTTCCAGCAGCCACACAGGTCACTTCTGCTGCCAGCAACTGTCAGCTGGAGCAATCCACTCGGGAAGGAAGAACTTATTAAAGAATCGCCTTAAACATTTAAAATATTGAATGTCAACTTTTAATCTGACGTACACTGAGAAGTTTTCTCCCCCCACCCAGTTCGGTTAAGGTTTTATATATTTCCTCCCCCCCCCCCCCACCGCACACAATGTTCGCCCTTCTCTCCTGAAGGTGTTGCCATGGAACAGGTCAGCAGCCCCTCAGTACCCTATCCAGGGAGCACCCAGAATGATTGAGGGAATGGAGGGATTGGATTATGAGGAGCGACTGTGCGAATTGTGCATGTTCTCATTGAAAAAGAGAAGGTTGAGAGGTGATATGATTGCTGTATTTAGGATTCTAAAGGGACTAGATAATGTCGACCATGACAAGCTGTCTCACCGTGTCCAGAACAGTAGACCCAGAGGACACGGCCTGCGTCTGCCGATACAATATTTCAGTGAGCAAGTGGTCAATCTATGGAACAGACTCCCTAAGGAGACGGTGGAAATAGTTAGTATTGATTCATTCAATTGAAAATGAATAGATTTTTTTCAGAAAATAATATTTTGAGATAGAGTATACAGGTAGGCTATCCTTTATCCGAACTTCCGAAAACCGAAAACCTCTAAAAACCGAAAGTTTTTTCGTTCAGCGTAAGTCGTGCGCACGACATGACCAGAGTGGCGCACGACTTACGCTGAGCAGGGCAGAGGGTCACAGAGTTCCCTCCTGGGTAGGAGATTGCAGGCCGAGCCAGGCAGTGTGAAGGAGGTACCGGGAGAGTGAACCCAACAATACAAGGGCCCGTCCGATAGCTGCAGCGGCCCGTCCGATATTCTTTTCTCCCCCCGAAATGAACCGCGGCCCGTCCGATATTCTTTTCTCCCCCCGACCCGACCCGAACCGAACCGCGGCCCGTCCGATATTCTTTTCTCCCCCCGACCCGACCCGACCCGAACCGAACCGCGGCCCGTCCGATATTCTTTTCTCCCCCCCCACCCGTCCGATATTCTTTTCTCCCGACCTGACCCGACCCGTGGCCCGTCCGATATTCTTTGCTCCCCCCCACCCGACCCGAACCGCGGCCCGTCCGATATTCTTTTCCCCCGCCCCCCGACCCCCCCGCCGACCCCCGACCTCCGACCCCCCCCGACCTGAACCGCGGCTCGTCCGATATTCTTTTCTCCCCCCCCCACCTGATTTGCGGGCCAGCTTAGTAGGAGTCAGCCGATATCCGGCTTTCCAGAGAAGCAGGAAGGGGAATGAGACACGGAACAGTCGCAAGAGGTAGCCTGAATTTTTAAAATTTATATTAAATACAAATTTCCCAGTCTTCTAATAATACCTTCTGAAATCCGAAAAATTCCGAAAACCGAAACTCAGCTGGTCCCAAGGCTTTCGGATAAGGGACAGTGTACCTGTATCAGTTATTTGAGATATGACGTGGTAAGTGTTACATGATGGGAGGAGCAGGTGACTATGGTTCCCAAAGCTCTGCACCACTGGGGTTTTCCTCACCTCATGTCTGGGTCTGTTGTAGACTCATTAGAATCATGGAATGGTTACAGCACAGAAGGAAGCCATTCGGCCTGTCGAGCCCGTGCCAGCTCTCTGCGAGAGCACTTCAGCTAGCCCCACTCCCCCGCCCTTTCCCCGTAGCCCGGCAATTTTTTTTCCTTCAGGTACTTACCCAATTCCCTGCTGAAAGCCACGATTGAATCTGCCTCCACCACCCTCTCAGGCAGTGCATTCCAGATCCTCACCACTCGCTGCATAAAAAAGTTTTTCCTCATGTCGTCTTTGGATCTTCGGCCAATCACCTTAAATCTGTGTCCTCTGGTTCTCGACCCTTCCGCCAACGGGATCAGTTTCTCTCTATCTACCCTGTCTAGACCTCTCATGATTTTGAACACCTCGATCAAATCTCCTCTCAACCTTCTCTGCCGAAGGAATTGACGGAGATTGATTGCTGTGATTAGTCAATAACTCCATTATTTTTGGATCATGGGACTACCAGGATGGTAGAAGGTGAACTAGATGGACCTTGGTTTTTTTCCATCTTGCGATTCCTATGTTAGAGGAGAAAATTTACAGAGCCACAAAAATAGAGATGCACAAGCCCGCCATGCAAGTCATGGAATTGTGCATGGCACAAGATGTGAATTGTACAAAGGGAGAAAACTCAGTTACCTAATGCTTTGGTAGACTGGGGCTAAAAATAGAAAATACCCATGTGACATGAAACTTTGCTTGACTGCCAAACTCCACCTGTAATCGCACTGGAGTCAAGGTGGAAACGCACTGAGCTACTGTTCTGAATGGAATATTTGAACAGCCTAAAAGAAATGTGCTTAACGAGCCAGTGATACCCAGGGGCATCTCAACTTACAAAAAGAACTAAAAGTGGTTGAACATGAGTTCGGTTCCCTTCCTTAGGGAGTAAGGATAAAGCTAACAAGCAAGTGTGTCCAAAGGTTTTAGAAGTGCAAAGACACAGCTCCCCAGATTGCTTAGTGGGTCATGGCACCACCCAGTGTGGTACGGAGCCCTACAGACCAGGAAGGTACCATGCTCCATCCCCAGTTTGGCTTCAGACAGGGTGGGGGAAGGAGTGCAACGAGTGGGCGAGGGATCAGAAACAAGGGCTAGGGACGAGAAACAAATCAGCCAGGGCTCCCATTGTCCAGGAACTCGTGCTGAAACGTGCACACGCATGCGAGCGTATACACACACACACACACACACACACACACACACACACACACACACACACGGGTGAGGACAGGATCAGACTCAGCTGTTAAGCTCTCGGCAATAAAATAGCCTGCCAACACGCATTGCCTTACATAAGAATTATCACTTGAACAAGGTGCCAGAGGGCTTCCAATGCCAGTGGAACTGGACCCTAGCAAGGGGCAATGCCTTGAGGAGACAGTTCATGTGTCCAATCCTCAGATTCCCAGCATTAAGCTCTCGCAGTGTAAGTCATTTGTTTGTTTACGGAACTAAATAGGTTGTCTAGTCCGCAAGGAGTTAAAATACAACGGAATAAAAGACAAATAAAACAATACTTTTCATTTCCTGAAGCAAGTATTCTTTAAGGAAGGAAAAGGAAGGCAGGAAATGCAATCTCTGTATCTGGAATGTACAACATTTACTTTTACAAAAATGTTAAAGATCACTCAGGAAAAAAAAAGAAATAGGGCCCTGCTTACCTCATTGTCTCTGCTCCGATTACTGCCAGGGGTTGATGGGATTGCAGGGTGTGGCTGTCTGTCCATCTCATGCAGGTAGTGACCGACACTTGGCTGCTTTCCCGCACTGAAATCATTTGCAATTTTGTTTCAGACGATATCTGCTAAATCAGCATGCTTCGTGACAGCGTCTTGTCCTGGTAATCCAAACATTTTTGATTCCAACATGTGTGGGGAGTTGGGGGTGGGGGGGGGAAAGGGTGGGGGCCCGGGACAGAAAGAGAAAGCCTCTGAATCACGGTTCTAAACTGCTGTGACAGGAAATGGCAGGATGTAAATACGACTTGGCTCCCAAGGCCGTTTCCAACTGGCTGACAGACTCGCGTGAGAGACAGGCGCTCACACCTCATTGTGTGGGCGAGGCGACTTCAACTTGTCACTTACAGCACCGGCCAAGCACAAGGCTGAGCAAAGACAGCTCCATCCGCAGTCTCGTGTCTGAGCGTAGGCCAGTCACTTGCTTTCAACACACAACATGTCGCAATCTTTTCTGCTCTACAACCATCTGTTAAAAAAAAAATTCTCCCTCCCTCCCTTCAAAATCAACTGACCCTTGACCCAGGGGTACAGTCCCCAGTCGCCCTCCAGTACCTTGTTCCACTGGCCAATCGGCATACATGCGTTTGGACAGAGTGGTTCAGCCGGCTATTTGACCCGAAAGAGCATCACAGCCGAGCCCATCCTCTTCTCATTCTCACCCGGCATCCACACATCCACCGTTTGCAGCAGAGGTCGCTGGATAGTGAGTGAACGGCTGATCGTTACCCCACCCTAGCTTGGGGAAGGGGGGGCCGCACCAAGGCCAGTTGTGGTGCTCTAACTGTTATACCCGAGCTGAAATCAGCTGACTCAGCCCATAGGTCTTGAGACCCCCCTCCCTCCTGGTCTATATGGCTTGGTGTTACAGCAGGCAATGCCTTTACCAACTAGGCCACTGGGGGAGCTGCATACAGGAATCTCTTTTTTATCCGGCACCAACGGGACCGCCGTGGTGCCGGTTTATCAAAAAGTCCGGATTACCGAGAGCTATAGTAAAAGGTACAAGAGCTGAGAGCTCCGTATACAGCAACAAACCCAGGCTTCCCTGTTGCTTAGCAACAAGTGCAGGAACAATGGCCACAAGATCCAAGCATCCCTGTTGCTTAGCAACAGCTGCAGCCACACCCGATTGCACAGCCACAGATCGAGGAACGGCCAGTAATATGAAGTAAAACTTACCTGAACCTACTCCTGAATTTTGCCGGTTAACCGAGATTTCCGGTTATTTAGGTGCCGGTAAATCGAGAGTTTCCTGTATAACCATCCTTTAAAACAGCAACAATTTCACTGAATTTCTGTCTTCCTCGCTGTGAGGGATCACAGCACTGGGGAAACGGATTTCTCTCTTGCTTCACCCCACTCCCATGTTCTACACCCATGGAATGCTTGAAAACCGCCACCGTCATGTGTTACCTACAGGGCAACATTGCTTGACTAGTGGGATGGATATAACCCACAAGGAGAAATTACTGGTGGTGGACAGATGCTACTGGCAGACTACAGTTGGACTCAGTGTCTCTGGGCACAGGGGGAGGGGAGTGGGGGAGGGGCTGGGGAAATCAGACAGGGTTTCTGCTTCAAATCACGGTCCAGCCATTCCCGCTAGAAAGTGCAGGTGTGGACGTCAGACTGGTGTGGAGGACAGGGCTGGGCACGGCTGGGAGTTCAGGGTTGGTAGTACAGGCTCACATACCACTTTGGTGGGGTAAAGGAGAGCCATCAACACCCATAGAGTGGCACCCAGAGTAACTGCCTTCAGAAAAGGAGAGATTAGAGCAGAACATTGGGGGGAGCTTGCTCCACGATGGTCGGATCTGATTATCTCGGCCCTGAATCCTGGTGTCACTTCAATACATTGTAACTGTGAGACCTTTACGTCACCATGACAGCGCCCTGCTGTCCCATTCATTTTAATCATTTTATAGATTCTGTGGAGTCGATACAGTTAATAATGGTAAAGAATGCTAAATATGTAAGTGTTATACTGGGGCAGCTTTGATTTTATTAAAATAAAAAAAGAGGATTGGCACATTGACCTTATAATTCAGTTCAAATCCAGCCCAGACAGACGGATTTACAGCCTCTGGTGCTTGTAAGGGTCCCATGTGAAATGAGCTTGAGGCAGTCTCAGCCCAGCTCCTCGTGAGTGTGGATCCACAGAGGAGGACTGCTCACTGGCACTGTATTTGCAATCTCACTCAGAGAGGCCAGAAGGATGGTGGCTGGAGAAAAAGGACATTTTCAAACTGGCGCAGTAGGGGGCGCTCTAGTGATAAAGACACATTTAATGGGCCAGAGCAGAGAGTGAATCCCATTCCTGAACACTGACACCCCTCACCTTTGCCAGGGCACAAGTTCAAAATAAAAAGGAAGCGGGTTCCAATTACCCCCACCTACAGGGATAAAGATCATTCCTTTTCCAGTTGAAATGTTTTCATCGACTTCTAATTTCCCAAAATGGCCCATGAACCGTCCAGCAGCTTGGAAGGAGAAGCTGAAGGGACCATATATTTCTCAGTTACCAATATCTTTTTCTATCCAGGTGACAAGGTCCATAGGAGGGAGTATTTTCCTCATCTAAGCTGTTGAAATTATTATTTTTTTTGAACTAGATAGTATAGTAAAATAAATTCAGTGGATTCATTTCTCAGTGCCTGCTCTAATCTGGAGGTCATTATCCACCAGAAAACATTCAGGATCATTGCTAAACAGTCCAGAAACACACGGCCACTTCTCACACCAACGATAAAGTTAATCATACACGAAGCAGATGGAGGGTCAGAGGTCCCTGGGACATCAAACCCATGACCACAACATAAGCAGCATAACCTCTTCACTACCAGACCACATCATCTTTGGCTGGGTTTGGGAGAGGATGTTATATATTTTAAATCATCAGCCACCTCTTCCGCTCATCTGAATCACTTCTGCTTACCTTGTGCCAGAGTCTACTTTACTCTGATAATTGCCTGCGTCGTGATAAGATGAACAGCTAATCACTTCCTCTGGAACATTTTCCAGGTTACCCTGTGAATCAGTTATTACTGACAGCTCCTTTCCTCTTCCAACACTGTCAAAGCTCAGCTGGCACTGTAGCAAGAACGAGCCAAAACCTTGTATCGTTAACCATTTTGCTGCCAAATTCATTTACATACTACAGCTTGGCGTTACCTAGTGGAGCGATCCACTGCTTACTGTGTCTAAGAACCTGGTACTTCTCACGCTCGTACAGACTGATCTTGAGCCCAGTGATGCATCATGGTACGGGTTCATGAGCAAAGGATATCATTAACATATTTATGCTCCATTTCTCCTGCTCTTTGGTTCCCTGGAGCTTTCTGCTTCATTTATTCTACATAACTGTAATCTGTAGACTTTGCTCCTTGAAGTTCACTTCTGCATCAGAGAGGTCAGATCCAGCTGGTACTTGTTGCATCTCACACCACTACACCTAGAGGCTTGGTGCTGCTTTCAGCGACCCTTTACCAGGCAGAGTTCAACTATGGATTAAGATGGTCACTCTGGCGATTCTGCCAAGGGCATCATTCCCAACTGTAACATTTGCATATTGAATTATCATTGGCCCGCAGGCATCTGTAAGGAATACCTATTATATTCACATGTGATCACATGCTGAGTTGTCATCAACCTGCAGGCATCTGTAAGGACTACTATTGTTTGGAAGACCCAGGCTAGGGGTCCTAACGCCATCTTTTCCCCACTGTGCTGTATGAGTAAGATCACAGACCTAATGCTTAATAAAAGAGTTAAACTGTAATACTCCGTTGTCCTGCAATATATTATTTTTGTACAAAGTGTGCAAAACAAGACACCAACTCCAAATCTGTTTGCATTGCATGCAATTTAAATGTGATGTTAAGTGGGACACCGACAAAGGTGTGACATTCACACAACCTGCCTTTTGGGGAGGGGGAACGGTGGGCGGGGGCAAAACCCTGACCCTTCAATCAATTCAATTTTTTTATTTGCCATATGTAACCAGTACAAGTACAAGTACAATGGAATGCTTGTTCCCCGTTGGGACGCGTCAGCTATACATACAGCGCCGTGTTCAGAGTCAATATAATGGCTTCCCGTGGCAGTGGGAGCACGATGTCCCTCAGCCGCTCCGTCCTCCTCGTCACCGCGGCCTCCTCCTCACTGTTGCCGGCTCCACGTGTGGTGGCCTGCTTCTCCCGCTCACGATCCGACCTCTGGCCGCTATGCCCGGCTCCCCTCCTCCCAATCGGACTGCGAGCTTCCCGCCATGGAGCTGCCGGCCGACGTGCTGCAGCGGGTCGTCGTGGCTGCTGCTGCTGCTCGTTGCGCTGCGCTGCCTCCGCCCGACTCGCCGAACACATCGTCGGGATGTGAATGCTCCGGTCGCCGCGGCCTCCTCCTCACCATCGCCGGCTCCACGGTCCGACGGCCCGGGGCCTGCTTCTCCCTCTTCCGGTTCGGCCTCTGGCCGCTATGCTCAGCTCCCCTCCTCCCAGTCGGAATTCCTTCCCGCCGAGGAGCTGCCAATCTTGCTGCTGTAAAGAAAGTCTGTATCATGTTTCTGTTGGCATCCGGCATGATCCCACTAACCTCGCCATAGGGTTAGCAGCATTTATACTGTTGCAGACTTTTAAAGGTCATTTATGTTGGCACAGAGTGGAGATGCCAGTGTGGCAACTTTAAGTCACCACATCAGAGTCCATTGTTACCTGGAGGCAAGCAGGAAGATCAAAGACCTCCGTCCTTTGTGATGGTACTGGCATCAGACCAGTACAAAGAATAAAACACAACTTTATTTTTTCATGGACCTTATCAATGGAGAGATCTCAGGACAACTTACACCCATAAACCTGGCAGCTACTTTCATATGTATCCTAGAGACTAAAGAAAAAACAAATTTGCACAACACAACTAAACTATCGACCGCCAACATCACTATCCTACTCAATTCACGATCTTTCTATGTACAGTGTACACACATTCAACGAATTGATGCAGCTGCACTGTAATCTCTGCAGCAAATATAGGCCCACAAAGAGCTTTTTCCTCCTGCACCTGTTTCATCCCTCCTCTCCTGAAGGCGATGGCTCTTCCTGGTGTATAAGCCCACAGGTGCTCCCCGTTGGGATGTGGTTCCTCAGACACCTGTCACCTTGCACAACCAACCATTCTTCAGAGTGTTCAGGACCGTGAGACTTGACAGGCTGTTTTACCATGGGGGCCATCACACTCCTAGGCCCAACCATCTGCAGCTGCTTCATTAATGACCTTTCCTCCATCATAAGGTCAGAAATGGGGATATTTCCTGATGCTTGCACAGTGTTCAGCTCCATTCGCAACTCCTCAGATAATGAAGCAGTCCGTGCAAGACTGGACGACATTCAGGCTTGGGCTGATAAATGGCAAATAACATTTGCGCCACACAAGTACCAGGCAGTGACCATCTCCAACAAGAGAAAGTCTAAACACCTCCCCTTAACATTCAATGGCATTACCATAGTCGAATCCCCCACCATCAACATCCTGGGGGTCACCATTGACCAGAAACTCAACTGGACCAGACACATAAATACTGTGGCTACAAGGGCAGGTCAGAGGCTGGGTATTCTGCAGCGAGTGTCTCACCTCCTGACTCCCCAAAGCCTTCCCACCATCTACAAGGCACAAGTAAGGAGTGTGATGGAATACTCTCCACTTGCCTGGATGAGTGCAGCTCCAACAACACTCAAGAAGCTCAACACCATCCAGGACAAAGCAACCCGTTTGATTGGCACCTCATCCAACACCTTAAACATTCACTCCCTCCACCACCGGCGCACTGTGTCTGCAGTGTGTACCATCTACAAGATGCACTGCAGCAACTCGCCAAGGCTTCTTCGGCAGCACCTTCCAAACCCGCAACCTCCGACACATAGAAGGACAAGGGCAGCAGGCGCATGGGAACACCACCACCTCCAAGTCACACACCATCCTGACTTAGAAATATATTGCCGTTCCTTCATTGTCGCTGAGTCAAAGTCCTGGAACTCCCTAACAGCACTGTGGGAGTACCTTCACCACAGCGGTTTAAGGCGGCAGCTCACCACCACCTTCTCAAGGGGCAATTAGGGATGGGCAATAAATGCTGGCCTTGCCAGTGATGCCCACATCCCAGGAAATAATTTTTTTAAAGTGTGCCTTCATCTTTTCATTACCCAATGACCACACACATGCACTTGCCAGCAGGATTTACTGGATGGTTTCAGGAGCAGGGAGAAGACCGAGATAAAGGAACAAAGTGTTAACTTGGACAAAAAAAAAAATCAATGGAAAAAGAATAGGTGGCTGATGATTTAAAATATATAACATCCTCTACCAAATCCAACAAATGAAGCTGAAGTGGATGTTTTACAGAGCTCAGAGTGTGGGAAATATACTAGGGATTTAGAAGCTCTCGTGTCTCAGGAAGCTCTAGATTTAATAACACTAACAGAAACTTGGTTGCAAACTGGGCAGGAGTGGACAATAAACATATCGGGTTATAATATTTTTTAGGAGGGACAGAATGGATAAGAAAGGAGGAGCGGCGGCAATATTGGTGCAAGAGGGAATACCTGTTGTAGTGAGGACGGATGGACCCTAAAGAGGTTGAGACACGTTCAGTATGGTTAGATATCAAAGATAAAAGGGATTGTTGCATTAGTGGGATTGTACTACAAACCCCCTAATTGTGGGATGGAAATCTATAGGCCGATCAGGAAGATCCAGGAAGTCCAAAGATGTGGTTAGGTTGATTGGCCATGATAAAAATTTGACCCTTAGTGTTAGGGGGGATTAAATACATGGGGTTACGGGGATAGGGCTTGGGTGGGATGGCTGTCGGTGTAGGGACAGGGTACTGAATTTGGATGATCAGCCATGATCTCGTTGAATGGCGGAGCAGGCTCGAAGGGCCGAATGGCCTACTCCTGCTCCTATCTTCTATGTTTCTATCAGTCGGAATAGCATTACTGCTCTAAGAGATTTTAATTATCGCTCATTGATTGGGACAGGGAGGGAGTAAACAGGGAAAAGGGAATGGAATTCCTAAAATGTGTGTAGGACTCCTTCCCCAAGCAGTGTGTCTGTAAGCCTACAAGGGGAGAGGCGTTGCTAGATCTAGTTATGAGTAATGAAATAGATCAAGTGGGTGGGTGAGCACCTCGGGAGTAGTGACCAGAATATGATCAGGTTTAAGGTTCAAATACAAAGGGAAAAAGTTAGTATAAACACAAGGGCAGCAGATTGGAATAGGGCAGATTTTGGAAAAGGTGAGGAGTGAGCTAGCTGAGGCAAGGCGCAAATGCTCCTCAATGGCATTATGGACTCTGGAGATGTGGTATATCCTCTCTACTGGAAACAATTGTTGCTTTTCCTGCTAGATGTCACATGCTGCTGACAACGGGTTGTCGTGTACCACCTCCGCTCTCTTCGAGCACCTTCATCATGAGGATTGATGACCTTCATCATCTTCAGATGGATAGCACAATCCTTTCCCAACAGCAATTTTATGCAACATGCCACTATAATTCTCGATACCCTTGCTGGGCTGTAGTGTAGGGCTCCCCGCTACCTATCCAGGCAATGGAAGTGGGACTTCAGAATACTGATGGTCTGTTCAATAATAATATGTGTAGCATTCAAAGCTTCATTGAACCTGTTGTCACTCAGTCCTTGCATGGCACAGTGGTATCAGCCATGGTTGAAATGGATAACCTTGGTCTCCAAACAATCATTCCTGACACATTGTACTGGCTGAACAATGCAGGTATGTTTGATTGTCAGAAAACAAAGGAATCATGGCAGCTTCCAGGGTAACATGCTTTTATGTGCAGTGATCTGGTTGACATCGCTCACAGGCTGCACAAAGAATGAAACCCTTCCTGTTCATGAAATTTAGGGAATCTTCAGTTGGGGCCTTTAATGCCACATGGGTAGAATCAATGACACCTTGTACTTGGGTTGAATCCTGCTACACAATAAAAATATGAAATAAAAATCGGGAGAGATACCGACTCGCTATCATCCATTTTACACAATTGCACAAAGTCAAAATTACCCCTAGAGAGTCATAAATTCATACATCTCCCTCCCATTTCTCAGTTATTTTCTCCCCTCTTGCTGGTCCTAAATGCCATTCCCTGGCTGAGATCTGGTGGATCAGTAACTTGGTCCCGGACAAGATCGACAGTTCTTTCAAATTTTCGTGCCCCATCACTATGGAGAAGCGCCTTGCTTTCTCTCAGCACCTTCTTCTAATATTCTGTCATCCAGCTGCCTCATCAGAAGAACTGTAGACATACCTTATAGAAACATAGAAACATAGAAGATAGGAGTAGGAGTAGGCCATTCAGCCCCTCGAGCCTGCTCCGCCATTTAATGAGATCATGGCTGATCATCTAAATTCAGTACCCTGTCCCTGCTTTCTCCCCATACCCCTTGATCCCTTTAGCCTTAAGAAATATATCTAACTCCTTCTTGAATATATTTAATGAACTGGCCTCCACCGCCCTCTGTGGCAGAGAATTCCACAGGTTCACCACTCTCTGGGTGAAGAAATTCCTCCTCATTTCAGTCCTAAATGGCTTACCCCTTATCCTTAGACTGTGACCCCTGGTTCTGGACTCCCCAGCCATCAGAAACATCCTTCCTGCATCTAGTCTGTCCAGGCCTGACAGAATTTTATAGGTTTCGATGAGATCCCCTCTCAATCTTCTAAACTCCAGTGAGTATAAGCCCAATCGACACAATCTCTCCTCATACGTCATTCCTGCCATCCCAGGTATCAGCCTGGTGAATCATCGCTGCACTCCCTCCATGGCAAGAACATCCTTCCTCAGGTAAGGCGACCAAAACTGCACACAATACTCAAGGTGTGGTCTCACCAAGGCCCTGTACAACTGTAGCAAGACATCCTTGTTCCTGTACTCGAACCCTCTCGCTACGAAGGCCAACATACCATTTGCCTTCTTAACCGCCTGCTGCACCTGCATGCTTACCTTCAGCGACTGGTGCACAAGGACACCCAGGTCTCTTTGCACTTCCCCTTCTCCCAATCTATTGCCATTCAAATAATAATCTGCCTTCCTGTTTTTGCCACCAAAGTGGATAACCTCACATTTATCCACATTATAGCGCATTTGCCATGTTTCTGCCCAATCACCCAACCTGTCCAAATCGTACTGGAGTGACACAGCACAGTCGTGTGCCAATATGTTCAACAAATACAGAAAATGCTGGAACTCCTGTGAAGCGCCTTGGGACGTTTTACTACATTAAAGACGCTCTATAAGTACAAGTTGCTGTTGTTGTTGAAACACTCAGCAGGTCAGTCAGAATCCGTGGAAAACTGACAATTTAATGTTTCAGGTATGATCAAGACAGTTCTACACCTGAAACGTTAACTCCTCTGTTCTCTCCACTGATTCTGACTGACCCAGAGTGCTTCCAGCCTTTTCAACATCTGCAATTTGTTTTACAATTTTCTCCACCATCCAAAAGTAACGGTACATTTTCATGGGTTCTGACCACCTTCTGGCAACTGGCCCAAGTGGCCATTTTTCACGTGCGAGTCTAGACAGCGAGTGTCAACAGCCTATTTGTAAAGGACATCAAAGCCCAGCTTGATCCTGTCCTCACCAATGGCCACACAAACCTTCCAGCAAGTATTCCTGGGTAGTGATCAGGAATGGAAACCCTATTGTCCCCTTCCTAGCCCAAGGGCACTGGAGCCAATTATACTACCCCTACTAGCTGAGAGCTGTTAAGTCAGCACTTAACAGCTCTCAGCCCCACAAGGATGTGTGCTGAGCCCCCTCCTCTACTCCCTCTTCACCCACGACTGTGTGGCTGTTCATGGTTCTAACACCATCATCAAGTTTGCGGATGACACCACGGTAGTAGGCCAGATCAACAACAACGATGAGTCAGCCTACAGGGAGGAGGTCCAGCATCTCGTGAAGTGGTGCGCCGATAACAACCTGGCCCTTAACATCAAGAAAACCAAAGAAATCATCGTGGACTTCAGGAAGTCAAAAGGCGGAAGTCACACCCCCATCCACATCAAGGGGGCTGTGGTGGAAAGGGTGGACAGCTTTAAGTTCCTCGGAGTCCACATCACGGAAGGCCTCTCCTGGTCCCTCAATACCTCCTCTCTGGTGAAGAAGGCCCAGCAGCGCCTATATTTCCTAAGGAGGCTGAAGGGATGTAACCTGTCACCCCTGATCCTCTCTAACTTTTACCGCTGCACAATAGAGAGCATCCTGACAAACTGTATCACAGTATGGTATGGCAGCTGTAGCTACTATGACCGGAAAGCCCTGCAGCGGGTAGTCAAAACTGCCCAACGCATTACCAGCACCCGGCTACCGACCATAGAGCACATATACCAGAAACGCTGTCTACGGAGGTCACGGTCCATCATCAAAGACCCTACCCACCCCAGCCACAGTCTGTTCGCCCTCCTGCCATCTGGGAGACGCTACAGATGCATTCGCACCCGTACGACCAGATTTAGGATCAGCTTCTTTCCCAGGGCTGTCATCCTACTGAACTCCACAAACAAACTCTAAAGCCTGCACATCTGCCAATGCACTTTATTATGGTTATGTTATGTTAATATACTACAAGCCAAATGTATGTTGAATGTTTAAATGTCTTAATCCAAATGTACACTCTCGGGAGCCGCAAGCCTACATTTCGTTGTACTGCACTTGTGCACTAACAATGACAATAAAAGTTGATTTGATTTGATCTGATCAGAACATCCTGGTCTGTCTCGCTCAGTTCTGTACTACACTGGACAGTGCCATTGAGCAACTAGGAGATCCCACCATTGTTAACCTCTTGGAGGCAACTTCCAAACCCTGACAGATCCTACCATTGTTAATATCTTGGAGGCAACTTCCAAACCGACAGGAAAGCAGCAAAGTTATGTTATTTCTGAGAATGCAATGCTAATCACAAGATAAAAATTAACCAGTCCAATTTCACATTGGACTCTTCCTGAAACTGGGACTCTCAGCAAGTTAAAGTAGAATTGTTCAATCTGACCCAACTTCACCAAATGTCATGATATTCTAACTGTTGTCCATCTCAATGAAGGTCGGAGTAACCCAGCAGGTGATGGATCCTTTCAGGTTTCTAGGTGGGGAAGGGGTAACAGAGGTACCCATTCTCACCCCTCCCAGAATTTAAAATTCACTGAAAATCTGAAAGCAGACACAAAGTAGCCTTTAAATATAAACTGTTCAGGTGATTCTAACTTGAAGGGTCACCTAAGACGGGCAGGCGTTTGACACGGTTTGTAAATGTGACAGTGATTAGGGTCATCAATCTGTTTTTCTGTTTTCAGAGGGCTTTCTTGATGTTGCTCCTTAACTTGCCATTATTTTCTGACCAAAATAGATGATATCACCACTTCATGTTTGTTCAGAAGCTGCTCACTCCCTCGTTAGAATGGTGTAACTCATCCTATGGATATTAATAAAGGCCCAAGGGCTTAATTTAATGAGGTTAATCGTGAACTTACTTTCAGCAACAGCATCTAATATAGTTCCAGTAACAAACATCAACTGTGACTTCAGGCATTAAATGCTTCCCTTTTAATACAGGAAACAATAAAGCTATAAAGTTCACAGCCCCTCTCCCTCGAGTTGTGATTCTTTCCCTTCTAACAGCTCAAAGTGTGTTCGTTGAGGTGAGATCTCTTGGGGTGCACGTCAAAAACCAAAACTTGTATTGTACAAATTGGCTGTGGAATTGGTGGGAGGTGCAGGGGAGACATCAGGTTCTTGAGATTAAAACACACACACAAGGCGATACAAGGCGTTGGTACTCAGACATGTTGCTACACAAGGTGATTGGATGCACTCTTACACGAGTGATTTCACACATAGTTCTTTGTTTCAGGAAGAAGCTGCAAGCATAAATAAGAGGCTTTCCCCAATAGAAGCAACCATAGGTTGCTCATGTACTTCTACACCTAGGCCCCACAGTCAAGAGGTCGAAGGCAGGTCACCTGTTCAATTCCCAAGCCAGGGAGTAAGCATTAGAAAGCATGGCATGAGAAAAGGTCCATTCAGCCTATCGGGGCCTGTTCCTTCCACAGATCACGTGCAATCCAGTCTATAGCAGCTGGTTTCAGAGCAGCCATGGTTGATTATGTAGGAGCAGGCTGCCTGCCTATCTTCTCTTGGACTGGGTAGGGGGAATATCTAAGAAAATGACTTAAAAAAACAAAGACTAAAAAAAAGGGGGAATAATTCTTGGAGCTGTTACCTGACAAAGTTGCAAAGGACAGTCACCACAGAGGATTCACATCATTTCAAATAAATTCTTCAGGCCTTTAGAAAATAAATTAAAAAACTTGCATTTATATAGTGACTTATCATCAAAACTTCTCAAAGCACTTTATGTAATGAATTACTTTTTAGAACAGTGTTATGCAGGGAACACAGTACAGTACAGCCTCATTATAACAAACCATGTTATCCCATTTATAACCCAACAGGTTCTTGCCTCTCTTTCCACCCATCCATCCACACAGCGGTCATATTAAAGCTAGGTATTCATATTAGTTTTGCAAATTTAAAGCGCCATTGAAAGCCAAACCTCTCGTACTGATCAGATTAGCAGCTCTGTATCGCTAATCATCGCCTATTGTTTCAGCACGGGAAAGATTTCACAGCTCATGCCCAGGCTGAGCCTCAGCATCAGATGGTAGTGAACAGTCCGCTGTAAAGAATTTGTTAAACTACTGGCACAAGCTGTAATCTCAAGAGAACAGGTTAACAAAAGGCAGCCGGTGACATCCCAGTTTGAGCCAGCTGGCAAGCAGCCACGGCCCTCAATACTTTGTAAATCAGCTACAAGTGGGTCCAATGCAAACCTCATTGATTGCTATTGAGGCTCCCTCTAACACACACCTCGTTCTAACGTACCTCTGGCTTGGAACCAAGAGTAATGTTATAACAAGGCACCTTTCATCCAATCATTCACTTGAATAGAATTAGCTATCATCAGCAGCTTGAGAAATCTGGTTAGCTGTTAAATCTGGAATTCCAAGCACAATTTGAATTGTTAAAGTGCGACTATGAAAGAAAAGACAGACTTGCATTTCTATAGCGCCTTTCACGTCCCAAAGTGCTTTACAGCCAATGAAGTACTGTAGATACGTCACCACTGTTGTAATCTATGAAGCTTCTTATAGTAATTGTCAAATGTTGCCCCTCTATTTAAGGTTTGGAGTTTGATATACAATTGCTTTTCAGCTTTTTAAAATAAAGTAGAAGAGAGAAAAACTGTTTGAAAGTGATCATCCCACACCGCTGAATATCCTGACACTGACAAATGTTAAATGGTGTCCTGGGTGTGTAAAGCTTGGCACAATTGAGCTGGTAGCACCTACATGTCTTACCAATGATAAGACTGGCAAAGTCTCAATCCAATTCCTAGTGGACACAGCCCACAACCATCTCGAAGTTGGCACTCTCACTGAGAGGTCAAGTGGCAGCTGGTCTGGGAAATGGAAACGCTGTCACACTGCTGCAGTAATGTCTTGAGGGGTTGGGGCTGAGGCACATTGCTGGGGGCAGAGTAGAAGCAGCTTTACACTGTGCCTAACTTTGTTATACTTGACTGGGAGTGCTTGATGCCAATACTAGGTGCCTGAAATGGAAAGTGTTCCATCCCCCATCAACATCGCTCACCTTGATGAGTGCAAAATTCACAGAATAAAAAGTAGGTGCTGCATAGCTACGGAAAATGGATTGCATTGCTGGCTGGATATTAGTGCGAGAGGAACTCAAAGATATCATTATGGAATTGGTTTGAGTTGTTCCAAATTGTTTTACAGATCAAAAGAGTGGCAAAACACAGAGTTCTTTTATTTTGCTTAATGCTGCTACAAATACATTTCTTGATAAAAGTTCAAATGCAGATGGAGCCGAACGACAAAAATAGAACATAAAGGCAGAACTAAACAGATAACATTCTTATTCTTTTTGCCATTTTATGAGAGTGAGACCATTTTGAGTCAGTGCAACAGCGTTTCATAGCTGAACCATCACTGGGTAGTGTGTGTTGCCTTCTCATTTCTGTGTGTCGTTGATAGATGTATGAACTGGCATGAAAACCACCAGGAACTGTACAAGTTTGACTCCTCCACATGTCTCCTGAGGAAACACAAACCCTCCTTTGATTTCACATTTTACAATTTCCTCAGCCAAACGGATTGCGCCCAAAACATCCACCTACATCAACACTTGCAAAGGCCAATCGGAAGAGGCTCATTAGGCAAAATAAAAGTTTGTTGTGATGTAATCCACATAATTAAAGCACACTTGACAGAAAGATGTACTCTGCATTTCCCTCCTTTCCTAAAAATACTGAGAAAGACAAAGCAACTCGGTCTCCTTAACACTAAAATTAGCCAGAAGGACATCAACCCTTAAGATTCATTTTGTCTCCAGACAATTCCAGTACATTTCCTTTACAGCTGCCAGCATACAGACCTGTTCCATTATCTCAAATCACAAGAGTAACAATCAGTATGATTACAATGCTACAAAGTATGTTTTGTAGTTTTTTTGTGACATTATTTTATTTATATGTTTCCCCAATTTGTTTTCTCCCCATCTCCTCTGAGGTGTTGATTTATGCTGGGATATCGTTCCACAGGCAACAGGCAGCCTTCTATAACTGTCCAAGTGAGCCAGTCTTCATGTTTGAGTTCAGGCAGTGTGAATTGACAGGCTAGTCAATGACAAGGGAGCACAGCTGCCGAGCCCCAACCTGTCCACACGCAACGTCAACCCAACTGCCCTTTCTAGCTGGGGTCACTCTACAGCGATCAGGAGCAGGCACCGTGGCAGATTTATTCCCATCCTACCCAGATACACTGCGAGCAAGTGGAGTTCTCCCCAGTGTCCTGGGCCAATATTTATCCCTTAACCAACATCACCAAAAAAAAACCCAGATTATCTGGCCATTATCTCATTGCTGTTTGTGGGAGCTTGCTGTGCGTAAATTGGATGCCCCGTTTCCTACATTACAACAGTGACTACACTTCAAAAATACTTCATTGGCTGTAAAGTGCTTTAGGACATCCTAAGGTCATGAAAGGCGTGAGTCTTTCTTTCTTTATCACTACCCTGACTAAGATCAGCTTAAGCTACACAGGCCAATGGTCAGATGTGAGACGAGATGGTCGGTATAGTTTAATTCAACATTGGGCAGTGCATGTACCTATGAGCCCTTTATTTTGACTTGTAATTTTGGTGCTTAGTGTGTATGTACATATATATTTTACAGGTATTTCTAAGTATAGTGCAGAGATGTATATGCACCTTAAAGTAAAGGAGGCAATTTCTACAGAACTGCCCCAGTCGCCTACTACTGCTACACATGTACTTGGAGGGATCCTTTGGTACATTTTCTTTATTTGATGCATTTTCGCATATTCTCCTCCTGCAATGGAGAAAAGAGGAAAAATTAAAAAATGAAACAAGGTGGAATAGACAGAACATAAGAAATAGGAGCAGGAGTAGGCCACTCAGCCCTTCAAGCCTGCTCCGCCATTCAATGAGATCATGGCTGATCTTCTACCATCAACTCCACCTTCCTGCACTATCCCCATATCCCTCAAGTCCCTTAGTATCCAAAAAATCAGCCTTGAATATACACAATGACTGAGCATCCACAGCCCTCTGGGGCAGAGAATTCCAAAGATTCACAACCCTCTGAGTGAAGAAATTTCGCCTCATCTCAGTCCTAAATGGCTGGCCTGGGCGAAAAGGAACAATGGGGAGGAAAGAATGTGAGAAATGAGATATATTTATTTTCTAGACACCGGTTTCTGAATGTACGCAAGTAATAGAAAATATTTGCATCAAAATCTGTATGCCAACATAAATCATTTTTTGACTTACAATTGTCTCCTCTCTCCACAGAGTGCTGGCTCCTGGTAGGTATAGTTCTACTGGTGCCTGTTGCCTTCTGACTGGGCCTGAGCAATTTAAGAACACATTCATTTTGAACAATGTTCATAAAACTGAACAAACAGCAGGAAACTTCATTTCTTCCACTCATAAGGAAAGTATTTCTTTTTACAAACAGAATATTCGGCCAGTTCCTCTGTTCTCCACCAGTTAACTAAACTACATGCTGTGATTGCATTCCTAATTGGAGTAAATTCAGAATCCTCCGAGGGCCCTGAAGATTCAAGCGAACTTCTGGCCATTTTACAATATTCAGTACTGTACACGGTTACCTGCAATAGCGAAGTAACAAAGGGGCTTCGTGGTGGCATGGGCCTTTCAGTTTTGGGGCCTGGGTTCATGTTCAGTGCAGACTAAATGTCACCTCTCTCTACTGGCTGAGGGGGTCCTACTTGAAATGAGTTTGGGCAGTCTCAGGCCAGTTGTTAGTGGGTGTGGGCACTCTGCACAAAACAGGCAGTCTCACAGGATGATGGTGTGGGAAGTGGGATTGACATGTTGGTACAATGGTAGTGGGGGGGGGGGGGGGGGCGCTCTTTTGAGGTTGAAACAAAGGCTCATTGTTGGGGCAGAGTAGAGGGAGCTTTATTCTGCAGCTAGCCCTGGCGTACCCGACCTTAGAGTACTTAATGCCAGCACTGGGCGAAATGGAAAGTGTTCTGTTCCCAGCACTAAGATAGCGCTCACTTTGATGAGGAGGGGGGGCGGGTGGGGGGGAATTACAGAAATGGACACAGATCCCTTAACAAATCTAAACGTTAGGAACTCTATGCAAGTTACCAGTTTCTGAAGGGCAGACACTTCCACTTATTTGGGTCTGTTGTGGCCACCTTGGAAATGGCCTTCACTCCTGTTCCAAATTGTGTTTTTACTGTACATTATAATTTGCTATCAAAAATCCTTTTCATTAGTGTGGGAGGGAAGATTATTAAGGAACTTCAGGAAACCAAAATGGTTATGTACTGTGCGGTTTTAGGACATCTCTCCTCAGCGAGAACCTCCTGTGTAAGAGTCGGAGCAATCAGCAGGCAGGAAGCATGGAGTCATTAAAAAGAAAAATAAATTTCAACATCCAAACACTGAGTGGTGTCATTTTCTCAGCATTATCTGCAAAATGCAGCAGAGGCAACATTTGAAATTAAATTTCCTTTTTTTAAAAAATAGAAATCGCTGTCGTGACAAACACAATTGTACTTAATAGAACGGCAAAATAAAATCGGAAGGCTTTCTTCCTACAAGCCTCCCAGTGTAAAGTGCCACTTGATGACAGCCGTTCAGGAACTGAAAGAAAGAAAAGGCTTTATAGATCCCGCCAGCAACTGAAAATCAAAGATATCTAACGATATGAAGTTAATTTGGTGCTTTGCACGCTCAAAAGTGTGGGACGATTATTTTATCAGTTTCAAAATGACTTTCAACAATGCAATTCCACCCCTGCCTTACAATGAACACAAAAAAATTAGTGGTTGTTGCCGTCTGGTAGAAAGAACAGCATTACCATCTAAAACAAAAGACAATGACACAAGTAGGCACAAACTTTATAAAGGAATCGGCCCGTACACATTATAACAGTGCATCGCCCTCCTCCCACACCACCCACTTAAGGTCCAGAATTTTCTTCCAATTTCAGATTTAAAGAGGCTTTGCTACTCCTGTAAAATTGAGAGAAACTCCCCTCACCTTCACCCCCCCCCCCCCCACAACCATAATTTCTAAAAACCCTCCACTTTCCCCTCCCATCCTGAAAGTAGTGATTAATGCAAGATCCCAAGTCAGTTATGTGAACCAGCAGATCACTGTGCCCACAGGAGGTCCCAGTGACTGAATGGTACAGAAAGAGAAATAGAGGGAAAGAAAGGTTGGATTGAGAGTGAGCTATCCAATTAGTCCCATTGCCCTGCAATCTTCTCCATTCTAGTTCAGACAAGGGCCAGGGATTATACCCTGGTGAACATTGAGGACCTCAAGTTCCAGTCAGACGTGAATGTATACCTCACCCATGTCACCGACATACTAACCAAGTTGAGCAAAGCATAAGAACATAAGAAGTAGGAGCAGGAGTAGGCCATACGGCCCCTCGGGCCTGCTCCGCCATTCAATAGGATCGTGGCTGATCCGAATCTAGACTCACGTCCACTTCCCTGCCCTCTCCCCGTAACCCCTAATTCCCTTGTCTGCTAGGAAACTGTCGATCTCCGTTTTAAATTTATTTAATGTTGCAGCTTCCACAGCTCTCTGAGGTAGCAAATTCCATAGATTTACTACCAGAGTGAAGAAGTTTCTCATCTCAGTTTTGAAAGGGCAGCCCCTTATTCTAAGATTATGCCCCCTAGTTCTAGTCTCACCCATCAGTGGAAACATCCTCACCGCATCCACCCGATCAAGCCCCCTCACAATCTTATATGTTTCGATAAGATCGCCTCTCATTCTTCTGAACTCCAATGAGTAGAGGCCCAACCTACTCAACTTTTCCTCATACCTCAACCCCCTCATCTCCGGAATCAACCGAGTTAACATTCTCTAAACTGCCTCGAGAGCAAGTATCTTTTCTTAAATATGGAAACCAAAACTGCACGCAGTATTCCAGGTGTGGCCTCACCAGTACCCTGTATAACTGCAGCAAGACTTCCCTGCTTTTATACTCCATCCCCCTTGCAATAAAAGCCAAGATTCCATTGGCCTTCCTGATCACCTGCTGTACCTGCATACTAACCTTCTGTGTTTCATGCATCAGGACCCCCAGATCCCTTTGTACTGTAGCACTTTGCAGTTTCTCTCCATTTAGATAATAACTTGCTCTTTGATTTTTTCTGCCAAAGTGCATAACCTCACACTTTCCAACATTATATTACATCTGCCAAATTTTTGCCCACTCACTTAGCCTGTCTATGTCCTTTTGCAGGTTTTTTATGTCCTCCTCACTCACTGCTTTCCCTCCCATCTTTGTATCGTCGGCAAACTTGGATACGTTGCACTCGGTCCCTTCCTCCAAATCATTAATATAGATTGTAAAGAGTTGGGGTCCCAGCACTGACCCCTGCGGAACACCACTAGTTACTGATTGCCAACCAGAGAGTGAACCATTTATCCCAACTCTCTGTTTTCTGTTAGATAGCCAATCTTCCACCCATGCCAGTATATTACCCCCAATCCCGTGATTTTTTATTTTGTGCAGTAATCTTTTGTGTGGCACCTTGTCAAATGCCTTTTGGAAGTCCAAATACACCACATCCACTGGTTCCCCTTTATCCACCCTGTTTGTTACGTCTTCAAAGAATTCGAGCAAATTTGTCAAACATGACTTCCCCTTCGTAAAACCATGCTGACTCTGTCCGATTAAATTATGCTTATCCAAATGTCCTTGGTTGACTAATAAAAGCCAAATTGTACCTGGCTGAGGTATTACACTTGAGTCACCGGGGGTGTGGGGGGGCGGGGGGAATGACAGGAAAGAGACCCAACTAGATGATGGTGGGCACCATTACACAGTGGGCCCATCCCATGACCAAGGAACAGATGTGGCCATTTCTCAGGTTGGCCAGCTATTACCACAGGCTTATTTGACACGGAAGTGGAATTCCAACTAAGTTATCTGGTTCATTGATACGGAAAATGCTTTTAGAAGATTAAACATGCTGTGTGTGCAACCCGTATTAACTGGTCCAAATTATGCTCAAGCTTTCATGCTCCACACTTGACGCATTGGAGCAAAGCTCAGCCGAGCCAGGTAAATCACCTTGGGGAGGAACACCCGAGTTGCAGACTACAGCCACGGGAAAGAGTTTATTCAGCAGCAGAACATTGAACCTGGGCACTGCAGAAGCTACAACCACAGTCATACAGGAACTACATTTACTCCGTATTCTGACCAAAATCCTGTAGCATGATTAAAGTTGACAAAAATGTGCATCTCGTGCAGTAGAACATGGCTCTGCAGATACAGCATCAACCAACATTGTTGTGGTTCCAAAAACAGGAATGTCGACACACTGTCACATCAGGAAGAAACGCTGTTTTGGTGCTCAGTGGTATTGCTTCAGTGGTACCTTTTTAAAAATTTGCTTATGGGATGTGGGTGTCGCTGGCAAGGCCAGCATTTATTGCCCATCCCTAATTGCCCTCGAGAAGGTGGTGGTGAGCCACCTTCTTGAACCGCTGCAGTCCATGTGGTGAAGGTAGTACCACAGTGCTGTTAGGGAGGGCGTTCCAGGATTTTGACTCAGCGACGATGAAGGATCGGCGATATACTTCTAAGTCAGGATGGTGTGTGACTTGGAGGTGGTGGTGTTCCCGTGCGCCTGCTGCCCTTGTCCTTCTAGGTGGAAGAAGTCGCGGGTTTGGAAGGTGCTGCCAAAGAAGCCTTGGTGAGTTGCTGCAGTGCATCTTGTAGATGGTACACACTGCAGCCACGGTACGTCGGTGGTGGAGGGAGTGAATGTTTAAGGTGGTGGATGGGGTGCCAATCAAGCGGGCTGCTTTGTCCTGGATGGTGTCGAGCTTCGAGCATTATTGGAGCTGCACTCATCCAGGCAAGTGGAGAGTATTCCATCACACTCATTACTTGTGCCTTGTAGATGGTGGAAAGGCTTTGAGGTGTCAGGAGGTGAGACACTCACCACAGAATTCCCAGCCTCTGACCTGCTCTTGTTGCCACAGTATTTATGTGGCTGGTCCAGTTAAGTTTCTGGTTAATGGGGACCCCCAGGATGTTGATGGTGAGGGATTCGGTGATGGTAATGCCGTTGAATGTCAAGGGGCGGTGGTTAAACGCTCGCTTGTAAATATTGTTCGGGGGAAGGAAAAAAAAGGGAAAAAGGCATTTCCCCCACCCCCCCCATCTAAGATTTGGCCTGGTATTGGCTTTCATTCTACCAAGAAATCAATTCCAGCATAAATTTATACAATTGTTGCAGCAATTAGTTTGTTTGAAGTAGATGTCAGAAGGGACAAGCCACTTAATTTAAATAACATCTTTTCAGATTTGTTCAATTTAAAAAAGGCAGCCAATCACATTTGAAGTGTTATTTAAATTTGCTTGGTCACAAGTCATTTTTTGAAGGTATTTATTAGCCTATCTTTTTCAAGGCGGGGGGGGGGCAGGTGGAGAGAGAAAAAGAAAAACTTCTAGCTTAACTACAGTAAAACTGGGTACTGCTCCAATCACTATTTTAAAAAAATTGTTTGGCAGTTAAAACCGAATGTAGCAGCTGAAGTAAATGGAAGAGGGTTCTCTGTTCACACTATGAATTCATCCAGCTCACTGGCCAAGTGGAAACATTTGCAGGGAGCCAGGGTAGTCAGAAACACTGGACTCAAAATATCTACAGTAAAAGAAAAAGAAACCCCAGACTTGTGACAGACATGTCACAAAGTTTCAGACAGAAGAGGGAAAAAAAATCTTACAAAATTCGATGTTCAGTAATGTTAGGCAGGACAAGTGAAAACACAACCAATTTTTAAAAAAAAATTCATTTTACTTGTATTGTATTTAACAGATTGTACACAAAAAAGATACAAACATGGGTTTGCATTAGAATTTCAAATCACATAACACTTATTTACCGAACAATGGGTTTAAAAAAGGGATATTCTTTTCACAGGAGTGATGATTATATATCAGAGCCATTTCACTCCAATATAGAACAACTTTAGGAGACCAGGCTGCTGGGACACTGGAATGCCAGGCCTCCCAAGTATTTCAGAATCCTTAACGAAAAAGGCATTAAGGATATGCCCCATGACTGGGATTTTCCACCATACAGCCCAAGTCCTATAGCCATTTAAAAAAAAAAATCTGAACCTTACATTTGGAATGTCAATTATTGAAGAGAGGGGCATTTATTTTGAGAGGGGCAAAAATTGATGCTCACTGAAGTAAATTCCTCCCCATACTCCAAAATTCTCCCTTCCTCTCCTGAACTCATTGACTCATACTGAGGTACAGTTCAATGGGCACCAGCCATCCTCTGCACCTCATCCAAGCAGCCCTCCTTCATGTGCAAGCCCAGGCAGCAAGTGCTAGCAAGCTAATGGACGGTTAAGGGCAGCAGACCAACTGATCGATATGGCTTACTACTACACAAGGCAGTGCCCTTTACCCACTAGGCCATCTGGGGAGTGAAGTGAACGATATTTACACTAAATATGTAATCGAGGGATGAACTAAAACACAACTACATTGCAATAAGATGCTCAACAATATCCAGTTTAGAGACTAGTCTGAAAAAATGAACCATGCTCCCCAAGACACTATACATACACATTAGAGGTCAACTCCACTGTAACCAACCCCATTCCAAATCTCAAACACATTCAACTCCTGCCAATATTTTTTAAAAAACAAAATGTTTTCTGCTAAAATGAACACAGTTTAAAATGACAATATTGAACACTTAAAAAACTTATAAATAATCAAAGTTGCCATTCGAGTTTATAGTAGCTTAAAAAGGTTAACTACATCTGCAGGAACTGGTCTCTATGACAACAGTGCAAACATAGCAAATACGAGCCCTAAAGGAGGATAGTGTGACAAGCAACAAAGTATTTAATCAGGATCTACTAATGAAAAAACAGCTCACCTGCCCTGTAAATGAACACAGTCTGATGAAAAACCACAGCAATAGAAGAGGGAGGAGGAGGAAATGGATTTCTTGCCCTGGGATCTATTCTCTTTTGCACACTCTTAATTAATTAAAAAAAAAAAATCAGCAGACACAATCCCTACGAGGCCAATTTGTTACAAAAAAAATCCAACTGCCGCAATTCAATTTAAGAGCCATTATGAACAGCAGGTTTAAAACAAGAACAAGCCCATCGAAAATATTATTAGGATTAGTTCTTAAAACTCTGTTGCCTTGCTATGGCAGTTCAGGACCTTGGGCAGATCACAGGACATCATACACCAGGTCTGAAAGGAACAATCTGCTCTGGGTCCCATGACTGTGCTAAATAAAACTGTTCGTGGCTTTGAGGAGTAATTACCTTATTACATACAAGCCTCATTAGTAAGAGAACCCAGAGTTCAAACACAAAAATCTGACTGAATTGATTCCTCGATTCAGTCACAGTAGGGCAAGCTTCAGTTGTAAAATGAATTTCTCGACCAAGAGCTATCATGATGCCAAAACACTCTCTTCAGTCAGGAGTCTTTGGATTAGGAATCCAATAAAATTCAATTAGAAAGAAATATTTTTACCGCTCCAAGGGAGAAAAGAGAAGCGGAGATGGACATTAAGGATTTACTAGAATAGGGACTTTGCCAAAAGGATGGCCTTTTGTTAAATTACTGGTGTTGGACTTGTATCACACAACCTAACCACCAAAAGGAGGTGCTGAGCTCTGACCAAATCCCAGATTTTAAGAAGCATTCTACAGTAGTAGTTTCATTCGTACATGTTCTCGCATCTTCTACCAAACAGGCATCATCATAGAAGATTTGAGATACACGGGACACTCGTGTACTTCAACGGCGCTCAGACTTGTAACTCTTCACCTTCCTACCCCGCCATTCATAATGCAGAGGTCGGAATGTCAACTGTCCTTTCAGCTTTTGCAACTCATTTAGGTTTCTATATAAAAGGATAGCCCTCTATTATTTTACAACCAGCTGGGATCTAGCTGATCTTTCCAGCATTGCCCTTATAGACACTGTGCAGCAGGTTTGTTGCATTTGAGCGACCAAAATCTAATTCAAGCAACACAAGTCCATACAGTTGGTCTGCGTGATATTCTACGCAAACTCATGGTGGAGATACATACGGTTAAGACCTCCAGAGAAATGAGACAAAGCAACTACAGGAAACTTTGGTTTATCCGGAGGTTAACTGTCTGGAATGCTCGAGCCACCGGCAAAAATCAGGAGCCGTTTCGTTAGGTTTTTTTTCTTTTCGTTGCTTTTTTTTCCCCCACCAGTCAGGCTCTGCAAGGTCTCGCTGAAGCTGTTGCTAAGCTACAGAGACGCTTGCAAGGTACGGCCGACTGTTTAGAAGCTGTAGCAACAGGGTTTGTTGCCAGATACGGAGCTCAAAATCTCCGTATGTTTCAACATTAGCGCTGGTTTGTCCGGCAGTTTTGATGGGACGGCAACAGCTCGGTCCCGTCGGTGCCGGATAGCACAAAGTTTCCTGTACAAAGATAATCATCCCAAACTGCAAGTTCCATTCCCCTCCATAAGGACATTTTAAACAAGCGTAACAAGGACAGGACTTCACGCAAGGTCAACTTTAAGAACTATACACAGCTGTCAGGCTTCCCCCTCCGCTCCTAAATAATCTTCCTTCACTCTGGTGCTGCTGGGAGGCTGAGCAAATCACATCCATTCTGCCCAAGTGGCTACTGCAAAGTTTCCTACAGGTTTCTGTCCAGCTGTACAAAGATCCGCTGATACCCTTGGCTTCCAGTCCTTCACACCGCCAATCGATACCTGCTGCTCTACAGAAGCTGCCGCTCCTAAAAAATTTACAGGTTTACATAGTTTAAAATGGATGCCTATATTAAAATAAAACCTCAAATGGCAACCTTCAGTTATTTGCCACCTTTGCTAACTGGGCTAAGATTTTAATTGCATAAACTAATTTAATAATACAGCACTGTTTTAAAGAATAATACATTTAAAATAGTTTTCTGCTAACTGAAGTTTAAGGAACAGAAAAACAGATTTATGTACAACATTCGGGGAACAAAGGCCCAATGAGCAGGAATGTAGGGTTGCAATCGGAGTTAGTTTGTCAAACTTTTTGCAGTGACAGGCCCCAATCTTCTGAAACCATTTTCAGATTTTTTTTGAAACCATTTTCAGATTTTTTTTTTTTTTTTTTCTAAAGTTTCATTTTTCTTCATTACTGCATGTTTCAAAGTGATCCAAAATTAAATGTTTAATTAATTGTCAGGTTGGCTTGGCTACCTGGAGGATCGATGTATTTTTCACAGAATGGTTGGGCATGAGTTTTCAATTTCCAAATTTTGATGCCATCATGGTGAGGTTCATCAATGATAGGAGGGACAGAGAGGTGGAAAAATAACCCAATTGCCCAAAACTACACTAGCAATTTTATAATAAACCCACATAAACAGATCAATGGTTTGTTGATGGCTCGTCTATTTAGACAGTCTAGACTTTGTGGTACACATACATCTAATCCGGTAGAAATGAAATGCAACTCAATTCAATCCTTCAATCAAATGAATTCTTAGCTTTGGGGTGGGCGGGAAGCAGCCTGAATGTGTGCGCAGAGATTCAGTTATAGCTCCCGACACTCTTACTAACAGAACTAAAATACGGAAGGATATAAAAGTCATTACCAAGCAGCGGGACAAGAGGTCTTGCTTCATCAGTAACCTAAACACCAATGTTAGCCGCTCCATTTATATAAAGCACCAGTTTAGTGACACAAAAAAACCCCATTATTTGCCAGTAACCACTGCAGATTAAAACTCCTGTAATTTTGCATTGAAACATGTCATACAATAAAAACCATTTCATCTCGCCTACCTGAATCCTAACAAATAAAGCTTCACATTTACTATTTCCAATGTTCGCTAACTCAATGAGAAAATCTCACTCAACCGCCCATTTTTCTCTGCATGGTTAACAGCCTGGGTTTCTCGGTCAGCAGACACTCTCCATGGCCTCCATTAAACGGTTCTGGAAGGAGCATGGTCTGGAGGAATTATCCCCAAATAGCATCGTGTAATAATTGAGATGGTCAAAAATATATTAAAAGTTCTGCACTTTCTCCCCCTGCAAATATCCACTCTGTTACTAGCATACAAGGAATTCCTTCCCAATCTATCAATTTTGACAGCACTAGTGAAAAATGTAGTTTAAAACAAAGGTGGAAGGAACACCTATTGGTCAACAGCGAACTAAAAAAAAACACTAGCAACATCCAAGGGGGAAAAACACTTTTAAATAAAACATGCTAAATCCACATTAAAAAAAACCATATTGCACAGAGTACGTAGTGTAAACACTTAACGGCTTGAAATATCTGCCTCTTTGGGTTCATTCCATCCCATAATATTGTACAGTTACATAATGAGGTCTCTCTCACTATGGCAATGGTAATTCCAGCTCCGACTGTCGTAAACAAGTTTGGTTTCTCCATGGTGGGAAAGAGAGATTTGATTGGGCAATCCAGAGAGTCTCAAGATTTGCTGAAAAGGATGGCCTGATCCGGAGTTTAAAGTTCACGTTTCCTGGCCCTGGGGTAGGGGCCTTGGAACTTCCAAACCAACCAATAGCAGCATTCACAGTATCGTTTTAACATAGTTCCATCTCTTGTGTGGCTGGTCCATTGATATTTCATCAGCCATAACTATCCAGCAATGCTACGAGAGTCTCTTGCTGTTAGCTGGGCCCATCTTGGCAGACGTGCTGGATCTGGTGACTGGGAGAGGCAATCTGTCCAAGCCTGAAAGAAAAAATGTTGAAAAATAAAGTTAGAACCACAAACAATTCGTTTCAGAAATTCTACAGGGGGTGAAAAGCCGCATGAAAAACAGTCGAATGCCCATTTTGCTCCATAATTAACCTAGTGAATTTTAAAAAATCAAAATAATTTCACACACTCCTCTGTGCAAGTGCTCAGTTTGTGTCATCATCCATATGTACTGTAGGACAAGCAAATCCAGACACCAACCCATGAACTCCCAGCAAGTGCTTCACAATATTAAACATTTAGATCAAGGTTTACACCTAGCTACGCTGAACATCTGATAACCACCATTGCACACTTCCTCAAAAAGAGGCTAGCGATAAAATTATTTTCAAAAACATAAAAGGACCGATATCTAACCGAGATTTGTAATCCACGATAAACCAACAGGAAAAGCAAATCTGATTCTAACAATCAGTTCACATAACCTACCTCCTTGCTCCGAGATAAGTCAGCATTCAAGGAGTTTACAGTCTATTTTAAAGTAATCGTATCAAATTTAATTATAAATAACTTAGCACTTTTTTCAGTCAGACTTCATTGTGATCAAGGAGGCCCCCACTGTGAGCCCAGGCCTCGTCAGGCCCGGTTGAATTTTTTTGTAATCTTTACATCCAGAAATGGAAGTTAATTATTTTAGAACACAGGATTTGAGTCAATAATGCTCAAGTTCTTTTCATATTTTGGATTTATTCCAGCTGGTCAGAGAGTTTAGTTATTGTGAAGGTTTGCCCTTGGTCAAATAAATTATTCAAAAAGAAAAAAAATAAGTGAAAGTGAAAAATCAAAGGCACATTTGTCAGTTGGGTGACTAAGTGTCTGCAAAGCAACAGAATGAAATTTTAAAAATACTTTACAGATAAAGCATTTTGAAATATTTGGTCTGAATAACCGTTTACATTTTATTAGGATATCACAGACTCAAGAGTTGCGGGGCGGGGGAACCCTCCAACTACCCATTCGTCTCACTCTCCACTTCAAGAGAAGCAGCTGTTCATATCGGCCATTTGGCAGGTGATTTTGGTTAAGTCACACAAAGCCAGGGAACTGCAACAAAATAGAAAGCCAGCATCTACAACAGAGCAACAGGGTGTATAGCAGCAAGGAGAGGAAAGGGAAACTAAACAATGATCCTATCAACATATTTAAAAGAAAGAACTTACATTTATATGGTGCCGTTTGTGTCTTCAAAACGTCCCAAACCACTTCACAGAACTACTCTTGAAGTGCAGTGACTGTTTTGTAAGCAAATGTGGCAGCCAATTTGCACACAGCAAGATCCCACACACAGCAATGAGCTGAACGACCAGGTGAGGGCCCATTACCTCAGCCTTTATCCAGGTGAAAACATTATGCTGGACAACAGAAATACAGCTCCTCACTGCAAGCTATCCCTCCCCAGCCCTGAGAGCATCTATTAGACATCTAAAAGCAGGAAAAGGTTAAGGGTCTCCCCCCACCCCACCATCTCTGGTTATTTGTCCCATCACCATTTTCAAGGATGAGAAACCCTATTGCAATAAAAATGAAGCTACTTTCTCTGTGTTTGCATCACATCCCCTCTTTTCTCCTGGTAGCAATAGTGTTCACTGTTGCACGTCACATACACACACTTACAATCCAAGGTGTTCACATCATTTGTTTTACAAATTAATCTAGAAAGGTGGCCAATCCCAAACGGACCAGATCATCTCCCTCCACCTCCACAAGACCACTGCCAACCTTTTAGACAAGTGCAATCCAGGTCAATCCTTTTTAAGATCCAGCTGCACACCTAGCTTGCACGCAGGAAGCTTTTCTATTCCCTCACCAACTATTTGAGTGTGAAAGGGGAGATTTTTCAATCGTCCTTCTTGCAGACAAGGACAATGGTTAAGACTGTATATTTTGCACAGGAGTACATTTTTTGGTAGAATTCCTGAAGCTCTATAAAGTTGGGCAGGGGTGGGGAAACGAATGTATTTCACAGAAATGATCAACAGACAGTAGGTGAGTTTTACAAAACGTTCTGGGGAGAAAAACCACGTATTCTATGAAAAACACACAGCAGTGACAATGGTGCTGTCTGGGACAGACTCTCTCCAGTGTGACAGCCATGCAGAAAGTTTAATATACCAAGGAAGTGTATTGATGTTGTTTGTACGGATTTTCTACTAATGAGGGAACCATAAACATCACATATTCTAGGGAGCAGCTTGACGCAGTGAGGGTGTTTTATTGAGGATGCACAATAACTTCATACTCCAGGTTCAAAAGCACCTTATTTAAATGAAACAAAAAATACTGGCATTTAGGCACCTTAAGAAAATCTGTCCATAAACTTAGGAATACCTCAAACAATGGCGGGTAACTGAACGGTTTCAACAATCAGTGCGAATTATCTTGATAAACTTATAAATACCACACAATTAGATACATTGTCGTTTACTTTTGAAGTAGAAAAACCCTTTACACAATCCAGAAATTGCAGTTATAAAATATTGCTAACGTGCCAATATCAACTCCCTTCAATAGGTGGGTACAGACGCCTAATCGCATGGTGCGGGCGAGGCTCTTCATCCCTCCTTATCGTGACCCTTCGGAACGAGTTGCGGCCCTGACTTTGTGCTTGGATAGCCATTGTATTCAATTTGTTGACAATGAGAGATTAGAAATGGCTCCCAGGAGACAAAGCTTTTCACAGCAACGTTTACCCAGAGGAACCGGACTGGGATTGTATTTCAGGACAAACGTCACCAGTTACTGACCACAGATCTAACATGGCCAGAACGGAGTTTAACCCTTGTTAATGCATTTTTCAAGGCAAACAGTAAAAAGTGAAGACAGACATATTGTAAAGTTCTACGCTAGTCTCGGGTTTCCCTTTTCAATAACTGCATGAGGAATTGAGAGAAAACTACTTAAAAAAAAAAAAATTTTTTTTTAAATGCAAGCCCTTTCAGAGACCATGTACATAAAGAAAGCACACTCATTTTAGGCAAAATGAGTGGCACATTACTACAACATGGCTAACATTTTGTACCTTCGCCCCCAAAACAGCATTCTATCTACAGCATTTAGCTTCATATACTTCTATGAACAAACAAACTGCAATCTTCAGCTGCCCTTCCCCCATTGGCACAGCGGGCACGGCCACATCAAATGACAATTTTGAGCAAGAACGCTGATGAGAACCCTCCAGAATCAGCAACTGGGGACTGGATCTGTGTGTCAAACCAACAGCAAAATATCTGGAGAGGACCCTACAGCTCCTTATACATGGTTTGTAATGGCAAGGAATCGAACTTTTATGCATTAATTTGGCTCCAAGTGGCACCAAAAGCAGCAAATGTGTACAATTTGAGAATAAACAAGCGCCACTTTTGTTTGCGTTAAGACACGTGCAGTTATTTCTTCCTTCCTGTACCTCCTTATTTGAACTAGATTTTGGTAACTTGCAGCACGTCAGATTGACCCTGCTTGGAGAGTGACCAGAGACAGGATGGTGCCATCTCTTGCTGGGGTACAGTTCTACGGTGCCTGCAGCTGTCCAGTAACTCACCCAAGTGACCATTCTTCATTTGTCAGCAGGCTACTCCACAGGGGTGAAGAGGAGGGCGAGGGCGGGAAAGGGAGAGCAAGAGCGAGGGATAAAGGTATTAGAAGTGCTGAGCAACAGCTTGGTCAAAGGGTGGGTTTTAAGGAGAATCTTAAAGGAGGAGAGGGAGATGATGAGGCAGAGGGATTTTGGGAGAGAATTCCAGAGCATGGGGCCTAGGCAGGAGGGGGAGGTGCACAAGAGGTCAGAGGAATGGAGTTGGGGAGGGGGGTTTGCGTTTGTAGCGCTAGAGGCGGCGACAGAGATATAGGGAAGAATGATGCCCAAGACTAGGATGGGAATTTTAAATGAAGCATTGGGGAACTGGGAGCTATTGTAGATCAATGAGGAAAGGGGTGACGGGCAGGCAGGACTTGGTGCAGGACAGGATACGGGCAGCAGCGTTTTAGACTAGCTGAAGTTTACGGAGGGAACACTGGCCAGGAGAGCGTTGGAATAGTTCAGTCTGAAGGTTACAAAAGGCACAAATGAAGGTTTTAGTGGCAGAGGGCTGATACGAAGGTGGATGTAGGTGGTCTCGGTGATGGAGAGGATATGGAGTCAGAAGCTCAGCTCAGGGTCAAAAAGAACAGCATGTTTGTAAACAGCCTGAAACCATGGCCAAAGGAGGGGGATAGGGAGTCGATGGTACAGAGTTTGTGGCAAGGGCTGAAGATGAAATATAGAAAATAGAAATGAAGAGAACACTACAATTCAGACCAATCCAAGGTAAACAAAGAAACACTGTGCCTTTCAAGGGTCTGAAACCCACTAGAAGTGGTTTCAAGGATGGCTCCAGAGGCAGCAGGGCTCCTGATGATAACCTAAGCATTGCCAGGCACTGAGCGACAAAGCTGGCTCAATGGCCTGTCTGCATCTCTCCAGCCAGTGAGGGAAGTACAGGGGTCAAAAAAAAGTCACAAATCAAGAATCAAACAACTAGTTGTTACCTAATCTTCTGGAAACTGTAGACTCTGCCCCGCAACACAAATGGCACAAGGCCCTGAGGTAACCAGTTCTTGAAGCAACTCTGCAATATAAACTGGTCAGAGAATTGTGCTTAAAGCATCCAAACTAACCTCATCCCACAAAAGGTACCATTACTCAGCATGCGCAGGCAAAGTCGAGCATCTCTGACCCGGCACACAAATATCTACCTGATGCAAGGATACTACAGGTTTAATGAGAGAAAAAAGATGATGCGCCTGTAAGCATGCAATTAGGATTCTGTACCCACCTATTGAATGGATTTCAAACTATAAAAGTTATCCACACCTTTTAAAACATAAAATAGCTACAATAATGCGGAACATGACAAATCCTGTCACATTTCCAATAGGATTCTAGTTCTAAAGGTCTGCAAGCCATTATTGAAAGCAGCCTGGTCTCATCATTAAGATGTACCCAATCAGAATGCACAATAGGATGACTGCGAGCATCTAATCCCCAGTCTGCTGTTCAATAACTAGAATCACAAAGTCAGTCAGTATAACTACCTTCTTTTCAGGCATAAGATTTACCGGTGGGTTCCTAACTAACACTGTTACACCTGTACAACTAGCACTTACCAAATGCATGGAGAAGTTCTGCTTGGATCGCCCTGGTGAATTTTTTGACCAGGCACATTGCAGTAAGGCCAGCAAAAAGCATGTTGTAGAGAAAGACGATGTAAAAATTTCCCAGCCAGTTAAACCTGCCAAAGTTCCCCAACAAGTCAAAGTTTGTGATTCCTAAAAAAAAAAAGAAAAAAGAATTCTTAATAAAAAAGGGAAGCCATTCAAATACTTGATTTAACACCTGCAAGATAATTCAGAAATGTTGCGCGCATTACTTTTCTCTCGGGTCATTTAACGAGAGGCAGCACAGTAGGAAAAGTGAAAGTGTTGTTAAAATGGACCCTGCTGCATTAAAAGCTTCAATAAACACGCACCTTCCTGAGAGCACACAAGTGAGAAAGAACAGATAAATACTATGCTTCTGTCGTGGTTTTTAAAGCCAGCCGTACTGCAGAACACATTTTTACTGTAAAAAACATTCTCTTCCAATTTTCTCTCCTCTCCGGGTGCTGACTTTTGCTGAAGTACCGTGCCATAAACAGTGTGGCCATTCATGTGATACTCCATGTCTAGGCTCACATGTAATCACAGGGAGCATGAATGAACACACACATGAACACCAAGCTAACCGAGCAGAGGCCCACGACTGATCCAGAGATCGGGCTGTAAATCTCAACGTTACACATTTACTCACTGACCTATCTAGGGGGAGGAAGAGAAGGTGAGAAGAGACATTACCTTGGGAAACACATTTTGAAAAGGTTACACAGTTCTGTTTTGCACAGTACTTTTGTGTACCAGCACAATGACCACACAGCAAGACACAGGTTTGTATTCAGGTCTCGACACAGCCAGTTCCCAACTTCAGCAAGACAGGCACTGAAAGAAGTTGGACTGAAGGAAGATGTTTCCCCAAGTAGGAGAGGGAGAGACATCACTTGAGCCACTCTCACCAGGTGGATGGACAGGCGAGCGAGAGCGCTGGAGACAGAACACCAATTTTGCACTACAGAGTAAAAAAAAAAAAATCAATGCTGGAAAGTTGAAATAAACTAGAAAGTTCTGGAAATACATAGCAGATTAATCACCACTTGAAGGCGGGAAAAAAAACTTGTCAATAATTCTGGTGGAGCCGGGGTTGAGGAAGGATCACAATAGAAGCATTGACCTGTCTTTTGCTTCCTGTATATCTGCAGCATTTTCTTTCATAAATGTAGAATCTTTGCAGATAATGTAAAGAGATAAAGCTGTTAGCAGCCCCAATAGTAGATTTAACAAGTGTATATATATCGAATAATGGCGCCCAGGATTGGGGCAGAGAGAAATAGAAAATGGAAATGAGAAAAATCTAAAAACGAGCTTTCCGGTTCTTTTTTAAAAATAAAAGAGCTGTCTCAATGGCCAGCAGATACATTCTGCATCTCAGCTATGCAGACTATGAAGGTCCTCGGTTCAAGCCTTGGCCTGGGCTCAATTACCTGATCTCAGCCATGACTGAAGCAATAGTGTTACAATTGGCTCAGTGGGCAGCACCCTCGCCTCGGAGTCAGAAGGTCGTGGGTTCAAGTCCCACTCCAGAGACTTGAGCACAAAAATCTAGGCCGACACTCCAGTGCAGTGCTGAGGGAGTGCTGCACTGTCGGAGTGTGCCGTCTTTCGGATGAGACGTTAAGCCGAGGTCCCGTCTGCTCTCGGGTGGATGCAAGAGATCCCACAGCACTATTTCGAAGACGAGCAGGGGAAGTTAGCCCCAGTTTCCTGGCCAATATTTATCCCTCAATCAATATCACACACAGATAATCTGCTCATTATCACGTTGTTTGAGGGAGCTTGCTGTGCACAAATTGGCTGCTGCGTTTCCTACATCACAACAGTGACTACTCTCAAAGTACTTAATTGGCTGTAAAGCACTTTGGGACATCCGGTGGTCATGAAAGGCGCTATAGAAATGCAAGTCTTTTTTTCTTGTGTCCCTGTGCTAGGGGTGGAGAAAAGAAAAAGGCCAAGGTTTTTGCTCCTGATCACTACCCAGCTATGCATGTGTACCTTCATATGAATAGCCGGTCAACAGTCAAGGCAAGTGCATAAATATTTGATGGACAGGGTGCCTGGAACACACGTAACTACACCCCATTGAGGGAGCCACTGCCTTCCAGAGAGGAGCCATTGGGAGTGTGGGGGAAGGAAAGTTTACATTTTAAGTCTAGCCTTTGAAAAACAATTCCACTTAAGCTCCACCTCAGCACAGCACAGGCCGACCTTGCTTTTATTTCACTGAATGATACAAGAATAAGACGACAGGGCATCTCTCTATATATCCATACAATACCAATAGGCAATAAAGATGTGAAAATATTAAACAATGGCATTTAGTTATGGGCTGAGAGCAAACAATTCCAGTGGAGGAGGGCAGATTTTTAAAAATAAATTTAATAAAAACCAGTTCCATAAATTATCAAAAATTCTGCTTTATAATAAAAGGCAGGAAAAACTGAATGTTATAGGTGTAGATTTTAAAAACTGAAAATCTGAAGTCCCAGTGGGCTTGGTGGAGTTTGGTGCCACCTGCAGGCAGTCTTGGGCAGCTCACATTCCAAACCGGAATGGTGGTAAAGTGCCATCAGGGCCAAAGGCTTGTAGTGACTTGAGTAAAGCAAATTTGTTTTTATTGCATTTGCTTCTTGGATCTCTTTAATTTGCATTTTGGAGATCAGATTCCACAATTTAATCTGTTCTTCTGTGGAAACAGAAAACCTTCCTTACAATATGAAAAGCTGTGGGAAGAGGCCATTCAAACAGCCTAGTTAATGGCGGTCTGATTCACTCATTACTATTCAGAGAAGTCTCACAAATTGGGCAATAAATGACAGACTGGTGCTGTGCGGAGTGTACACGCACAGTGATTTTTCCCCAGAGATGCTCATTTTAATCGACAGCTTATCCAATTCAGTTTTTTCTTCCACTTTCTCCATTCCTCTCAAAGGGGGTGCCTCATACTGGGGCAAGGCTCCACAGGTGCTGGCTCTACAATATCTCAGCCAAGTGACCATTCATCACGAGCGACGTTCGACAGCAAGTGTGAGCAGGCTAATTAGCCAGAAGGGAGCAAACACTTTCAGTGTAGTACTGAGGGAGTGCTGCGTCGTCAGAGATGCCATCCTTCAAACAAGACATTAAACTGAGGCCCAGTCTGTCTGTTCAAGGGGACACAAAAGATCCAATGGATCTATCTGAAGAGGAGCCAGGAGCTCTCCCAGTGTCCTGGACAACATCCCTCCCTCAACCAAAAGCAGGTTAATGGTCATTCATCTCTTGTTGTTTGTGTGACTCCAAACTGACTGTTGTGTTTGGCTAATTAATAATGACTGCACTTCAAAAAAAAAGTAATGCATTGATGGTGAAACTCTACCAGCTCAAGAATGTGATAAAGCACTATATAAAACACAAGTTCCTTCCTTCCAGTCTTCACCCAATATTTCCCTCATGCGCACACACACAAACTCACTCTTCAGCACAGTACACGGGTTAACAATCAAGAACTTGGGTTGATTTTGCTCCCCTCCCTAGTCAGAGCAGGTTGCGGCCAATTAGAGCGTCCTCACCACTGCCCCAGTCGATATCAGTAAACTCGGCACAGACCAGGAAGGTTTGAGCGGATCTAGATACGGTGACTGAAAGTTAAACGGAAGCTACAGTCACTGGAGACATTTACTGCTGCTTACCGAGTGTCCGGGAGAATACTGGCAGGGCGGAGCTCAGAACAAGCAGTGACACACAGTTCCCGATTATCTAGATAAAACAGATTGATCAAAAGATTTTACGCATCACAATAAAGATAATGGTATCCTTCAAACAATTTTGATCAGGCCATATCTGGAATACGGTGTCCAGTTTTGGTCCTAGAAAAGGTTCAGGGGAGGCCCACTAGATTGATTAAACTAAGTTAATGACCCTTAGTTACCAGGACAGAGAGCGAGCTGGGGCTTTTTACTTTGGAAACAGATAGACTGCAAGGAGATACGATTGAGATCCTTAAAATAATGAAAGGATTAGACTCTGTCCACGTGGATAGGCTACTTAAGCTTGATCGGTTAGGAAAGACCGGAGACACAAGTATAGGTTACAAAAGCATAGAATTAGGTGAGATGCCGGAAGGCATGGCCTTTCGCAGAGAGTCTTCGGGGGGAAAATTGGGTGGCGACCATTTTTGGGGCGGTAATGTCGCTGGGGCGCTAATTTTAGTGCCCCTCCGCTGGAAATTCAGTAGTAGCTCCCTAAGCAGGCGGCGGCGTGCTTCCAGTAGCGTTCCACCTCCTTGGGGCACTACAACTGAAGATCGCAGTGCTACATACAACAGTGCCACACGCATTGGCACGTAGCACTGCGTCATCGCCGGCCTCCCTCCACTGATTAAAGGGGAGGGGTCTAGCGCTGTGCGCACCGGGGCCCTGCTACTCCACCGGGGAGCCGTGAAAACAGCCCGGCACGCAAGAGGGGTTGAGCAATTACGGCCAGCACCCAGAGAAAAAAAGGGGGCAGGCGCTGGCAGTCGGCCAAAAAAAAATGGCCGCCCGACACCTGCCCCTTTAACTTGCACTGCCGCAAAAACGCCCCGACCCTGTCGGACAGATCGTCCGGCAATAGGTCAGGGGGCGCAAGGGAAGGGAAGTTTGCGGCCTGGGTGCAAGTGGGGCGCTGTGCACGGCAATGAAGTCATCGCCGGCAGCGCAGCGCCACCAGCTACCTCCTGCTGAATTCAGCGGGAGGAGTTAGCAGCGCCGTGCCCGGGCACAGGCACATGGGGATTTGCGCAAATCAACCGAAATTTTTCCCCCTTAAACTCGGGAATAAATTGACGGCACATCAAGTGAGTGCGGACTCACTGCAAGCATTCAAAGGGGAGCGGGACAAGTTCCTGTGAGTGGCTAACATCTCTATACAGGAAACTTCGCGATATCCGGCACCGACGGGACCGGCGTGATGCCGATCTATGAAAACTTCCGGACAGACCAGCGCTAATGTTGAAGGATACGGAGGTTTTCATCTCCGTATCTGACAACAAACACTGTTGCTTAGCAACAGCTTGTAAACAGTCGGCCCGTACCTTGGAAGCGTCTCTGTAGCTTAGCAACAGCTTCAGAGAGACTTTCCAGAGACTATTTAAAAAAATGCGAGAAGAAAAAAAACCTAACAAAACGGCTGCTGATTTCTGCCGTTAGATCGAGGTTTCCGGACATACAACCTCCGGATAAACCAAAGTTTCCTGTATATAGAAGGTAGCGGAGTCATTGGTGGCCAGTGTCACTAGTCCCTATGTGGTCACCTCCAGGGATTGGAGAGAATTGCTGCAGAGTTTATTTTCCTAAATTGACCAAACTATTTTTCCCTCTTGTTTTTTTGCCTTTCCTGGGAGAATGAGACTGCCACTGAGGGGTGATGAGGGGGAGACGGTGTGTCAGCTACACCATGCCTTTCCCTGTCCTCTTTCGTATGTTTGTAACGGACTATCTGATGGCTGTGTTCAAATATTAATCATTGTAGAATATCCAATAGAACAAGCTGAACAGTGCTGCTGTGGTGTTGGGAAATACAGCTTAGTTGATGGCTAACTTTTGCTCTTGTACTATGGACAGCACCCAGAAAGGCATAGTTTGCATATAGCCATTAGTAACCAGGTTAAAATTCTTTACAGCCCAGAGTGCTAATGTACTTTGCAGATTTAAGAATAAGTCATAATATTTACACGCCATTCTAGAATCAGATAGACTCTGATGGGAGATTTGGCAGGGGAAGCTAGCCACAGGTCTTCTCTTGTCCAAAACATTACGATGCAGTTACCCAAGCTTGTAATGGTGTACACAAGAAAATAAACAGAACAATGTGGCATTTTATAATACAACACAGGTCGAACCATTAAAAAAAAAAAGACTTGGACGCAGAAGTGCTATTATAATCCTCAAAGAGGAAATGATTTTAAACAGACACAGCTCCGACTGTTAACACCTACCTTGGTCATGGCGGTGTCCTGCTTCCTGGGGGCAAGTTTGATGAAAAATGGGGAACTGTAAAACCCAACAACTGATGACACCATTAAGTAACTGTGTCGAAGTTAAGGTGAAATAAAAATACTCAACATGCCGGACCAGAGCTAGTTAGTCCTAGAGCATCAGAAACTTTTATTTTTTTTCGGAGGGGGGGGGGGGGGAGGCGCCAAAGGAAGAAAGCAGAACCAAGTGTGCCCGAAACAAGGTCTGCAAACTACAGAGTACACGTGCGTGCCAATTCTTTTATTCATTTCAGTGACAGCTGTGAATCAGTAGGCAGCACTTTTGCCTCGGAGATTGTGGGTTCAAGTCCCACTCCAGAGATTAGAGCACATAATCTAGGCTGAGGGAGTGCTGCACTGTCGGAGGTGCCATCTTTCGGATAAGTCTTTAAACAGAGGCCCTGTCTGCTCTCTCGGGTGGATGCAAGAGATCCCACGGCACTATTTTGAAGAACAGGGGGAGTTCTCCCCGGTGTTCTGGCCAATATTTATCCTCCAACCAACATCACTAAAACTGATTATCCGGTCATTATCACATTGCTGTTTGTGGGAGCTTGCTATGTGCAAATTGGCTGCTGCGTTTCCTACATTACAACAGTGACCACACTTCAAAAATACTTCATTTTCCGGCACTATGCCATGCACTCCCTGGGCAGGCCCGCCCCCGAGCAAGCCTTGTGCCAATCAGGGAGGAAACAGGAGTCCCCGAGGAGGCTGCCGACATCCGGGCCTTTCTGACTGCTGCTGGAGAGCCCTGAGGAACGATCCTGGGGGGAAGGGGAGGAAGAGGAGGGCTTACAACTCTGATCCAGGAGAGTCCTGGGGCAGGGCCTTGCACCAGGCTTCTTCAGACACCCCAACACTGGGGTGTCCAATAGACAGATGAACAGCAAACTGAGGCGGGAGGTCAGGAACACACACCTCCTCTCTGGTGAAGAAGGCCCAGCAGCGCCTATATTTCTTGAGGAGGCTGAAGGGATGTAATCTGTCACCCCTGATCCTCTCTAACTTCTACCGCTGCACTATAGAGAGCATCCTGACAAACTGTATCACGGTATGGTACGGCAGCTGTAGCTCCCATGACCGGAAAGCCCTGCAGCGGGTAGTCAAAACTGCCCAACGCATTACCGGCACCCAGCTACCGACCATAGAACATATATATCAGAAACGCTGCCTACGGAGGGCACGGTCCATCATCAAAGACCCTACCCACCCCAGCCACAGTCTGTTCGCCCTCCTGCCATCTGGGAGACGCTACAGATGCATTCGCACCCGTACGACCAGATTTAGGAACAGCTTCTTTCCCAGGGCTGTCATCCTACTGAACTCCACAAATAAACTCTAAAGCCTGCACATCTGCCGATGCACTTTATTATGGTCATATTTATGCTAATATATATGTACAAATGTATGTTGAAATGTTTAAGTGTCCTAATCCAAATTGTACACTCTCGGGAGCCGCAAGCCTACATTTCGTTGTACTGCACTTGTGCACTAACAATGACAATAAAAGTTGATTTGATTTGATTTTGATTGTGGCACTTGGCTTGTGCCTATTACAGGTGAAGATCGAATCACACGCTGTGGGGGAGCCTCAGGAGATCCTGGTGGAACGCAAAGGGGGAGGAGACCTGACATAACGAGACTTTGTCCGTCTTTACTGAACAGAAACACGTTGAAAGGATACAAAATCAGAACAACTTCCACAGCAGCTCCAAGTGAACCAAACATAGAGAGAGAGTCTTTCCCTAGAAGAGGATTCTAGAACAGAAAAAAAGCACTTAACAGCACTGCTAAAATCACACATCATAACAGAGTAACTCAAGGTTCAAAACAAAAACATCCTCAAGCTGGGGCTGCAGTCACAGAACTACAATTGGCTTCAGTATGACAGACATTTTTGGAAGGGATGAGGGAGAAGAAAGGGTAGATGGAGTGAGGTGGTGGGCGGGGTGAGAAAGAAGTGTGTGTAGGGGAACAGCCAGGGTTCCTGGGTGATGACCACTACCCAAAGCTCGCTGCTGGAAGGGCACTGGGTAGTCAAAATGCCTGCAAACAGTCACCGTCTAGGCCCACACATGAAGAATGGCCATTTAGACGTGATATTAGACAGCTGTCTGCACCTGTGGCACTTGTAACTCAGCACAAAGTGGAAAGGATACAAAATCCAGAACTACACCAGCACACTGCAAGAGCACCCTGCAAACTCTCAGCTGCCATTTTCCTCCAAAACACAACCGAGATATTGTACGTGATGAAAAGGAAAAAAACTCCAAATGCTGGTGGGACATAGCAGGCTCATCCACATCTGGAAAGAGAAGAGATAGGCTAACTTTGCACTGTCAGCCCTTCTTCAGAACCAGATGAGTTTGTTAAGGGTCAACCTATCTTTTCCCTTTCCAGATTCTGGCAGACCGACAGTGTAGGTTCCAGCATTTTCTGTTCTTAATTCAGATACTGTAAGTACGCAGTACAGGAGCTCCCCCTCCAGGTCACTAAAGCTAGTGCATGCTATACCCTGAAAAGAGTTTGGGGACCGCGTTACAATACAGCACAAGTAGCAACTCAAGAGGCTGGAGGCCACCCATTCGGACAAACTATATGCAATTTATTTTTGTTCACGTCAATGCATTTTGTTCCTCCACTTGTGTACAGAACAAAGGAGGGTTTGTTTCTAGAGTTCCCGGAGAAGCTTATTGTCAAACACTAGTTTTGCAAGTGAATAAACAGCAGTTTTGAAAATTGGGGTCTGTTACACAATGTTCATGTTTTCTACGCTCAGAATCAAACATCCCAACTCCCAACACAAAATTAATCTGGTTACAGAACACATAACGTGCAATTGTCGCTGCATTTGGGCACTGTACATTTAGCTTTGGAGACTTTCCCTTTGCTGATTTTATGGGCAAGAAAAAGCCACCAGACTCTCAGTGTAGTAATTCTAGCTAGTTACAGGACAATAGCTACAGGAACAGGTTGTACAGATCTGGGAAATTTGAGCTTCTACACTTCACAATACTATAGGTGTGTCATAGGAACAGGAGGAGGCCCTTCAGCCCCTCGAGCCTGTTCCGCCATTCAATGAGATCATGGCTGATCTGTATCTTAACTCCATCTACCCGCCTTGCTTCCGTGACCCTTAATACCCTTGCCTAACAAATTCTATCATACTGACTTTCCCAACTCGAGGATGCGTGGCTTTTAGAATCGGGGGCGAGGTTAAAATCTTTGGTGTAGCCAGGTCTGTGTAGCTGACTATATACCCAGACATGTACGTGAATATGACACATACACACAGTTGAATTAAATGACATGTTTCGCTTTATTTCGGAGTTCTTTACCTGCATTCCTTTGGGCATGGCCGTTTCATCAATAAGCAATTCAAAGACATGGAATCCCACCAGCAGGACTGAGATACCCTGAAATAACACCAATGATAAGCATGTCAACTGGGAAGAACAGTGTAGTTCAGCCTTCACCAATTAGTCAGACATCCCGCTCAGTCCCAGAACAGTAGAGCTGAAGCTGCAGCGCTCCGTGTTTCAGGAGCACTGTACTCCTTCAAGCACTGTCTTTTCAGCTCTTAACACTGATGGAATGATATAAAATCCGTCCCAACCAAATTCAGTGAGCACGAGCCCACAACCCTTCGCTATACTCTCAGACGGGATTGGAAAATGGAAGGTTCACAGTGGCACAATAGGAGTTGTGGCACATCGTTAAGGAAGAGCAGAGGAAGCCTTATGCTGAGTGACGTAAGAAAACTACGAGGCACTTGGTCTGAGTATTAAACAAGGCTTTAATCAACTGTTTTTCAACATGGAGATCTAGTTGTGCCCTTCACTAGTTCCTGTTAAAGAATGTCCTGAGCAAGCTGGGCCCATGCCCGAGTATTTATACTCTCCCTGGACAGCGCCACCAGCAGGCCGCCCAGTATTACTTCATAAGTCATTTTCACATAAATGACAAGATTCATGTCATTGAGTTTGGCCCATGATGTCCCTCATCTGGAGGTGCTTGATGTGGACGCCAACTGCAAAAGTATTGCACTGTTCAGCACAGACATCCTCAGTTTTGGGGGGGGGGTACAAAATTAAAAAAACCCCACAATAACCAGATTTGGTTTGACCACATACACCAATTTTTAAATATTGAAGCAAGTTTTATTTATGGGTCGAGTAATGTACGATTCCTGGCTCGCGATACATCAGGACTCAAACAGGAGCCAAACATGTTCATGCCAAAGGTCAACAAACAGTTCATCTCCTCAAATGAGGCCTTTCATGTGAAGTTGGGTTTTCTGGATTCAGCCATAATAAGCACAATCAATTAACTCCTGCATAAAACACATTTATTTCAAAACTGAAGAGCTGTTCATTTTTTTTTTTTGAGTTATGCAAATGAGTCACTCCTGAAACACAGTGGCCAAGCTGGAGATGGAGCTACCGGTTTTAAAATATTGATTATATATATATATTTTTTAAGGAATGCAGCCTCTCATTAAAAGCCCTGCAGCCCGAGAGAACAGGAGGGAGTCTCGAAACTGAATACTCAATCCAAAGAATTTCAACATCATAGAATTATAAAATGTATAACGGCCACAAAATCAACTCCCAGATCACTTCTCAATAAACTTGCAGTAATGAAGTCACATTAGTACAGTATATTCTGTTCATACGTCACAATAAAACAGGAACAGTGCAGAATAAACACCATGGAGCAATCTCAAAACGATCGAGAATGCAACTATTCAGAAGGAGTATGCTCTCGAAAAGCAAACATTCATGAAACCCTGCCTTAACTACACTGGGTTTAAACTTGCACTCTCCCCAACACTGCCATTTTGGATTCAGGACTCCAAGAAGTTAGGCTCTCCCACCAGAAATTTGTTATAGCATTCCAGACATCCACAATTTGCAAAGTTGCTAGAAAATGCTACGGGTAATCATCCCCAGCATTTCCTTCAGTTGAAAAGGCTTTAGGTAGACTTTGTTTACAGCAAGGATGCTTTTTAAGATTTTGCAAGAAGGAAGATACACACAATTCAACCCTGATAAGATAATATTTTGTTTTGCAGAGAAACACTCAGGATTTCTACAAACAGCAGATACACAGACAACTTGCAAACCTTTGTATTCAGCAGTTCAACCCAAAACAAAAAGCTCAAAAACCTCTTATTATAAATCTCATCATCAAGAAACTACTTATGAAATAACACTGGACGGCCAGCTGGTGGCGCCGTCCAAGGAGTATAAATACTCGGGCGTGGGCCCCAGCTTGTCAGTGACATTTTGTAAGACAGGAACTAGTGAAGTACAACTAGACCTCCATGTTCTGAAACAAGTTGATTAAAGCCTTGCTTTATGCTCCAACCAAGTACGTAGTGAGTTTTATTACGTCACCTCTTACACCAAGAAGGTCAGACTATGAAGTGCACTGCTGTCTCCAGGTGACTTGACAGTGGGTTGGCTGCATTTAGTTGGCAAAGCATTAAAAACAGTTTACGGAACACTTTGTAGTTAAATGTTCCGTGTGATCAGCAATTCTGTACAAGATGTGATTGGGTACATTACATTCTATGCTTGGATGAGGTGTGCATTTATCTGAAGTGGACTATAATGAGAACCAAGTCTAATTTGAGGGGGTTGGTTCTTGCATCATTGTAACATGCTGCCCTTCGAATACTAAACAAATTAATTTGTGATATATGAAATGGCCCTGGAGTAGAAATAGGTCAAAGTTTCCATTAATTACAGGTGGACAGGCGAGTGGCTGGAATCTCTTCACTTCACCAAAACCCAACCAATATGTTAACACTTACCGTTAATGCCAGAAGGAGCAGCATGGCCAACGGGTATCCCAGGTTCCTTTGCCAGGGTGATGCGCTTATCCTCATTTCTGCCGGAACAGATTTGCTGTTAGATGCATCACACTTTGCACGAGGCATCAACAAAGACACTGCTCTAGTTTAGTCACACCACCACACACACTTTCTGTCCTTACCCAACTTAAGCCTCCTGGCATGGATACTCAAGAACTGGTTTTTGAGGGACTCCACACTGAAAAACACCCAGCAGGACGACATCTTGCCTGCCATCAGAAAGAGAAAAAGATGCATCAGCAACAACAACTTTGCTTTTAAATTTAAATGGCTTTTAAAAACAGATATAATTGGTCTAAACTTCTTCATTCAACTAAAGATCAAACCTTCTATTGTAGCTATCATTGAGCACAAAGCTACACAGCTCAATGTATCGTTCTTCATGACTTATATTTTTAACTTCGAACAATTTTTTTTATTTTTTTATTTTTTAAAAAAGGACTTTATTGTTTGTGAATGCTCAATATCAATCTCATGTGCTTGACAGAAGAAAAGGGTATTAAATCCAGCTACGCTTATACCATTATCACTGATGACAAGGCATCACATGTACCCAAGTATTACTTTTTTTGCATACCATTTAGCTTGTGCAGCACAGCAGCCTCCTCAAATCGTGTACAGTTGAGTTGTTCGTCTAGATCCTCCAAAAGCTAAAAACAAAAAGTAAAAGGAATAAGATGAATGATGTATTCCGCCTGCCCCCCACCACCTTAAACAACAACTTGCATTTATATAGCGCCTTTAACGTAGTAAAACGTCCCAAGGCGCGTCACAGGAACGATTATCAGACAAAATTTGACAGCCATATAAGGGGATATTAGGACAGGTGACAAGAGGTAGGTTTTAAGGAGCGTCTTAAAGGAGGAGAAAGAGTTAGAGGGGTTTAGGGGAGGAATTCCAGAGCTTAGGGCCCAGGCAGCTGAAGGCACGGCCGGCAATGGTGGAGCGATGGAAATCAGATATGCACAAGAGGCCAGAATTGGAGAAACGCAGAGATCTCGAAGAGTTGTCGGGCCAGAGGAGGTCACAGAAATAGGGAGGAGCGAGGCCATGGAGGGGTCTAAACACAAGGTTAAGGATGAGAATGATAAAAGAGGTGTTGCCAGACCGGGAGCCAATGTAGGTCAGTGAGCACAAAGGGCGATGGGTGAATGGGATTTAGCGAGAGTTAGGATATGGGCAAGTTTATGGAGGGTGGAAGATGAGAGGCTGGCCAGGAGAGCCTTGGAATAGTCAAGTCTAGACGAGGCCTCGGTTTAACGTCTCATCCTAAAGACGGCACCTCTGACAGTGCAGCACTCTCTCAGTGCTGCACCGGAGTGCTCAAGTCTCTGGACTGGGGCTTGAACCCATGACCTTGGTGACTCGGAGGCAAAAGTGCTACCCACTGAGCCACGGCTGACAGCCTAAATTTATGAAAGTCTACATGAACACTCAGGAAATTTGGAGAGGATACAATTCTTTTTGGAGCTCCTTCAGTGACTTACTGGGTAAATGCACAAGGTGGTGTGTACTAAGCTAGATTAGAAGGTCCCACATTTGATTGCTTGCTACTGTCCTAATTTAGACCATCTCAGTCAGGCAACAGATGGAATTGGGACCGCTACAATGCCCTTGTACGGAAATGAAAATCAGATAGGGTTCTTGCTCCCAATTGTCAGTGGTGGCTCAGTGGGTAACACTCTCGCCTCGGAGTCAGAAGGTTGTGGGTTCAAGTCCCGCTCCAGGGACTTGCGCACAAAAATCTCGGACACGCCAGTGCAGTGCTGAGGGAGTGCTGCCCTGGCGGAGGTGCCGTCTTTCGGATGAGATGTTAAACCGAGGCCCTGTCTGCTCTCTCAGGTGGATGTAAAAGATCCCATGGCACTATTTCGAAGAGCAGGGGAGTTCTCCCCGGTGTCCTGGCCAATATTTATCCCTCAACCAACATCACTAAAACAGATGATCTGGTCATTATCACATTGCTGTCCGTGGGAGCTTGCTGTGCGCAAATTGGCTGCCGCGTTTCCCACATTATAACGGTGACTACACTTCAAAAAGTACTTCATTGGCTGTAAAGCGCTTTGAGACATCCGGTGGTCGTGAAAGGCGGCGCTATAGAGATGCAAAACTTTCTTTCTCTTTCCAATTACTGTCCAGTGACACTCTGCTGCTAAATGCAGGTGTGCACACAAGCCCAGGCTTGACTGTGATGGTCAGACAGCCTACTGATATTATCTAGGTTCACACAAAGAACGGCAACTGAGCAGAGATACCAGAGGACGGCTGGCACTCCAGCAAGAGCCAGCCTATTCAGAAGAACAGGGAGGGAAGTTGGGAGTTATAGAACATTACCTTAGATGGCGAGAGGTTGGGAAAGAAGATTCCTTACCCTGGGTTTTACAAGTAGCTGCCCAGTGACCGTGAACATGCGGGACAAGCCAAAAGGAGTGCACACTGTGAAGAGAAGGAGACGGGTTAATTCTGGAAATCAAAAACCTATGCAACTTGCTTCCTACAGTCGTGGTGAATCAGACAGATTTAAAGCTCTCCTCCGCTGCCTAACACTGCACTAACCTGTAGCTTTGAGAGCAGATGGTCCGCTGCATTAGCAGTGATGACCAACAATTTACATGCTTCTAACATAGAAAAATGTCCTACGGCGCTTCATAGGTGTTTAGTGGGGTGGGAGGAAAGAGTTTAAAATCAACTTAGTGGTTTAATAAAATTTAAACTAAAGTACTTTATGACATTTCCATCATTTTTTAAATTAAAATGATGAAATGCTGTACAATATTACTCATCTCAGAAAAATCGTAGTAAAGTAATCATCAATCCGAGATCAAAGAACTGGCTGTGTAAAGGGTCAAATCAAACTTGAATCGTCTCTGCTTTGTGTCAATGCTCAATTTTAAAAAGGGGCAAGTCACACACGACAAGTTTGGCCAGTTGTGCGGTTAACAGCTTCAGTCTGCTTCTCACCGTTAAGTCTGTTTGAGCAAAGCGCTGTCCTCACGCTGGTCGAGAGTAAGCACAGACACCCTCCACAGTTCATACTTGCCCAAGTACACCATTTACAAACCATTTGAATTTCATTACTGGGCCATTTAAGCAAACTTCACATAATACAATGCAAACTATGTTTTTAAAATGCTGCTAGCTTTCACGAGAAAGATCGATCCAAGACAGCACAGGCCAGCATTACATTCAAGGAGGAGTTACTCACAGAGCAGCAGCAGAACTCCAAATAGTGAAATGCAGGAGTAGAGGTATGGAAGGTAATAATCCCACAGATCTGTTGGTAAAGAGAACTTGGGTTAGAATATAGACTAAACAAGAATGGAACAGCGGGGAAAGGGTCCCCGGTCTCAGCTTTTAGACTCTCCTTGGCTGCAGCATCTGGAAACGCCCAGTCATGAGGCTGTGTAAAGCTCGATCCCAAAATAACAGGAGTACAAGAGGAATGATGTGGTCCTCCAAACTGCAAGTCCCACAAGCTGGCCATCTCTGTGCCGATGCTATGTTAAGATTTTTACAATTGCACTTTTTGCTGCTATGCCTCCTCCAGCATAGCCCCTTTAGCTTCTCACAAGATACTCACCGTACAGAGATTCTCTGCTAGCTGCATCATTATTAATAATTGCAGATGCCACCCACACGATCCCCAGAACCAGGAGGGTCAGAAGGAAGAGGACAACAAATGTTTCATAAACTCGAGCCATAATTCCCTGTGGGGAAAAAAAAGAGTACAGCTTTAAGACTGGGTTCTCGTGTATTACAACGACAACTCCACCCCAATTACCGTGTTTGAACTGAAGCTGCAGGTCAGGTGAGCTGTTAAAACCAGCAACCAGAATGTCGGTCGACGGCACTACCCGTGTCCAGTCAATGACGAGTGCCGGTTAAGTGACCCAGTCAACCGCAGAAAGTGTCAATGGCTTTGGGCAGATGAGCGGCCTGGAGGAGGGTAGTGGGACCCTCGCTGCAGGGAATGCCATCAATAGACAGATGAGCTCATCTTTGAATTAGCCGAAGGTGTCCATAACCGGCAACGGGTGACACAGCCGCAGTACACAAGTCAACGAAAGAGCAAGAAAAACGCCAATGATAGACGACTGATGATAATGGAGAGCTGAAACTACCAGAGTTAAACTCCTGGCCACTTCCAAAGACCAGACCCAAACACATCCATCTTCAAGATTGCAGAAAATGGTGGATTTAAAAAAAAAAAATTAAGTTTCCAACCTTTAAAATTATTTCATTGGGGAAAGGAATAAATTTAGGAGCTTTAAACTTCTAAACTGAAAGGACACAAGACAAACAAACATTCTCAACAATGTCTGCTTTAATTGGGGTTTTTTTTTTTACATAAAGTCATTAATAATGGATAATTAAGACAACCAAGTTCTTGACTAGCTTAAGTCCAATCAATTGTTAGCATAAAATAATCAGGAAAGTCCAAGATTTAACCTGAGATTTGCCAAAATAACTCAATTCAAAACTTAGACTACATGCTAACAGACAGATTTACTGAATTATCACGATCAGCAAAATCAAAGCCTGGTAAGAAACGAATCAACCACATATGATGGTTTAGCCATTCATTACCAGATCTGGCAGGAACACAGAGCACTATCGGGTCCTGTTCACCTCTGTCAAAACGGCTCACTGCTCCAGGATCAAAGATAACTTCTTAAACCTCTCTCCCCGCCCTCTCCATCCTCACCTCCAACAAGTTCGAGGAGCTAATGGACTTCTTTGCCACGAAGATTGAAACCATGCGTTCAGCTGCCTCTGCCACTTCCCTCCCTTCCCCTAGCCCACCACGTCAAACTTCCCCCAAGGTTCCCGCCTGTCCTAGACCTGAACTCGCATCTTTTTCTAGTTTCTCCCCCATCATGCCCTCTGAGCTCATCTTGTCCACGAGACCCACCTCCTGCTCTTCGAGAGCTGTACAAATTCTGTCCTCCCATGCTAAGCCACTTCAGCCAAGTTTGGCGGGGAGGACATATCCACATCCCTGTCGATTTGGTACATTCACTCTGCCGACTCAATGATCACACAGCTATTGCACTGCAGAAAGCAATCCGCACCATCCCAATTAAAGCAACACTCATTTTAGCGATGATTTGAATTCTGATTAGTATATTCACAGCCATTTACCGCGGACCTTCTGGGTCTTTCTGTAACACAACAATAACCCTTCTCACCTTTTTTGAGCCAGCAAATCCCTCCGATTCAGTGAAGAAGTATGCAAAAGGCATCAGGAACACCAGAGAGATGTTGGAGAAGAGGAAAACAAGGTTCCACAGGCCTGCAGAGAGAGAGAGAGAGAGAGAGACAGGACAGTTACATTCTCTGGTGATTTATCTGTTAGCACACAACTAATTAATTTTGAATGCCTCTGCTGCTCAATAATTGGCTACTACAGCCAGTGCTGGTGCTCGGTATTCCAAGGAAGCTTAATTATCGGAAATATCCACCAACTCTGGTTGGATGTATCCCTGGAGGTTTCATCACATGACCCAAAACATCCATCCTCGCGGGGCCCCGCCTTCCCACACCAATTGGAAAGTGAACAGACGTAGTTAGCCACTAATACAAAAGCAAGATACTGCGGATGCTGGAAATCTGAAATAAAAACAGAAAATGCTGGAAATACTCAGCAGGTCAGGCAGCATCGAGGAGAGAGAAACAGAGTTAACGTTTCAGGTCGATGACCCTTCGTCAGAACTGGAAATAGCTGGAGATGGAACAGGTTTTTAAGCAAGTGCAGGGGCAGGGAAAGGGGGGAGGGGAAAAGAACAAAAGGGAAGGTCTGTGATAGGGTGGAAGGCAGGAGAGAGATTAAATGATAAAAGGGGTGATGGTGCAAGGCAAAAGGAGATGGTAACGGGACAAGTTAAGAAACAAAAGATGGCTCTAGATGAAGTGTAAATGGCACCGGCAGAATGAAAGACAGCTGCCACATGGGAGAGAGGGAAAAAAAGGATAGTGGCAGAGGTTATGGTCTGAAATTGTTGCTCTCAATGTTGAGTCCAGAAGGCTGTAAAGTGCCTAATCGAAAGATGAGGTGCAGTTCCTCGAGCTTACGCTGAGCTTCAGTGGAACAGTGTAAGAGGCCGAGGACAGAGATCAGAGTGGGAGTGGAGCGGAGAATTAAAGTGATAGGCGACCGGAAGCTCGGAGTCCCCCTTACGGACTGAACGGAGGTGTTCCGCAAACCGGTCGCCCAATCTACGTTTGGTCTCCCCAATGTAGAAGAGACTTAGTTAGCCGATTGGATGATTCTTGACCGTCAGTCAAATAGCCCGCCCCGCCCACCACAAATCGCCAATATTTTTATAACCAAGACAAGTGTCCAAAGTAAATGGGGAAAAAAAACTGTTTTCTAATGCTCCGATGATTGTTCGCCCTGGTTGCTCGCAGCAGTGTTCAGGAGATCAATCTTTGTTACCTGGGGACTCCAGGTCAATCCTGGAGGGTTGGCAACCCTAATTATATCCAGTGTTGGGCACTGTATGCGATACCGACAGTATAGACGACACGCATTATTAAAACATGGCCACTTTCCTCAAAGCTCAAAATTGTGATTTCTTGTGCGTTACCCCACTTCACCACTAGATGGCAACTTTAGCTCACTCCTGAAGAATCGGTCTCATTGCTGAAAATCAGTACTTCAAATAAAAAGCTAACAATCCAAATTCAAAGAAAGTGTTTGTTTGGCAAAATTTTCATACTTTGAGCTGCATTAATGATAAAATTGTAATTCAGGTCGATATCATCAGATAGACAGAAATGTGGCAAGTAAAAATTATATGAGGAATACAGTTCGTGAGCAGTGCATTTTGTTTTTGAACTCTATGGCCAGCCAATTAGACCGGGGTGGCCATTCCTGGTCCTGCACATTCCTAGGTTCCTCGGCAGAGATTTTCTGTGGCCAATTTCCCATCCTGAAGGTGCCGACAGTTGCTGGGGTATAGCTCCATGGGCTCTAGGCACCCTCTAATACCTTGCCCCAAGTGGCCATTCTTTCCGAGAGAGTCTGCACAGCGAGGGCCAGCTGACTAAATTTCACACACACACTCTTTTGGCAGGGTTGCCGGTCGGCGATCAACAGGAGGAACCCTGGCTCATGTTCCCCTCTTTAGCAATGAGCCAGAGACCAAATGTACCACCCTAATTATTGAGTCAGCTAAAATCAGCTAACCCGAGAGATACTCTTATCAGCTGTTCTACTCGTGTACAAGGACAAATCCTACTCATTTAAAAAAAAAAAAATCACAGATAACAGTGACCATGAATTTTTTTTGTTGAAAAAAAAACCTACTTTGCAAAACTGCCAAGCTTTCCCCTAATTTAGCTTTTTAAAACCTCATTACAATCCCAAATTGCCAACTCTCTGGGGCTCTGTGCTACGCCACAGCTATAGTCAAAGCACCACTCCACAGACCAGTTGCCAGGAGTGCTTTGCCAGTTTAGTACAGCTTTTCCTCTGCATCGTAAAATCAAGCTGGAGGCCTCCATTAGCACAAAGAGCAAGCTGGTGAAGGGCTGGAGTTTGGCCCTCGATTTGAAATTTTGCATCTTTCGCTGGAGAATGTGGCTCCTTACTAAATGTGCTGCCCAATCGCAGCTAACTACATAAAGCTCTGCAGTCTGGTCAATCCTATACATTACCTGGAACCGGACAAACATTGGTATTTGAGCACCCATTTACTTACCATGAATAAGGGAACCGTTCAACCACTGCATGTAATAGTTTTCTGGCAACGAGAGCAGGATCTCATTGCTAATAATTGAAAATGGAAGGAGAAAGACTGCACCAGCAGATACTGCAAGGGTGAATGTGCACATCCATAACCTAGTCAAAAAAAAGTTACTATTAGTCAAACTGTGTGTACGGTTGTGTTTTTCTCGAAGTTGTCAAATTTAGGTCACACCAAGGAATAAAGACTTTCCACCGAGCACACAGCTCAGATGTGGCAGAGATGGGAGGCAGAGCTCAGTTCCTCTTCTCTAAAGGTAGCCGACTGCAGATCCTCAATTCTCTTGCCTTCCAGCTGCACTCCTAAATATGACTACTACTGCGTAGGCAAGCGATTGCAGAAAGGATCCACAAAAATGCGGCCGTAACCTGTTGCCGATTCACAACGCCGCATGTTCCGCGAGAACAAATGCGGGGAACCGGTCATGTGTGTCTGCACTCGTCAGTTATTCCATATGGGAGCCACCTTCCCCGGGGGGAAGTAGTTACTTTTGTATTTCTGTAAACAGTGCCTGCTGACTAGATTAAAAGGGGCTCCTCAGCACTTCAAACAATGTAGGTAATCCTCCGAACACTATGGTAGCACTTGAAACTGGCGTAACATTTTGTAAATAGTATCAATACAGAACTTCACATTCGTGTGCTTACTGACTTTAGGGGTGTTTTATTTTGTGTTACTCTTAGCAATTTCCCCCCTTTTTTGGGGATAAGAAACATGCTCAGGGTTTGAATTGTTTAAGTGTTGGCACAAATGTTGGGTTTCTCACAGGTCGCAGTCCAGTACACCTATAGAGAGTGGTGCATGAAGATGGCACCTGGTCAGGTAAAGTACAGCACAGAAGGAGGCTATTCGGCCCATCAACTCTTTCGAGGAGCAATCCAGTCAGTCCCACTCCTCCGCTCTTTCCCCATATCTCTGCAGTTTTTTCTCCAATTGCCTTTTGAAGGCTACTATTGAATCTGTATCCACCACCCTATCCGGCAGTGCATTTAAAAGTCCAATTGTGTCCCTTTGCTTAAATATACCAGCATGCAGACAGACAGTGAGATAACCCGTTATCCAGCTCAAGGTACAAGAACACTAATATTCACATCTAAATGCTTACAAAACAAATGACTACACTACACTTTCAAGTCAACCACTCTACCCGCTCAGAGAAAGGACTGGTTAGATTCCGAGACAGTCGGCACCAGCTGCTATCTTAGGTTTTGTTTAATAAACAAAAGATTTTCAACATTTACTGCATCTCAAATAGAGCAATTTTGTCGCCAAAATAAATATCAATCAGCTTGAGAGAGAGAGAGGCTGGAATGCCAACCAAGTCAAAGCATGCAGAGGTACGAAGGAGTATGAATCCTTTATCGGTAACATTCCAAAATGTCTTCTGTAGGGCTTTGGTCAAGTTTTATTCATTCATTCTCGGGATGTGGGCGTCGCTGGCAAGGCCGGCATTTATTGCCCAGCCCTAGTCGCCCTGAGAAGGCGGTGGTGAGCTGCCTTCTTGAACTGCTGTAGTGGTTTTGATACAACAGAGTGGCTTGCTAGGCCACTTCAGAGGGCAGTTAAGAGTCATGGAACAGTACAGCACAGGAGGTGGCTGACAGAAGAAAACTACGAGGCACTTGGTCTGAGTGTTAAACAAAGCTTTAATCAACTGTTTTACAACATGGAGGTCTAGTTGTGTCCTTCACTAGTTCCTGTTAAGAATGCCCTGCGCAAGCTGGGCCCGTGCCCGAGTATTTATACTCTCCCTGGACAGCGCCACTCGTAGGCCGCCCAGTATTAGTTCATAAGTCTTTCCTTCATGAATGACTGATTCATGTCAGTGGCCATTCGGTCCACCGCGTCTGCACGTTGGTGTGGGACTGGAGTCACATATAGGCCAGACCGGGTAAGGACGGCAGATTTCCTTCCCTAAAGGACGTTAGTGAACCAGTTGGGTTTTTATGACAATCCAATAGCTTCATGGTCACTTTTACTGAGACCAACTCTTTATTTCCAGATTTTTAAAAAATGAATTCAAAATTCTCAAACTGCCATGGTGGGATTTGAACTCATTCTCTGGATTATGAATCCGGGCCTCTGGATTGCTAGTCCAGTAATATAACCACTATGCTACCATGGGGAGGCACAAATATTTATATAAATAATATATATAAATAAAAAATTTACAGACCAAAAAAGAAAAAGGTGGCCAGATAACTGGATTAAGTTTATGAATTAAATTGCATACAATTACAGGAAACTTTTGTTTAACCGGCACCTAAATATCCGGAATGCTCTAATAACCGGCACAATTCTCACTCCGAAAACTACAGTATACAGTCGTTTATAAGTTTTGTTTTACTGTTAAGTAATTAAAGAGTTATGGATTACCCTCAACTGGCATTACTGTACTTAATCAAGCATCTTCCACCATCCATTTAACAACATTCTGTAGGTGAGTACCCAATTACAGTATACTGCACATTTCTTGATTTTTTTAATTTTTGTTTGTTAAAAATAGCCTCGGTAGATAACCCTCTCCGTTATCCAGAATTTTTTTTATCAACCGGCACCATCCTGGTCCCGTTGGTGCCGGATACCAAAGAGTTTCCTGTATGTACGTGGCTGTACAAAGGGCATGACTGGGCTGCCATGAATATCCCAGGATCACCGACAGATACAAAGTCCAACTGACTAGGGCTTTTTAGACATCAGTTTGACAGAGACTAAATTACAACACTGAGTCACGATTATAAACTCATGGGCTTGAGGTGGTAGTTCCCAGAACTCCTCCTTTAGCCACGTCCAGGCCAGATTAACAAGACCAACCGCGTTACCATCATAGTGAAGGAAGTGATGTTTAAAGTGAGAGATTGAGCTTGATAAAAGATTGCACTTACGTGATACGATTGACTGTTGCATCCTCATTATTGTCTAGAGAAGAAAGATAATTTCACGTTAAAAACAGGTTGGAATTCGTGCTTTACTCTTACAACAATGTCTTTCTCGGGTTAAACCGGGAACGCGCTATGTAACAGCTTTTAGACGGTTGGATCAGACTGAAGAAAACTGGGGTTCTGGCAGCTGCAATGTAGCTCAACGCAAGCTCAAGCACTTCATCTTTCTATTGGGCACTTTGCAGCTCTCTGGCCTTAATGCTGACTTTAATAACCAGACTTTTAACGACAGTTCCCTTTTCTTTACACTAGGAGATGCTTCCAATGAGAGATGAAGGAGTGGTTTTTTTGTGGGGGTGGAGGGAAAAGAGGAGAAAAGTTGGGTTGGCGCTTAGATCAGGGATCGTCCACTGGAACATTTTTTTTCTTCTTGTCCCACGCTGCTTGATTCCGTTTCACTTTGCCAGCACCCCTCACCCCATTACCATTTCTGATCGGTCTTGACCACACGCCACTCCAAGGATAATTGGCCAAATTAGAAGGGGGAAAAAAAAAACAGCTCGAGTCCAGATCTATTTCTATTTTATTTCACTGCTCTTATGACAGAATAATGCTGCTTGGAGTCTAGTCTGAATTGGGATTTTCCAATTCTAAAAACAGGCAAGCAAATTTATAGGTTGGGGAAGGGGTATAGAATGGAGAGAAAAGGAAGGAAAGCATATCGCTGGGTCAAAATCCTGGAACTCCCTCCCTAACAGCACTGTGGGAGCACCTTCACCACACGGACTGCAGCGGTTTAAGGCGGCTCACCACCACCTTCTCAAGGGCAACTAGGGATGGGCAATAAATGCTGGCCTCGATCCAGAGAATGAATTTTTAAAAAAAGAGGCAAGTTACGTCATTGTGAAGCATCATCACTCCTGCATCACTGGTTGGAGTAGGAAAGGGTTCAAAAGGAGGACAACAATAAGCAAGAAATAAAGATTAAGTAGCTAAAGCCGGTCTCACATGCTGTGTGGTAGGGGAGAAAGTAATGTGGAGGTAATGCGCCGATAACAACCTGGCCCTTAACATCAAGAAAACCAAAGAAATCATTGTGGACTTCAGGAAGTCCAAAGGCGGAAGTCACACCCCCCATCCACATCCATGGGGCTGTGGTGGAAAGGGTGGACAGCTTTAAGTTCCTCGGAGTCCACATCACGGAAGACCTCTCCTGGTCACTCAATACCTCCTCTCTGGTGAAGAAGGCCCAGCAGCGCCTATATTTCCTAAGGAGGCTGAAGGGATGTAACCTGTCACCCCTGATCCTCTCTAACTTCTACCGCTGCACAATAGAGAGCATCCTGACAAACTGTATCACAGTATGGTATGGCAGCTGTAGCTACTATGACCGGAAAGCCCTGCTGCGGGTAGTCAAAACTGCCCAACGCATTACCGGCACCCGGCTACCGACCATAGAGCACATATACCAGAAACGCTGTCTACGGAGGTCACGGTCCATCATCAAAGACCCTACCCACCCCAGCCACAGTCTGTTCACCCTCCTGCCATCTAGGAGACGCTACAGATGCATTCGCACCCGTACGACCAAATTTAGTAACAGCTTCTTTCCCAGGGCTGTCATCCTACTGAACTCCACAAACAAACTCTAAAGCCTGCACATCTGCCAATGCACTTTATTATGGTTATGTTATGTTAATATACTACAAGCCAAATGTATGTTGAATGTTTAAATGTCTTAATCTAAATGTACACTCTCGGGAGCCGCAAGCCTACATTTTGTTGTACTGCACTTGTGCACTAACAATGACAATAAAAAGTTGATTTGATTTGATTTTTGAATGAGGTAAGAAAAAAAAAACCTGGAGACAGGAGTGGAAGAAACAAATGCAGACACCTGAAGCTAAAACGTAACTGCACTTTTGAGTTAAGGACTGGCATCAAAGAACAAAGGCAGACTCATACGCTGCAGAGGCAAAGTAGCACTTATACAACACCTTTAACATAAAAAAAGTCCCACAGCATTACAGAGGAGAAAGGGAGCAGGCACCGAGCCTTGGCGAATGGGTTAGGGGAGGTATCTGAGAGCTTGGTCGAAGACATGCGTCTCGAGAAGGCTGTAAAAAAAGGTGGAGGGAGGTACACAGGGTTTGGGGAGGGAACTCCAAAACATTAGGGCCAAGGCAGCTGAAGGCTACCACCAAAGCTCGAGTGGAGGGAATGCGCAGGAAGCCAGATTCAGAGGGCTTGAGGGGATAGAAGGCATGAGAAGGTTGCAGAGGTAGGGTGGGGCGAGGCCACCGAGGGATTTGTAGGTGAAGATGAGGATTTTAAATTTCAATCCATGGGGGGGGGGGGGGGGGGAGAAGAAAGAGCCCATCTTGGTGACCTGCTCCAGCCCTCCAAAAATTCTGCGCTCCTCCAACTCTGGCCTCTTGTACATCCCGACTCCCTTCACCCCACCAGTGGCAGCCGTGCCTTCAGCTGTCTCGGCCCGAAGCTCTGGAATTCCCTCCCTAAACCTCTCCACCTCCTTTTAAGACGCCCCTTAAAACCTACCTCTTTGACCAAGCTTTTAGCCACCCCATCCAATATCTCCTTCTTTGGCTCGGGGTCAATTTTTGTCAGATTACACTGCTGTGACGCGCTATATAAATGCAAGCTGTTGTTGTTGGTCGTGCATAAAGGTCCCTGTGGCCCAACACCAACCACAGACTATAGAATGCATTTGCATTTACCCAAAACTCAACTGGAGAACATTTCAGATATGGTTAGATGGGATTTGTGACGACGGAAATGTGGCAACGTATACAGCTCATTAATAGAGGAACACCATGTCCAGAATGCTGACAAGACACGGAGGAAGTTTAAGCCACACAGACGTCAGCATTGCTTGTCCAACAATGCAAGATCCTGTTAAATAACATATAGTATGGGCACCACTGGGTACGGTATGAAATCTTGGAACAGCTGAAATAAGATAAAAACGTGATTAAAAATATCCCCTGCAGCTGTTGTCTGTATTCTCTGCATCGACAATTCATTGTTGTCACATCCTGAAGCTCAATGCGATCAGAAGTTGGAGGACGCTGCCCCCCCCCCCCCGCAAACAGCTCTGAAAGTTTCACAAGTACATAGCTGAACCACACAGACCAGCCAAACCCCAGCTTGGATCCCTTGCCTGTGTGGAATGAGTTGATTTCAGTCAGGGAGGCAGCAGGGGTGCCACAATTGACCTCGGGTATCCCTGGGCTTGGGAAGGTGGTTGGCGGGTGCGGAGAAAGAAAGAACAAACATCCATCAGAATTGCTGCTGCTAATTCCAGTGACTCCCGCTAGAAAGTGCGAGTATGTGAACTTCGAGGAATGACCGGATCGAGCTCAGTCAAAGAGCCTGACGACACTCGCTGTCCAGGCTCGCTCACACACGACCGGCCACTTGGCGAACATACTGGAGGGCAGCCAATGCTCAGGGCGCACGAAGTGTCATGAAGAGGGATTTAAAATTGGCAAAAAAGTTATAAATACCAGTCTACAACCATCAGCCAAATGTTTACACATGTTGTCCTAGTTCTAGCTGGGCCGCATGGATACAAATTTAAAAAAGCAAATGATTAAACAGAGCACTCTGTTCAAACACTAGATTCAATCAATAGGATAAGCTATAGCATTAGTAGCCAAGCTTTTTGTCTTCAAGGGACACTTGGGTGAATACCATGCAGTCTCACAGGCCTCATATAAAAAGTTTAAATCCAGATTTCCATTAATTTGCATCCAACTCAAGTTGTTGATACTAACAGGTATTCAGAATGAGGATTTACCCACCATTGAGCAGGCAGTGCGGACTGCCCTGCCACACACAATTTGGGTCCTAGCCATTCATTAGAAATGAACAAGATGGGACCTGCATGGAGCCCAAGCAAGGTTACTGCAGGTCCCAGTCACTTGTCTTACTTCCCCACACAGGAGGCTGGTCACAAGCCCAGTTTAGTGTCACCTATTAATAGAAGCAGAAAAATAACCTACTGGCTTTACTTCCATCAAACTGCACACAGTAAACAGCTTGAGCACCTAATGGAGTTTGCAAATCAGTACTGAACTCGATCCAGTGTGCGCGCACACACGTTGGCTACTGAACACCCAATCTAGAATTTCTCTCAGGATGCACTCAGACTCAGCTGTGTAAAACAGAGAGCAAATATGTACTAAGGGTGAATGCTTAATATATAAAAAAGGTAAAGTTTTGAGCAGATGTAAAAAAGCAAAAAATGTAGATATACTCAGTGATGCTGCATTAACTCCAAAAGCACGTGCCCAGATTAAATAAAGTTATTCGATGGGGAGTAAATGTCACACATTCTCGTGTTGTGGCTCCCTGGTTACGCTGTTATTGAATACTTCCAAAAAACTGGACCAAAGGCAGCATTGGTAGAGGCCAAACGATGCTGCAAGGAGTTTTTAAAAAGAGAAAGCATGCATAGTGTGCATGCATGTGCATACACATACACAGCTACACCCTGTGTACAGAGGCTACACCCAACTTCTGCATTTTGAAATAGTCGGATAATTCTGCCAGTGGAGGTTATCAAATCCAGGTTTGGACAGCATCACACGTTGAAACCCAACTCCATGTAAACAGTGGTGCTCGAATTGAACTGCCCAATTCTACCAACAAGTGGATAAATAAAGCACCTGGATGTGGTTAAAAGATGTACAGATCAGCAAGGTATTATGTTCATTCCCTGATCTATGCGAAGATAACCCTGGGTAGCAGTGGGGTATGACAAGTGGCCTTGCAGGACAAGAGGGGAAAATGTTCTGCTCACATCCAGTGAGTCCCACCTACCACCACTATTACCGTGCCACAAAATGCACGTGTGTCGATGTCAGATTCGGACTCAGTCGTCTGTGCTCAAACAATTTCCTTAAAGGAAAATCCTACGGTGTTTTATAAGTATATTAAGGGCAAGAGGATAACCAGGGAAAGGGTAGGGCCCATTAGGGACCAAAGTGGCAATCTGTGTGTAGAGCCAGAGGATGTAGGCGGGGTTTTAAATGAATTTTTTGCATCTGTGTTCACTATGGAGAAAGACGATGCAGACATAGAAATCGGGCAAGGGGACTGTGACATACTTGAACATATTAGCATCGAGAGGGAGGAGGTGCTAGCGGTTTTAGCGGGCCAAAAAGTGGATAAATCCCCAGGCCCGGACGAGATGTATCCCAGGCTGCTGTGGGAGGCAAGGGAGGAGATTGCAGGGGCTCTGACACTAATTTTCAGAACCTCTCTGGCCACAGGGGATGTACCAGAGGACTGGAGAACAGCTAACGTAGTACCATTATTCAAGAAGGGTAGCAGGGATAAACCAGGGAATTACAGGCCAGTGAGTCTAACATCTGTGGTGGGGAAATTATTGGAAAAAATTCTGAGGGACAAAATTAATCTCCACTTGGAGAGGCAAGGATTAATCGGGGATAGTCAGCATGGTTTTGTCAAGGGTAAATCATGTCTAACAAATCTGATTGAATTTTTCAAGGGGGTGACTAGTGGGGTGGATGAGGGAAATGCTGTGGATGTGGTTTACATGGACTTCAGTAAAGCTTTTGACAAAGTCCCGCATAGGAGACTGGTCAAGAAGGTAAGAGCCCATGGGATCCAGGGTGCCTTGGCGCGTTGGATCCTAAACTGGCTGAGTGGCAGGAGGCAGAGGGTGATGGTCGAAGGTTGCTTTTGTGACTGGAAGCCTGTGTCCAGTGGGGTACCTCAGGGATCGGTGCTGGGTCCCTTATTGTTTGTGATCTACATAAATGATTTGGATGAAAATGTAAAAGGTATGATCAGTAAGTTCGCAGATGACACGAAAATTGGTGGGGTGGTAAATTGCGAGGAGGAAAGCCTCCGGCTACAGGACGATATAAACGGGTTGGTCAGATGGGCGGAAAAGTGGCAAATGGAATTTAACCCTGAAAAGTGCGAGGTGATGCATTTTGGACGGACAAATAAGGCAAGGGAATACACAATGAGTGGTAGGACCCTAGGAAGTACAGAGGGTCAGAGGGACCTTGGTGTACATGTACATAGATCCCTGAAGGCAGCGGAGCAGGTAGATAAGGTGGTTAAAAAGGCATATGGGATACTTGCCTTCATTAGCCGAGGCATAGAATATAAGAGCAGGGAGGTTATGATGGAGCTGTACAAAACGCTGGTGAGGCCACAGCTGGAGTACTGTGTGCAGTTCTGGTCGCCTCACTATAGGAAGGATGTGATTGCTTTGGAGAGGGTGCAGAGAAGATTCACCAGGATGTTACCTGGGATGGAGCGCCTCAGCTATGAAGAGAGGCTGGACAGGCTGGAGTTGTTTTCCTTGGAGCAGAGAAGGCTGAGGGGGGACCTGATTGAGGTGTACAAAATAATGAGGGGCATAGATAGGGTAGATAAAGAGGAACTTTTCCCCTTAGTGGGGGGGTCAATAACAAGGGGGCATAGATTCAGGGTAAGGGGCAGGAGATTTAGAGGGGATTTGAGGAGGAACTTTTTCACCCAGAGGGTGGTTGGAATGTGGAACTCAATGCCTGAAAGGGTGGTGGAGGCAGGAACCCTCACAACATTCAAGAAGCATTTGGATGAGCACTTGAAATGCCATTGCATACAAGGCTATGGACCAAATGCTGGAAAATGGGATTAGACTGGACAGGGATGGATGGGCGGCACAGACACGATGGGCCGAAGGGCCTCTTTCTGTGCTGTAAAACTCTATGACACTCACCTTCTAGGCTCAGGGATGATGAATAGCCCCTTGGGTGAAGTGTCTGTGGGACCGTACTTCTGAACGAATCACGTAACAGAAGTGAAGAAAATGGCGGGGGGGGGGAAGAGCAGTTGGGCAGGAAAGTAATCGTTGGTGAACAGAAATGTTGGAACGGATATTTTGTTATACAAAAGCTTTCTTTACTCTTCATTTTCCAACCCAAACACCCTATATTTGAAACTAACTGTACAATTCCGATCTGTTGCTGTGGGAAGATATGCCCCTTACATTGGAGAGTAACGGCACCACCAGCACACCACACCGGTCCCACATGCTGCAGCAGTAATCGCCAGGGTCTTAGCAACTTTTTTTCTCCAGTATTTCCTCCCAGGTATACCAAGGATCTGCATCACTTCCTGGGCAAAAGCAGGCGTGTTCTTGGGGTAGATCTAGAAAATGGCTCCTGAAAACCTTCCACTACAAGTGGGACAAGCCAGTTTATTTGTTAAATTTGCCAGAAATTGAAATCTGTTGAAGTGTCTGCTGTAATGTTAACTTGCACCTCAGATTCTTTATCTATAAATCACCTTTCAGTTTGTTCACTGCTCTGGGAGCCCTCAATGCAGATACAGGTACAGACCTGAGAAAGAGTTTCAATCCTCGATGCGGACATTAATATTTCAATCAACATTCACCTTAAAGAAATGATCAGACTTTCTAGTAGCCATTTTCTCCAAACTGTCAGCTGTGGCTCACTCTCGCCTGAGTCAGAAGGTTGTGGGTTCAAGTCCCACTCCAGAGACTTGAGCACAGAAAAAAAATCTAGGCTGACACTCCAGTGCGGTGCTGAGGGAGTGCTGCACTGTCGGAGGGGCCGTCTTTCGGATGAGACGTTAAATAATAATAATAATAATAATAATTCAACTTTATTGTCTTTGTACAATGCACAAGTACATGAACAACGAAATGTGATCTTGCAAGCTCCCAGGAGTCCAGTACAAATAACATTAACATTAAATGTAAATAGCACCGTCCTGGGAGAAGCAAAGCCGCTGCGTCTGTGCACGCCGCCATTCCATTTCCACCATTCCTCCTGTCCGACAATCTTCAGCCCAACGCCCGGGCCTGCTCACCAGCCGCCCCTCCCGGGGCTCCTTCCATGACCTTCTGCACCTGGTCTTTCCTGATGGTCACCCCTCCAGGTACTAACCAGGCCTGGCTCTGCTTAGCTTCCAAGCCTTGCCAGTGACACCGAGGCCCTGTCTGCTCTCTCAGGTGGATGCAAAAGATCCCACGGCACTATTTCGAAGAGGAGCAGGGGGAGTTCTCCTCGGTGTCCTGGGCCAATATTTATCCCTCAGTCAACATCACTAACACAGATGATCTGGTTATTATCACATTGCTGTTTGTGGGAGCTTGCTGTGCGCAAATTGGCTGCTGCGTTTCCTACATTACAACAGTGACCACACTTCAAAAGTACTTCATTGACTGTAAAGCACTTTGGGATGCCCCGAGGTCGTGAAAGGCGCTATAGAAATGCAAGATTTTCTTTCTTTCTGAATTACTGCTGGCCCAGCTAATGTCGGCCGGCAGCTCCATTTCGGGTAACTCGCAGTCCGGATGGGAGGAGGGGAGCCGGGCATGGTGGCCAGAGCGGGAGAAGCAGGCCGCCACACGTGGAGCCGGCAACAGTGAGGAGGAGGCCGCGGTGACGAGGAGGACGGAGCGGCTGAGGGACATCGTGCTCCCACTGCCACGGGAAGCCATTGTATTGACTCTGAACGCGGCGCTGTATGTATAGCTGACGTGTCCCGACGGGGAACAAGCATTCCATTGTACTTGTTACATATGGCAAATAAATCTAATCTGAATCTGAATCTGAATCTAATTCAGTGTTACAAAAGAAGTCACAGGACAATGGTCTTTTTAGACACATTCCCTTTGCTCATCCAGCATTTCTTCAATTGAACTCTGGGCAGGTGATAAAGAGAGATTTTGGGGAGTGCCATGGAAAGTAGTGTTCAAACATGCACTTGTATTTCAGTTTTTCACATAAACCTGACTTCTGTCTGACTGAACTATAATAACCTCTCAGGTAGATAAACAGCTTTCTAAACAAAGCCAATAATAGAAACATGCCCTGTGAATGAAAACAAGTCTCAACATTGAAATGAACCTGAGGGAACAAAACCGTTCCCAGAGGGCAGGGTTCTGCCTTGGGAGAGCTGTCCAGAATTAAAGCGATAACCGCAGTGTCGAGAGTGACAAAGGCAACTGCACGTCAATGGAGGGAAAGGCCACTTTTGCTCATATACGCAGAGTATGCTACTGGCAAGAGAATCTACGCCAGTCACTCGGCTATCTTGATGCAAGGAAGTTCATGCAACCTTTATAATTTAGTGTTGCACCCAGTAAATAGTTTGCATATCTGTTTTTAAAAAGCTAAACTTGAGCCAGGCCAGAGGGTGGCACTCGGTGAAGGCGAGGCTCTAATTTAGTGGAGGTGGGCAGGAGAAGCAAAGCGTATATATTATTAAATTGGTCAGTCTTTCCCCAAGAGCATATTACAGTGAAAACGTAATAATAACAAAATAAAGTTCTGGCAAAATCCTTATTGCAGTCCACTTTATCAGCAGCCTACAGAAACCCTGATACTGATGGCACAGCTATCCTTTAGCAACAGGGATAACATTTATAGAATAAATCAAGTTAACACATTTCACCACATGGCACAACTATTCTGAATTTCATGAACTGACCACACTGTTTTTTAAATCCGAGATTTTATTGCATTTGGGTCACCATGCCGCAAGATAGGAGAGATTTAAAACACATTGAAACACTGGGAATGAAACACAGATGCTGCATTTCAAATACATGCAATCCTTTAACATTTCAGCATGGCCTGCTTAAGTTGGCTTACAAAAGGTCACCTTTTATTTCACCACCAGATTGGCAGCTTCACGGGAATCGAAACAAAATGCTCATTTCAAAACCGTAGCTGAAACCTGCACATGTAAACAGATAGTCACCCATCGGGATGCTCAGGCTTACAGCCACCGCCCTTTCAGATGCACTGGTTACAACAACTTGCATTTAGATCATGCCTTTAACAAAGGAAAATGTCCCAAGAAGCTTCACAGGAGCATAGCCAGATTTAAAAATTGACATCGAGCCAAAGAAGGAGATATTCGGACAGGTGACTGATGGCTTGGTCAAAGAGGCAGTTTTTAAGGAGGGCCTTAAAAGGAGTTGAGAGAGAGGTAGAGAGGCGGAGAGGTTTAGGGAGCAAATTCCAGAGCTTAGGGCCTAGGCAGCTGAAAGCACAGCTGCCAATGGTGGGGGATGCACAAGAGGCCAGAGAGCAGGAGATGGCTACATAGAACACAGCCTTACTGCTTTTGAGTGGAACTGCTGTGGGTGAATTTTGATTTGTACTTCTGAAAGATTTCAATGCTGGCTTTGGCATCTTAGCCAAAAATTCACCAGCCCTGCCCTTTTCCCCCTTCTTGAAAACACTGACTCTTGCGGAGGTATAGCTCTGCAGGTGCCAGTATTACTTCTTCACCTCACCCATGTGCCCATTCATCATCCTTGAGCCAAGCATTAGCAGGCAATTTTACCATGGGGGCATCACAGCCCGACCAGCAATTATGTGTTCACTCAACTTGCACTCTTCTACTTTAATGTGAAAGCTCAAAGTGAGCGATACTAATTTAAAACATATTCAGTTACTTTGCAAAAACGTCGTCCTGCTATTCCCCGTCCAATGCATTATACCATCGCCCAACAGACAGGCTGGATAGACAACAGACAGGCTGGATAGACAACCTGCTTTAAGTCCCATACCAAAACTGCAAACAGACAAAAGAAAGCTTGCAGCACAAGCAGAGGTATGTGTAGGTGCAAGGGGAGAAGAGAAAAGTACTAGCTTAGGATACCGCTCGATCGCCCTCGTGACAGCGCAGCCAGGATTAGGATTTTCCCACCTGTGGGTATCACATTAAACGTACAACTCGGCTTTGGAAACAGTTGCAGTATACAAGGTGCACTGAATGACTCATGCTGTAGTATTTATCGATGTCAGCACACTATATATAAACACAGCATCAATGCCCTACTGTCAGCCACTGGCTCAGTTGGTAGCACCCTCGCCTCTGAGTCAAGTCCCACTCCAGAGACTTAAGCACAAAAATCTAGGCTGACACTCCAGTGCAGTGCTGAGGGAGTGCTGCTCTGTCAGAGGTGCCGTCTTTCGGATGAGATGTTAAACCGAGGCCCCGTCTGCTCTCTCAGGTGGACGCATGGCACTATTTCGAAGAAGAGCAGGGGAGTTCTCCCCGGTGTCCTGGCCAATATTTATCCCTCAATCAACATCACTAAAAACAGATGATCTGGTCATTATCACATTGCTGTTTGTGGGAGCTTGCTGTGTGCAAATTGGCTGCCGTGTTTCCCACATTACAACAGTGACTACACTTCAAAAAGTACTTCATTGGCTGTAAAGCATTTTGAGACATCTGGTGGTTGTGAAAGGTACTACGGAAATGCAAGTCTTTCTTTCTTACTGGTGGTACCACCATTGGAAGTATCCAGAGTCCTAACCAATACACAATTATGTATGCACCCCAACAGCCGTCGGAGGCTAAGTCAGAATAATTATTTCAGAGCTCGTAAAAGATTTTTTTTTTTTTTTAAATCACCTGCTGCAAAGTCTGCGTTCTTTTTAAACCGAGCGATCACCAGGTAGGAGAGGATATACAGCGTAGTGAACAGGAGTGCACAGATCTGTGGAGAAAGAACATGAAAAAGTTAAAAGAACAGAAACACAAACTGAGCAAACAGCAGGCACACGGCACTCAAGTACATGGATATTCACATTCTAAATAACCCCTCTCCAATCATCACCTGTTGAAATTCAGCCACTTAAAAGTGAAACGCATCTGTTCACTTGGACGTGACAGAAGTGTTTGCACAAGGCCAGCTTCGCTCGTGGCTCAGTGTGTAACGGCCTTGCTGAGGTGGAACTGAGCCAGTGTAGAAAGTCGATGGTTGGATCCTTGAGCGGCACGGAGTCAGCTGGGCAACATCAGCGTTCTCCCTCCCGAATCATTATCCACATCACCCGTTGGGGCAGTACGAGAGACGGGCTGTAGTACCTCCCCATAATAGAACTGCTTGCCAGCATTCACTGTCGGGACTTGCGCATGAAGAATGGTCATTTGGGCGACGTACCAGAGGGCTGCCACCAATGTTCCCGCTAAGCTGCGTGCCCACACAGGGGTCTGGAGGTCCGGCGCAGGCCGCGCACTGGCTTTTACATGGAAGAAATCGCGCATGCGAGAAAATTTGAATGGGCTGCGCAGCCAGTTAAAGGGACCACGCACGAAATAAAAACTTAGAGGGTACAATGGCTGCCACACCCGCTAGCAAGGCAGGGGGAGGGGGGGGGGGGGTACCTTCACAAACAAGATAAGACTTTTTTTTTTGGTGTGATATTTGTTTCCCAAATAAAACTCAGAAAGCAGCACCTCTCTTTCGCCCATCCATTTACTGGACAAATCTAGTCTTAAATCCTCCACGTCAATTGCGAGGAATTTGCCAAGTGATGGATGCAATAGCCACAACGGGGTCGAAATACCTCGAGTGTTTTCCATTCAGATTTCGCGACTAAAATTACCGACAGAAGGAATTTCTCCCCCGCAGTTTTCGGAAAACAGTGTACAAGACATGTTCCTTGGCAGCTTGGAGCACAGATTTCCAACACCAGTTTCGTGGGTGCTGAGAAAATATGCACGCACTCGAATAATCACCTCCCCTTTTTGCTTAAGTAGTTTGGCAAATCCAGACCGCTAAATCTTTCTCCCAGACCAAGCTGTGCACGTTTGGTTTGACACTTTCCATTCACGTTGCACTGCATTATTGCTCCCCCCCAACAAACAAGTATATTTAAAGAATGCAGAGCTGCATGACCCAACCCAACTCTCGCAATGCTCCACAGAAACATGCTATTTATACAATTGTACAACTTTGGAAGACGGAATGATCCCAGATCTCAGCTGCATTTGAAAATCTTAGCAGAAACACTGCAACTACCCCCCAGGACCCCCTCCCCCCCCAAAAAAAAACCCCCAATCAGGGGGAGGTCACATCCTCAAATCCCAACATTTATTTTGGACTCCTGCAGTTTCCTTTCGAACATAAATTGCGCTCTCATTTCTTTGAGCTGCCGGGTCATCTTGCACAGAAACTGCCACTATGGATTCATATTCTTTTGGTCTAAATTCTCTTCATTTCTATCCCCTCTAATCATGCCTCAAACTTTATATTGTCTGAATGCTAAATATTGGCTAGTAAAAAGCATTACATCAATGGTCCCTGCTTACTAAATTCACCAAAACAGAGAGAATATGAAAATTAAGATAGATTGTTAGGGTTTTAAGGGATATGAAGCAAAGGCAGGTAATTAAGTCACAAATCAGCCATGATCTAATTGAATGGCAGAACAGGCTCCAGGGGCTAAATGGCCTCCTCCTGTTCCCATAATCCTAGAATTACACAACACCCGCCCTCTCAGTCACTGAGTTAATGCCTTCATTTAATTGTCTGTCCTCTCACTTCTCTTTTTAATTTGAAAGCTCCAGGTTTACAGGCTATGAGCTACAGCAACACTGAAGCAAGCATAAACTGGTCTCTTTAAAAAAAGTGTTACTAGTTCATAGTGTGAAAAATAATTTGAACTGGCCAGGCCGTGTGTTGCTGGATCAGACCCAATGATAACACAACGAATCATTTGGAGAAAACAGCCCATCCCTGCAGACAAACTTGTTCCATTTGTATGGGCAGTAAAGCTGTGCCGAGCAGGCATGCGAACACCGGGTGACGGAGCGGAGGCAGGTGTAAATCTGCTCTACTCTGTTCCCGATCTGAGCCAAGCGCAGACTGTGGCATCTCCCAGCAGGAGTGGGGAGTGGAGGGGGGAGAAATTAGAGGGGAGTGTCACACCTGGGGAGTCCCTGACACCTGCTTGCAGTTGGCTAGTGTGAGGGAGGGGGCATTGAACGACTTGGAGCACATAATGCGCCTGCAAGGTGAACAAAAAAGGGGATAAAAATAAAAATAAAAATTAGACAACTCATCAGAACGCCTTGGTTTTTGGTGCCTTAATGAATCAAATTCCTTTTCTATCACGAGATGCCATGATTTTTTAACCGCGTTTTGGAAAAATCTCATCCCGTCCGTGATCCTATGCAAATGAAAATCCAGTGACCTTGCACGATTAGACTTTCTTTCACGAGAACCATTAGAAACATACACTGCTTGTTCACGTCTTCAGGGGAAGCGAGATAAGTACTCGAGGGAGAAAGGAATAGAAGGAGATGTTGATAGGGTGAGGTGAAGGAGGCTCGTGTGGAGACCATAGACCAGTTGGGCCAAATGGCCAGTTTCTGTGCTGTAAAAACTATGTAATAAGTTTCTTGCCAATCACTTTACAAGTAGAATAAGCAGTCCTGCTACCACCAGCTCAAGGGAAAGAAAGCACCTAACCATTTGAATCCAAACCAGACACTTAAGAGGATCTGCAGGCTACTCAGCAAGGAGTCACGGAATATTAACGGTGGTTGTGTAACCCCAGCAAAATTTCAGACACATCCCTCAAATGATTGGAAAGCTGCACTGCACCTCAAAACAGTCACTCCTGATTTGGGGAGTCAGGGGGAGGAAATGGAAGGAAGGTACCGTCAGATTCCTGCACCCGACAGCAACCCTTGCAGGAAGGCGTGGAGTGGGAGAAGGAAAAGGAGACACATGCACACAGTTGAGGTTGGCTTTGGTGTCTCCTATGACTAGTGCAAAGTCAGCGCCTTCAAGAGAGGGGGAGAAAATTGGCTCAAAGAAAAAAAAATGGGAAATACCACTATTTCAGGGTTGCAGGTCCGGATTGGTCATTTATCCAGACATGTTCCTAAACATACAGCCAAAAAAAGACACAGAAACATTCAAAGCTATTTTATTAAATACTGTCGAAGTTTCATGGAAAATTCTTCCGTTACTTTTAATTAAACAAATGACCCTTTTGGATCATGCGCAGCCCAAGGCTTCGGAGTCGAGAGCGGTTACAGATATGGAATGAAGTAATTACACTCGCTAGGCCAACTTTGCGTCGGTGGGGGGGGGGGGGGGGGGGGGGGGGAGAGAAAGGAGGAGGAAGGAAAGGGAAAGGAAAAAGCAAAAGCAAGAGGGAAAAAACTGATGGAAATAAAATAGAAACCCCATCTGTTTGAACACGGCAGGACTCGATGGCCGAAGGGCCTCTTTCTGTGCTGTAAAACTCTATGACTCCTGCACTGCCAGCTGTGTGGGATCCAGTTCCGAACCCCATCTCAGTAGTGAAGTGTGTTCTTGCACTCCGGATACACAGATTAAATGAGCAGGTTCTTAGTTTGCAGACCCAAGGATATCGAAATCACACTGTGCATTAGTGTGATGCAAGATCCAAGAATGGACCCAAATGTGCACTGGCTTCAAGTGGTATCTAGAAGTCACACAGATGCATTTTGTGTCAGCAGATACCCTGGGGCTGATTTTGTCAATGGGGGCGCGTTGGAGGCGGGACTGCTCGATGTTTACATGGGTGTGCTTGGGGATGGGAGGACGGAGAAATGTGATGGGTTTGTCGCAGACCACAAATGGGGCTAAACTCATTGTTGCCTTTACTTCACACGTGGCCAACACACCATTCTTGGCCAAGAGAACAAGAACCTGCTCCCTGGCCTCTGTCAAGGTCATTCCAGCCAACTCCTCAGAAAGCAGCTAAAGGTTACTCACATCTCTGACCTTTCTTCCCTGACTAAGGAAGCCCCTAGTCTCGATGCACAACTTCTCCAATCGCATTGTTACAATCAGGGCGTGTGGGGAAAATTGAGGGGCTGTGAACTTTTGTGTTTCCTCTTTAAAATCGAGAAGAACGTTCCTCTTAAATTTTGCCACTAGCACTCAGACAGAGAAAAACAAGTTTGCAATTGTCACACCCCAGAACATCAGGCAATCTCATTTCAGCTTTGGGGGAAAGCGAGCTTCACAGCTAGATTCAATCCTGTCCTCATCCAACACCTGCATCGGAAGCTGAATATACAGTGATCAAGGGCAAGAGGCTGGGCCGATTTCCTCCCTAGCCCAGGGTCGCAGAGGAAAACTGTAACTGCGTCAGACGGCTCGAATTCGGGCCCCACTCCAGACCGCCCTGGCAAGCGCAGATCGGAGCACCGGCTTTGAATACTAAGTTGACATCCAGCGGGCGGGTACTTGCATCCGATGGGTGCAGGTGCCAACCCCATTGTAAAGGGTAGGTGGGCTCTTGGTTGCACCACACCTCGGAGAAGGTACTTCGAAGATAAAAATCACGAGGAAGGCAGCAGGAATCCACCTCAGCTACTCTTTGCTAATAAGTGAATTGAGAATCTCGTGTGCGACACTTGAATTAGGACCTGGTCTAGGGGCAGAACACAATGGACGGGCAGAAGCACTTCTGTATATAATATTTGCTCAGTTTTGTGTCTTCAATTTGCTGAATGATTAATGGGCTGCAGAGCTAAGTTTTGAAAGCTGGTCATTCTCCATAGTTTATAGAAATATTGAACTAAACGGAGCAATTCTTGAAGCAGTTGAGCCTTTATCGTAATTCAACTATGTACTTGAGTGCTAAAAAAGGGTTCCTAACTAAGCAAAATTAAAACAAACACGCACATTTCATGCCTGGCTTAATCTATGAATGTGTCCGTGAATCTCTACAGATTTGTATTAGACAATAGAAACAGTCCATTTGGGAAACTGCAAGTGACACTAAACAAAGTGTCCGATTGATGTGATTGAATGACCCTTTTGGAAAAAAGTTAGAATGTTAAACATTGACGTCACTGCCAAAGCCAAAATCTTAAACTTGTTAACTTGCGAATCACCGATTGGAATTGCACACTACAATATACGTACCCAGCTCTGGACACTGTCGCTGGAGAGCAAACCACTGTCGCAACGATAGTATCAACAAATCCAACAACGGAATTCCAACTCCAGTAACCATGCATTGTATTCTCAGAACCACAGAACACACTTTTTTTTTTTAAATTCTCTTCAACACTCACCCTACCCAAGGATCTGCACTCAATTACAAAATCTGAAATTCGGATACATTTACAGGACAAAAGGATGTATTGAGTAAAACAGTCACAATATTGCACAATTAACTCCTCCCACCCAAAGATTTTCTGATGTGATTTGTGGTTCTGAGAATACAATGTAAGGTTAGCGTAACCACCCCTGCACTAAAATAAATCTCTAAAGCCCAGAGCATTTATATTCAAACTGCTCCCAGCAGTTTCAATATAAAAAAAAGTGTCTGTTCGCATTTTTGAAACTATGCAATAACCTCAGGGTTGATCCTGTCAATACACCCAGTTTGATTGCACAATATTGCTGTTCCAAACTAGCCCCAGCAGCAACACTGAAACACACGCAGATACACAGTTGCTCAAAAGTAGCACTCGGGACTTCCAAGTTTCTGGCAGCCCATCTTCCTCAATGTTGGCAAGGTGGGTGTGAGGTGAAGGGGAGATCTGTACAGCCCTGTTGCACACCCCCCCCACCCACCCACTCTCTCCGCCCCACTATTGGCAGCCGTGCCTTCAGCTGCCTTGGCCCCAAGCTCTGGAATTCCCTCCCTAAACCTCTCCGCCTTGCTTTCCTCCTTTAAGACCCTCCTTAAAACCTACCACTTTGACCAAGCTTTTAGTCACCTGTCCTAATCTCTCTATTTCGCGCGGTTTGACAATGCTCTGGTGAAGCACCTTGGGACATTTTACTACGTGAAAGGCGCTATATAAATGCACGCTGTTGTAAAAGCAACACGGCTTCTGGTATGGGTGGGCGGAGCTCAATCACCAGTAAAAGTGGCGGTCAGAAGCCCCCATATATCTGCAAGTACTGTGCACAACATAGGAGTTTTTTTTAAATGACTAAAATCATTGCACATCTCTTAAACTGCATATTTAAAATATACACATTACCAGAGGGCGAGAACATGGGCTCGTTCCCACAATTCTCCAGTCAGTGTGTTACCAATCTTTACAGTTATGGCGAAAGTGGGGGCCAAAAGACGACGAAATTCTTACATTACCCAGGAGTTTGAAGCAGCAAGTTTCACATTTTAAAACTTTGAAACCCCCCCACCAACCAGAAGCATTTCCCTAAATTTTAAGAAGTGACCACATTTCAAAAGTAATTAATTGGCTGTCAAGCACTTTGGGACATCCAGAGATTCCATGACACGATTTGAAGAGCAGGGAAGTCTCCCCGTATCCAGACCACATTCAAACAGATCACCTCAAGCAGCACAATCACCAAAACAGATTAACTAGTCATTGATGTCTTTGCTGTTTGGGAGACCTTTGTATGTGTGCAAATTGGCTGCTGTGATTACCACATAATGCCAGTGACTACACGGAGTAATTCAGTGGCTCTGAAGCATTTTGGGATGCCCGGAGGATGTGAAAGGCACTATATAAATGCAGGTTCTTTCTTCAAAGCCTATAAACTTAAAAGTAAAACAGGCTCTAGAGCACTGATTAGAATAAAATACAGCTGCAGTCTTTCCGGCTTGAGGTTAAGTGAACATTTTCACACACAAGCTGGAAGGACAACCCCACAGCTTGAGGATGTAGGGCAGTAAACATCCTCAGGACCCAGCGTCCTGTTCCACATAGAAACACTGGATCAAACTCCATTGGGAGTAACTCGCCCAATCAGCCAAGAACACAGTTTCCTCCCAGCCGGTTGTTTGAAGTACATTTTACTGCAGCCTTCAGCCCCAGTCGTACAGCAGTGGACTCTAAACCAAAAGCACAAAGTCTGCAAACCAGCGGCGACTCACATTTCTGTCCTTCTGCCCTCAGGGCAGCAGTTTAACTATTAACTTTTAGTAATTGAGTTAAACTAACAATCAGATCTGCCCTCACCGAACACCAGAAAACCTGGGGGGAAAAAAAAAGGAATTTACTTCTTTTTCCTGACAAATTTAAGGATACTTTATATAGCCTAGATGTCATTTTAAACCTGTAGCATTTCAAAGGGTAACAGTTTTTAGATTTACAATAATTGACAATCATATAACCAACTCCATGTTTTACAAAACATGAACAGTGAATGTATTCATTTTAACAAAAAAATACTCCAGGCCCTATAAAAATGCTGGTGCACGATCAAGTATCAGGATTGCAAGACAAAATGTAAATAATTAAACTCCGGGCAAGTTCAGGATATGGTAAGAATACAGTTGAAGATTCCCAGTGCTAGTGACTTCTTTCACTGTTATGCCCAAGGTACACGGCTTCATTTTGGTGGGAACCTACAACTAACTGTTCCACACTGCAGCAACCTTCTGACAGCATCGATTCAGCGAGGTTGCTTCAGCACAATGCTCAGCCCAGCAATGGAAACATTTTTCAGAATAATGAAAACGGAGTAAACAAAACTGACTGAGCAAACAAAAGCACGGAATGAATTATAATAATGGCTTAGATCTCCTGGACATGATTCTAAGTTCTACAGGTCTAGAAAGAGTGTACTAGCAATGTGGATTTGGGCCATTCGAGAAACCCTGCATTATACATTCTCTCCGATCAGTGCACCAATTTCTTTTCGGAGAGGTTCTGGGTCATTTATGCCACCTCTGCTCTCATGACGTTATTCTTCTGCTAAAAATTATGGGTGGAAGTTGTTATTTCTTATTGCGTAAAGCCAACCCATAAGGCATCGATTTAAAACTGATGTAATTGGGTAGGTTTTACATGAGAATTACTACAAGTCCTCACTAAATATTGAAATCAAGGCTACCAATTCCTTTTGAAAGACCCCCATATTGTTAAGCAAATGTCAGAACACAGTGTTTCTAACAGGTAGGGTGCAGCAGGAAAGGCAAATGCACTAAAACTCGGCCAATATGGAGTTGCTGAAAAATAAAAACAATGCAAGCCTTTGGGGAGCCTCTTCCACACCAAGCTTAATGTTGGGGTAAACCGGATTTATACCTTCCTACACAGAGATCAAGAGGTTAAACTTCTTCAACAAAGTATATTTTATAACCTTTTTACTGAGAGGAAAAAAAGAGACAGAAGAGAACTTGAACTACAGAGCACCTTCCACAATCTCAGGACGTCCCAAAGCGCTTTACAACCAATGAAGTACTTTTTGAAGTGTAGTCACTGTTGTAATGTAGGAAACGCGGCAGCCAATTTGCACACAGCAAGCTCCCACAAACAGCAATGTGATAATGACCAGATAATCTGTTTTTGTGATGTTTATTGAGGGATAAATATTGGCCAGGACACCAGGGAGAACTCCCCTGCGAAATAGTGCCATGGGATCTTTTACATTCACCCGAGAGCGCAGATGGGGCCTCGGTTTAACGTCTCATTTGAAAGACACCATCTCTGCCAGCGCAGCACTCCCTCAGTACTGCACTGGGAGTGTCAGCATAGATTTTGTGCTCAAGTCTCTGGAGTGGGACTATGAACCCACAACCTTCTGACCCAGAGGCGAGAGTGTTACCACCGAGCCAATGCTGCCTGCGACAGAAGAGCTTTTTAATGCGCTTTGGCTGAATATGAGTGGTTTAAAAATTCAACTGAGATTTAAATAGCTTCACTAACCATCTGTTTCCTGTGCACCCAAGAATGTGACAAAGGAATTGCATTGTTTATTGGATTATCTTGTTGTGCACAGATCCAAGGGCATCGCGCAGCAAACTGTTCAAGCAGTAAATTAACCGACGGCGAGGGTGGGGGCTCAAATTTGAAAATTTACATTTCTAATCGCACAAACTGCAGCTTAAAGAGAGAACGAATTTCGAACTAAGTTGTGTGAAACTTCAAAAATATATATTGAAGTCCACGGGCTGGAGTACAGAAAAGGCACTGTAGTCTCAGTGGTCTTTAGGGTAGGGAGGGGCCAAAAAAAGGTTCCCGACTGCTATCCACTTCCAGTAAGCTTTGCTGGAAATGCAAATAATGTTCCCGCTAAGGTGTGCGGCCGTGCAGTAATCTCAAAGGCCGAGATTTTCCCGGGGGTTAGCAGGTGCGATCGGTGGGAAAGTGTTTTTTTCCCCCCAGCGGGTCGGGACCCAGCTGTCAACCAGCATGCACCTTTCCCAATGTCGGATCTGTCAGCGCTGAGCAGACCCGACACGCAGCGGCAGGGGACCCAATTCAGGTAATTGTGACCTTGTTTAGAGATCATTAAGAATACATTTGAGCTCACCTTTTGATTTTAAGTGCTCGCCCACGGGGTCCACGGTGGTCGTGGACGACGTCAGTCAAGCTAAGGCGGGAGTTCAGTAGCCAGAGTTGGCAGCTTCAAATGTACAGTAAAAGCTCCCACCTTAGAGGTATCTTCCCTCAGCCACAAGCTCTTCTTCACTGCATTTCCACAACAGATTCACCATGCTGCAAATCTTTACACAAGTCTCCATCCAGTCTGACCTCATTACTTCTCTCACCATTGACAGATTGCTTCCGTCATCTCTACTTCACCTGCCATCTATTCCACCAGCATGGGTGTCCTTTATACTCGCTCACCTTGGTCCTCAGAATCTCACCACGATCAGCCCCAACACCAGCACCAACCTTCTCCGCAATCACCGGATGCTGCACAGGACAGAGGGCATCAGCATCCGACAACATTGCTGCCCGGGAGGTCAGGGATGGCCTCACCATGGCCAGATTTACTTCACTTGATACTGTGCACCCTGGCTGCCACATGATGCGCCAGCTTGGCACTACCCCACACCAACACCATAAAGCATCCCTACAATGCCCAAGCCATTCCTTTCACACTCACCACCATTACAGGGGGTACCGTTATGTTTCACCATTCACTACAACTTACTAAGCTACTTCCAAAAGTGCATACAAATCTGTCCAAGAACGCAAAGTGTTGAAAATAAAGGTTTCAATGTTTGACACCACATTAACAGAAACTTTACATGAACATTGCATAAAACACCCAAGTGTGTTGTTAGTTAGTATGATTGCACTAGGATGAGGGCGAGTGTGAGGGATGGCTGGTGAGATGGGGATGTGATAATGTAGAGAGGGGGGGCTGGGTGGAGGTGCAAGGTAAGTTGGTGTGAGTAAGGATGCGCAGGAGTAGGGTAGGGAAGGCAGAGTGACGGGGGATGTGATGAGCGGCATAGCGGGATGAGGTTGAGTGTGGCTTTGTACTAGCGTTTCGTGATCTACTGAGATCATTGAAACGTTTGTGGCACTGCACCCAGGTCCTCCTGACCACATCCCTGCTTGTATCCTCCTCTGCAATGTGCAACCAGGCGGTGTTGATCTCCTGGGGAGGTCTCTTCGCCCATCGGAAGGGAAGAGGACCTCCCTGCGTGCTGTGACGCCCTCCAGAAGCATATGAAAGCAGTTATGGGAGAGCCTGGGTGCAGCCCTGTGCCGTGCTCGTCAGTGTTTGCAGCACCTCAATGCTGTAGAACACCGACAGCACAAATGTCAAATTAATGTTGGCCACGGTCCCTTTAAGGAAACCAGCTGATGATGCTTCTTGAAATGACGTCACCAGACCCGCTTCTTCTAATTGGCTGGGAAACACTAAGACTTGTTAAGCCCGCCCAGCAACGGAAATTAATTTTACAGAGCGGGATGGAGCTAACAGCGGGGCCGGGACCCGCCACCCGCCAAGGTTAGTACAATCCCAGCCAAAGGTCCCGTGCAGGCCACTCACCAGCTTTTACACTGTTAATACGATAGCAAAGTACTGCAGATGCCGGAAATCCAAAATAACAACAGAAAATGCTGGAAAAACTCAGCAGGCCAGGCAACATCCGTGGAGAGAAAATAGAGTCAACGTTTCGGGTGAGCCCTTTGTCAAGACTGGAAAAGCACAGGAAATGAAATAGATTAGAAGGCCAGGCTGGGAGAGAACAAAAGAAGAGGAGAGCCATTAAGAGGTATTCAAAACGAGACGAGATGGTGATAGGACTAGTGGAGACAAAAGACGGCTCTAGATTAGGTGTGAAATGTTCTGGCAGAATGGGAGACAGCTGCCATGTGGGAGAGAAAAAAAAAAGGGGGGGGGGGGGGGGGGAGGGCCAAAACAAAGGTGTGGATAAAAAATAAGTAAAAATGTAATAGGGGCCGAGGTTATGATCTGAAATTGTTGAACTCGATATTGAGTCCGGAAGGCTGTAAAGTGCCTAATCGGAAGATGAGGTGCTGTTCACATTGTTAATACTGCACATGTGCAGTATTAACAAACGGACGGTGTACTAAAAGAAACCGGTCGCGCAGAACAAAGCACAGCTTACAGGGAACACCGAGTGCAAGTATATACATTGAGCAAGGACAAGATCTAGCTCAGATATGATTCCTGGTCTCCTCCTAAATCAGCAGCTCTGTGGAGGTTGCTGAAGGTGCGCTCCTGCTGCCTTTAGCACTCGGCACCACAGCATGGGGGCGGGGGGAGCCTTCAATCTTCCCCACAACATTGGTGACTGTCCGGTTAGCATTAGAAGGCAACTTGCAAGAGCCTACTTCTGCTTCAAGAATATGAAGAGTCAGTGTGGAAGAAATCTTGAGCCAGTGGGTAGAGATCAGTCAGCATTTAGTTTGAATATGGATTTGTTTGATGGCAATATGCACGGTTGATACTTTGGCTATTAGGTGCTACATCACCACCAGCACCCTTTAAGAGATCGAATGGCTACAAAGAATGACGATGAACATCATCTTTATTTTGTTCCACTTTTTGGATAGCCTGTTGTTTAATCCAACAGTGAGAGAAAACGGAACCACCATCACACAGCTTACATCCCCTCAGTCAATATGGGATGTCACATCCTCAAATAAAGTCAGGAGGTAGGTCAAGCAAGACCTATCCTTTCTAAAACCACGGTAGCTGTCCTTTGTTAGGTTATTTTCATACAAATTCTCTTTCATTTTGTTTCCGATCTATTAATTCCATTTATCTTCCAATTGGCAAGGCCAAGCTCAAAATACTGGACAAGAGTTTCCGCTTTGGGCACAATCGCAATCTGGGCGCAAATTGCAGGCAAAATTGCGCTAGTTTTGAGAAATGTTTAAAAGCTTTTAAAACGTGCCTTAGTGTCCTTGTGCCTAAAAAACTCAATTTTAAGAGCCTCCTTGAAGGCCCGCAAACGGGCACCATTAGCAGAAACTCACCAATGGCGAGTAATTCGATCTGGAAACGTGGCCAGTTTTGTGGGCGGGGGCCGGCTTCTGGCGCGATTTTTTTAAAGCTAGCCCGAAAGATCGCGGAAACTCAATTTGCGCTGAATGTAATTTGCGCTTAAAACTGCTCGATCTTTTGTACTGGTTTGGCCAATTCGGGCGACTTGAGCTAAAAAAAAAGGCACAACCTAGCAGAAATTCCTGTCCAAGGTCTTTAGTTGCCAGGATGAAAGAACAGCTCAGGCACTCTAGCTTACTGTCTATAACCACAACATAACAGATACCATTTCCTTTGCACATATTGTTGCCATCTCTTGGGATTCAGGTGGCTTGAATAAATTGTACAATTTCTTGCAGACTTGACTCAGAATTCAGAGACAATTGCTTTCTTGTCAATCCATCCTATCAAAACATTCCATTCGTTATTTTTTTTTAAATTCATTCATAGGGTGTCGCTGGCAAGGCCAGCATTTATTGCCCATCCTCGAGAAGGTGGCGGTGAGCCGCCTTCTTGAACCGCTGCAGTCCATGTGGTGAAGTAGTATACTTCTTTGTAGCCGGTTTGGTACAACGGGGTGGCTTGCTAGGCCATTTCAGAGTCAACCACATTGCTGTGGGTCTGGAGTCACATATAGGCCAGACCGGGTAAGGATGGCAGATTTCCTTCCCTAAAAGGACATTAGTGAACCAGATGGGGTTTTTAAACGACAATCCAATAGTCTCATGGTCACCATTACTGATGCTAGCTTTTTATTCCAGAATATTTAATTGAATTTAAATTCCCCAGCGGCCACAGTGGGATTGGAACTCATGTCTCCAGATCATTCGTCCAGGTCTCTAGGTTACTCGTCCAGTAACAAAGCCACTATGCTACCATTCCCTTACAGCAGCGCATTCATTTCCCTCCACCATTGTGAATTTACAACAAAAATTGTCTCCGAATTCGGAGTCAAGTCAGCAAGAAAATCCAAACTAGATTCCAGTGCAACATTTCTTGACAATCTAGCTCCGGCTTCCATCACAGTTCAACTGGGCCCATTGCCACAAGCAATTCAAAGTGGTTTAAAAACTGTGCTCAAGGGAACTGGGTAATATCAGTGAGTCAGAATACTGCAAGTACAATCAGACTAAAATTCCCACTGCCAGCATCAGAGATCCCAACAAAAACAAGCCAAGTCATTTCCAATACAGTTCCAAGTTAGGAATAGTCTGTAGCACAGAGCTGCAGCAGTTTCAGTCACATGGGTCGCAAAAGATGTCCAGTGCGGGAAATGGAAACGTCACTCTGGTGGACCAAAAGGTGTTCCAAGACTGGGGTTAAAACACATTGCAGGGAGTACTGTGCAGGTAAAGTCACTTTGCAAGCAATTTGCATTATACTCCACCGAGGAGTGCGTGCACCAGCATGAATTTGAAAAACACAAAAATGTTCTCTTTCGCTTGCCCAAATGGTAATAAAAATTCAAGTTATGAACATTCCTCTACTCCAAAACCAGAAGCACAAGTAATCAAACGGAGATGTAGCATGCAACTGAACCGTACATATTGGATGGTTCCAGGTTCGATGCCTGATCTTTGCAGAGTTAGCTGATGTCAGCCAGAGTGACAGGAAGTGTGCTACAATGGGTCTCAATGCCTCTGGGGAAAGCCACTTTTTTGCTCCCAACAGCTACTGGAATGTGCGCATGTGTGCAAAATCAACGAAGAGATAGGGTTCAGCTATGATGTCCGCATGGACAACTACCCTGGCAATACTCCTTGTTCAGGGGTAGCTCGTTCCATTCCCTCCACCACTGTCAACCTACAAGAAGTGGCTCAATATTGAGTCAAGTCTACAAAAAACAGATCCTAGTGCAAGATTTCCTGACAATCTGGGTTATGCTTTCATCATAAATTAGCCCTATTTCCACAAGCAACTGAATCCGGTTTAAAAACTGTACCCTAGGGAATTGGGCAAGATCAGCGAGTCAGGAAATAGGACTAAATTTGCCACTGCCGGCAAAGGTCACAAGAAATAAAAATCCCAATCTACAGGAGACTTTGGTTTATCCGGAGGTTGTATGGCCGGAAACCTCGATCTACCGGCAGAAATCAGGAGCCGTTTCGTTAGGGTTTTTTTTCTTCTCGTGGCTTTTTTTCCCCCCAACAGTCAGGCTCTGGAAAGTCTCTCTGAAGTTGTTGCTAAGCTAAAGAGACGCTTCCAAGGTACGGGCCGACTGTTTAGAAGCTGTTGCTAAGCAACAGTGTTTGTTGTCAGATACGGAGATGAAAACCTCCGTATGCTTCAACATTAACTTTGTATGTCCGGCAGTTTTGATAGATCGGCAACAGCTCGGTCCCGTCGGTGCGGGATATCACAAAGTTTCCTGTATATCTGAGAATATGAAGATTAGCCATTTTGGCCAGTAGCAGAGGACACTTGGGCCTTGTGGAACGGTAGCTCAATGAGAGTTTGCACCTTCAGGAGTAACTGGAAGAACGTTGGAGAGGAAAAACAAATGTCATCAAACTCAGAAATTCAGTGGCATAAAAGCACTGTGGTTTACTCTCAATGACACACACAGCAAATTCCCAATCTCAGCTATGTTGCCAGAGGAGGAAGAGCAAGAACAGTCTTCGGGCAGGAAAAAAAGGTACAAACCCAAGTCATTCTCATGCACTTTGTAGCAGCTACTTATACAACAGTGAGAAAGGTCCCAGGTGCATGTTATTTTGTCTTGCTGCAGTTGTACAGGGCCTTGGTGAGACCACACCTTGAGTATTGTGTGCAGTTTTGGTCACCTTATCTGAGGAAGGATGTTCTTGCCATGGAGGGAGTGCAGCGAAGATTCACCAGGCTGATACCTGGGATGGCAGGAATGACGTATGGAGAGAGATTGGGTCGATTGGGCTTATACTCACTGGAGTTTAGAAGAATGAGAGGGGATCTCATTGAAACTTATAAAATTCTAACAGGACTAGACAGACTAGATGCAGGAAGGATGTTCCCGATGGCAGGGGAGTCCAGAACCAGGGGTCACAGTCTAAGGATAAGGGGTAAGCCATTTAGGACTGAGATGAGGAGGAATTTCTTCACCCAGAGAGTGGTGAACCTGTGAAATTCTCTACCACAGAAGGCAGTTGAGGCCAATTCATTAAATATATTCAAGAAGGAGTTAGATATATTTCTTAAGGCTAAAGGGATCAAGGGATATGGGGAGAAGGCAGGGACAGGGTAATGAATTTGGATGATCAGCCATGATCTCATTGAATGGCGGAGCAGGCTCGAGGGGCCGAATGGCCTGCTCCTGCTCCTATCTTCTATGTCTATTTTGCTGATCCAAAAGAGTAGGGTATGGCATGTTATGCTGTGTGTGATCTGAAGATAAATGTATGGTTGGGGGGGGGGGGGGGCAAGCAGGAAAGGGAGGAGATAAAAATGAATACAATTTGCAACTTCAGAAATGGTAAAAGATAGCACTGAACAATGCAAGAAAAGAGAATTGACTGTGTTCTGCAGAAATAAGCAAAAAAGTTATCCTGCCTTGTTAAAAAGTTCTGCAGAATCAAAATGCAACTGTTGCAAAACCTTCAGATGACCTCGGATTCTAATCCCATGCTGTGATTTCATCATCTACAACTCATTACATTAACGCTCACAGTAGTTTACAGATTCATCTCATTATTCGAGCTTCCTGCCAAAATGTACCTTTCTGTGATATTTACAATTAAGTCTTTCAAGTTCATTTTATTTGGATTAGGGATTAACAGCAGATGGGCTGAGGCAGGGGCAGAGACAGGCAATGTTAGAGGTGGAAGTAGTCTTTGTGACGGAGAGGATATTGGGTTGGAAGCACAGCTTGAGGTTGAATAGGACGCCAAGGTTGCAAACAGTTTAGTTCAGCCAGAGATGGGTGCCGGGGAGAGGGATATAATAGGTGGCTAGGGTACAGAGTTTGTCGAGGGGGCTGAAGATTCGATCTTTCCAATGTTTAGGAGGAAATAATGGCTACTTGGGCAAGGGACTGAAGCGCAACGGACACCTGTAAAACTAATAAAAGCAGAAGATGCTGGGAACACTCGGGCATCTCTGTGGAAAGGGGAAAGTATGGTCAGTGATTCAGGTCAATGACCTTTCATCAGAACTGGAAAACTGTATTCCAGCAAGGAGTCAATACGGTCAGTAGAGCAGGAGGGGGAAAAAGCAAACAAAAAGAGGCAAAGAAAACTTTAAAAAGTAACTCAAGACACACCACAAAAGCTTCTTCGACTGCCCCCCCACTTCAATCCCAATTTATGCCCTTGTGACATTGGGGTGCAACTCCATAGGAACTGGGAGTCCATCAGTACCTCACCAAAGTGGTCATCCTTGATGTGTGAACCTGGCCGGTGAGTAGTAGCAGGCTATTGGACTGCAGGGGGCATCATAGTGAACATGCAGGTACAGCAAGCAATTCGGAAAGCAAATGGTATGTTGGCCTTTATTACAAGAGGATTGGAGTATAAGAGTAAAGACATCTTGCTGCAATTATAGGAGTGGGCCTTTGGCGTAGCGGTAGCATCCCCGCCGCTGGGCCAGAAGGCGTAGGGTTTCGAACCCCGCTCCAGACAGTCCCGGCAAGTGGAGTCGGAGCTCCAGCTCTAAATTCAGCGGGATACTTGCGTCCGTGGGTGTGGGTGTGGGTGGCCCCCCCCCCCCCTCGTATGGGTTGTGGGAGCCCGTAAAACCCTCCCGCCATAGGACTAACCACCCTAATGGCTGGTACGAAGATGGTTACAGTCACGGAAGGAGTGTTACTCGCAGCCAGAAATCCTTCCACCACTTCATACAGTTCCCCAAAGGGAACAGTGTGAAGACACGTACGACGACGACTGCAATTATATAGGGCCTTGGTGAGACCACACCTGGAGTACTGTGTACAGTTTTGGTCTCCTTACCTAAGGAAGGATATACTTGCCATAGAGGGAGTGCAACAAAGGTTCACCAGACTGATTCCTGGGATGGGGGGATTGTCCTATGAGGAGAGATTGAGTAGACTAGGCCTATATTCTCTACAGTTTAGAAGAATGAGAGGTGATCTCATTGAAACATACAAAATTCTTACAGGGCTTGACAGGGTACCCTAGCTGATTTTTATCCTCACTAACATTGGTGGGGGGGGGGGGGGGGGGGTAATGCCACTCTCACCCCATCCTTGAATCTTTAAAATGGTCATACACACAGTTACTGATTTCTGAAAACCCAAGGGATTAAAAAAAGACTTGTATTTCTATCGCACCTTTCACCACCTCAGGACGTCCCAAAGCGCTTGACAGCCAATGAAGTACTTTTTGAAGTGTAGTCACTGTTGTAATGTGGGAAACGCGGCAGCCAATTTGCGCACAGCAAGCTCCCACAAACAGCAATGTGATAATGACCAGATACAGTACTGTGGTTTTTAGTGATGTTGGTAGAGGGGTAAATATTGGCCAGGACACTGGGGAGAACTCCCCCCTCCTCTTCTTCAAAATAGTGCCCTGGGATTCTTTACATCCACCCGAGGGGGGCAGACGGGGCCTCAGTTTAACGTCCCATCCGAAAGACGGCACCTCCGACAGTGCAGCACTCCCTCAGTACTGCCCCTCCGACAGTGCGGCGCTCCCTCAGTACTGCCCCTCCGACAGTGCGGCGCTCCTTCAGTGCTGCCCCTCCGACAGTGCGGCGCTCCCTCAGTGCTGCCCCTCCGACAGTGCGGCGCTCCCTCAGCACTGCCCCTCCGACAGTGCGGCGCTCCCTCAGCACTGCCCCTCCGACAGTGCGGCGCTCCCTCAGTACTGCCCCTCCGACAGTGCGGCGCTCCCTCAGTACCGCCCCTCCGACAGTGCAGCGCGCCCTCAGTACTGCCCCTCCGACAGTGCAGTGCTCCCTCAGTACTGCCCCTCCGACAATGCGGCGCTCCCTCAGTACTGCCCCTCTGACAGTGCGGCACTCCCTCAGTACTGCCCCTCCGACAGTGCGGCACTCCCTCAGTACCGCCCCTCCGACAGTGCGGCGCTCCCTCAGCACCACCCCTCCGACAGTGCGGCACTCCCTCAGTACCGCCCCTCCGGCAGTGCAGCACTCCCTCAGTACTACACGGGAGCTCGATTGTTGAGAGACTGTCGCAAGATGTTAGCCTACTTCCAAGCAACAGGATATTATCTCAGTAATCCTGCAAATCAAACAGAAGTCACTTTGAGCACTAACCCAGCAAATGCTGCTCCCAGCAATAATATGTATTGATTAACAAGTTTGACAATGCCAGCATTTGATGCTCCTCTAGAGGTAGGTTAAAGGTACACTTTATGGCTCCACGCTAGAACAGAAACATTTGACAAATATGCAGAAAACCTTGTGCTAGCACGTTATGTCTCAACAAGTACTTTGGCACAAGTGATTTTCTTTAAAGCTCATTCCCTCTACCCCGAGATTGATTCATTTCAACAGACTGGTTCTCTCTGAACCAAAAGGTGTGGAGATGCTGGGGTACAACACAGAGGATGCCAACGGTTCGCTGGTACCTTGCCCAAGTGGCCATTCTTCAAACAGCAAACGTCAACAAGCTGCTCAACTGACACCGACATCAGTCAAGACTAGAAATAACAACAGAAAATGCTGGAAAAACTCAGCAGGCCAGGCAACATCCGTGGAGAGAAATTAGAGTCGACGTTTCGGGTCGAAACCCTTTTTCAAAACTGGAAAGGAAATGAAATAGATCGGAAGGCAGGGCTGCGATAGAACAAAAGAAGAGACATTAAGAGGTATTCAAAACCAGACGAGATGGTAATAGGACAGTGGAGACAAAAGACGGCTCAGATTAGGTGTGAAGTGTACTGGCAGGATGAGAGACAGCTGCCATGTGGGAGAGAGAAAAAAAAGGAAAGGGGGGGGGGAAAAAAAGGGAAAACCCAAAACAAAGGGGTGGAAAAAAAATATAAGTAAAAATGTAATAGGGGCCGAGGTTATGATCTGAAATTGTTGAACTCGATATTGAGTCCGGAAATCACAGAGAAATCACAGAAACCCCACAGTGCAGATAGAGGCCATTTCGGCCCATCGAGCCTGCACCGACACATATCCCACCCGATCCCCGTAACCCCTACACCAACACATATCCCACCCTATCCCCGTAACCCCACCTATTAATCCCCCTAACACTAAGGGTCAATTTATCATAACCAATCAACCTAACCCGCACATCTTTGGACTGTGGGAGGAAACCCACGCAAACACGGGGAGAATGTGCAAACTCCACAGTCACCCGAGGCCAGATTCGAACCTGGGTCCCTGGTGCTGTGAGGCAACAGTGCTAACCACTATGCCACCGTGCAAAGAGCCCTGCCTTCGATCTAGTTCATTTCCTTTCCAGTTTTGAAAAAGGGTTTTGACCCGAAACGTTGACTCTACTTTCTCTGCACGGATGTTGCCTGGCCTGCTGAGTTTTTCCAGCATTTTCTGTTGTTATTTCGGATTTCCAGCATCTGCAGTATTTTGCTATCGTACCAGTCAAGACTAGTTTTGTTCTTCCTCAAAGTCCGCATGTGCGCTTTGCAGTAGGGTCACTAGATATCCATTAGGAGTAGGAAAGCAGGTTGGTTCCACCCCCTCCCCACCACCCCGTCCCTTCGCACAGGGACACTGAAGCAAACTGTAATGGTCCTACTACTGCCACAGCCTAGATCAACTAATTCAGCACAGCGATCTAGCCAGAGAGCCTCTTAGTCTGTATGGATTAGATCAGATATTTGCCCACTGAACCATTAGAAGAGCTTATTGCACAGAGGCAATCAAATTCTGTTGTAGTCAAATATTAGTTCATTTAAATACCAAATTTTGGGGGGCGGGGGAAGGTTGTTGTCTTGTGTCTTATGCAGCGGAATTGTGTACAATGTGGAAGTCACAACTTTTCTGAAGAATGTTGCTAAATGCAAAAAGCCATGCCAAAACTTGAAGTCAGCACAAAATGTTAAAAAACTGGGCAATTTACCAGAGCCTAACACCAAGTTGGATGAGAAAGCAGTCCTGAAAGCAGTACAGGATATAATTCACTCAAGGGAATATAAACACATCACATTCACAATGATGAACTGCAGATATACCAACCCATTGTGTGATAATGAAAGTGGTTCACTCAGCTCATGACCACCATTAAAAGAAACGTAAAAGTTGCATCAGGCGTAGGACAAACAGTTTTCTACTTCACTCAAAAGAGCGAGATAAATCAGCATTCTAGTTCAACTATTTCTCTCTTGATAACTGTGCAGTGCCAACAAATATACTTTTATATCTTCATAAGTTACAATGCATAGATAAAATGTAAAAGTTAGCTATTACTCTGGGATCATCCTGGAGAGTAGAGACAACAGGGTAGATGCTGAGAGGCTGTTTCCCCTGGCTGGGGAGTCTAGAACTAGGGGGCACAGTCTCAGGATAAGGGGTCGGCCATTTCGAACCGAGATGAGGAGGAATTTCTTCACTCAGAGGGTGGTGAATCTTTGGAATTCTCTGCCCCAGAGGGCTGTGGATGCTGAGTCATTGAGTATATTCAAGGCTGAGATCGATAGATTTTTGGACTCTAGGGGAATTAAGGGATATGGGGATAGTGCGAGAAGGTGGAGTTGAGGTCGAAGACCAGCCATGATCTTATTGAATGGCGGAGCAGGCTCGAGGGACCGTACGGCCGACTCCTAATTCTTATATTCATTGCACCCCAAACTCCTCTTCACTTCTAACTGCCACCTTCGTCCACCCCCAGCCACATCACCAAGAATGAGGAGCTCAAGAATTTCTTAAATTGCTTTTACCTTGGTCTTTGGCTGGGAGCTCCTGTTGCAAGGGTCTCAGGCAGCCACTGGTGATATTAAAATAAACTTGCGAGATTTTCATACACTAGCAGTCAAAACCCTTTCCTTAAAACTGCATCTTTCTGGGCCCAGTAAAAATAGCACTCCAGCAGCAACCATCTCACACACACTCCCTATTCAAATTCCTCCCATCCACAGCGCTAAGTTTGCCTTTTACACAGAAATTACAAAACAGAACAAGCCATTCGGCCCAACCTGTCTGTGTTAGTGTTTATCCTACACACGAGCAGCCGTGCTAATCCCATGTACCCGCCCTGTTCCCATATCACTTTATTCCCCATTCCTTCATCCGATTCTTAAAATGTGGACATGGCCCCTGCTTCAATCATTAACTCTGGTAGTGCATGCCACAGCCTCACAATCCTGTGTGTAAAAAAAAAAACGATCTCCTGCTCTCTCTCCTAAATCTCTCACATTTAATCTTTTACCTATATCCCCTCAGTCTAGATCCCTGACTTTTTTACCCCCCCTATCTACTCCGTTCCATCCCTTCGGAATTTTCAACACCTCTATCAAATCACTCTATAATCTCCTCTGTTCGAACAAACATACCTGACCAAAGTCCCAACAATATCTCATGTGACTACAATTACTACACAATATCCCTCCTTGATTTTTCTGTCTTTTTTGACGAGATTGATTATGGCATCCTCCTCCATGGTCCATCTCTGGGACACTACCCTATTTTGGTTCTATTCCTACCTTTCCCAATTTAGGCAGTACATCATCTCCACGGACTTCTCCTCCGACCCCTGCACATACAGCACCATGCCCAAGACTTAGCCTCCTTTTTTCCTCCATCTGTGAAGGCTTTGGAGAGGGTACAGAAGAGATTTACTAGAACGATTCCAGGGATGAGGGATTACAGTTACATGGATAGACTGGAGAAGCTGGGGTTGTTCTCCTTGGAGCAGAGAAGGTCAAGAGGAGATTTGACAAGAGTTGTTTAAAATCATGAAGGGTTTAGCTAGAGTAAATAGAGAAACTGTTTCCAATGGCTGAAGGGTCACTGACCAGAAGGCACAGATTTAAGCTGATTAGCAAAAGAACCAGAGGAGACACGACGAAAAACTTTTTTACACAACGAGTGGTTAGGATTTGGAATGCACTGCCTGACAGATTCAAGAGAAGCCTTCAAAAGGGAATTGAATAAATACTTGAAGGAGAAAAAAATTCAGGGATATGGGGAAAGAACGGGGGAGTGGGACTAACTGGATTGCTCTTCGAAAGAGCTGGCGCAGACTCGATGGGCCAAATGGCCTCCTTCTGTGCTGTACTATTCTATGATTCTATCTACATGCAATGCCTCACCAACATCATCTGTAAATATACAGTCAACTGCAATATACATGATGAGATTCAACTTTATTTACATATACATATTGTACAGCATTTGAACATTACTACTATATTAGGAAGTTCAAATCTGCTCCAAATCCGCCACCTAATGTCCATAGTGTTGGATACCAGAGCAGGTTCTCAACACAGCAGACAATATACAAACCTCTCAATAAGTAATTTAAGGTTGAAAGAAGACACTCCATCCAGATAAAACCAGTAACATAATCTCTCATCTTGGCTTTCAAATCTAGTAAAGAGTCGGTGAAGTCCCAAACAGTGAATAAATGGGAATATTATGCACACTAAATGGTTTGGTGCGTTCCATGAAGAAGCTTGGACTATATTTGAGCACGCGTGAAGACATCACTCACTGATGGGGTTTTACAGTTAGCAGAGATCGCCTCATTATTTGATGAATATAACCTGTGAAGAAATACTGCTCTCACACATTTACACGTCTTGAATATTGCTCCAAGAGATAGTTGACGAATTTTTTTTTTTTTTTAAATCTTTCGGGCACTGAATTCGACTATGCAACATATATGTTTTCCACTCCGATTTAACAACTAAACGAAAACCATCAGCAATCGCTCCCAAAAGTTAAAAAAAACTTACAATGCACTCGCGAACTCGGTTGTGGAAGAGCTGTGTTCTAATCACAACGTCGTCTTCCATCGCGCCCCTTCATGGCTAAGAGGGCGCGCGTTACCTGTTGACTCTAGATATGAAGTTCCCGTTCTCCACAACTCCAGCTCCGACGGCTGCAGTGTGCCAACCGCCCCCCCTCGCCATGCAACACGGTGCCGGATTGGCTAGGGAACGCCACGGTAAAACATAGCACCGCACATACCATTGGCGGAGAGGAACGCTAAAATAGACCGCGGTGTACGATTGGCTAGAACACCTCTCAACGCACCTCAGACGGTACGGGACTGGCTGGAATTGGCTTCAGCTATAAACTGATTGGGGAGAAGGGTGAAGAGCTTGAGCAATGGTGATCGGAAATGGAAAGAGTCTGAGCATCTGATTGGTTGCGGTTGTATACGACATGTAATTGGCTGAAACTAGAACAGCCTCCATTTAAACCATGCGTCAATGAGATACGAGAGCGCCAGGAGGTCGGGCCGATAAAAAGAAACTTTAAACATTGGCGTTGAGAAACAACAAATTTTGTTCTAAAATCTCTAAGTCATTAATACACACAAGAAATGGAAGTTGTACCAGTTTGTTTAAGGCACATTCTTCTGTAAATGCAAAATTGAGAGATTATACTTCTCACTCCTTATTAGCATAATCAAATTAGACTAAAAAAAAACGAATGCTAAAATAAAAAACAGAAAATTCTGGTGAAGAAACATGTTCTCTTTACAGAGACTATATTTCCAACATTTTCTGTTTTTCTGTTTTGTAAGGCATCTGATGATTGGATTACAGACGGACGGTAAAACTATGATTTGCAAAATGTTATGAATTGAATTTATGTCGCCAGTTCCCTCTAAATTTAGCGGGTTGCTGCGAGGATTACAGACCAGCTTCTAAAAGCCAACGATCATTTTGAGTAAATGAATGAAGGGAGGGAAATTCAAATTGACCAATCAGCAGCTGCTAGCAAATCGGCGTGGGTACAGCGCTCCCTGCAGGCTAACCCCAGCATCTGGTCTTCCCTGGAGCGTTCCTTTACACTAGTTTTCTTTTGATACTAAGTCCACATGTTAATCCAATAATAAAAACAGAAAATGCTGGACGCAAAGATGGGTGGGCGTGTGTGCTGTGAGGAGGATGCCGAGAAACTCCAGGATGATTTGGACAGGTTGGGTGATTGGGCAGAAGCATGGCAGATGCAGTGTAATGTGGATATATGTGAGGTTATCCACTTTGGTGGCAAAAACAGGAAGGCAGATTATTATCTGAATGGCAAGAGATTGGGAGAAGGGGAAGTGCAACGAGACCTGGGTATCCTTGTGCACCAGTCGCTGAAGGTAAGCATGCAGGTGCAGCAGGCGGTTAAGAAGGCAAATGGTATGTTGACCTTCGTAGCGAGAGGGTTCGAGTACAGGAACAAGGATGTCTTGCTGCAGTTGTACAGGGCCTTGGTGAGACCACATCTTGAGTATTGTGTGCAGTTTTGGTCACCTTATCTGAGGAAGGATGTTCTTGCCATGGAGGGAGTGCAGCGAAGATTCACCAGGCTGATACCTGGGATGGCAGGAATGACGTATGAGGAGAGATTGGGTCGATTGGGCTTATACTCGCTGGAGTTTAGAAGAATGAGAGGGGACCTCATTGAAACTTATAAAATTCTAACATGACTAGACAGACTGGATGCAGGAAGGATGTTCCCGATGGTCGGGGAGTCCAGAACCAGGGGTCACAGTCTAAAGATAAGGGGTAAGCCATTTAGGACTGAGATGAGGAGGAATTTCTTCACCCAGAGAGTGGTGAACCTGTGGAATTCTCTACCACAGAAGGCAGCAGAGGCCAATTCATTAAATATATTCAAGAAGGAGTTAGATATCTTTCTTAAGGCTAAAGGGATCAAGGGATATGGGGAGAAAGCAGGGACAGGGTACTGAATTTGGATGATCAGCCATGATTTCATTGAATGGCGGAGCAGGCTCGAGGGGCTGAATGGCCTACTCCTGCTCCTATCTTCTATGTTTCTATGACCTTTCGTCAGAACTGGAAAAAAGCAGGAAATGGAACAGATTTTTAAGCAAGTATGGGAGCTGGGAAAGGGGGGAGGGAATGAAAGAACAAAAGGGAAGGTCTGTGATAGGATAGAAGGCAGGAGAGATTAAGAGACATTGGCCCAGAAATTCGGGTCTCCACGGGTGAGTACGCACGGGGTACTCATGCGTCGGCCCAACGAAAGTGCCGGTTTTGTGCATGCACTGCGCATGCGCGGGAAACCGGAACTTCCGTTCCCCTGAAAGAAGGGATTCAGAGGTCGAATGCGTGCGCATCGAACTTCGTTTTTTTTTGCAGGTTTCTCCGGGAGGGTAAGTCTCCAGCAGTTACACTTTTAAAAAGCAGGCGCAAGGCCTGCTTTTAACAAGGTAAGTGATGAATTAATTAAAATTAAAACATTTTTTCCACAGGTTTATTATTTTTAAATACTTTAAAGAAAGGTAAGTTTATTTTTAGCCCCGTTAGAAAATGTAATTAATTTTTTCAAAAATTTAAATTATTGTTTAAAATAGTTATTTCATGTAATTTATAGTTATTTTAAAAATGTGATGTTTTTTTAAAAATTATTTGAAGTTTTAGTGATGTTTTGGGGCTTATAGTATTTATAGGTTTGACAGCACTTCCTGTCAAACTGATGAATGAAGCATTCCCTGCTACCATTGGCTCTCCATGGCCCACGTGATCCCAGGGGACGCTTCGAACTAACTGCGCCCCTGGGATACACAAGCACTACGCACCGACAGTTGGAGCAGGCCCAGGATCGGAATCCCACGGGGGCCCACAGCTCAACGGCCAGCGCGCTAGGTAAGTGCAGGTCGGGGGCTTGCACCCGCGGGAAGCCCCCGACCCGAATTTCTGGGCCATTAAGAGATATTCAAGGCAAAAGGAGATGGTAATGGGACAGGTTAAGAAAGAAAGTTCGGGGTACAGCTAAAGCTAACGTCGGTGCTGGCAAGAAGTAACATGAGGAATGACGTGAAGGTTCCTTGAAATGCTAAGTTATCCATGGATCACCACCTGTAATTATTTGTCTACGTGCTCAAATAAATTCTATAAAAAATGAAAAAAAAAGAAACAAAGGATGGCTCTAGATGAAGTGTAAATTGCACAGGCAGAATGAAAGACAGCTGCCATGTGGGAGAGCAAAAAAAAGGGTGGATAAAAAATATATATACAATAGAGGCCGAGGTTATGGTCTGAAATTGTTGAACTCGATGTTGAGTCCAGAAGGCTGTAAAGTGCCTAATCGAAAGATGAGGTGCTGTTCCTCGAGCTTACGTTGAGCTTCATTGGAACAGTGTAATAGGCCGAGGATGGAGAGGTCTGAGTGGGAGTGGAGCGGAGAATTAAAGTGACAGGCGACCGGAAGCTCGGGGTCACCCTTACGGACTGAACGGAGGTGTTCTGCAAAGCGGTCGCCCAATCCAACCTTCTGTTCCTAGCTTCCCCGAACCTCCAATGTATTATTTATGGCTAAACAGAAAATGCTGGAAACACCCAGCAAGTCAGTGGAGAAGAAACGTTTCAGGCACATTGCCCTTCAATGTGTTTTGTTAAAAGACAGACGTGCATTTCTATAGCGCCTTTCACGACCACCGGATGTCTCAAAGTGCTTTACAGCCAATGAAGTACTTTTTGGAGTGGAGTCACTGTTGCAATGTGGGAAACGCGGCAGCCAAATTTGCGCACAGCAAGCTCCCACAAACACCAATGTGATAATGACCAGATAATCTGTTTTAGTGATGTTGATTGAGGGATAAATATGAGGGATACCGGGGATATCTCCCCTGCTCTTCTTCGAACTAGTTGTAAGAAATAGCTGTTAGAGTCAAAGATGGGTTTTAATTCTTAGAACAGAGACTGACGACAGGCAACCGGGAACAGAGAGCAGAAATGTCAGCAAGGTCGAATATCAAGCATCAAAAGACAAATAGAAGTGATAAGGGAATCGTAAAATGCGAAACATCACAGGGTGGTGGGATAATAGACAAAAATGGAGCCGAAAAGTCATAAAATGTCCTTGAAGAAACATAACAAAACATTCCTCAGAAAGATAAGAGGGAGGCCTTGTCAGTCATGCAGAAAGGGATGGCGAGGGATGCCTTCCCGCTTCACAATTGGACAATGGGATGGGGGATCAAATGATTGACACCAGGTGATTACTAGCCCACCGAAATAATTATAAATATAGACGAGCGAGAGAGGAAATCAGGCAGTCAGGGGCGAAGGCTTCCCCGAGGTGGCTACGGCCTAACACCTTGGTCAAGTTTAGCCTTTGAGGTGGCTGATGGCCTCACACCTCCAGCAGCTTGAGAGATGACCCAACGGAAGTGACCGCTGCAGCAGACTGCAGGAATCCCTCCCCGTCCGTCTGGTCATGGCATTCCGGTTCAGGAGTCGTAGATCCACTCCTACTGTCACGGGTTGTATGTCTATTATACTCGGCTTAAACCATACGTAATATCTGATTATGCCTTAAAACTGTAGCCCTTTAATAAAAGCCGTACAACTTCTAAAGCCCTGTTGGGTAATCTGTGTGAGCCTGTGATCCTAATCTTACATAGTGCCATGGGATCTTTAACGTCCACCTGAGAGAGCAGACAGAGCCTCAGTTTAAAGTCTCATCCAAATGATGCACCTCCAACAGTGCAGCACTCCCTCAGTATTGTAGCATCAGCCTAGCTTTTTGTGCTCAAGTCTCATGAAGCAGGACTTGAACCCACAACCTTCTGACTCAGAGGTGAGGGTGCTGCCCACTGAGCTGCAATTGACACTGCCCGTTGTTTGAGATTTCCAGTGTTTTATTTTTTTGTTTCAGATTTTCAGTGTTTTATTTTTGCTATATTATTTGCGGCTCATGGCTCACAGTTACTGCCTGATCTGTTATTGTTTTTTTAATCGCGACGTCCCCATCCAGCTGAAATCATGGCCCAGAAATTCGGGTTGGAGGCTTCCCGCGGGTGTAAGCCCCCGACCTGCACTTACCTAGCGCGCCGGCCGTTGAGCTGTGGGCCCCCGTGGGATTCCGATCCTGGGCCTGCTTCAACTGCCGGCGCGCAGTGCTTGCGTATCCCAGGGGTGCAGTTAGTTCGATGCGTCCCCTGGGATCACGTGGGCCATGGAGAGCCAATGGTAGCAGGGAATCTGTATTCATAGATTTGACAGGAAGACCTGTCAAACCTATAAATACTATAAGCCCCAAAACATCACTAAATCTTCAAATAAATTTTTTTTTAAATCACATTTTTAAAATAACTATAAATTACATAAAATAACTATTTTAAACAATAATTAAAATTTTTGAAAAAGTTAATTACATTTTCTAACGGGGCTAAAAATAAGCTTACCTTTCTTTAAAGTATTTAAAAATAATAAACCTGTGGGAAAAAAATGTTTTAATTTTAATTAATTCACCACTTACCTTGTTAAAAACAGGCCTTGCGCCTGCTTTTTACATGTGTAACTCCTGGAGACTTACCCTCCCGGAGAAACCTGCAAAAAAAAAACGTAAGTTCCATGCGCACGCGCTGCCTCTCCGGCGTACGCGTTCGACCTCTGAACCCCTTCCTTTAAGGGAACGGAAGTTCCGGTTTCCCGCGCATGCGCAGTGCGTGCACGAAACCGGCACTTCCGTTGGGCCTACAGGTGAGTACCCCGCGCGTACTCACCCGTGGGGACCCGAATTTCTGGGCCATTAATATTCTTGTTTACAGTAAAGACATCTTAAAATGTTATCGAAATACTGCAATTGAGATACTGTTTTTGCAAATATTGTCCTATTTCACAAGTAGACAGTTATTACAGGTAGACTATCCTTTATCCGAAAACCTCGGGACCAGCCGAGTTTCGGATAAAGGAGAATTTCGGATTTCGGAAGGTGGGTCGGCGGGGGTCCGCGGGGGGTCGTGCGCACGACTTACGCTGACGCTCAGCGTAAGTCAGTCGGGGTCGGCGGGGGTCGGGGCCGGCGGGGTCCGCGGGGGGGTCGGCGGTTGTCGGGGCTGGCGGGGTCCGCGGGGGGGGTCGGCGGTTGTCGGGGCCGGCGGGGTCCGCGGGGGGGTCGGCGGTTGTCGGGGCCGGCGGGGTCCGCGGGGGGGTCGGCGGTTGTCGGGGCCGGCGGGGTCCGCGGGGGGGGTCGGCGGTTGTCGGGGCCGGCGGGGTCCGCGGGGGGGTCGGCGGTTGTCGGGGCTGGCGGGGTCCGCGGGGGGGTCGGCGGTTGTCGGGGCCGGCGGGGTCCGCGGGGGGGGTCGGCGGTTGTCGGGGCCGGCGGGGGGGTCGGCGGTTGTCGGGGCCGGCGGGGGGGTCGGCGGTTGTCGGGGCTGGCGGGGTCCGCGGGGGGGTCGGCGGTTGTCGGGGCCGGCGGGGTCCGCGGGGGGGTCGGCGGGGGGTCGTGCGCACGACTTACCCTTTATCCGAACTTCCGAAACCGGAACCCTCTAAAAACCGAAGGTTTTTTCGTTCGTACGCACGACTTACGCTGAACGAAAAAACCTTCGGTTTTTAGAGGGTTTCGGTTTTCGGAAGTCCGGATAAAGGGTAGTCTACCTGTATTCACAATTAATTGATATGTAAAAACATAGTACAGTACTTAAAATGATCCCCAACCCTATTTCCCCACCCCCATTGGTTTGAGGCATAAATGCAACACCCTCCCTGCAGCAGTAGGGGTTCGACAATTGTCCTCAGAAACCATGAACTACAACACCTTGTATTTATATAGCACATTTAACATAGTAAAACGTCCCAAGGTGCTTCACAGGAGTGTTATCAAACAACATTTGATACCGAATCACATAAGGAGACAGGTGACCAAAAGCTTGGTCAAAGAGGTAGGTTTAAAGGAGCATCTTAAAGGAGGGTGGAGAGGCGGAGAGCTTTAGGGAGGGTTTTCCTGAGCTTAGGGCCTAGTCAGCTGAAGGCACGGCCGCCAATGGTGGGGGAAATCCAACCTCACCTCCTTCTGCATCCGTCCTTGGAAAAAACTCTCCCTCAAGTCACTTACAACGGCACTTTCAAATTCCTAACTGTCTAGCCTTTGGCCCTCAATTCGCCACGATACTTCTGCAAATACCGATCTGCTCAATCACACCCCCACCTCCACCTTTGATGTTCTTGTCCCCACTAATACCCTTATTCTCTCCCTTTCTGGGCGACCCCCAGTACAACCCCCAGCTCGGCTCCCTTACGTTCAATGGATGTAGATTTCAACGTTTATGGCTGACAACTGGTTTAGTCATTCATCGCCGGATCTGGCTGGACCACATAAAGCACTATTGGGTCCTACTCTGCCAAAACTGCTCACTACTCCAGGATCATCCTGGAATGCAAAGATAACCCCCCCCCTCACCGGCTTCTCTTCTGTACTACCAACTGTCTTCCTAAACCCCTCCTGCCTCCTCCACCATTACCTCCCACAACAAGTGCAAGGAGCTCATGGACTTCTTTGTCACTAAGATCGAGACCATTCATTCAGCAGCCTCTACCACATCCCTCCCTTCTCCTAGCCCAACAGGCCAAACTACCCCCAAGGTTCCTCCCTGACCGAGCCCTGAACTCGCATATTTCTCTAGTTTCTCTCCTCGTGCCCTCTGTGAGCTCAACTTGTCCTTGCGACCCACCTCCAGCTCTCTCGACCCTATTCCCACTAAACTGCTATGGACGAAGGAAAAGGAAAAGCTTCTGATCACTGTCAGTGAGCCCTGTTGGAAAGCCCTTGTTGGCCATTGGGTGGCTATCCACAGTTGAATAGACTTGCACACTGTCACTGTCTAGGCAGATGTAGAATCGCCTCCTGGGTGAGATACGAGAGGACCGCTGGTGTCTGTGGAACTATACCCCAGCAAGGGTCAGCATCTTCAGGCGAGGAGGCAAGTACAAAACAAAATTAACACAGTAAACAGTTCAAGTTTCCGGTATAATTCATTTGCATATCACAAATGTAAATTTTCCAGGAGCCAGCAAAATAAAACGTAATAGTTTCTTTTTTAAAAAATTTCCATTAAAAAGTATTCCTTGATTAGTTTTCTACATTACAACAATGACTACACTTCAAAAAGTACTTCATTGGCTGTAAAGGGCTTTGGGGTGTCCCGAGGTCACGAAAGGCGCTATAGAAATGCAAGTCTTTCTTTTTTCTCTTTTGATGTGTTTAAGCGTGGTAACCTGGTGCAATTTTTTAAAATACAGCTGAAAATTGGCGTATCACCAAAAATAAGCATTTTTAATACGGATGTCCAGTCCTCCACCTGTATGTAACTTGATTTAAAATCACTGAAAATGACTTAAAAAACTATACTGAACCATTTAATAGTTTCATTGGTGTACACTAGTCAGTTTCTTAGTAAATTAAATATTTTTTGATATGAAAAAACTAAAAATGTGTCAACTAGTGCCTGTGCACTTAAGAAAATGACCGCAATTTAAAAAGCCTCCCCGAACCAGTGGAATCTCGCAATTTTGCCCTTTGGGTATGTGATAAAAATGCTAACTTCCGGGAAGTTATGTCATCACTTCCTGTGAACTATGAACTGTGTACATACCTCACTTCCTGTCATATGTCACTTCCTGTTGGACTGGTATAAATACTGGTCTGTTCAGTATTGTAAGAGGCTTCTACCAGAGGCATGGTAAAGACCTCTCTTGTATATAGTGTGTTTATAAGTTACTTAAAGCTTACTTTAAAGTTACTTGATGGTAAGTCTCCTTTTTCTTACATCAATTTAAGTAACTTAGTATTTACACTGACAAATACTAGACCTTCAGACAAACTCGGAAGTTAAGGATCCAGGGAACCACCCATCATGGAGAAAATCCTTAGACCTATTCGTCTGGACTTGGACCCGAATACACCAGCAGCTGGCAGGGTATGGAAGCATTGGTATCGTACTTTTGAGAATTTTCTGGATGAATGTAAAGTGGATGCTCCTGCTAAATTGAAGATACTTGTCAATTATGTGACCCCAAAAGTGTTCGAATATGTTGATGACTGGGATAATTACGAAGAGGTGATTCGGGCACTTAAGAAACTGTATGCGAAGACCCCAAATGAGGTCTATGCTAGACATCTACTGGCCACAGCCCGACAAGGGCCAGGGGAATCAATTGACGAATTCCTGCAAGAACTTCGCAGGCTCAGCGTAGATTGTAACTTTCAGGCAGCCTCAGCTGAGCTGTACCGCCAAGAAATGATTCGTGATGCTTTCATCTGCGGGATTGCCTCTCCATTTATACGCCAGCGTCTACTAGAAAGTAAAACACTTGAGCTACAAAAAGCTTTTGACCTAGCTTGTTCACTGGATTTGGCAAAGAGAAATGCAGACCTCTATCAGCTGCCCAGATCTCGATCTGCTGCTGTAGCTGCAACCAGACAATTCAAGCGGTCTCAGGTGAACCCTATCATGGGGGAATCTAATTCTGATAATTCTGATGAAGAAGAGGAGGACGACCCCACTTTAGCAGCCTCTTGGCAATCTAGGAAGGAATGCTTCTTTTGTGGAGATGCTTTTCACCCTAGGAAAACCTGCCCTGCTCGCAATGCAATCTGCAGTTATTGCGGGAAAAAAGGACACTTTGCTAAAGTTTGCCTATCAAGGGCCTCTACGAGGGCCAATCCAGCTAAGACCTACCGAACTGCCCCAATTAGGGCCTATCAAGATGCTCCAGCTAGGACCTATCAAGCTTCCTCTCGAGCTCTCTCCCGAAGAAGCACACCGAGAGTTTTAGCCACTCTCTGTGCAACGACACCAATTACAGCTGCTTGCCCACAGAACCTGTCTCAGGCAGCCACAAAAATTTCAATTAAAGGGCATACCTTAGATGCCTTAATTGACTCAGGAAGTACTGATAGTTTCATTAAGGAACAGATTGTTGCGAAATTGAAACTACATGTCTTCCCATCGGACCAGGCAATTGCGATGGCCCAGTCATCACTTAATACCAGAATCTCCGGCTTTTGTGTTGTTGATATGACACTTCATGGTCGTATGTATCCCTCCACCCGACTTTCGGTGCTCAAAGACTTATGTAGTGATCTCCTCTTAGGGCTGGACTTCCAAAAACAGCATAAGAAACTCACCATTGAGTTTGGTGGATCCAAACCCGGACTTACTATTTCTAATATACCATCTAAATTACCTTTTTGTGCATTATCAGCAGCTTCACTTGATGAACCCTCATTATTTGCCAGTATTCCGCCTCAATGCCAACCGATAATAACGAAATCGCGGCGCTTTAATCAGGAAGACCAATCTTTTATTGCGGCTGAAATCTCTCGACTTCTAGCAGAGGATATCATTGAACCATGTTCGTCGCCCTGGCGGGCTCAAGTCGTCATTGTCAAGAACCCTCTAAAACCTCACAAACAGCGACTATGCATCGATTATTCGCAAACCATCAATCAATATACCGACTTGGACGCCTACCCATTGCCACGCATTGATGATATGGTTAATAAACTGGCCGAATACAAAGTGTTCTCAACTTACGATTTAAAAAGTGCCTATCATCAGTTACCCTTGAAGGTCTCAGATAAGCAGTACACAGCCTTTGAGGCTAATGGACGGCTGTACCAATTTCGTCGCCTCCCATTCGGGGTTACTAATGGAGTGGCTGTCTTTCAACGGGCAATGGATGGCCTGGTTAAGCAGGAAAACCTAAGGGACACTTTTCCCTATCTTGATAACATTACCATTGCAGGTCACGATCAACAGGAACACGACTCCAACCTCCAAAAATTTCGGGATGCCCTCCATCGCCGTAATTTGACCCTGAATGAATCCAAATCTGTTGAGTCGCAACCGACCATCAACATCCTTGGCTACTGCGTAGGCAATGGTATCATTAAGCCAGACCCAGAAAGACTTCGCCCGCTCCAAGAGCTCCCGTCACCTAAGAATCCGGCTTCTTTACGTCGGGCTCTCGGTCTGTTTGCATACTACGCTAAATGGATTCCTCATTTTTCGGACAAAATCCAACCCTTGCTGCATGCTAGATCATTTCCACTGGGAACAGCGGCTGTTGCAGCCTTTAACCTTCTCAAAAAACAGTTGGAGAAAGCGGCTCTTCACTCCATTGATGAGAATCTCCCTTTCGTGGTTGAATGTGATGCCTCGGAGGTGGCGATCTCGGCTACTCTGAATCAGGAAGGTCGTCCTGTAGCATTTATGTCCAGGACCTTACAAGGTGCCGAGCTACATTATCCTCCGGTTGAGAAAGAAGCCACAGCCATCATAGAGGCAGTACGGAAGTGGAACCATTTTCTAGCTCGCCAGCACTTTACATTGATCACGGACCAACGATCAGTCGCCTTCATGCTCGATAATCGAAAACGAACCAAAATTAAGAATAATAAAATACAACTTTGGAGGATGGAACTGGCCTCTTTTGGTTATACCATTCTCTATCGGCCTGGCAAGGAGAATGTGGCCCCGGACACCCTCACACGGGCATTCTGCTCCACTATGTCATCCTCCACTCTCATGGATGTCCACAATGGTTTGTGTCATCCTGGCGTTACACGCATGCTACATTTCGTACGATCACGGAATCTCCCTTTTTCCACTGGAGATGTAAAGAAAATATGCTCAGAATGCCGGCTTTGTGCGGAATTAAAACCTCAGTTCTTCCGCCCCTCAGCTGGTATACTCATACATGCAACCCAACCGATGCAACGACTTAGCATCGATTTTAAGGGCCCAGTGCCCTCTTCAACTCGGAACACATATTTGCTCACCATGATCGACGAATATTCACGTTTTCCGTTTGCCTTCCCCTGCTCCAATATGCTGGCGTCCACAGTAATCTGCTGCCTTGAGCAGGTATTTTCTCTCTGTGGCATGCCGGCTTATATTCACTCAGATCGGGGTCCATCCTTTATGTCAAGGGAACTCAAGGACTACCTCTCAGAACGGGGAATTGCTACAAGCAAAACAACACCATACCATCCCATCGGAAATGGGCAGGTAGAGAGGTATAACGGTATCATCTGGAATTCCGTACGTCTCGCTTTAAGATCTCGGGGCCTACCAGACCAGCAATGGGAAACAGTGCTTCCGGATGCATTGCACTCTATACGGTCCCTGCTTTCTACAGCCACAAATACTACACCTCATGAGCGGTTCTTTGGATTCCAGCGTCGCTCATCTCATGGGACATCACTCCCGTCATGGCTAACTACTCCTGGACCTGTATTACTCCGAAGATACGTTCGGACGTCTAAAAATGACCCTCTCGTAGACGAGGTTGAACTAACCGATGCCAACCCCACCTATGCAAACATACGATATTCCGACGGCCGAGAATCTACCGTATCATTACGGGATCTGGCTCCCTGCCCACCAGGACCTAGTGGGACATCGGGTGATGGCATTTCACCAGGAAACTCTTGGGACCTATCGGGTACCCCTCTCCAGGATCCTGATCGGACACCAACTAGCTTGGTGCCGGTAGAACCCCGTGCTCAAGGTTGCGACCCTCCCAGTACCGCGCATGAAAGTACTGATCCGCCACAGACCAGCTCTGCACCTCCCTCTGAACAGAGGCAGTCCGACTTTGAACCTATTGGGGCTCGTACTCGAAGCCATGATCTCCCCGACCCTTCACAGGGCAATCCAGGCCACACAGACTCTGACCAATGGCCAACCGCATGTAAGCGGACCAGCGGCCCTCTACGACGGGAATCCAAACGGGTGCGACTCTTCCTTGTTCGGCGGCTGCGGACCAAAAGGTAGACCACAGCCTCCTAATCCTGCAGGAGGGAAGAATGTGATAAAAATGCTAACTTCCGGGAAGTTATGTCATCACTTCCTGTGAACTATGAACTGTGAACTATGAACTGTGTACATACCTCACTTCCTGTCATATGTCACTTCCTGTTGGACTGGTATAAATACTGGTCTGTTCAGTATTGTAAGAGGCTTCTACCAGAGGCATGGTAAAGACCTCTCTTGTATATAGTGTGTTTATAAGTTACTTAAAGCTTACTTTAAAGTTACTTGATGGTAAGTCTCCTTTTTCTTACATCAGGGTACAGCCGTTTTTGTGGGTGGGGCCTGATCCGGGTGAATTGAATCTTAAACTAGCGTAAAAGAGCGCGGAAAACACGAGCGTAAGCGGGTTTGGGCGTAAGTCACCTAATTCTAAAATTCCCCGCTCTTTTGCGCTGGTTCGGCCGATTCCGCCTGGATTACCTTGATATTACTCGTGAAAACAAGCAGAAACTCCACCCGTAAGTTCATAACCCGAACACCCATCGTGTGTGGCATTCTGTGAACCTTGATGGTTCAGGAGGGGCATGGTGGCATAGTGGTTAGCACTGTTGCCTCACAGTGCCAGGGACCCGGGTTCAAATCTGGCCTCGGGCAACTGTCTGTGTGGAGTTTGCACATTCTCCCTGTGTCTGCGTGGGTTTCCTCCGGGTGCTCCGGTTTCCTCCCACAGTCCAAAGATGTGCAGGTTAGGTTGATTTGGCTATGATAAATTGACCCTTAGTGTTAGGGGATTAAATACGTGGGGTTACAGGGATAGGGTGGGATATGTGTCGGTGCAGGCTCGATGGGCCGAAATGGCCTCTATCTGCACTGTGGGGATTCTGTGATTCTGTAAACATACCACATAACACGGCAGTGAACTGTATAGCCAAGGAAGCTTCAGCTCCTTGAATTTGTAATGGTGTGTCACATTTTGTCCGATAGCCCTACATGTAGTTTTTTTCCCTGTTACCTATGCACACTGAGAACATTTATTCAAGCTCTGTTTGCCTTTTTTTAATAAGAAACATGAAGTTTAATTAGGTGTCAACCATGGCTCAGTTGGTAGCACTCTTGTTTCTGAATCAGAAGGTTGTGGGTTTATGCCCCACTCCAGAGACTTGAGCACGCAATCTAGACTGACACTCCAGTGCAGTACTGAGGGAGCGCTGCACTGTCGGAGGTGCCATCTTTCAGATGAGACATTAAGTCTGCTCGGTCAGGTGATCCTAGGGCACTATTTTGAAGAAGAGCAGGGAAGTTCTCCCCGGTGTCCTAGTCAACATTTATCCCTCAACCAACATCACTAAAAACAGATTATCTGGTCATTATCACATTGCTGTTTGTGGGAGCTTGCTGTGCGCAAATTGGCTGCCGCGTTTCCTATATTACAACAGTGACTACATTTCAATGGTACTTTATTGGCTGTAAAGCACTCTGGGAGATTTTGAGGTTGTGAAACGCGCAAGAGAAATGCAAGTATTTCTTTTTTAATTAATACAAATTTCTCTTGTTTTCTGCTACAGAATCTGGTAGTATGCCATAGGTTGCTCTTTCCTTGTCTCTCTCATTCCATCTCTTTCACACAGTTAGAGAATGCAGCAGCTCCTCCACTTCAGGTAACACCATCTGCTGCAGAGGCTGGTAGTTGGCAGTATTGCCGAACATTTGTTCCTTCGCTGGGATCAGGTCACAAATGAGTGCATGAGCAGGTGGCAAACAAAGACCTGCACTTCAGGTACTGAAGAGCTGCATATAGATGACTGGCCCCTCCTTGTCTAGACATTGAGGCTTTCGATTCCATCTGGCACGACGGTCTATTCCTGAAACTTATCGAAAGCGGGGTAGGGGGAAAAACATATGATGTAATTAAATCAATGTATACAAACAACAAGTGTGCAGTTAAAATTGGAGACAAACAAACAAAATGCTTCCCACAGGGGCGGGGGGTGACGCAGGGCTCGCCCATCTCACCGACACTCTTTAATATTTACATAAATGAATTGGCAAAACTACTTGAACAATCTACAGCACCCGGCCTCACCCTATATGAATTCAAGGTTAAATTCCTCCTCTATGCAGATGACCTGGTTCTGCTGTCACCAACTAAGGAGGGTCGACAGCAGAACCTGGATCTGCTGGAGTCGTTCTGCCAGACCTGGGCCCTGACAATAAATCCCCCAAAAAACCAAAGTCCTTGTGTTCCAGCAAAGATCCAGACATCAGGGACCCAAAATAAATTTCACACTAGGAACAACCAAAATTGAACAAACCACTAACTACACATACTTGGGCTTAAAAATCAGTTCTACGGGAAATTTTCATCTGGCTGTGAATGAACTGAAAGAGAAAGCAAGAAGGGCTTTCTATGCCATTAAAAAAGTCAATCCAAATAGAAATCCCAATTAGCATTTGGCTCAAAATTTTTAAATCAGTAATTGAACCAATTGCACTCTATGGCAGTGAGGTGTGGGGACCGCTAACACAACAAGAATTTGCAAAATGGGACAAACACCCAATTGAGATCCTACATGCAGAATTCTGTAAAAGTATCCTCCGGACTCAAAGGAAAACCGTAAACAATGCATGCAGGGCAGAACTAGGCCAATATCCATTAATAATCACTATCCAAAAAAGAGCCACCAAATTTTGGAAACACCTAAAAATGAGCAACCCCCACTGCTATCATTACGAAGCCCTGAAATGCCAAGAGAGGACCATAAAGAAGAATACCCTCAGTCAACTAGTCCTGGGACTCAGTGAAGTAACTACTAACACTACTAACAATAACCAGCCCCAGGACAGTGACAGCGTAACACAAAGAATTCGACCCAACACAATCGTCACTAAGCAAAAGGAAAAATATCTGTCATATTGGGCAGAAACAACAAAAACCCAAAACAAACTCAATTGCTACTTGGCCCTAAACAGACAATACAACATGGCTGATTACCTGACCATGGTAAAGGATAGCAAACTGAGAAAAACCTTGACAATGTACAGACTTAGTGAACATAGCCTGGCGATCGAAAAAGGTAGACACAGGCAGACCTGGCTACCAAGAGAGGACAGGATATGCTCTCACTGCAGTCAGGGAGTGGTGGAGACAGAAATGCACTTCCTCACAGCTTGTAGAAAATATCAGGGCATAAGGGAGAATTTCTACCCAAAATTCACAAAAATATGCCCGGAATTCAGAAATTTGAATGACGACCAAAAACTCCCATACCTACTAGGGGAAGAGAGAAATTGTGTAACCTTAGCGGCACACTATGTTACAGCTTGCCATAAACAGAGGGACAACCACTAAATATAAGAAAAGAGTATATATAAATTATATGAATGTATATTTATACACTCAGGGATATATCTGTTTATACACTGTATGGATAGATCTGTATTTATGTGTTCAACCATGAATGTTTTTCGATGCTTTGGCAACATAAGATGTACCTTGTCATGCCAATAAAGCGATTTGAATTGAATTGAATTGAATTGAGTGTCAGCAGGTTCTTTGTCCATGGTGGTGGGTGGAGGGCATCACAGGTCATCCACATTGAAAAACTCATGAGCTCCCTCTACAGGTCTAGCAGCTCACTGCGCTTTAGATCTGCAGATGGCCAAGGCGAGGATCCATTCGCCAACAACCCTTTGAGCTGGACCCAGACACAATATCTGGCTCACAGTTTCGAATGTTTGGTGCTCACGAGGCCGATATGTGCTAAATTCGGCCATTCATTAAAGGAGAGGCAATTAACTTTGTGGATTGATGATAACCTCCTGACATTTTCCGACAAAGCTGAAACTCGATGCCTGGGTGTCCAAGCAAGTGTATTTTGACTTTGAATTAAAATATCTACTGGGGGCCTAAGAACACAATCCTAGACTGCCTCAACTTGGGCTGTTTGTAAAGAAGTTAAATCAGCACCTCATCCATGAGCCTTGTGGAGAATTGCACACAGAGGTAGAGAACATGATAAAAAGGAATTTTTAAAAAATTTGTTCTTGGGATGCAGATCACACTGGCTAGGCTGCATTTATTGCCCATCCCTAATTACCCTGAGATGGACCTTCTCCTCAAGCCGCTGCAGTCCTTGTGGTGATAGTACTCCTATGATGGTGTTCCAGGATTTTGACCCAAAGACAATGAAGGAACGTTGGTGTATGTCCAAGTTAGGATAGTGTGTGACTTGGAGGGAAACTTCCTGGGGCTGGTGTTTCTACAATGATGCTGATCTTGTCCTTCTCGGTGGCAGAGGTTGTGGGGGGAGATGGGGGGGTGAGAGATGCAGTTGAAAGTTGTTACAATACAAAAGGCATTCCACCACACTGTTGATCATCCCACAGTCCTGCAGGAGAAGAGAGAGAGGTATCAAGAGGGTGAACATGTGGCGTGTGGGAGAGGGCCAGTAATAATTGGGCCTGGGGAAGCAGGTCCAAAACAGGTTGCAGCCTGTGTGAGAGTAATGTCTCCTGGAGAACGTGTTCAGTTGTTTGATCAACCTGGGCAGCAGACCCTACCAGTTTATTCCCATGAGGATAACGGCATAGTGACACCGCTATTGCCAGAGTGTGCAAATACATTCAGTGAGGGTGAAGACCCTCCAGGTGTAGGAGGAAAAACGAGGCCACAAATATTGAGACTTTTAAAACAGTGGGTCATGTTGCAGCTTAAAGGTGTGATTGTGATCTTCTATCGCCTGAGCAAAGAAGCTGATTCAATTAGTGATGCCAGTGCTTCTTAAGATGGAAGCACTGAAACCGAGCCATGATCAGGCAGGATATCAGGGAGATCCCTTTATCTGTACAGGCAGATTCATTTGAGCAGTGACCCCGGCTGGTCATCAAATGAGGCCTGCATCAAGTTTGGCCGCAATGCCCTTGCACGATTAAATTGCCTGCCAACACTGAGCGGAGGCTCACACCCTATGAATAGGCATTTGCAAGAGGTACCAGAGAGCTGATGGCATCTAAAACAACTGCATCCTAGCAAAAATCACAGAGATCAGCACCTGAGGGATGGGGGGAGGAAGAAAATTGGCAGAAAGAATTGCACCAGGAAGTGCATTAACAATGTTCTTAAATCGCTAACAAAAAAATAGCATTCTCCAACATATGCTCAATAAGGCATTTTAAGGGCAATTCCGCCATCCTGTGCTCCCAGTGGGTAGCTGCACTCACAGAGAGCATGGCTCAGAGAATCAGAGACACAGTGTTGTAGCCCTATCTCATACCCACGTTCTCATCAAGTGCAGCTTCCTCATTCTGAGTGGGATTAACCTCCTGGTGTATGCATTTTCTGTTGATTTAAATATTGTGATAGCTGGATTGTGAAATTACATGTGGAGATACTAGCACCAATATAAAGATATCAAATCCAGGTGCATTAGATCCAGCAGAGAATCATCGTTTCATAGAATAGTACAGCACAGAAGGACCTCATGTCGCCTCTGGTTCTTTTGCTGTGGATCATCAGTACAAAACTAGAGTGCAGTTTGCCACGGAGTGCAGCTGGGAACAGAGTGTAAACCTGTGAGTTTGATGAGTAAAGGAGTTTGGGGAGGGAGGTGCTCCATTCTTCTTTTTCTATCTTTGTCAGCTTCCAGGAGAGCAGGAGTTAAAAAGCTGCACAAGAGGGGACAGAGAACCAGTGGGAGTTTGGCTCTGTGACACCCCCCAACCGCATCTGGAGAAAAATAAAAGGTGACATCACAGTGAAAAGGGTAAGTGATTGGTTGGTGAGTATTCTGCTCACTTCTCTTATCTTTTAAAGCCCAGGAAATGTATTAGTAATTGTAAGGTTTCATTAGTATTAGTAAAGTTTACTAGCAGTAATAAATCTTATTAGGTGTAGTAGCGTTTATTAATTAATAAAAATTAATTAATTAACTCAATAAAGATGGCAGGGCAGGTGATGTGTTGCGACTGCAGTATGTGGGAGCTCCTGAACGCCAGTGTGATCCAGGATGAAAATGTCTGTGGCTCAAGGAGCTTCGGCTCAGAGTTGATGAGCTGGAGGCCGAGCTGTGGACTCTGCGATGCATCAGAGAGGAGGAAAGTTACCTGGACACTTTATTCCAGGAGGCAGTCACACCCCTTAGGATAGGGTCTTCTGACTTGGTCAAAGGTCAGAGACAGGAGGATGTGACTGAGTGAGGCAGGTATGAGGACCCAGGAGGTAGAGAAGCCTCAGCCTTTGCAATTGTCCAACAGGTTTGAGATTCTTGCGGCCTGTCTGGATGAAAGCGGTGGCTGTAGGGTGGATGAGCAAACTGACCATGGCACCAAAGTACAGGAAGCCATTCAAGCGGGGGGAGTTAATAGGAATGTAGTGGTAATAGGGGACAGCATAGTCAGGGGGATATATACAGTGGTCTGTGGCCAAGAGCGAGAGTCCAGACGGCTGTGTTGCCTGCCCGGTGCCAGGGTTCGGGACATCTGCTCTGGGCTGGAGAGGAACTTGCAGTGGGAGGGGGAGGAGCCAGTGGTCATGGTCCACGTAGGCACCAACGACATAGGTAGAATGAGGAAAGAGGTTCTGCTGAGAGTATGAGCAGCTAGGGGCTAAATTAAAAAGCAGAACCTCAAGGGTAATAATGTCTGCATTTTTACCTGAGCCACGAGCAAATTGGCATAGGGTAAATAAAATTAGAGAGATGAATGCATGGCTGAAAGACTGGTGTGGGAGAAATGGGTTTTGATTCCTGAGGCACTGGCACCAGCGCTGGGGAAAGTGGGATCTGTATCGTTGGGATGGTCTTCACCTGAACCGTGCTGGGACCAGTGTTCTGGCGAGTCGTATAACTAGGGCGGTAGAGAGGGCTTTAAACTAAATAGTGGGGGCAAGGGATCAAATTTGAGAAGATGTGGTAAATCAAAGAGTAGAGAAAAGGCAAGAGAGAAAGGTATTAATATGGGAAATGATAAACAGAATGTGACAGGAAGGGATAGAGTACAAATCTAACAGTAAATCAACAGATAAGGCTAGAGGTTACAAAAATAATAAAAGGACAAAACTAAAGGCGCTGCATCTGAATGCACGTAGCATTCGAAACAAAACAGATGAACTGATAGTGCAAATAGAAATAAATAAGTACGATCTAATAGCCATTACAGAAACATGGCTGCAGGATGACGTAGATTGGGACCTGAATATTGACGGGTACATGACATTTAGGAAGGACAGGAAGCTAGGAAAAGGTGGAGGGGTGGCTCTGTTAATTAAGGATGGTATTAACACAATAGAGAGGGATGACCTAAGTTCAGGGAGCCAGGATGTAGAAGCGGTTTGGGTAGATGAGAAATGGTAACAGCAAGAAGTCACTTATGGGAGTGGTGTACAGGCCCCCTTAACAGTAACCACACGGTAGGATGGAGTATAAAGGAAGAAATAATGGGAGCTTGTCAGAAAGGTACGGCAATAATCATGGGGGATTTTAATCTACATATAGACTGGAAAAATCAGATGGGCAAAGGTAGCCTAGATGAGGAATTCATAGAATGTTTTTGGGATAGTTTCTTAGAACAGCACGTTCTGCAGCCAACCAGAGAGCAGGCTATACTAGACCTGGTATTGTGTAACGCGATAGGATTAATTAATGACCTCATAGTGAAGGCGCCCCTAGGTAGCCGCGATCATAATATGATTGAATTTTACATTCAGTTTGAGGGAGAGAAGAGTGGGTCAAAGACTAGTATTTTAAACTTAAATAAGGGCAATTATGAGGGTATGAAAGCAGAGCTAGCTAAAGTGAACTAGCAAATTAGGTTCAGGGATGGGTCAATAGAGTTGCAGTGGCAGACATTTAAGGGGATATTTCAAAATACACAGAATATATACATTCCAACGAGAAAGAAAAATTCCAAGGGTAGGACCCACCATCCGTTAACTAAAAAAGTTAAAGATAATATCAAACTTAAAGAAAAAGCATATAATTGCACAAAGATGGGTGGCAGGTCAGAAGATTTGCCAGAATATAAAAAACAGCAAAGAATGACTAAAAGATTAAAAAGGAGAGAAACATTAGAGTACAAGAGAAAGCTAGCTAGAAATATAAAAACAGATAGTAAGAGTTTCTATAGATATTTTAAAAAGAGTTAATAAAGTGAGCGTTGGTCCTATTAAAAAGTGAGTCTGGGGAATTAATAATGGAAAACAAGGAGATGGCTGTTGAATTGAACAGGTATTTTGCATTGGTCTTCACTATAGAGGATACTAGTAACATCCCAGAAATAGCTATAAATCAGGAAATGGAAGAGAGGGAGGAACTCAAGAAAATTACACCAGGCAAGTGGTACTGAGCAAATTGTTGGAGCTGCGGGCTGACAAGTCCCCGGGTCCTGATGGACTTCATCCTAGGGTCTTAAAAGAAGTGGCTAGTGAGATAGTTGATGTGTTGGTTTTAATTTTCCAAAATTCCCTAGATTCGGGGAAGGTTCCTTTTTAGATTAGAAAATAGCAAATGTAACTCCTTTATTCAAAAAGGGAGACAGAAAGCAGGAAACTACAGGCCCGTTAGCTTAACATCTGTCATAGGGAAAATGTTAGAAGCTATTATTAAAGACATTATAGCAGGGCACTTAGGAAAGTTCAAGGTAATCGGGCAGAGTCAACATGGTTTTGTGAAAGGGAAATCATGTTTAACCAATTTATTGGAGTTCTTTGGGGAAATAACGTGCTGTGGCTAAAGGGGAACCGGTGGATGTACTGTACTTAGATTTCCAGAAGGCATTTGATGAGGTGCCACATCAAAGGTTATTGCGGAAAATAAAAGCTCATAGTGTAGAGGGTAACATATTGGCATGGATAGAAGATTGGCTAGCTAACAGGAAACAGAGAGTAGGCATAAATGGGTCATTTTCTGATTGGCAAGATGTAACGAGTGGTGTGCCACAGGGATCAGTGCTGGGGCCTCAACTTTTTACAATTTATATAAATGACTTGGATGAAGGGACCGAAGGTATGGTTGCTAAATTTGCTGATGACACAAAGATAGGTAGGAAAGTAAATTGTGAAAAGGACATAAGGAGGCTACAAAGGGATATAGATAGGTTAAGTGAGTGGGCAAAGATCTGGCAAATGAAGTATAATGTGGGAAAATGTGAAATTGTCCATTTGGGCAGGAAGAATAAAAAAGCATATTATCTAAATGGTGAGAGATTGCAGAGCTCGGAGATGCAGCGGAATCTGGGTGTCCTAGTGCCTGAATCACAAAAGGTTAGTATGCAGGTGCAGCAAGTAATTAGGAAAGCTAATAGAATGTTATCGTTTATTGCGAGGGGCATTGAATACAAAAGTAGGGAGGTTATGCTTCAGTTATACAGGGCATTGGTGAGACCACATCTGGCGCACTGTGTACAGTATCGGTCTCCTTATTTAAGGAAGGATGTAAATGCATTGGAAGCAGTTCAGAGAAGGTTTACTAGATTAATACCTGGAATGGGCGGGTCGTCTTATGAGGAAAGGTTGGACAGGCTAGGCTTGTATCCGCTGGAGTTTAGAAGAGTAAGAGGTGACTTGATTGAAACATATAAGATCCTGAGGGGTCTGGACAGGGTGGATGTGGAGAGGATGTTTCCTCTTGTGGGAGAATCTAGAACTAAGGGGTCACCCACTTAAGACAGATGAGGAGAAATTTTTTCTCAGAGGGTTGTGAGTCTTCCTCAGAGGGCGGTGGAAGCAGAGTCTTTGAATATTTTTAAGGCAGAGGTAGTTAAGATTCTTGATAAGCAAGGGGGTGAAAGGTTATCAGGGGAATGTGGAGTAATCAGATCAGCCATGATCTTATTGAATGGCGGAGCAGGCTCGAGGGGCCGAGTGGCCTACTCCTGCTCCTAATTCGTATGTAAAACCTGCAGTTGCACCATTTCCGTTTGTGTACTATAAAGAGGAAGTAGAGGTATACTCATTTTGAAAAGATGCTGAGATCAACCTAAAAATAAGAAAAATTCTCACTTCCCTTTGCAAAATAAGGTTCCTTTTTTAGATTTTGAGAGCATTACACAAACTATTTCCTTATTGAACCTCATCTCACTGTAATTGCCATAATTCAATGAAAAACTTAATTGCTGGTTGACAGCATAGCTCTGGCAACCTTAACATGTTTCTTGTTTTCAAGATACTCTCGCTATATTTGCAAAAACTTTCCTATGCATTTTAAATGCTAATTATGTTGAACCAAAATGTGAAGCACAAATCTTTGGCTCTGTTAATGCTTGGCCAAATGGCTATTGAAGCCAAATCAATCACAACATTTAAGAGGGAACTAGTTCCAACACTTGAAGAGAAAAAATATTGAATGATATGGGGAGAGGGCAGAGAAATGGGATTAGATTAGAACTAACACCAGCATGATGGGCCAAATGGTCTTTGTGCTGAAGTACCCATGACTCGATGACTTAAACGTAATAATTTTTCCGAATTATGTATTCACAGATTATTTAGCCAGTGTTTTTAAATTAGTTTCACCACACCTTTTAAAATGCAAAATAATTTAAGATGAGTGTCCTTTTGTGTTGTTCAATCTGAATGCTGATGTCAATGAGCCCAACATTGTGGAGAAGCTGAATTAATGCATTCAATTAAAAAGGCATTCGATAAGGTTCCACACAAAGGACTTTAGCAAAAAATGAGAGTGCATGGAATTGGAGGTGACCTTTCGACATGGGAAGTGAATTGGTTAGGAGGTAGGAGACAGAGTAGGGATAATGGGTATGTACTCCAATTGGCAGGAAGTGACTAATGTCCCCCATGGATCTGTACTGAGGCCTCAGCTTTTCACCAATGACTTAGACGAAGGAAGAGAGCCATATATCCAAGTTTACTGACAATACTATAGTTAGGTGACAGTAACTAGAAGCAGAAAGTTGCAAATGAACATTGATAGATTGAGTGAGCAAAACTGTGGCAGATGAAGTGGAAGGTCATCCACTTTGAAAGATAAATCAGAGTATTTTCTAAATGGCAAGAAGCTACAGTCTGTGGAGCAGACATTTAGGGGTGCATGTACAGAAATCACTAAGAGTGGACAGGTACAAAAAGATTTGAAAAGCTAATGGAATGTTGGCCTTTATCTCGAGGGGTCTGGAATAGAGGGGTGTAAGTTATGAAACAGTTGTATAGAGCTCTGGTTAGATCGCATCTGGAGTTCTGTGTACCACACCTCAAGAAGGATAGATCAGCTTTGGAGAGGGTGCAGCACAGATGCACCAGAATACTGGGGCTAGAAGGGTTAAATTATGAGGACAGGTTGCATAGGCTAGACTTATATTCCCTCTAGTAAGATTAAGGAGTGATATAATTTTTGATTGGGTAGAGATGAACTATTTTCTCTGGTGAGAGAGTCCCAAGGGGGCAGAGCCTTAAAATTAGAGCTAGGTTGCTAGGGGTGATGTCAGGAAGCACCTCTTCACACAAAGGGTAGTGGAAATCAGGAACCCTCCCTCAAAGCTGTTGAGGCTGGGTGGGGCGTCGAGTAAAATTTCAAAACAGAGATTGATAGTTTGTTAGGAAATGGTATTAAGGGATATGGAACCAAGGCAGGTAAATGGAGTCAAGATGCACATCAGCCATGATCTAATTTAATGGCAGTACAGGAGAGGCTGAATGGGCTACTCTGTCCCTAAGACTGGAATAAGCATGTGCAATCCCTGGAGGTGGACCAAAGATGATGTTGAGGACAGTGGAGTGGTCAATGGCAAAGGTTCAAGGGACAATGCACCATGGTTGTGGAAGTCATTAGTGATAAGCCTGGGGGGGGGGGGGGGGGGGGGGGCGGCGGCATGGTCGAGAGGGTGGCTGTGCGGTTTACACAGCAGGGGCAGTGGGTTTCATTCCATTAGGGTACTACTGGTTAGCAATTAGGATGTGAACGCTTTTTCCTCTCCTATGCTGAAGCAAGGTGTAGCACTTCTACAAAGATCAGTGAACAAGTTCAAGAATTTAACCTACAGCCATCCTAGTGTGTGACAGTCAGTGCTAACTGGCCAGCAGGGAACACAATTACATTACAGTGAATGCTAATTATTGGAGGAAAATAGCTTTGAGAAGTGCGTGACCAAGTATAACCGTATTAAAGTTTAACAAATGGATGGTTTGAATTGAAACTGGGGACACTACAACCCTCACAGCATATTCAGCTTCTGTTCATAGCTTTACATCTCAAACAAGACTTCTGCTATGTATTATTGCCTTGTTATTTTTGATTTGAGCTAGCCCTTCAGTCTTTAGGAAAAGTTGCCATGACAATCCAAGCTTCAATTAGACAGAATTAGTTTGATTAAGGCAATGAATGAATTAAAGCAATTTCTTTTAAGCTCCTTTTTATTGCATCGGACATGGTTAAAAAGGTTATGCATAGACACAAGCACACATGATCACAGATCAAAGACAACCGTAAAGATCGTTACGTATTCTACACAGTACCAAACTGGTACTATTTCTAACACCCTGGCTGTGTAACATCACACTCAATAGTCAGACACTGGAATGAATTGAGCCTGGAGCTTAGAAAAAAGACGCATGCTTTTGTGAATCAGACAAGATCAAGAATCAATACAAGTTAATATTCTTCTCCTTCCTCTTCCCCTTCACCTTCAACAGAGTCAACACCAACCTCTTCATAATCCTTCTCCAGAGCAGCCATGTCCTCACGGGCCTCTGAGAACTCGCCTTCCTCCATACCCTCACCAACGTACCAGTGAACAAAGGCACGTTTGGCATACATCAGGTCAAACTTGTGGTCCAGGCGAGCCCAAGCTTCAGCAATAGCTGTGGTGTTGCTCAGCATACACACAGCACGCTGAACCTTGGCCAGGTCACCTCCAGGTACAACAGTGGGAGGCTGGTAGTTGATACCAACCTTGAAACCAGTTGGACACCAATCCACAAACTGAATGCTACGTTTGGTTTTAATGGTAGCAATGGCTGCATTGACATCTTTTGGCACCACATCACCACGGTAAAGGAGACAGCAGGCCATGTACTTGCCATGGCGTGGGTCACATTTGACCATCTGGTTGGCTGGCTCAAAGCAAGCATTGGTTATCTCGGACACAGAAAGCTGCTCATGGTAGGCTTTCTCAGCAGAGATAACTGGTGCATAGGTGGCCAATGGGAAGTGGATACGGGGGTATGGCACCAAGTTGGTCTGGAACTCGGTCAGATCAACATTCAGAGCACCATCAAAGCGGAGGGAGGCTGTGATAGAGGACACTATCTGGCTGATGAGGCGGTTCAGGTTGGTATAAGTTGGTCGTTCAATGTCCAGGTTTCTTCGGCAGATGTCATAGATGGCTTCATTGTCAACCATGAAAGCACAATCCGAGTGCTCCAGGGTAGTGTGGGTGGTCAGGATGGAGTTGTAGGGTTCTACCACTGCTGTAGACACCTGTGGAGCTGGGTAGATGGAGAATTCAAGCTTGGATTTCTTGCCATAGTCAACTGAGAGACGCTCCATCAGCAGGGATGTAAAACCAGAGCCAGTGCCACCGCCAAAGCTGTGGAAGACCAGGAAACCCTGGAGACCTGTGCATTGGTCAGCCTGTAAAAGCGGAAAAAAATAGCTTTGTAAAGCAAGACATCGAGAGGCTTTCCTCATTTTGCACCTGCTCTCCTTTATAAAAAAAAGTGACATGGATGTGCGGGTTAGGTTGATTGGCTATGATAAATTGACCCTTAGTGTTAGGGGGATTAAATACGTGGGGTTACGGGGATCGGGTGGGATATGTGTCGGTGCAGGCTCGATGGGCCGAAATGGCCTCTATCTGCACTGTGGGGTTTCTGTGATTCTGGCAGCATCCATTACTTTTCCAAATAGCCATTTATATGTAAACTTAGGCAATGAGCACTGCTATGTTACTCATGGGGCAAATACATACAAGCCTGATCCACAGGCAACATCCATACTATTGAAGGGTCACTTGACAGTACTCCTGAGCAGAGACCCTGGCAAGTCTAGACTGAGGGAGTGCTGCACAGAGGTGCCATCCTTTGGATGAGACAGTAAACCATCCTCCGGTGTATGTAAAGATCCTTCAACTATCACTAAAACAGATTATCTGGTCATTTATCTCATTGCTGTTGGTGGGACCCTGATTGTGCAATTTGGCAGCCATGTTTCCTACATTATGTGCAATTTGGCAGCCATGTTTCCTACATTATAACAGAGACTACACTTCAAAAGTATTTCATTGGCTGTAAAACACTGGGACATCAAGCTTGTGAAAGGCGCTATATAAAAATGTCTCTTTCCCACCCCCCTCCCGAGCAAAGATACTAGTGATCATCCAATCAGTATTTCCTTTACTACCTACTTGGAAATTAAGAGTACAATTGTACATGTTTTTTCCCCAAGCAGGTGACAAAAATAAACTATGCAACAGTTTCTAGTGTTCTACCATCATATCACGTGTTCAGTTCTAGTAAATGTAACTCACCAGTTTACGGATTCGATCCAGAACCAGGTCAATGATCTCCTTGCCAATTGTGTAATGGCCACGGGCATAGTTATTGGCAGCATCTTCCTTCCCAGTGATGAGCTGCTCAGGGTGGAACAGCTGGCGGTAAGTACCAGTACGAACTTCATCTGAAAAACAGGTTAACACAATTGGTCAGCAGTGGATTAAAAAGATAGTTGCGGTTAAATGTTACTGCTAGAAAATATACATTTAAAATGACTTACCTATTACAGTTGGCTCCAAGTCCACAAACACAGCTCGTGGAACATGTTTGCCAGCTCCCGTCTCACTGAAGAAGGTGTTGAAGGAATCATCTCCACCCCCAATGGTCTTGTCACTGGGCATCTGTCCATCAGGCTGGATGCCATGTTCCAAGCAGTAGAGCTCCCAGCAAGCATTGCCGATCTGCACACCAGCCTGGCCAACATGGATACTGATACACTCACGCTGAAGACAGAAAAGAGTGGTGTGTATTAATGTACACTGGACAATAAAAATAGTAATGTAAACAGTATTTTAGCATGTAGTACTGGTTCCATTGTCTTATTTGAAAAAGGGTACTTTATTACAGAAAACACCTTCAACTTGAAGATTGAGAACTTCATTTTTTTTTTTTTTTTTTTAAAAAAGCATTGGCATGTAAATTCACCAGCAACTTGAAGATTGACAACTTCAATGTATATTAACTGATTATTTTTTTTTAAATCACTTGAATGAAGCATTGGCATGTAAATTCACATGACTGAAACATTGGCACACATGCCCAAAAGATGCACTAGGTGTAATGTTATTCAATTTTATAAAATTGTCTTCGTTTTATTCCTCATTAGTCGTGCCCCTCATTAAAAAAAGGGTCCTTTTGATTGTTCGATGACACGGGGGCACCCTAGTGTCCCCTTAGCAGTTTATCAATAAAGGTACGTCCACCGGTGAGCTGGACCAGGCGCTCACATCACTTCACTGCATCAGGGAGGCAGGGCGCTGACGCAAAGGACAGTGGGAGGTGTAGTTTCCCGCCGCCTCCCTCCGGTGCGCTGGAACCACTCCAGGCACTGCAAATCCCACAATGCAAAGCGCACTGCGGCGGCACCACCATGCCAGAGAGCGGCGGCCATGCGCCGTGGACTGTTTTCATCCATCACCCGCAGCAACAACAAGGGCAAGACTTCTCTGCAGGAATCGAGTTACAACGTTGAAGAGAAGCCACAATCGACGCAACACCCGGGTATGAGGCAGGGTTGAAGCCCATCAATTGACAAGATTTACCACAAAAAAAGACATCTTCACGCGACTCCGCAGCCATGTGAACTGCCTGCGGTTGGCTCTCAAGGATAGCGCAATTTCAATTGCAGAGCAAAGAATTACTGCATTGTCGGCCCGTCTCCTGTCTCCACTCTCCGTCGCCTAGCTTTTAAATCGCGCGTCCACAACCTAAGCCGCGGTACTCGCCTCCTGCGTTTTTTCTGAAACACTGGCTAACAATCGCTTAAAAAACAACCGGCACGGAAGGGGCGTTCTGGCGCGCATTTAAAAGCAGGCGCAAAAAACATACGAATTTACCGGCGGACGAAAAAAAAATCAAGATTCCGATTCTCGCGGGAAAAAGTCCCAATTCAAAATAAATACACAGCGACGCCTACCCTCCCAACCCATGCAGCGCATTAGAGCCATGAGCGCGATCGAGCTCACTCGCTCGTTTCCTCGCAGTCCCCACCCGCCGTTCCGCACTCGAGCGAAATAGATTCAGCGACCTCTCCCAAACAAAGAACACATTTACACCTCGGCAAGGTTATGGCGGTGGCATAAAATGACCCCCACCCCCCTCACCGCTTTAGCAGCTGTGAAGGCGAATTGCGTCTGTTTTCAACAATGTTGCCACTGCACGTTATTGACTTCATTGCGACATTGTTTTCATCCCCAAAATGAAAAGTTACGTTGCATTTAAGAAATTGCAACAGGGTGGCGAGAACACCCAAAATGAAACGTTGCATTTAAGAAATTGCAATAAGGCGGGGGGGCGAGAAAATGGAATTAATTGCGAAAATTAACAATTTTAGGATCAATTTGCACCCTTACTGTATCCTAATTATGGACTGCCCGATTATAACGCTTAATTAAAAACAATTCAAGGGGTTTGCAACATTGCATACTCACCATTTTTTTTTTCAAGTTGGTGGAGCTACGAGGATGACACTACAAAAGGTGACTGTTACTTTGCTCGACAGTAACGAGTCGATGTAAGTAACCGAATAGCAAGTGGTGGAAAATGGCGCGCTCTTATACCCGCGGAGGCCGAGTCCAGCCTTTCATTGACATTGGCTGCGAGGAGGAAGGGGCGGCGGCAGTCGCTGTCAGTCAACCTTTGATTGGGCGAATGCCGTTATTCTGAAACACGTCAGCTTTAACGGTTCGAATCCCGTTTCAGGAACTGCGCAAAAAAAAAGCACTGCAGAATGTACTAGAAAAGGGGCAAGTACTTATTTTGCTGCTTCGGTTGAGCAAGTGGTGAGATTTAATGTGGAATATGTACTCCCCACCAGCCCTACTCTTCAATTTTAACAGCAAATGTTGTTTCAGAGATCATTGAAAAACAGTTACATTCTAAACACCCCTCACATTACTATGATGATCACAATATTTGTACAAGCGCGAAGAAATAAAAATCTCAAGGGACAGCGGAAGCTTTAATGGCGTATGAGTGTATATGAATAATGAAATCCGTTCTCTGCAGGCATCTGCATTAAGGGCGGGGATGAACGAGATTGCAGAATGCGGATTATGGGGAAAGCCATTTGAGCGAGCCCGCAGTTGCTGCAGAATGTACATCACACCTCCATCATGTGCTCTTGACTCCTTAAAGAATGTCAAAAAGGACAGGTGCCACATTGAATATTGCAATTAAATGTATGCCTTGCATCAGTACTTTAAACATGCCGAAGCTTTACTGCAGTACAAAATTCAATATAGAATACTGTTTCTATGTCTACAACGCAATAGGATTTTAGTGTGGACAACATTAAGTGGAGGTGTGCAGTACAAAACTGCATACAATTCCCTTTACAAAGAGGAGATTGTTTTTGGTGAGTGGCTTAAAAGCATCCGATATCAGCCTTCTGGCTCTGATCGCATTCTCGCCTCTGAATCAGAGATTGTGGATTCAAGCTCGCACTCGGAGATTTAAGCACGTAATCTAGGCTGTCTCAGGAACTATAAAATAAATAGATGACGAAAACAAACAGCCATCCAGTATTTACAGTAATATTTCTGGACGGTATCAAAGGCAATCTCTGAAGCCAAAAAAATCTACTACAGATAAAGAATATTGGATACATACAATATGTATAAATTACAAGGAACATAGATAGCATGTATAGTATCTGATAAACCCGAGCGTCACATGCCCCACAAGTATGCACTAGACGACACATTTTCTGGGAGTTTTATGTGTCACTGCAGTTCCTCACACATACTAGAAGGGATTATAAGAGATGCCCTTTATGGTCACTGGGAAAGGGAGGGGGCCATCTCAAATTCACAACACGGCTTCCGGAAAAATAGATCGTGCCGTACAAATTGGATAGAGTTTTTTGAGGCAGTCACTGAGGGAAATCCAGTAGACATTGTCTGCCTGGGCTTTCAGAAAGCCTTTGCTAAGGTTCCTCACACTAGGTTACTTCACAAGATAGAATCTTGTGGTATCAGTAGCACTTTGAAACACTGGACTAGGAATTGGCTCCAATCCAAAATGTTGTAGCTAATGGATGTTTCTCAGCCTGGATGCACGTTATTCGTGGTATCTCCCGTGGATCGGTCCGAGGCCCACTACTCTTCACGGTCTTTATGAATGACCAGGACAGTGATGTAGGGAGTATGGCCAGTAAGTTTGCAGATGATACCAAAATCTGTGCAATGGTTAAGACAGTAGAGAGTGCAATCAAATGCAAAAAGATTTAGATGTGCTAGGGGAGTGGGCCACACAATGGCAAATGGCATTTAACTTCGATAAATGTAGTGTTATGCATGTTGGAAGGGCCAACACAGAATAGACATGTTGTGGCGGAGACCACATAGGGACAGTAACACAATTCACTATGTATAGCCAATGTTGTTATCGCTCCACGTTATGTACGGAACTTGGTTGGGTTATCACATCGGGGTCACCAATGTAGGAGTCGCTGGAAATCAACAGATTGCGAGACTTTCGTAGCAGCAAAGAAAAACGCGTGTTAGCTTTATTAACTCTCCGCATGGACTCACGCGGGGCCGACCTCCGGCTTCTGCACCCTCAGCCCACCACCAAGCGCCCGGGGACCCTCCGGCGACCCCCTCGGTCCCCGCCCCGGACTTAAGGAGCCGTTTCGACCGTGTGATCCGGGCCCCTCAACGACTGACATTGCCAGTTCTAGTGAATTCTGGGGGGTCGTATGTGGCGGAGACCACATAGGGACAGTAACACAATTCACTATGTATAGCCAATGTTGTTATCGCTCCACGTTATGTACGGAATTTGGTTGGGTTATCGGGGCAGGGTCCCTTTAAGAGTGGTGACATCATAGCCCTGCGACGAGGCCGAGTCCCTGAGTCCATGCGGAGAGTTAATAAAGCTAACACGTGTTTTTCTTTGCTGCTACGAAAGTCTCGCAATCTGTTGATTTCCAGCGACTCCTACAGTGTCATTTGCCGGGAACAATACTGAAAGAGGTTGCGAGATCTAGGTATTATTTTGCACAGATCACTAAATGTTCATGACCAATGTAGAGAAGCTGTAACTAAAGCTAACAGGGTATTGGGTTGTATTAATAGAAACATTCAGTACAAATCAAAGGACATCAGTCATTATGCAGGTCATTGGTTAGACCACATCTGGAGTACTGCGCCTAGACAAGGAAGTGTCTAATCATGATGCTCCAGCCATCATGGTGTGAGGCAGGCTTGATGGACCAACTGGGCTTTTCCTGCCCATCAATTTCTCTTGCCTATCCCCGATTTTCTTTGCTCCACCATTGGCGGCTGTGCGTTCAGCCGTCTAATCCCAAAGCTCTAGAATTCCCTCCCTAAACCTTTCCGCCTCTCTCTCTTCCTTTAACATGTTCGTTAAGACCTACCTCTTTGACACCTGTCCTAATACCTTCTTATGTGGCTTGGTGTTAAAATGTGTTAGATAATTGCTCCTGCGAAGCGCCTTGGGTACGTTTTACTATGTTAAAGGTGCTATATAAATGCAAGTCATTGTTTTTGAACTGAGGGCAGAAAATTGGAGTTAGAACGCACATGGCTAACAAAATGGTGGAATTGCTCATTGGGCAGAATAGCTTACTGCTGTTCCTATTTATGTTCCTAGGTGCAAATTCCAGATAAGGGAAGAATCAGACTTTCGGGTGCTGGCTTCCCAACACTTCAGGCTCACGTGGAGAGCAGCGGTTTGGTAAGATAGACCCTGAACCATTGCTAGCTATGGAACAAAATCCCAGCCTGAGGTACAAATTTACCTTTAACCTTTCATTGAGTTTGAAAAATATTGGTTTTATTTCTGAAAATACTTTAAACTAGTCAAATGTGTCAATTGTGCAACATTTTAAATGCCTAACTTGGCTTTGTTTTTCCCCTCCAATTCGTTCCTGGGTGCTGGTTTAAACATAGAAAAAAACAGAAAAATAGGAGCAGGAGTCGGACATTCGGCCCTTCGAGCCTGCTCCGCCATTCAATATGATCATGGCTGATCCTCTATCTCAATACCATATTCCCGCTCTCTCCCCATACCCCTTGATGCCTTTTGTGTCTAGAAATCTATCTATCGCCTTCTTAAATATATTCAGTGATTTGGCCTCCACTGCCTTCTGGGGTAGAGAATTCCACAGGTTCACCACCCTCTGAGTGAAGAAATTTCTCTTCATCTCAGTCCTAAATGTCCTACCCCGTATCCTGAGACTGTGACCCCCTCGTTCTAGACCCCCCCAGCCAGGGGAAACATCCTCCCTGCATCCAATCTGTCTAGCCCTGTCAGAATTTTATACGTTTCAATGAGATCCCCTCTCATTCTTCTAAACTCTAGTGAATACAGCCCTAGTCGACCCAATCTCTCCTCATACGACAGTCCTGCCATCCCAGAAATCAGTCTGGTGAACCTTCGCTGCACTTCCTCTATGGCAAGTATATCCTTTCTTAGGTAAGGGGACCAAAACTGCACACAGTACTCTAGTGTGGGCTCACCAAGGCCCTGTACAACTGTAGTAAGACATCCTTGCTCCTGTACTCAAATCCTCTTGCAATGAAGGCCAACATACCATTTGCCTTCCTAACTGCTTGCTGCACCTGCATGTTTGCTTTCAGTGACTGGTGTACAAGGACACCCAGGTCCCTTTGTACATCAACATTTCCCAATCTATCACCATTTAAATAATACTCTGCCTTTCTGTTTTTCCTATCGAAGTGGATAACTTCACATTTATCCACGTTATACTGCATCTGCCATGTATTTGCCCAGTCACTCAACTTGTCTAAATCGCCTTGAAGCCTCTTTGCATCCTCCTCACAACTCATAATCCCACCTAGTTTCGTGTCGTCAGCAAACTTGGAAATATTACATCTAGTTCCCTCATCCAAATCATTGATATATATTGTGAATAGCTGGGGCCCAAGCACTGATCCCTGTGGTACCCCACTAGTCACCGCCTGCCACCCCGAAAAAGACCCATTTATTCCTACTCTCTGTTTCCTGTCTGTTAATCAATTTTCAATCCATGCCAGTATATTACCCCCAATCCCATGTGCTTTAATTTTGCACACTAACCTCTTACGTGGGACTTTATCAAAGGCCTTCTGAAAATCCAAATACACCACATCCACTGGTTCTCCCTTATCTATTCTACCAGTTTCATCCTCAAAATACTCCAGTAGGTTTGGCAAACACAATTTCCCTTTCATAAATCCATGTTGACTTTGTCTAATCCCGTTGATATTTTCTAAGTGTCCTGTTATCGCATCCTTTAGAATAGACTCTAGCATTTTCCCTACTACTGATGTTAGGCTAACCGGTCTGTAGTTCCCTGTTTTCTCTCTCCCGCCTTTTTTAAATAGTGGGGTTACATTTGCCACCCTCCAATCTGCAGGAACTGTTTCATAATCTATAGAATTTTTGGAGATGACAACCAATGCATCCACTATTTCCATGGCTACCTCTTTTAGTACTCTGGGATGCAGATTATCAGGTCCTGGGGAATTATCGGCTTTCAGTCCCATTAATTTCTCCAGCACTATTTTGTTACTAATGCTAATTTCCTTTAATTCCTCCTTCTCACTAGACCCTTGGTTCCCTAGCATTTCTGGGAAGTTATTTGTGTCCTCTTCCATGAAGACAGAACCAAAGTATTTGTTTAATTGCTCTGCCATTTCCTTGTTCCCCATTATAAATTCTCCCGTTTCTGACTGTAACGGACCTACATTTGTCTTCACTAATCTTTTTCTTTTTACATACTTGTAGAAGCTTTTACAGTTTGCTTTTATGTTCCTTGCAAGTTTACTCTCATACTCTATTTTTCCCCTCTTAATCAATCACTTGGTCCTTTTTTGCTGAACTCTAAACTGCTCCCAATCCTCAGGCTTGCTACTTTTTCTGGCAACTTTATATGACTCCTCTTTGGATCTAATACTATCCTTAATTTCTTTTGGGCCACTTTTCCTATTGTGCTTTTGCGCCAGAAAGGAATGTATAACTGTTGCAATTCATGCATTCGTTCCTTAAATATTAGCCATTGCCGTTCCACCGTCATGCCTTTTAATGAAGCTTCCCAATCTATCATAGCCAACTCACTCCTCATACCTTCGTAGTTTCCTTTGTTTAGATTTAGGACCCTAGTTTCGGATTGGACGTCTTCACTTTCCATCTTAATGAAGAATTCTGTCATGTTATGGTCACTCTTCCCTAAAGGATCCTGCACAACAAGATTATTAATTAACCCCTTCTCATTGCACAATACCCAATCTAGGATAGCCTGTTCCCTAGTTGGCTCCTCATAGTACTGGTCTAAAAAACCATCTCGTACACACTCCAGGAATTCATCCTCCACAGTATTATTGCTAATTTGGTTTGGCCAGTCTATATGTAGATTAAAGTCACCCATGATTACTGTAGTACCCTTGTTACATGCATCTCTAATTTCCTGTTTGATGCCATCCCCTACATTACCACTACTGTTTGGAGGCCTATAGACAACTCCCACCAATGTTTTCTGCCCCTTGGTGCTTCTTAGCACCACCCAGACTGATTCTACATCTTGATTTTCTGAGCCAATATCCTTTCTCACTACTGCTCTGATTTCATCCTTTACTAACAACGCTACCCCACCTCCTTTTCCTTTTTGCCTTTCCTTCCTAAATATCGAATATCCTTGGATATTCAGCTCCCAGCCTTGGTCACCCTGCAGCCATGTCTCCGTAATCGCAATTATATTGTATCCGTTTACATCTATTTGCGCTGTTAATTCGTCTACCTTATTACGAATGCTTCGTGCATTCAGATACAGTGCCTTTAGATTTGTCTTTTTAACATTTTTAGACATCTTAACATTTTTCTGTTCTATGGCCCTATTTGTCTTACCATTTTTTCTTACCCGGACCCTATTTGCTCGTGCACTCCTTTGTTTGTACGCTCTGTCCCTTCCTGACACAATCTGGTTATCCTTACCCCAATCACTTTCCTGCACTGCTTCCTTGTCTTTTCTCTTTAGCATTGTAGATTTCTCTCCACCGGGACCCTCCCCCCCCCCCCCCCCCCCCATTTAGTTTAAAGCCCTATCTACCTCCCTAGTTATTCGATTCGCTAGAACTCTGGTCCCAGCATGGTTCAGGTGTAGTCTGTCCCAACGGAACAGCTCTCTCTTTCCCCGGTACTGGTGCCAGTGCCCCATGAATTGAAACCCACTTCTCCCACACCAATCTTTGAGCCATGCATTCATCTCCCTGATCCTATTGACCCTATGCCAATTTGCTCATGGCTCCGGTAATAATCCAGAGATTATGACCTTTGTGGTTCTGCTTTTTAATTTAGTCTCTAGCTGCTCAAACTCTCTCAGCAGAACCTCTTTCTTTGTCCTACCTATGTCGTTGGTACCTACGTGGACCACGACAACTGGATCCTCCTCTTCCCACTCCAAGTTCTTCTCCAGCCCGGAGGAGATGTCCTTTATCCTGGTAGACAATATAGCCTTCGGGGCTCACGCTCCTGGCTGCAGAGAACAGTGTCTATCCACCTAAATATACTGTCGCCTACTACAACCACCTTCCTTTTTACTCCCCCCACTTGAACGGCTTCCTGTACCACGGTGCCGTGGTCGGTTTGCTCGTCCTCCCCGCAGTCCCCGCACTTGTCCACAAGGGTTGCAAGAACCTCGAATCTATTGGACAAGTGCAGGGACTGAGGCTCCTGCAATACTACCTCCTGGATCCCCGTACCTGCCTCACTCACAGTCACACCCTCCTGTCCCTGACAACGTGTCAATTCTAAATTATTTAATCTCAGGGGTGTGGCTGCCTCCTGGAGCAAAAGATCCAGATAACTTTCTCCCGCCCTGATGTCTCGCAATGTCTGCAGCTCGGACTCCAGCTCCTCAACTCGGAGCCGAAGTTCCTCGAGCCGCAGACACTTATCGCAGATGTAGTCACCCTGGACAAAAATGTCCACAAGCTCCCACATATTGCAGCAGCAACACATCTCCTGTTCTCCCATTATTTTATTTATTTTATTAATTAGTTTAGTGTTAATCAAATTATTTACCTCGTTTAGTTTATTAAATTAATTAAATTAAGTTTCGTTTTTAAAATTTAGTTATATGTTATATGTTAACTTAAAACTTAACTCACAGTCACTACCAATCACTTACCTGCCTTACCTGTGACGTCACACTGCCGTTTCCTCTTGTTGATGCAGGTCTGCTGCTGCTTTAATCCCCGCTCTCGGGCCTCGGTCTGCTCTCGCTCAGGTCCACTGCCACACTGCGGGAGAAGTTAGGAAAAGCAAGCACCTCCCTCCTCCACTTCACCGAACTCCCACACTTACCAAACTCCCAGTTGTTGACTCTGTGCTGGCTGCACTCACAGGCCCCCATGTTTATACTGTTTGTGACTCAGATGAGTCAGCACTGCTCTGCTACTGTTTCAGGAACCAATTTAATCTAGTTAGCTAATTAACTAACTACAGCAGCTCTCCAGCAGGAGAGTTTGCTTGTTTGTCTCTGCTTAAGCCTGAAGAAACTTAAAAATGTAATGTTTAAATTTTAATTTTTAACTTAAACAGTTGATCTTACTTAAGAGCTACTAGCAATTAACACTCGATTTTAAAAGAGATTAACCCTTAAAACTCACACACTTACCAAACTCCCAGTTGTTCATTCTGTGTTGGCTGCACTCACAGGCCCCTGTGTTTATTCTGTTTGCTCTCTGGTACCTTGGCTAAGTGCTTGTTCTTAATATGTGACCCCAGACAGTGAATGTTTCAAAATGCACCTACCATACAAATTTGTACTTTTTCATGAGATCACACTTGATTCTGGTATAGGTCAGTTGATTGACATCCTACTCTATACTGTGCATGATAGCTCCCAAGTCATGTGGCGCTAGGCTGCTTGGGATGGAAAATTTAGGATGAAGTAATATTAATTCGGCATCAGTGGGATTTTTGAGACCATTGCCCAAATTTTCTGCTCTTGTGATTTAGGATTTGTGCTATCGGTTTGTTACCCAGTAAAGACATTCGAGGGCTGGTTCTATCCACATTTCACACTCTGTTCTCGATGGCCGGCTGATGTACTACAGCTCAACCCAGTCTGCGTTCCATGGGTGCTGGCAGCTTTTGGTACCTCAAGTGGCCAGTCTTCATGTGTGAGCATAGTGTCAGCAGGTTATTTGACTTTTTTTATTCGTTCATATGATGTGGGCGTCGGTAGCAAGGCCAGCATTTATTGCCCATCCCTAATTGCCCTTAAGAAGGTGTTGGTGAGCCGCCTTCTTGAACCGCTGCAGTCCGTGTGGTGAAGATACTCCCACAGTGCTGTTAGGGAGGTGACATGAATCAGTCATTCATGAAAGAAAGACTTATGAAATAATACTGAGTGGCCTACGGGTGGCGCTGTCCAGGGAGAGTATAAATACACGGGCACGGGCCCAGCTTGCGCAGGACATTCTTAACAGGAACTAGTGAAGGACACAACTAGACCTCCATGTTGTAAAACAGTTGATTAAAGCTTTGTTTAACGCTTAGACCAAGTGCCTAGTAGTTTTCTTATGTCAGGAGGGAGTTCCAGGATTTTGACCCAGCGACGATGAAGGAGCGTTGATATATTTCCAAGTCAGGATGGTGTGTGACTTGGAGGGGAACTTGGAGGTGGTGGTGTTCCCTTGTGCCTGCTGCCCTTGTCCTTCTAGGTGGAAGAGGTCGCGGGTTTGGGAGGTGCTGTCAAAGAAGCCTTGGCGAGTTGCTGCAGTGCATCTTGTAGATGGTACACACTGCAGCCAAGGTGCGCCGGTGGTGAAGGGAGTGAATGTTTAAGGTGGTGGATGGGGTGCCAATCAAGCAGGCTGCTTAGTCCTGGATGGTGTCGAGCTTCTTGAGTGTTGTTGGAGCTGCACTCATCCAGGCAAGTGGAGAGTATTCCATCACACTCCTGACTTGTGCCTTGTAGATGGTGGGAAGGCTTTGGGGAGTCAGGAGGTGAGACATTTGCCGCAGAATACCCAGCCTCTGACCTGCTCTTGTTGCCACAGTATTTATGTGGTTGGTCCAGTTAAGTTTCTGGTCAATGGTGACTCCCAGGATGTTGATGGTGGGGGATTCAGCAATGGTAATGCCGTTGAATGTCAAGGGGCGGTGGTTAGATTCTGGCTTGTTGGAGATAGTCATTGCCTGGCACTTGTGTGGTGCGAATGTTACCTGCCACTTATCAGCCCAAGCTTGAATGTTGTCCAGGTCTTGCTGCATGCGGGCATGGACTGCTTCATTATCTGAGGAGTTGCGAATGGAACTGAACATGCAATCATCAGCGAACATCCCCAATTCTGACCTTATGATAGAGGGAAGGTCATTGATGAAGGGCATTGATGATGGTTGGGCCTACGACACTGCCCTGAGGAACTCCTGCAGCAATGTCCTGGGGCTGTGATGATTGACCTCCAACAACCACAACTATCTTCCTTTGTGCTAGGTATGACTCCAGCCAGTGGGGATTTTTCCCCCTGATCCCCCTTGACTTTAATTTAACTAGGGCTCCTTGATGCCACATTCGGTCAAATGCTGCCTTGATGTCAAGGGCAGTCACTCTCACCTCACCTCTGGAATTCAGCTCTTTTGTCCATGTTTGGACCAAGGCTGTAATGAGGACTGGAGCCAAGTGGTCCTGGCAGAACCCAAACTGAGCAGGTTATTGGTGAGTAAGTACTGCTTGATAGCACTGTTAACGACACCTTCCATCACTTTGCTGATGATTGAGAGTAGACTGATGGGGTAGTAATTGGCCGGATTGGATTTGTCCTACTTTTTGTGGACAGGACATACCTGGGCAATTTTCCACATTGTCAGGTAGATGCCAGTGTTGTAGTTATACTGGAACATCTTGGCAGAGGTGCAGTTAGTTCTGGAGCACAAGTCTTCAGCACGACAGCCTGGATGTTGTTGGGGTCCATAGCCTTTGCTGTATCCAGTATGCTCAGCTGTTTCTTGATATCACATGGAGTGAATCGAATTAGCTGAAGACCGGCTTCTGTGATGGTGGGGACCTCGGGAGTAGGCCTGATATGGATCATCCACTTGGCACTTCTGGCTGAAGTTGGTTGCAAACGCTTCAGCCTTGTCTTTTGCACTCATGTGCTGGGCTGCACCATCATTGAGGATGGGGATGTTCATGGAGCCTCCTCCTCCCGTTAGTTGTTTAATGGTCCACCACCATTCACGACTGGATGTGGCAGGACTGCATAGCTTTGATCTGATCCGTTGATTGTGGAATCGCTTAGCCCTGTCTATAGCATGCTGCTTCCGCTTTTTAGCATGCATGTAGTCCTGTGTTGCAGCTTCACCAGGTTGGCACCTCATTTTTAGGTACACCTGGCGCTGCTCCTGGCATGCTCTTCTACACTCCTTAGTGAACCAGGGTTGGTCCCCTGGCTTGGTGGTAATGGTAGAGTGAGGGATATGCCAGGCCATGAGGTTACAGATTGTGGCGGAATACAATTCTGCTGCTGCTGATGACCCACAGCGCCTCATGGATGCCCAGTTTTGCGCTGCTAGATCTGTTCTGAATCTATCCCATTTAGCACGGTGGTAGTGGCACACAACACGATGGATAGTTGTCCTCATTGTCCACAGGGACTGCATGGTGGTCACTCTTACCAATACTGTCATGGACAGATGCATCTGCGACAGGTAAACTGGTGAGGACGAGGGCAAGTAGGTTTTTCCCTCGTGTTGGTTCTCTCACCACCTGCTGCAGGCCCAGACTGGCAGCTTTGTCCTTCAGGACTCGGCCAGTAGTGGTACTACCGAGCCACTCTTCGTGATGGACATTGAAATCTTCCAACCAGAGCACGTTCTGTGCCCTTGCTACCTTCAGTACTTCTTCCAAGTGGTGTTCAACATGGAGGAGTACTGATTCATCAGCTGAGGGAGGGCGGTAGGTGGTAATCAGCAGGCAGTTTCCTTGCCCATATTTGACCTGAAGCCATGAGACTTCATGGGATCCAGAGTCAATGTTGAGGACTCCCAGGGCCACTCCTTCCCGACTGTACACCACTGTGCCGCCACCCCTGGTGGGTCTGTCCTGCCGGTGGGACAGGACATACCCGGGGATGGTGATGGAGGAGTTTGGGACATTGGCTGAAAGGTATGATTCTGTGAGTATGACTATATCAGGCTGTTGCTTGACTAGTCTGTGGGACAGCTCTCCCAATTTTGGCACAAGTTCCCAGATGTTAGTGAGGAGGACTTTGCAGGGGCGACTGGGCTGGGTGTGCCTAGGTCGATGCCGGGTGGTCCATCCGGTTTTATTCTTAGTAGCGGTTTGGTTCAACTGAGTGGCTTGCTGGGCCATTTCAGAGGGCAGTTAAGTCAACCACATTGCTGTGGGTCTGGAGTCACATATAGGCCAGACCGGGTAAGGATGGTAGATTTCCTTCCCTAAAGGATATTAGTGAACCAGATGGATTTTTATGGCAATCATGGTCACCGTTACTAATACTATTTTTTAATTCCAGATTTATTTAATTAACTGAATTTGAATTCCCCAGCTACCGTGGTGGGATTTGAACATATCTCTGGATCATTAGTCCAGGTCTACTGAATTACTGGTCCAGTAACATAGCCACTATGCTACGGTGTGTGGGTGAGATGCAGGGGGGCGTTGTCCTCACAAAGCCTGATCCTGTCCACCTGTGGACACTTTCCAGTAGAATTCACTGCACAGTAACCAGGAGCAGACTGTTTATTCTCCTTTTTAACCCAGGCCAGTTATCGTGCCTATATTGCCACCCTGACTGAGATCAGCGAACTCAGTACAGACCAAGTACTGACATTCATAGACCAGGTTTACATGTTAAGAATGACCCCCCGGTTTGTGGGCCTCTCTTCCAATTTCTGATCCATCCAAGTGGCCATACAACCACTGCTGTGGGGAAAGGGAATAGGCCATTGGAGCAAAAGCCTGTTCCTGTCCTTACTGGACAGCCACACTTCCCTCAGATAGTGAACAGGGGAACCCTGCTATTTTCCCTGTCCCTACCTTAAGGACACTGGTGTAAATTGTAGCATCCCTGCTGCTGGACTGGCTGTGATCAGCTCATCAAAACATTAAAAATACCCATTTCAATTTCAGTTATCATGGAAACAAACTAGTCTCTAAATTGAGAGAATTTTTAAGCGTAGGGTCAAGCCTCAAATGTTATTTACTTGTCACTAAATAACTCATCGGCACAAAAATTTGCCCATGTATCGGGTTTCTATTTATTTCCAAGTTTATCAGCCAAACTGCTGTAACATCAGCTCCCCTTTTCAATGGGGCTATTTCATTTTTCAGTGTGATGCGAATATGGCAACATTTATATAAAAATTCATATTACAGGAAACTCTCGATTTACCGGCACCTAAATAACCGGAAATCTTTGTTAACCGGCAAAATTCAGGAGTAGGTTCAGGTAAGTTTTACTTCATATTAGTGGCCGTTCCTGGATCTGTGGCTGTGTAACCGGGGTTCCTGCACTTGTTGCTAAGCAACAGGGACACTTGGTCTGTGGCCGGAGCTCCTGCACATGTTGCTAAGCAACAGGGAAGCCTGGATTTGTTGCTGTGTACGGAGCTCTCGTACCTTTAACTATACCTCTCTGTAATCCGGACTTTTTGATAAACCGGCACCACGCCGGTCCCGTCGGTGCCGGATAATCAAGAGTTTCCTGTACAAACCCCTTGTCTTATGTCAACCCAGTATAATTGCATTAGGTTGTAGCTGATGAATTGAAACAGATTCAAGTATCTTTATGTTGTTATCTAGGAGATGTTTAAATATTTAAAAGACAATTTTAAGTACCTAGAATACAAGGGGTGAGTTTAAGTTCCTTTTTACCTTTAAAAATGAATGGTATGGATCGACTTAAGATGGTATTTTGGAACATCTATGTATTTAAGCATAAATGTGTAGTTGCATTGCTCTTAAGTCCCATTTAATACTGAAAACTGCTGTGCCCTATTACCCAATGGGTTCCAGTAGAAAAGGAGAGCAGTTTATGTTTAATCTGTTAAAAAATGTTATAATGCAACAGAGGCAGATAAAGACAGGGATCTTATTTATTGAGAGCAATAAAGACAGAACATTTGAGTTAAATTTGCAACAGAAGTTTGCTTTTGCAATGCTGCACAGCAGTCTCTCAATTTAGATGTACATTGCTACAGATTATGATTGACATGAGCTAAAATTCAATCACGCCTTCTTTAAATAATGAAAAGACCAGCGATCCACTGACCTAAAGCCAGTTGAGGTCAATTGAGGATGCTCGGCATAATGATGTGGAATACAGTGTCGCATGAGAAGAAACATAGAAGATAGGAGCAGGAGTAGGCCATTCGGCCCCTCAAGCCTGCTCCGCCATTCAATGAGATCATGGCTGATCATCCAAATTCAGTACCCTGTCCCTGCCTTCTCCCCCTATCCCTTGATCCCTTTAGCCTTAAGAGACTCAACAATGGGAAGTGAAGAACGAGCATTTGCTTTTTAAAATAAATATGGAATGCAAACATCATTTAAGGTGTGATTGAACAATAATGGACATGAATCATGCAGCAGTTTGTAACTGATGATTAGCAAATTGAAGGACCCCACTTCAAGTTGGTCAATCTTCTGTTACAATTCACTATATTTAACTCACAATGTTTTATACTTTTATTTTGGTTCCCTGTTACAGCAGCACCATATTTTGACATGAAAAACACTTTAATATTCTTCTCCTTCCTCTTCTCCTTCCCCTTCTACAGAGTCAACACCAACTTCTTCATAATCCTTCTCTAGAGCAGCCATGTCCTCACGGGCCTCTGAGAACTCGCCTTCCTCCATACCCTCACCAACATACCAATGAACAAAGGCACGTTTGGCATACATCAGGTCAAACTTGTGGTCCAGGCGAGCCCAAGCTTCAGCAATGGCTGTGGTGTTGCTCAGCATACACACAGCACGCTGAACCTTGGCCAGGTCACCTCCAGGTACCACAGTGGGAGGCTGGTAGTTGATACCAACCTTGAAACCAGTTGGACACCAATCCACAAATTGGATGGTACGTTTGGTTTTAATAGTAGCAATAGCTGCATTGACATCTTTTGGCACCACATCACCACGGTAAAGGAGACAGCAGGCCATGTACTTGCCATGACGTGGGTCACATTTGACCATCTGGTTGGCTGGCTCAAAGCAAGCATTGGTTATCTCGGACACAGAAAGCTGCTCATGGTAGGCTTTCTCAGCAGAGATAACTGGTGCATAGGTGGCCAATGGGAAGTGGATACGGGGGTATGGCACCAAGTTGGTCTGGAACTCAGTCAGATCAACATTCAGAGCACCATCAAAGCGGAGGGAGGCTGTGATAGAGGACACTATCTGGCCAATTAATCGGTTAAGGTTGGTATAAGTTGGTCGTTCAATGTCCAGGTTTCTTCGGCAGATGTCATAGATGGCTTCATTGTCAACCATGAAAGCACAATCCGAGTGCTCCAGGGTAGTGTGGGTGGTCAGGATGGAGTTGTAGGGTTCTACCACTGCTGTAGACACCTGTGGAGCTGGGTAGATGGAGAATTCAAGCTTGGATTTCTTGCCATAGTCAACTGAGAGACGCTCCATCAGCAGGGATGTAAAACCAGAGCCAGTGCCACCGCCAAAGCTGTGGAAGACCAGGAAACCCTGGAGACCTGTGCATTGGTCAGCCTGTGGAAGACAAATGTACATTTCAGTTACCTGGTATCTAAAGATGACCAGCTGCAAGTTTGTTTTGCTTCCACACATGTCCTGTCTATGACAGGCAACATACTCACCAGTTTACGGACTCGGTCCAGAACCAGGTCAATGATCTCCTTGCCAATTGTGTAATGGCCACGGGCATAGTTATTGGCAGCATCTTCCTTCCCAGTGATGAGCTGCTCAGGGTGGAACAGCTGGCGGTAAGTACCAGTACGAACCTCATCTGAAAAAGAAGTGTTTTCAGTTACTCAGCCGTGGATTATTAAACAGGTAGGGAAAAGTTATTCGTGTGATTTGTGATTAGCAAAAAGCGGCAGATTAAAAACCCATTTAAACACAAGGAGCTATGTTTCGTTTTTTAGACATCTCAAATCAAGTTATGCTTTCAAACCAAAATGGACGATGGATATTTGGAGTGACCAATAAACGGCAATGAAATAAATGAGCAGTCACTTACCTATTACAGTTGGCTCCAAGTCCACAAACACAGCTCGTGGAACATGTTTGCCAGCTCCTGTCTCACTGAAGAAGGTGTTGAAGGAATCATCTCCACCCCCAATGGTCTTGTCACTGGGCATCTGTCCATTAGGCTGGATGCCATGTTCCAAGCAGTAGAGCTCCCAGCAAGCATTGCCGATCTGGACACCAGCCTGGCCAACATGGATACTGATACACTCACGCTGTGGAGAAACAAAAAAAGTTGTGATCAACTACTTGAATACCTCGCCGAATATTTATTCCACACCAGTTTATTTCTGTATTCATGCTCATCCTAAGCGCCAGTACTTGTGTGTGTGTGTGTGTGTGTGGCGGGGGGAAGCGTCTCATATGGTAGGAGTGGGACACAGACATGCCTGAGAGAGGTACCATGAAAAGGTGGGCACAGACAGCTTGCGATGAGAGTAAATATTAAGTCTAACGAGGACAGAATGAGATTGAATTTGATAACTTCGGTTTGCAGTCGATACAGAAATTGGACACATCACCCAGCAGTTCAGCGAGTTTAATACTGCCTCCTCGGTACTCCACCCTCAATATTGCACAAGAGGATTACATCAGTATCAATTCTGTGATAAAGTATAATTACTATCTAATAACCTGTATTCTACTATAGTACCTATTTGTATTAAATACGTGAACTGCTTTTTAGCAATGGTTGACACTTCACAAAGTAATTCAAATCTCATTTTAATCCTCAAGTGATGCCCTCATTTGTGCCTGAATATACATTTTGAAGGTGCAAATCAGTCAGTATTGTTAAATTAAGCATAGAAATAACGGTTTTACAACCCAACATTTTTTTGCCAGCTGCGAGAAAAGAATTTGATTGCCTTGCAAATCGAAAGTTGCTCCTTGCGAGACAATAGTGCTTATTCTGAGAAACCATATCCGCGGGGCTAAAAACGGCTCATCCGTGCAATTCTTTGGGTCCAGTACTGCAATATTCATGAGCTGATGAAACTCACTGGTTCTGATGCTGAATTTGGGCGGGGTCACACGACAGTGCGGATTGCCTCCACCTACCGCCCCGAAACAAAACCTTCAGATATCCCATTGTTTTGTCAGATTGAAATCTTTTCTCCAAACCATTTTTTTTTCAATCCAGTAACTAATTTAAATTCGAATCCTTAGCATAGCGCCAAATGAGTTGCAATGCTGTATATTTCTTGGTGACCTAGTTTGACGTTGGCTTTATGCCCCACGCACGACCATACTGACGTAATGCCGTTAGTAAATCAGACCTGCAGTGATTTCGCCAGGGGATAGGTATGAAGTTAACCAGCTTGCAGTTATAGTCGACAAACTATCGAACAGGAAAATGTGAAGTATCGGGAAACGTTACAGTTTCCAGACAAAACAGTAATTTGAAGGGGAGGATTGATCAATGCAGCTCACATCCTCTGCTCATTACCATACACTCAGAGCCACACCATATTGTGTTAAAAAAAATCAAATTCACGTTTCAGAATTTCCATCTTGAAGTTTCAACTTCAAATATCGTAAGATATATAATCTAGCGATTAGCTAGCAAAAACCGTCAAAACATTGATCGTTTCCTTGGCCAAATCCAATAAATTCGCTATTGGGTCAAATTTACTTCTAGATATTGTATACTTGCAGGAGCCAAATAAAAAGTTTTTTTTAACACATTTAAGTTTGGTTTATCTTAATATGAAGTGGATTGTTTTGACAGAAAATTAGTGTTGTATGTGAATAGCATAAATGTACATCACTTGCCCTTGTTATTTTGATCTTAATACTTATTTCCCATTGGAACTAAATCATTCATAGACAAGGTAGTTTATTACACAGCATGTATAGCACAGAAACAGGCCATTCGGCCCGGTGTTTATGCTCCACACAAGCCTCCTCCCACCCTATCAGCATATCCTTCTATTCCTTTCTCCCTCATGTACTTATCTAGCTGCCCCTTAATAATGCTTATGTTTAAGATATTAATTTGCGGAGTGTAATTCAAAGATTAAATCAACCAATTCTACGTAAAACATAATTAGGATGCTTCATAATTAGGACAAAAGTCTTACAATATAAAATTGAAATTGAAATGTGTAGCTTGCTGGGAATAAAAAACCTTTTTGCATTAAACAGCATCTTACCATGATGCCTGGTCCTTGGTAGTAGACAAAGCAAATGGAATAAAGAGAAGGCTTGAGAGACTTCTTCCTACAGTGCGACTTTTACGGGTCGTCGTAAGAAAGAACCTACAATTCAGTCGGATGAGACATGTTCTTATACTCGGGCCAGACTCCAGGACCTGGGCAGCGGTCCTGCTCTCATTGGAGGAGGTGTATCTGAGTGACGGGAAAGCAGCACAATGTCGACTCTCTGATAGGAGGACACGTCCTCCGTTAGGTGCCTCGCCAGGCTTGATTGGACAGACGCTCCAGAATCAGTTAATCGCCTTGACCACTTGCGGTTTCTAACAAAGGCTGACATTTGACAAAACACCATAAAATTGCGAGAACGAAAATAATGTAAGATTTGGATTTTTGAAATGTAAAATATCTCAATTATTCAAACCACTATCGTTCTAAAACGGCAAATGGCCTAGCCTTGGAAACAGAAAAATATCCTTTCACTGTTTACTGGATACTGGAAAGCGTATTGAACTGCTCATCAATGAAGGAAACGATTGAAGAAATTATACATATCAATTTACAAATACATCATTTTCTGACTAATCTCTCCCTTAAAAAACATTAAGATGGTCATCTTTAATGAAGTCATGTTTCCATTTCTTTGGCAAAAGGAATTTTCCCTCCCCAACGAATAATACACTCTTTTACACAATATAAACCACGTTTACGGGTTAATCACTTACTACCGGCATTACACTACTAGAGTCTGAATTGTAAAGTGGGATTTTATTCACAGATTACTGCAAAATTGAATACGGTGATCTGTAATGTTTGCTACATAGTGGCTCTTTGTTTCAGTTGTAACGAGGTGAGGCTGAATTGCCTTTTCTCTCAATGTAGCAGGAAACGTTCTACATATTGTAATTCATCCCTGGGTAGATCCGGCGTTCTCGAGTGCCTTCTCTGCCCTTGCCACACCCTATAAACTTCCCAGCAAATATTGCCGTCAGTGGGAGAGATAAAATGCATCCCTCAGTTGAGCAGCTTTGTTTTTGGTCGGTATTGTTTCATGTTACAAGACTCGGTGGGGAATTTTTTCATGTTTGAAAGGCAGTCTTTTGTGCTGTAGACATGTCAATGCAGCGCTAGTTTAATTTGCAGTGACTTTAAAGAAGTTGCCCAATTCTGATTTTTGTCAAGTTATATATATATATATAAAAGGTCATTTTAGCACAATTTCCCAGTAATCCTGGACAATTATTTAAACCGTTTCTATTTCAGCTGATTTTACTGTCCAAAAGGTATCACATTTGAACAATTCAGCAAAGAAACACAAGTACTGCAAGCTGAATATGCTTAAATATGGGAACGTAGTTTCCCTGCTGGAATGGAAGACATAAAGCTGATTCCAGCACTCGGCAATGGCCAGGTGTAAGCTTTCATCGTGTCTATCAGATGGGGCATAGATTTGAAAGGAGTGTGTTACAAAAGATCGAGGGGTTCAGACTAGACTGTATTGTAAACGGCAACGGTGAAGGTAGATCGATTTGTTAACGTCCTCTGAATGCAAAGATGTGTCTGTCTCGAATGCAAGTCTGTTGTATAGGCAAATAATCATTTAACATTTTTTTGAAGTGGGAAAAAGTTTATTGTTGACGCCCCTGAAAGTTTATCCCTTTCAAAAGGATGGATGGCTCCTGTGTACCACGTGACTTATACTGCAGTGATATTGGACCACGTGACTCATACTGCAGTGATTTTTTTTTCCCTTCAATTTTTCCTCAGATTTTTTTCCTCGACAAGGAGTGGTTGTGGCCATTTGCACCTTACCCAAGTAACCGCTCTTCACATATGAGCAAGGGCAGTGAGTGAGATACACTCCGCTGTGACAGTTTACACACTAGATTAGGATTTTTATTTAGCAGTTCCCAAGATGGGTATTTCCTCTTGGATCCTCATTGTTTTATTTTACATGTTTTCCAAAAATATAGATACAGTATTTGAGAGTGCAAAGTATTCAGATCCAACCAGAACCAGTGACAGTATTAGATTAATACAATCATTTCAAAGACATTTTAATCAGCATAACTTTGTAATAATTATTAGCATCTGCACCAGCATGACACTAATGCCTGATAGTGACTGACTGTGCCTGATTTTATTTCTTCCTGTGTTTGGTTGTGCAAATCTGACCATGAAACTGTAGATTTGCATTGACCTCTAGTCCACCTACACATTGGGGGGAAAATTTGGTTGCTTTGCGCCTCCCGTTAGCACCCCGAGCTAATGGGGCGCAAAGCAACTAGCGCCTGGGCGTGGCACTGCTAACGCCTCCCGCGAAATTCAGCGGGAGGTCAGCGGTGGCGGTAGCCGGTAGCGCCCCGTGGCGCTGCGCCTCCGGCGATGACATCATCGGCGTGCGCAGTGCCCCGCTCGCAAACTTGGCTCGCGGCCCCTGACCTACCGCCGGACGTTCTGTCCAACAGGGTCAGGGTGCTGTGTTTGCGGCCGGGGGTGGCGATAATTAAAGGACAGGTGCTGGGCAGCCATTTTTTTCCCCAGCCTCCTCCTGCAGGGTGCTGGCTGCGATCCGTCAGCCCGGCACTCCTCTTAAGTGCCGGGCTCTCTTGCCGGCACCTCGCTCCCCGGTGGTCCAGCAGGGTCCCGGTCCGTGCTGCGCTAGGCCCCTCCCCTTTAATCAGGGGAGGGAGGCCTGTAGTTCCGCGGCGCTACGTGCCGACACGGGTGGCGCTGCTGCACGTAGCACTGCGATATTCAATGGGAGCGCCCCAAGAGGGAGGGGGAGCGCTTCCAGTAGCGTCCCGCCTCCTGCTTGGGGCGCTATAATTGAATTTCGGGCGCAGGTTCGCTATCTTTTTCGGGGCACTAAAAGTAGCGCCCCAGTGAAGTTATCACCCCAAAGGGGGTGCGAGCCAATTTTCTCCCCATTATTTCTTGCAGGTTTGTAGCTGAGCACCAGGAAATAATGGCCACTCAATGCACTGGGGCAAATTAATTTGTTTGTCTCCTTTTTGTCTCTTCTCCTAAAGACCCTTGCTGGGGTACAGTGCCACAGCCACGGCAGAGTTCATCCAGAGGGCCATTCTTCACTTGTATTCTTCAACCCCTCTCCCCGTCTATCTAATCATAGCCAGGGAATCACCTGCAATGGCTTCTCTTCCCGCTCCCGCATCGTTACCTCTGGTGTCCCCCAAGGATCTATCCTTGGCCCCCTCCTATTTCTCATCTACATGTTGCCCCTCGGCGACATCATCCGAAAACACAGCCTCAGTTTCCACATGTGCGCTGACAACACCCAGCTCTACCTCACTACCACTTCTCTCGACCCCTCCACGGTGTCTAAATTGACAGACTGCTTGTTCAACATTCAGTTCTGGATGAGCAGAAATTTCCTCCAACTAAATATTGGAAAGACCGAAGTCATTGTCTTTGGTCACCGCCACAAACTCTGTTCCATAGCCACAGACTCCATGGCAACTCTCTGAGGCTAAACCAGACTGTTCGCAACCTTGGTGTCATATTTGACCGAGATGAGCTTCTGACCCCATAGCCTCTCCATGACTGAGACCACCTATTTCCACCTCCGTAACATCGCCCATCTCCGCCCCTGCCTCAGCTCATCCGCTGCTGAAACCCTCATCCATGCCTTTGTTACCTCTAGACTTGACTATTCCAACGCACTCCTGGCCGGCCTCCCACGTTCTGCCCTCCGTAAACTTGATGTCGTCCAAAACTCGGCTGCCCGTATCCTAACTCGCACCAAGTCCTCATCACCCTGTGCTCGCTGACCTACATTGGCTCCCAGTTAAGCAATGCCTCGATTTTAAAATTCTCATCCTTGTTTTCAAATCCCTCCATGGCCTCACCCCTCCCTATCTCTGTAATCTCCTACAGCCTCACAACCCTCTGAGATATCTGCACTCCTCCAATTCTGGCCTCTTGAGCATCCCCGATTTCAATCACTCAACCATTGGTGGCCGTGCCTTCAGCTGCAAAGGCCCTGAGCTCTGGAATTCCCTCCCTAAACCTCTCTGCCTCTCTACCTTTCTTTCCTCCTTTAAGACGCTTCTTATAACCTATCTCTTTGACCAATTATATCTCCTTATGTGGCTCGGTGTCAAATTTTGTTTGCTAACGCTCCTGTGAAGCGCCTTGGGATGTTTTACTATGTTAATTAAAAGTGCTATATAACGGCAAATTGTCGTTGTTGTTGTTGTCATGGTGGGAGGTGAGGGTACAACACAGCCTGATCTTGTGCTGGGTCACTGTCCACATGTGTACCTCCAGCCAGATTTGATGCATAGTGTTACATAGAGTTACATAGAATATACGGCACAGAAACAGGCTATTCGGCCCAACCAGTCCATGCCAGCGTTTATGCTCCACTCGAGCCTCCTCCCGTCTTTCCTCATCTAAATCTATCACCATAACCCTCTATTCCCTTCTCCCTCATATGCTTATCCAGCCTCCCCTTAAATGCATCCATACTATTCACTTCAACCACTCCCTGTGGTAGCGAGTTCCACATTCTCACCACTCTCTGGGTAAAGAAGTTTCTCCTGAATTCCCTATTTGATTTCTTGATGACTGTCTTATATTGATGGCCTCTAGTTTTGCTCTTCCCCACAAGTGGAAACACTCTCTCTGTGTCTACTCTATCACAACCTTATAAAATTTTAAAGACCTCTATTAGACAATGTTTCCCTTAAAAGGGCCGCGCAGCCCAAAAAGAATTAAAGGGAACATTGCTATTAGGTCAAATATTTTAGTGAAGGGGAAAATTACCAAATATTTGATGTACAGTAAAACCTGCTCATTATAGGTTTAAATCAATGTAGAGAACAATAGATATTAGGGTAAATTATAACACCAGATTTTAACATTTCAGATGGCGTCATAAATGTGCCAGAACAGAGCACAACAACAACTTGCATTTATATAGCGCCCTTAACTTAGCAAAATGTCCCAAATTGACACTGAGCCAAAGAAGGAGGCATTAAGACAGGTGACCAAAAGTTTGGTCAAAGATATAGGTTTTAAGGAGGGTCTTAAAGCAGGAGTGAGAGGCAGAGAGGTTTAGGGAGGGAATTCCAGAGCTTAGGACCTAGATGGCTGAAGGCACGGCCACCAATGGTGGGGCGAAGGAAGTGGAGGATGCTCAAGAGGCCAGAGTAGGAGGAACATAGCGTTCTCAGAGGTTACAGAGATAGGGAGGGGTGAGTCCATGGAGGGATTTGAATACGAGGATGTGAATTTTAAAATTGAGGCATTGGTGGACCGAGAGCCAATGTAGGTGAATGACATACAACCAGATCTCTGATCCCTGAAATTAGATTACAACATGTTAAATTCACTTCTGGGCATCCCAAACTCCACTGCCCATATCCTAACTCGCATCAAGTCCCATTCACCCATCGCCCCTGTGCTCGCTGTTCGTTGTGTCATTCTAGATGGTGAGTGTTGGTAGGCTGTTCAACCATAGGTGGCATCACAGCCAAGCCTGATGATATGCTCATCTGATACCCACGTGCACTTTGCAGCAGGAGTCACTGGAGCAGAAACCATGATTGATGTTCCTTAGTCTGGAGACACTGAAGTGCCCCATCTGCTCCCCAAATAACTCGGAAGGACCTTTCTGATTTGTGCTTTCTGGCTGACACTGGATGGTGCATTTACCCACTGGCCTACTGGGGGAGCCCTGTCCTTCTTCAAAAGTGTATATTTTACTGCAGCAATCTGTTCACCAACGCTATTGATTTTGCCTGAGTTGTTACCGAACAATGCTTGCTGACTTTGAATTTATGGAATTGACAGATAGGTAATTGGAAATGTGAATCATGTCTAGTCTGATTTTTATCGGTAGCTTTTGATGAATAATAGAAGGGACACTTTTCCTTTTTAATATTAGGTTAGTGCTACAATAAAACAAAGGACAAGCAATTAAATTATTTTCCACAATGCTCTTGTTCCACTGGTTATTTCAGAGCACATCAGGCATGCCACTGTCAGTAATCCCAATGCACCTCACCTCGCCTCTCACAGATTGCATGTTGGAAAGCTAATTAGAGTGGACGGTCGATTCTTCCTGTTGCTAGGAGACGAATGGCTCTGTTGCCATGGAGACTGTCTTGGCTCCCTGGTGGGTTATAAGCTTCCTTTATCACATTGGAGCACGTGACTGCTGGCACATCCATAAAACTGTAACAGCATTTGCAATTCAATTTTTAGGTTATTGTAGCCACTTCCAGTATTCAATATCCCTGTATAATTGCACAATGTCTTCCAGCTTCCAGTGAGACGTTAAAGAGAAGCTCTCAGAATCTGATTGTGTCAGCTGGCTTGGTTAGTAAGAAAGAACTTACATTTCTATAGCGTTTTTCACGACTTCAGGACGCCCCAAAGCGCTTTACAGCCAATTAAGTACATTTGAAGTGTAGTCACTGTTGTAATGTAGGAAACATGGCAGCCATTTGCACACAGCAAGCTCCCGCAAACAGCAATGTGATAATGACCAGATAATCTTGTTTTCAGTGATGTGGGTTGAGCCAGGACACCGAGAATAACTCCCCTTCGAAATTGTGCCGTGGGATCTTTTACGTCCAACTGAGAGGGCAGGTGGGGCTTCGGTTTAACATCTCATCTGAAAGACGGCACCTCCGACAGTGCAGCACTCCCTCAGTACCGCACTGGAGTGTCAGCCTAGATTTTTGTGCTCAAATCTCTGAAGTGAGACTTGAACCTTTGACCTTCAAACTCAGTGGCAAAAGTGGTGTCAGCTGTGGCTTAGTGGGCTGTATGCCTCAGAGACATGGACCATGTACAGCAGGCACCTCAAAGCACTGGAGAGGTACCACCAATGCTGCCTCCGCAAGATCCTGCAAATCCATTGGCAGGATAGGCGCACCAACGTCAGTGTTCTTGCTCAGGCCAACATCCCCAGCATCGAAGCTTTGACCACGCTCAATCAGCTCCGATGGACGGGTCACATTGTCCGCATGCCCGATACGAGACTCCCAAAACAAGCGCTCTACTCGGAGCTCCGGCATGGCAAGAGAGCCCCAGGTGGGCAGAGGAAACGCTTCAAGGACACCCTCAAAGCCTCCTTGAAAACGTGTAACATCCCCATCGACACCTGGGCATCCCCGGCCCAAGACCGCACAAAGTGGAGGAGAAGCATCCGGGAAGGCGCCGAACACCTCGAGTCTCTTCACCGGGAGCAAGCGGAAGCCAAGCGTAAACAGCGCAAGGAGCGCACGTCAACCCAAGCACCCCACCCACCCGCCCCTTCAACCACCGTCTGCCCCACCTGTGACAGAGACTGTAGGTCCCGCATTGGACTCATCAGTCACCTGAGAACTCATTTCTGAGAACCTGGCCCTTAACATCAAGAAAACCAAAGAAATCATTGTGGACTTCAGGAAGTCTAAAGGCGGAAGTCACACCCCCATCCACATCAATGGGGCTGTGGTGGAAAGGGTGGACAGCTTTAAGTTCCTCGGAGTCCACATCACGGAAGACCTCTCCTGGTCCCTCAATACCTCCTCTCTGGTGAAGAAGGCCCAGCAGCGCCTATATTTCCTAAGGAGGCTGAAGGGATGTAACCTGTCACCCCTGATCCTCTCTAACTTTTACCGCTGCACAATAGAGAGCATCCTGACAAACTGTATCACAGTATGGTATGGCAGCTGTAGCTACTATGACCGGAAAGCCCTGCAGCGGGTAGTCAAAACTGCCCAACGCATTACCGGCACCCGGCATAGAGCACATATACCAGAAACGCTGTTTACGGAGGTCACGGTCCATCATCAAAGACCCTACCCACCCCAGCCACAGTCTGTTCGCCCTCCTGCCATCTGGGAGACGCTACAGATGCATTCGCACCCGTACGACTAGATTTAGGAACAGCTTCTTTCCCAGGGTTGTCATCCTACTGAACTCCACAAATAAACTCTAAAGCCTGCACATCTGCCAATGCACTTTATTATGGTTATGTTTATGTTAATGTATTACAAGCCAAATGTATGTTGAATGTTTAAATGTCTTAATCTAAATGTACACTCTCGGGAGCCGCAAGCCTACATTTCGTTGTACTGCACTTGTGCACTAACAATGACAATAAAAGTTGATTTGATTTGATTTGATTTTAATGTGGAAGCAAGTCATCCTCGGCTCTGAGGGACTGCCTAAGAAGAAGAAGAAGAGTGGGTAGCACTCTCACTACAGTTTGCATCGGCTGCGGTAAACTATGATATAAATAATATTCTTGCAGAGCAATTCCTTTCTTTTTCTCAGTGTCTATGGAAGCTTCCTGGCCTGGGTAATTCTCTTCAGACGAACTCTCCAATTTGAAGAAGACAGGGGGCGGGGTGAAATCAATGAGATGAAAAGTGGTCAGGTTCTACAATGGACGGGCAATCCGCTCCACTAGGTTACTGCTCAGGTGATGAAGGTGAAAATTAACCCCCAGGCTGTTAAATACCTTCAAAAAATGACTGGAGCTAAATTAATTTAAATAATTTCTCTAAAAAAGCTTCCAATTAAACATATATTTGAACAAATCACAAAAGGTGTTTGTATTTGAATTGAATGGTTTGGCCCTCCTTCAGACAGCTGTCTCAAAAATACCCCAGCAAGTTAAAGGTGGGATTAAAAGATGATTGAAATTGATTTAAACTAATGAAGGGGGGCGGGAGGATTCAGGAAAGAGTAAATTTAAAAGCAGCGAGAGAAATGTCGAGGCTCTAGAACAGAGCAGAGTTTTGGGTAAAAATAAGCAGAGTGGGTCAGGAAGGGACAGAGAGAGTAACAAAGGTCATAGGGCATCAGTGACTAAGGTGACATCAGGGAAAAAGAGAAATAAGTCAAAGCTAAAGGCACTATATCGGAATGCACGAAGCATTCGCAACAAAATAGAAGAATTAATAGCAGAGATAGAAATTAATAGGTTTGCTCTAATAGCCATTACGGAGATGTGGTTGCAAAGTGACCGAGATTGGGAACTAAATATTCCAGGATACTTAACTTTTAGAAGAGATAGGCTAAATGGAAAAGGAGGAGGGGTGGCCCTGATAATAAAGGATGGGATAAAGACAGTAGAGAGAAAGGATCTTAGCTCCGAAAATCAAGAAGTAGAATCAGTTTGGGTGGAGCTAAGAAACAGCAAGGGGCAGAAAACATTGGTGGGAGTTGTTTATAGGCCCCCAAACAGTAGTTGTAATGTAGGGCAGAGTATAAATCAGGAAATTAGAGGCGCATGTAACAAGGGTAATACAGTAATCATGGGGGACTTTAATCTACATATAGACTGGGCAAACCAAATTTGCAGTAATAGTGTGGAGGATGAATTCATGGAATGTATGCAAGATAGTTTTCTAGATCAGTATGTTGAGGAACCAACAAGGGAACAGGCTATTTTAGATCTAGTATTGTACAATGAGAAAGGGTTAATTAATAACCCTGTAGTAAAGGGGCCCTTAGGGAAGAGTGACCATAATATGATAGAATTTTATATTAAGTTTGAAAGTGATTTAGTTAAATCCAAAACTAGGGTCTTAAATCTAAACAAAGCAAACTACATAGGTGATGTAAGAAAAAGGAGACTTACCATCAAGTAACTTTAAAGTAAGCTTTAAGTAACTTATAAACACACTATATACAAGAGAGGTCTTTACCATGCCTCTGGTAGAAGCCTCTTACAATACTGAACAGACCAGTATTTATACCAGTCCAACAGGAAGTGACATTTACAGGAAGTGAGGTATGTACACAGTTCATAGTTCATAGTTCACAGGAAGTGATGACATAACTTCCCGGATGTTATCATTTTTATCACATTCTTCCCTCCTGCAGGATTAGGAGGCTGTGGTCTACCTTTTGGTCCGCAGCCGCCGAACAAGGAAGAGTCGCACCCGTTTGGATTCCCGTCGTAGAGGGTCGCTGGTCCGCTTACATGCGGTTGGCCATTGGTCAGAGTCTGTGTGGCCTGGATTGCCCTGTGAAGGGTCGGGGAGATCATGGCTTCGAGTACGAGCCCCAATAGGTTCAAAGTCGGACTGCCTCTGTTCAGAGGGAGGTGCAGAGCTGGTCTGTGGCGGATCAGTACTTTCATGCGCGGTACTGGGAGGGTCGCAACCTTGAGCACGGGGTTCTACTGGCACCAAGCTAGTTGGTGTCCGATCAGGATCCTGGAGAGGGGTACCCGATAGGTCCCAAGAGTTTCCTGGTGAAATGCCATCACCCGATGTCCCACTAGGTCCTGGTGGGCAGGGAGCCAGATCCCGTAATGATACGGTAGATTCTCGGCCGTCGGAATATCGTATGTTTGCATAGGTGGGGTTGGCATCGGTTAGTTCGACCTCATCTACAAGAGGGTCATTTTTAGACGTCCGAACGTATCTTCGGAGTAATACAGGTCCAGGAGTAGTTAGCCATGACGGGAGTGATGTCCCATGAGATGAGCGACGCTGGAATCCAAAGAACCGCTCATGAGGTGTAGTATTTGTGGCTGTAGAAAGCAGGGACCGTATAGAGTGCAATGCATCCGGAAGCACTGTTTCCCATTGCTGGTCTGGTAGGCCCCGAGATCTTAAAGCGAGACGTACGGAATTCCAGATGATACCGTTATACCTCTCTACCTGCCCATTTCCGATGGGATGGTATGGTGTTGTTTTGCTTGTAGCAATTCCCCGTTCTGAGAGGTAGTCCTTGAGTTCCCTTGACATAAAGGATGGACCCCGATCTGAGTGAATATAAGCCGGCATGCCACAGAGAGAAAATACCTGCTCAAGGCAGCAGATTACTGTGGACGCCAGCATATTGGAGCAGGGGAAGGCAAACGGAAAACGTGAATATTCGTCGATCATGGTGAGCAAATATGTGTTCCGAGTTGAAGAGGGCACTGGGCCCTTAGCATCGATGCTAAGTCGTTGCATCGGTTGGGTTGCATGTATGAGTATACCATCTGAGGGGCGGAAGAACTGAGGTTTTAATTCCGCACAAAGCCGGCATTCTGAGCATATTTTCTTTACATCTCCAGTGGAAAAAGGGAGATTCCGTGATCGTACGAAATGTAGCATGCGCGTAACGCCAGGATGACACAAACCATTGTGGACATCCATGAGAGTGGAGGATGACATAGTGGAGCAGAATGCCCGTGTGAGGGTGTCCGGGGCCACATTCTCCTTGCCAGGCCGATAGAGAATGGTATAACCAAAAGAGGCCAGTTCCATCCTCCAAAGTTGTATTTTATTATTCTTAATTTTGGTTCGTTTTCGATTATCGAGCATGAAGGCGACTGATCGTTGGTCCGTGATCAACGTAAAGTGCTGGCGAGCTAGAAAATGGTTCCACTTCCGTACTGCCTCTATGATGGCTGTGGCTTCTTTCTCAACCGGAGGATAATGTAGCTCGGCACCTTGTAAGGTCCTGGACATAAATGCTACAGGACGACCTTCCTGATTCAGAGTAGCCGAGATCGCCACCTCCGAGGCATCACATTCAACCACGAAAGGGAGATTCTCATCAATGGAGTGAAGAGCCGCTTTCTCCAACTGTTTTTTGAGAAGGTTAAAGGCTGCAACAGCCGCTGTTCCCAGTGGAAATGATCTAGCATGCAGCAAGGGTTGGATTTCGTCCGAAAAATGAGGAATCCATTTAGCGTAGTATGCAAACAGACCGAGAGCCCGACGTAAAGAAGCCGGATTCTTAGGTGACGGGAGCTCTTGGAGCGGGCGAAGTCTTTCTGGGTCTGGCTTAATGATACCATTGCCTACGCAGTAGCCAAGGATGTTGATGGTCGGTTGCGACTCAACAGATTTGGATTCATTCAGGGTCAAATTACGGCGATGGAGGGCATCCCGAAATTTTTGGAGGTTGGAGTCGTGTTCCTGTTGATCGTGACCTGCAATGGTAATGTTATCAAGATAGGGAAAAGTGTCCCTTAGGTTTTCCTGCTTAACCAGGCCATCCATTGCCCGTTGAAAGACAGCCACTCCATTAGTAACCCCGAATGGGAGGCGACGAAATTGGTACAGCCGTCCATTAGCCTCAAAGGCTGTGTACTGCTTATCTGAGACCTTCAAGGGTAACTGATGATAGGCACTTTTTAAATCGTAAGTTGAGAACACTTTGTATTCGGCCAGTTTATTAACCATATCATCAATGCGTGGCAATGGGTAGGCGTCCAAGTCGGTATATTGATTGATGGTTTGCGAATAATCGATGCATAGTCGCTGTTTGTGAGGTTTTAGAGGGTTCTTGACAATGACGACTTGAGCCCGCCAGGGCGACGAACATGGTTCAATGATATCCTCTGCTAGAAGTCGAGAGATTTCAGCCGCAATAAAAGATTGGTCTTCCTGATTAAAGCGCCGCGATTTCGTTATTATCGGTTGGCATTGAGGCGGAATACTGGCAAATAATGAGGGTTCATTAAGTGAAGCTGCTGATAATGCACAAAATGGTAATTTAGATGGTATATTAGCAATAGTAAGTCCGGGTTTGGATCCACCAAACTCAATGGTGAGTTTCTTATGCTGTTTTTGGAAGTCCAGCCCTAAGAGGAGATCACTACATAAGTCTTTGAGCACCGAAAGTCGGGTGTAGGAATACATACGACCATGAAGTGTCATATCAACAACACAAAAGCCGGAGATTCTGGTATTAAGTGATGACTGGGCCATCGCAATTGCCTGGTCCGATGGGAAGACATGTAGTTTCAATTTCGCAACAATCTGTTCCTTAATGAAACTATCAGTACTTCCTGAGTCAATTAAGGCATCTAAGGTATGCCCTTTAATTGAAATTTTTGTGGCTGCCTGAGACAGGTTCTGTGGGCAAGCAGCTGTAATTGGTGTCGTTGCACAGAGAGTGGCTAAAACTCTCGGTGTGCTTCTTCGGGAGAGAGCTCGAGAGGAAGCTTGATAGGTCCTAGTTGGGGCAGTTCGGTAGGCCTTAGCTGGATTGGCCCTCGTAGAGGCCCTTGATAGGCAAACTTTAGCAAAGTGTCCTTTTTTCCCGCAATAACTGCAGATTGCATTGCGAGCAGGGCAGGTTTTCCTAGGGTGAAAAGCATCTCCACAAAAGAAGCATTCCTTCCTAGATTGCCAAGAGGCTGCTAAAGTGGGGTCGTCCTCCTCTTCTTCATCAGAATTATCAGAATTAGATTCCCCCATGATAGGGTTCACCTGAGACCGCTTGAATTGTCTGGTTGCAGCTACAGCAGCAGATCGAGATCTGGGCAGCTGATAGAGGTCTGCATTTCTCTTTGCCAAATCCAGTGAACAAGCTAGGTCAAAAGCTTTTTGTAGCTCAAGTGTTTTACTTTCTAGTAGACGCTGGCGTATAAATGGAGAGGCAATCCCGCAGATGAAAGCATCACGAATCATTTCTTGGCGGTACAGTTCAGCTGAGGCTGCCTGAAAGTTACAATCTACGCTGAGCCTGCGAAGTTCTTGCAGGAATTCGTCAATTGATTCCCCTGGCCCTTGTCGGGCTGTGGCCAGTAGATGTCTAGCATAGACCTCATTTGGGGTCTTCGCATACAGTTTCTTAAGTGCCCGAATCACCTCTTCGTAACTATCCCAGTCATCAACATATTCGAACACTTTTGGGGTCACATAATTGACAAGTATCTTCAATTTAGCAGGAGCATCCACTTTACATTCATCCAGAAAATTCTCAAAAGTACGATACCAATGCTTCCATACCCTGCCAGCTGCTGGTGTATTCGGGTCCAAGTCCAGACGAATAGGTCTAAGGATTTTCTCCATGATGGGTGGTTCCCTGGATCCTTAACTTCCGAGTTTGTCTGAAGGTCTAGTATTTGTCAGTGTAAATACTAAGTTACTTAAATTGATGTAAGAAAAAGGAGACTTACCATCAAGTAACTTTAAAGTAAGCTTTAAGTAACTTATAAACACACTATATACAAGAGAGGTCTTTACCATGCCTCTGGTAGAAGCCTCTTACAATACTGAACAGACCAGTATTTATACCAGTCCAACAGGAAGTGACATTTACAGGAAGTGAGGTATGTACACAGTTCATAGTTCATAGTTCATAGTTCACAGGAAGTGATGACATAACTTCCCGGATGTTATCATTTTTATCACAATAGGTATGAGGGGCGAGTTGGCTAAGGTAAACTACATTAAAAGGTATGACAGTGGACGAGCATGCCTAGCATTTAAAGAATTAATACATCATTTACAACAAATGTACATTCCTTTAAGGCACAAAAACCCCACAGGAAAAGTGGTCCAACCGTGGCTAACAAGAGAAGTTAAAGATAGTATTAGATCAAAGGAAGAGGCTTATAATGTTGCCAAAAAGAGCAGCATGCCTGATGATTGGGAGGATTTTAGAATTCAGCAAAGGAGGACCAAGAAATTGATAAAGAAAGGGAAAATAGAATGAGAGTAAACTAGTGAGACACATATAAAACAGACTGTAAAAGCTTCTATAGGTATTTAAAAAGGAGAAGATTAGCGAAAGTAAATGTGGGTCCCTTACAGGCTGAGACAGGAGAAATTATAATGGGGAATAAGGGAATGGCAGAGAAATTAAACAAATACTTTGGCCGCGATTTTATCGGCACTGAGAGGGCGGGCTTGGAGGTGGGTCAAGGGTCAAAATCGTTTTGATTGATGGCGGGTTTCGATCCCGCCGTCAACCCGCCTGCAAACAATTTTCCCAAGTGTCGGGTCCCCGATTTGCGCATGGACCCAACACCTAGTGGCGGGAAGAGGATTAAAGCCACTTACCCGCCTGTTAACAGGCACTTGATAGTTGTTAACAGGCTCTTTTTCAATTTTGTTGCTTCTGCCTTGGGGTTCCCGATGTCCGGACACCACGCCAGGTAAGTGTGGCGTGTTGTGAGTCTGCTGTAATGTTTCTGCATTGATGACAGCTGCAGAAGTGGTGTGAAGGATCCAATGGTGCACTGGTGAGTTTCAGAGGTAAGGAAATGTTGGAAAAATCATTTTTAATGCTTTTACACTTTTCTGTAGGTAAAAAGTTTTGAAATCGATGTCTAGTCCCACATCATTGGGTGAACCTCTCTCACTAGTGACAGATTGCTTCTGTAACCTCACCTGCAGCTGCCATCTGTTCCAGCCAATGGAGGGAGTCACTGGAGAGCCTGGGTGCAAGGGCTCACCTTTGTACAGTGATTGTCAGTGGTTGCAGCGTCTCAATGCTGTCAAACACTGAGAAATGAGCTGTCAAAGAAAAATTGTGCATGGTCCCTTTAAGAAAACTGACAGATGATGCCTCATCAAATTAAGTCATCTGACCGGCTTTCTCTTAATTGGCTGGCAAGCCCGCAGGGTGGGCTTAACAAGGTCAATCAGCGTAAAATCACGTCCGTGGGCTGGATGTAGTTGGGGGCGAGACTGGAAGCCGGAAACCACTTGACCCGCTCCCACGCCGCATCTATTTACAACATCACGGCCTTTGTGTCTGTCTTCACGGAAGAAGACTCAAAAAACCTCCCAGAGATAGTGGAGAACCAAGGGTCTAGCGAGAATGAGGAATTGAAAGAAATTAGTATTAGCAAAAAAATTGTACTGGAGAAATTAATGGGACTGAAAGCCGATAAATCCCCTGGACCTGATGGCCTACATCCTAGGGTTTTGAAAGAGGTGGCTATAGAGATAGTGGATGCATTGGTTGTCATCTTCCAAAATTCCATAGATTCTAGAACGGTTCCTGCGGTTTGGAAGGTAGCAAATGTAACCCCACTATTTAAGAAAGGAGGGAGAGAGAAAACGGGGAACTACAGATCAGTTAGTCTGACATCAGTAGTAGGGAAAATGCTAGAATCTATTATTAAGGACGTGGTAACAGGGCACTTAGAAAATAATAGTAGGATTGGGCAGAGTCAACACAGATTTATGAAAGGGACAAACCTGTTGGAGTTTTTTGAGGTTGTAACTAGCAGAATAGATAAGGAGGAACCAGTGGATGTGGTGTATTTAGATTTTCAGAAGGCATTCGATAAGGTGCCACACAAGAGGTTATTAAACAAAATTAGGGCTCATGGGATTGGGGGTAATATACTAGCATGGATTGAGGATTGGTTAATGAACAGGAAACAGAGAGTAGGAATAAACGGGTCATTTTCGGGTAGCAGGCTGTAACTAGTGGGGTACCGCAAGGATCAGTGCTTGGGCCTCAGCTATTCACAATCTACATCAATGATTTGGATGAGGGGACCAAATGTAATATATCCAAGTTTGCTGATGATACAAAGCTGAGTGGGAATGTAAGTTGTGAGGAGGATGCAAAGAGGCTTCAAGGCGATTCCCTGGACTCTGGAGAGGTCCCAGCGGATTGGAAAACCGCAAATGTAACACACCTATTTAAGAAAGGAGGGAGACAGAAAGCAGGAAACTATAGACCAGTTAGCCTAACATCTGTCGTTGGGAAAATGCTGGAGTCCTTCATTAAGGAAACAGTAGCAGGGCATTTGGAAAATCATAATGCAGTCAAGCAGAGTCAGCATGGTTTTATGAAAGGGAAATCATGTTTAACAAATTTGCTGGAGTTCTTTGAGGATGTAACGAGCAGAGAGGATAAGGGTGAGCCTGTGGATGTGGTGCATTTGGATTTCCAGAAGGCATTCGATAAGGTGCCACATAAAAGGTTACTGCATAAGGTAACAGCTCACAGAGTTGGGGGTAATATATTAGCATGGATAGAGAATTGGCTAACTAACAGAAAGCAGAGAGTCGGGATAAATGGATCATTTTCCGGTTGGCAAACGGTAACTAGTGGGGTGCCACAGGGATCGGTGCTGGGGCCTCAACTATTTACAATCTACATTAATGACTTGGATGAAGGGACCGAGTGTAATGTAGCCAAGTTTGCGGATGATACAAAGATGGGTGGGAAAGCAAGTTGTGCAGCATTTTCTGTTTTTATTTCAGATTTCCAGCGTCCGCAGTATTTTGCTTTTGTATAGATACAGAGAGGATGTTTCCTCTTGGCAGGAAAAATAAAAAAGCAAATTATTATTTAAATGAAGAGAGATTACAAAATGCTACAGTTCAGAGGGACTTGGGGGTCCTTGTGCATGAAACACAAAAAGTTAGCATGCAGGTACAGCAAGTAATCAAAAAGGCAAATGGAATGTTGGCCTTTATTTCAAGGGGGTTGGAGTATAAAAGCAGGGAAGTCCTGCTACAACTGTACAGGGTATTGGTGAGACCACACCTGGAGTACTGCGTACAGTTTTGGTCTCCTTATTTAAGGAAGGATATACTTGCATTGGAGGCAGTTCAGAGACGATTCACTCGGTTGATTCCTGAGATGAGGGGGTTGACTTATGAAGAAAGATTGAGCAGGTTGGGCCTATACTCATTGGAATCTAGAAGAATGAGAGGTGATCTTATTGAAACATATAAGATACTGAGGGGGCTCGACAAGGTAGATGCAGAGAGGCACAGAGTTAACATTTCAGGTCGATGACCCTTCGTCAGAATGAAGGGTCATCGACCTGAAACATTAACTCTGTTTCTCTCTCCACAGATGCTGCCTGACCTGCTGAGAATTTCCAGCATTTTCTGTTTTTATTTCAGATTTCCAGCGTCCGCAGTATTTTGCTTTTGTATAGATACAGAGAGGATGTTTCCTCTTGTGGGGAAATCTAGAACTCGGGGGCATAGTTTCAGAATAAAGGGTCGCCCTTTTAGAACTGAGATGAGGAGGAATTTCTTCTCTCAGAGGGTCGTAAATCTGTGGAATTCTCTGCCCCAGAGAGCCGCGGAGGCTGGGTCATTAAATACATTTAAGGTGGAGATAGACAGATTTTTGCAAGATAAGGGAGTGAAGGGTTATGGCGCGCAGGCAGGGAAGTGGCTTTGAGCCCAAGATCAGCCATGATCTTATTGAATGGCGGAGCAGGCTCGAGGGGCCAAGTGGCCTATTCCTGCTCCTATTTCTTATGTTCTTATGTTCTTTTATAGACAGGCTAAGTGAGTGGGCAAGAACATGGCAAATGGAATATAATGTGGAGAAATGTGAAGTTATCCACTTTGGTAGGAAAAATAGAAAAGCAGAGTATTTTTTAAATGGTGAGAGATTGGGAAATGTTGGTGTTCAGAGGGACCTGGGTGTCCTTGTACATGAATCACTGAAAGTTAACATGCAGGTACAGCAAGCAATTAGGAAAGCAAATGGTATGTTGGCCTTTATTACAAGAGGATTTGAGTATAAGAGTAAAGACGTCTTACTGCAATTATATAGGGCCCTGGGGAGACCACACCTGGAGTATTGTGTACAGTTTTGGTCTCCTTACCTAAGGAAGGATATACTTGTCATAGAGGGAGTGCAACGAAGGTTCACCAGACTGATTCCTGGGATGGGGGGATTGTCCTATGAGGAGAGACTGAGTAGACTAGGCCTATATTCTCTGGAGTTTAGAAGAATGAGTGGTGATCTCATTGAAACATACAAAATTCTTACAGGGCTTGACAGGGTAGATGCAGGGAGGATGTTCCCCCTGGCTGGGGAGCCTAGAACCAGGGGTCACAGTCTCAGGATAAGGGGTCGGCCATTTAGGACTGAGATGAGAAGGAATTTCTTCACTCCGAGGGCGGTGAATCTTTGGAATTCTCTACCCCAGAGGGCTGTGGAGGCTCAGTCATTGAGCATATTCAAGACTGAGATCGATAGATTTTTGAAGGGAATCAAGGGATATGGGGATAGTGCAGGAAAGTGGAGTTGAGGTAGAGATCAGCTATGATCTTATTGAATGGCGGAGTAGGCTCGAAGGGCCGAATGGCCGACTCCTGCTCCTATTTCTTCTGTTCCTGTAATTTCTGTGAGTGAAGCAGTTTCTTAACTTCTTATGTACTATGACAGAGTTAAAGAAGCCAAGATCAAGCTAAATCTTAGATTAAAAAAAGCTTAATTTCTGTCACAGGGTGTAAATATATAGCTAAAGCTCCCTGATGGCCTGGTTGGTAAAGCACCCTGATGGCCTGGTTGGTAAAGCACCCTGATGGCCTGGTTGGTAAAGCACCCTGATGGCCTGGTTGGTAAAGCACCCTGATGGCCTGGTTGGTAAAGCTCCCTGATGGCCTGGTTGGTAAAGCTCCCTGATGGCCTGGTTGGTAAAGCTCCCTGATGGCCTGGCTGGTAAAGCTCCCTGATGGCCTGGTTGGTAAATGTGCCACCTGGTGTGGCATATGGACTTAGAAGGCCCTGGGATCAATCGGGTGTGGTTGTAGTATTACTGCAATCGATCATGGATCCCCGGGAGGGGAAAGAGAACAAGCCAATTGCTGGAAACTGCGTGTGAAAAGACAGAAACAGACTCTGTGGTGATGCCTAAAAACTGCAGACTGAGGTTTCACTGATAGAGCAGTGGGTGAATATAAGCCTTGTAAATGCAGAGAGGATGTTTCCCCTCATGGGGAAATCTAGAACTCGGGGGCATAGTTTCAGAATAAAGGGTCGCCCTTTTAGAACTGATATGAGGAGGAATTTCTTCTCTCAGAGGGTCGTAAATCTGTGGAGGCTGGGTCATTAAATACATTTAAGGTGGAGATAGACAGATTTTTGCAAGATAAGGGAGTGAAGGGTTATGGGGAGCGGGCAGGGAAGTGGCTTTGAGCCCAAGATCCACCATGATCTTATTGAATGGCGGAGCAGGCTCGAGGGGCCAAGTGGCCTATTCCTGCTCCTTATGTTCTAAATAGGAACTGCCAGCTAAATGTATTAGGGATTAATAGAACAGTAAAAAGGGTTTTTAACATTTATATTCACCAAACACAAATACAAGTACATAGGAAAAGTATCAAGGAAGAATGACTCAAAAAGCAATAAATGCATCAGGGTCTAACTACACGAGTAATTGACTGGAACATGGTTAAAAAGACCAGTATACACAAATGTTACTTTGCAGTTTTGCTGTTAGATCCTGTTCCCTACTTTGTAAACAGAAATCAGTTGCTTTAAAAAGTCTCCCCTTCCAGTTTTCTCCCCTCTCCTCCTGAAGGTGTTGGGGTACAGATCCAGCTGTGCCTGCTGCCTCTGGTACCTCATCAACATGGTCATGGTTCATTATTCAAGGATGAGCCTAGGCAGTGAGCATCAGCAGACCGTTTTACCACGAGGAGCTTTACAGCAGAGTCCGATTCTGTCCTCAGCGAACAGCCATACATGTACACTTTTCACCAGTGGTTCCTTGATAGTGAACAGGAGCGGAACCATTTCTTTCCCTCCCTGGACTGGGGTGCTGTAACTGTTTGTAGCACCCAAGTCAGCCCCTCTGGCTGAGAGAGCTAATTCAGCACCAACTGAGCATCACGGGAACAGTAGCTTAGTGGTTATGTTACTGGTACTAATAATCCGAGTAGAGCCTGAACTAATGATCTGTGAGTTCAAATCCCACCATGGCAGCTGGGGAATTTAAATTCAGTTAATTAAATAAATCTGGAATAAAAAGCTAGTATCAGTAATGGTGACTATGAAACTATTGAATTGCCATAAAAACCCATCTGGTGTCCTTTAGGAAATCTGCCGTCCTTACCCGGTCTGGCCGATCTGTGACTCCAGACCCACAGCAATGTGGTTGACTCTTACCAGCCCCCTGAAATGGCCGAGCAAACCAATCGGTTGAGGGTTGAGGGTTGGGCAATAAATGCTGGCTTTGCCAGTGACGCCCACGTCCTGTGAATGAATATAAAAAACCTGGGTTCTTCCTAGTCTGGTATTGTTCATTTCCACACTGAATACCATCATTAATTAAAAAGCAAACAAACTACAAAGATAAATGGTTTTTCAGGTAGAATTTAAGCTTAAATGAATGCTGTCAGCACAGGCTGTAATATGCATACAAAATTGAAATTCTAAAATCAATGCTTGAATACGCTAGGGGCTTACAGCGATTTAATCATCAGTCACAGCCCTGACATTGACGTCAACACGGATCTGCTGACAAACAAAAGTTGTTCACTCTTCAGAATGTTGCTGACTGCACAGAATTGTTTCACCTGCCACCCAAACACCAGCCACCTCGGTCTCTGGTACGACTAAAACAGTCATCCCTCCCATACTGATAATAGGCACAGCTCAGATCCCTGAACTGTTCATGAAATAATAGAGGTCTGTGATCCCAATATGCTGATGCGTTATTTCAGGACTGGTCTGTGTGGACGGTGCCTGCAGTTGTTGCACTGGATGTTACAGACCCTCTTTGTTTTTTTTGTGTCAATTCCAAAGCAAATGTGTGGAATGCCAATGTCCCATAAAATTATATAAAATTATTAAGTATGTGCATGTGTACCGTGGTGAATCACAGCAGATTAGGCTGACTATTCAATTATCATGAACCATAAAATCTAAAACCAAGATAAATCAACTCTGTCCAAAACTCCCTTATTGTCTTGTGCACGCTCGGATTCCCGCATTTAGCAATTAATTAAATCTGATCAGGTATCTGCAGATGTCGGTCCCACTTCAATTGGCACCAGTAGTCTTATTAAAGTACTCCGCAGGACATGATTTTTGTACTGCTGGGGCGAGATGTAAGTAGACCGCACCAGGGCAGGATTGAATAGTGGAGATGTGAAGATGGATAATTATTCTGGTCAGTTACATTTGGGGATCAGGGAATATTTATGCAGAATCTTCCCTCGGGTGATTAAGTGGCTGGTGGGGGGAGGGGATACAGTGCACAATGGGCTTGATTTTGAGGCAATCTGCGGTTCCACCACATTTCGCACCAGAAAGACAAGCGCCTGGGTGGATCCCAGAGGATCGGGGTATCCTCTACAGCCGTAACTGATGACCGCCCCCCCCCCCCCCCGTATATTGATATTCATCTTTGCTGTGTATTTATCTACATCCGAATAAAAGTAGATTATGTTCCTCCCTCCAACATGGCAATCTGATTTATATTATGTGAAACTGACCTCATAAAAGTTACCAGCAAAAAAAAAGATAGTGCCGTTTCATTCCAAACACAGAAAGCAGGAAATAAATAAGCTGGCTTGCACTCAATCACTTTTTCCTCCCCCACCACCATCACTGCCTCGCACACATTGTCATGGAAACAGGAGACTGATGGAGCCAGATACTGCTAAAGAAAAGGCCAACACGTCCAATAAACTGGCGGAGGAAAGAGAAGACGTCAGCAATTGGACAAGATCCAAGCTGCAGATTTGGGCTGTGGTCACCTGAGAATTAGAGACTGCACTGCAGTAAGAGAGAGAAAAGAAAGAAATCCATAAGAAACAAATACTTGCATTTATATGCCATCTTATCACATCAAAGCATCTCAAATTTCACCAACTAATTTGTCTTAAACATTTGAGACTCTTTAAATATGAACATGTCGAATTAAGAAAACAGCACAGTGCTGTCAGTCCCACCAGCATGTCTTCAAACAGGGTGGTAATGAGCAAATAAAAACAGAAAATGCTGGAAATACTTCTTTTTAAATTCATTTATGGGATGTGGGCGTTGCTGGCAAGGCCAGTATTTATTGCCCATCCCTAATTGCCCTTGAGAAGGTGGTGGTGAGCCGCCTTCTTGAACCGCTGCAGTCCGTGTGGTGAAGGTGCTCCCACAGTGCTGTTAGGGAGGGAGTTCTAGCATTTTGACTCAGTGACGATGAAGGAGCGGCGATATATTTCCAAGTCAGGATGGTGTGTGACTTGGAGGGGAACTTGGAGGTGGTGGTGTTCCCATGCGCCTGCTGCCGCCGGTGGTAGAGGGAGTGAATGTTTAAGGTGGTGGATGGGGTGCCAATCAAGCGAGCTGCTTTGTCCTGGATGGTGTTGAGCTTCGTCATCGACCTGAAACGTTAACTCTGTTTCTCTCTCCACAGATGCTGCCTGACCTGCTGAGTGTTTCCAGCATTTTCTGTTTTTATTTCAGATTTCCAGCATCCGCAGTATTTTGCTTTTGTGGTACTGAGCAAATATAGAATCACAGGGATAGATCTTTGTCTTCACCGTCTGGCCGGTAAATATCGCCTGGGTGGAGCGCAGAAAGGAAAATCCTCTAGGGAGGATTGAAGCACCTTACAGTCCCCATTGGATTTCCTTCCATTAATTTGCAATCCTTTTCCTTACTGCGCTCTGCCCAGGTGATAAAGACCAAAATTTACCCCATAGAATCACCCAGCACTGAAGGAGACCATTCGGCCCATCGTGCCTGTGCCTGCTCTTTGAAAGAGCTATCCAATTCGTCCCACTCCCCCTGCTCTTTCCCCATACTCTTTAAAATGTTTCTATTTAAAATACTTGTCCATTTCTCTTTTAAATGTTGTTATAGATTCCGCGGTGGCATAGTGGTTATGTCACTAGACTAATTAGCCAGAGGCTCAGTCAGATGCTCTGAGAATATGGGTTCAAATCCCACCATGGCAGCTGGTGGAATTTAAATTCAATTAATTCTGGAATTAAATGTTAGCCTTAGTAATGGTGACCATGATACCATTGTCGATTGTTGTAAAAACCCATCTGGTTCACTACTGTCCTTTAGGAAAGGAAATCTGCCGTCCTTACCTGGTCTGGCCTACATGTGACTCCAGACCCACAGCAATGTGGTTGACTCTTAATGCCCTCTGAAATGGCCTAGCAAGCCACTCAGTTGTAAACAACCGCTACGAAAAACAACAAGAATAAAACCGGACGGACCACTCGGCATCGGCACCGGAAACGACAACGGCAAACCCAGTCCTGTCGACCCTGCAAAGTCCTCCTTACCAACATCTGGGGGCTTGTGCCAAAATTGGGAGAGCTGTCCCACAGACTAGTCAAGCAACAGCCTGACATAGTCATAATTACCGAATCATACCTTACAACCAATGTCCCAGACATCACCATCCCTGGGTATGTCCTGTCCCATCGGCAGGACAGAACCACCAAAGGTGGTGGCAGCGTGGTATACAGTCGGGAGGGAGTAGCCCTGGGAGTCCTCAACATTGACTCAGGACCCTATGAGGTCTCATGGCATCAAGTCAAACATGGGCAAGGAAACCTCCTGCTAATTACCACCTACCGCCCTCCCTCAGCTGATGAATCAGTACTCCTTCATGTTGAACACCAATTGGAAGAAGCACTGAGAGTAGCAAGGGCACAAAATGTCCTCTGGGTGGGGGACTTCAATATACATCACCAAGAGTGGCTCGGTAGCACCACAACTGGCCGAGTCCTAAAGGACATAGCTGCCAGACTGGGTCTGCGACAGGTGGTGAGGGAACCAACAAGAGGGAAAAACCTACTTGATCTCGTCCTCATCAATCTACCTGTTGCAGATGCATCTGTCCATGACAGCATTGGTGGAAGTGACCACCGCACAGTCATTGTGGAGACGAAGTCCCGTCTTCATGTTGAGGATACCCTCCACCATGTTGTGTGGCACTACCACCGTGCTAAATGGGACAGATTTCGAACAGATCTGGCAACTCAAAACTGGGCATCCATGAGGCGCTGTGGGCCATCAGCAGCAGCAGAATTGTATTCAACCACAATCTGTAACCTCATGGCCCGGCATATCCCTCACTCTACCATTACCATCAAGCCGGGAGATCAACCCTGGTTTAACAAAGAGTGCAGAAGAGCATGCCGGGAACAGCACCAGGCATACCGAAAAATGAGGTGTCAACCTGGTGAGGCTACAACACAGGACTACTTGCATGCCAAACAACGGAAGCAACATGCGATAGACAGAGCTAAGCGATCTCACAACCATCGGATCAAATCAAAGCTCTGCAGTCCTGCCACATCCAGTCGTGAGTGGTGGTGGACAATTAAACAGTTAACAGGAGGAGGAGGCTCCAAAAATATCCCCATCCTCAATGATGGTGGAGCCCAGCATGTGAGTGCAAAAGACAAGGCTGAAGCATTTGCAACTATCTTCAGCCAGAAGTGCCGAGTGGATGATCCATCTCGGCCTCCTCCTGAGGTCCCCAGCATCACAGATGCCAGTCTTCAGCCCATTCAATTCACTCCACGTGATGTCAAGAAACGGCTGAAGACACTGAATACTGCAAAGGCTATGGGCCCTGACAACATTCCGGCAATAGTACTGAAGACTTGTGCTCCAGAACTAGCTGCGCCCCTAGCCAAGCTGTTCTAGTACAGCTACAACACTGGCATCTACCCGGCAATGTGGAAAATTGCCCAAGTATGTCCTGTCTACAAAAAGCAGGACAAATCCGACCCGGCCAATTACCGTCCCATCAGTCTACTCTCAATCATCAGCAAAGTGATGGAAGGTGTCGTCGACAGTGCTATCAAGCGGCACTTACTCAGCAATAACCTGCTAACTGGCACCCAGTTTGGGTTCCGCCAGGGCCACTCAGCTCCTGACCTCATTACAGCCTTGGTCCAAACATGGACAAAAGAGCTGAACTCAAGAGGTGAGGTGAGAGTGACTGCCCTTGACATCAAGGCAGCATTTGATCGAGTGTGGCATCAAGGAGCCCTAGCAAAACTGAAGTCAATGGGAATCAAGGGGAAAACTCTCCATTGGTTGGAATCATACCTAGCACAAAGGAAGTTGGCTGTGGTTGTTGGAGGTCATTCATCTCAATCACATGACATCACTGCAGGAGTTCCTCAGGGCAGTGTCCTAGGCCCAACCATCTTCAGCTGTTTCATCAATGACCTTCCCTCCATCATAAGGTCAGAAGTGGGGATGTTCGCTGATGATTGCACACTGTTCAGCACCATTCAAGACTCGTCAGATACTGACGCAGTCCGTGTCCACATGCAGCAAGACCTGGACAACATTCAGACTTGGGCTGACAAGTGGCAAGTAACATTCGCACCACACAAGTGCCAGGCAATGACCATCTCCAACAAGCGAGACTCTAACCATCTCCCCTTGACATTCAATTGCATTACCATCGCTGAATCCCCCACTATCAACATCCTGGGGGTTACCATTGATCAGAAACTGAACTGGACCAGCCATATAAATACTGTGGCTACAAGAGCAGGCCAGAGGCTGGGAATTCTGCGGCGAGTGTCTCACCTCCTGACTCCCCAAAGCCTTTCCACCATCTACAAGGCACAAGTCAGGAGTGTGATGGAATACTCTCCACTTGCCTAGATGAGTGCAGCTCCAACAACACTCAAGAAGCTCGACACCATTCAGGGTAAAGCAGCCTGCTTGATTGGCACTCCATCCACCACCTTCAACATTCACTCCCTCCACCACCGGCGCACTGTGGCTGCAGTGTGTACCATCTACAAGATGCACTGCAGCAACTCGCCAAAGCTCCTTCAACAGCACCTTCCAAACCCGCGACCTCTACCACTTAGAAGGACAAGGGCAGCAGACGCATGGGAACATCACCACCTACAAGTTCCCCTCCAAGCCACACACCAACCTGACTTGGACCTGTATCGCCGTTCCTTCACTGTCGCTGGGCCAAAATCCTGGAACTCCCTTCCTAACAGCATTGTGGGTGTACCTACACCATATGGACTGCAGCGGTTCAAGAAGGCAGCTCACCACCATCTTCTCAAGGGCAATTAGGGATGGGCACTAAATGCAGGCCTAGCCAGCCAGCGACGCCCACATCCCATCAATGAATAAAAATTTTTTTTTTTTTAAATTGTTTCTGGTAGGGCATTCCATGGCCCAAGAACCTTCTGCGTTTATAATTTAAAAAAATCTCCTAACCTTTCCCTTTGTTCTTTTGGTGAAGATCTTGAATTTACTGGCTCACTGACCAGCGAAAATAGTTTTTACCCAAACACGAAGGTGCCAGGTTCAAGGCCCTGGTCTGTGCTGAGTTAGCTTATCTCAGCCAGGGCAGTAGAGTTTGCACTCCAGGATCCCCAAATCCTGGGATTTGCAGCCTACAAAATTCCAGGATTGTGGATGTGACGCAACAGTAAGAACGAAGTTCTCCAAGTCACTAGGAAGAGCGCTGCCTGGGCTATTCCCCAGTGACTGCGTGAAGAGACAGGGCCAGGAGTGAACACAGAAGGAAAGAGTCATGGGTGAGGGAGAAAAGGAGAAAGAGCCAAAGAAAACCTCCAGTGAGAGAGCACATTGGGTGAAGGAGAGGAGGCAGAACTGAAGAGGTATTGCAGTATAGAGAGAGTGGAGAGAGGTCCACGTGAGGAAGTGACGGGGGTGATCTAAAGGTGTCTTTAATGAGGAACAAGGGAGAGGACAGAGGTGGAGCCAGAATCTGAAAGCCTGATCATCAGCAGTCAGTGCGAGTAGGAGCCAGGGCAGTGCTATACACACAATAGGATTCAGAAGCATCAGAAAAAGTAAACACTTGCTCGATATTGTAAGGAGCTGTGGCAGTTCTATTTGGCAGTGAAATGAGAAACTTGCAAACATTAAAGGAAGAGATACTGAGGGACAGAGATCCTGATAACAGTATCCAAGTAATGGTAAAAGAAAGACTTGCATTTATATAGCACCTTTCACGACCACCGGACGTCTCAAAGCACTTTACAGCCAATGAAGTACTTTTGAAGTGCAGTCACTGTTGAAATGTGGGAAACACGGCAGCCAATTTGCGCACAGCAAGCTCCCACAAACAGCAATGTGATAATGACCAGATAATCTGTTTTTGTTATGTTGACTGAGGAATAAATATTGGTCAGGGCACCGGGGAGAACTCCCCTGCTCTTCTTCAAAATAGTGCCCTGGGATCTTTTACGTCCACCTGAGAGAGCAGACGGGACCTCGGTTTTAACGTCTCATCCGAAAGACGGCACCTCCGACAGTGCAGCACTCCCTCAGCACTGCACTAGGTGTGTCAGCCTAGATTTTTGTGCTCAAGTCACTGGAGTGGGACTTAAACCCACAACCTTCTAGCTCTGGAGGTGAGAGTGCTACCCATTGATCCACAGCTGACACTGGGATCTGCAGCCCTGGGATCCTGGGATTTTTTAGGCTTAAATACTGAATTCTAGACAATTTGGAAATGTCAAAATATAATAGGGGTTCTGGTAAAAGGACTGGAACAGAAAACTTGGTGTATGCGACAATTATTTTCTTTTGCTTGCAAAATCTCATTAAGGAGCCGAAAGGGTTCGAGAAATGATGGATTTCTTTCTTCCTGTGTTTCTGAATCTAAAGTTAATTGGAAGCTTCTCCAATAGCTCTGTGGTTAAGTGCATTGGTGCAGTACTGAGCCAGACAGCTCAGAAAGCGCCCCCAGGCTCAATCCCTGCGCTGAGTTAATGATCTCAGCACAGGGTGGCAGTGGGGGCAGTCGGTGCAATTGGACCTCAGCATCCTTGGATTAGGGAGGGGGACAATACAGCCAGGCTTCCCGCTTCTGATGACCAACAAGCGAGCCTTGCTGGAAGTGAGAGTGTGCGTGCACTTCAGGAAAGGAGAAAATTGTCTGCCCTGACACTCGTTGTCGAGAGAATGCAAATGGACAGAGAGTAAAAATGAGAAAGGGAGGAGGATGGAAGTGGGTGACCTGACTGTAAATTTTAGTTCTTATTATTCATGTCTTGTAACAGTATGAGGATCAGATCAGCTGGTGGGGGTGCCAGGAAATCACAATTGTTTGCAAATTTACAGCTTTTTCTATCTTTTCTCATACCCATCACAAATCCAGCAGGGCAGTAACAAGGACGGACATGTTCAGGGAAGTATCCAGTTAATAAAGAGGGGGCTGTGAAATAAAGGCTGTTTCAGCCCGGGAATGTTTAAGCATAATGCCAGTTTATTAAAGATCTTTTCCTGCAGGTCCCATGGGTGGGGTTCAGTTCCCAACGGATTCAGGCAGCAGCTGCCACCAGTCTACTGATTGAAAATGCACCATCAGAGAGGCAGGGAGGGGACAGAGTCAAGAATAAACTCCATTTTAGTGGATTCAATACATTTTAAAACCCTGACCCTCTGTACTGTATAACTAAATAAATCTGAATGTATAGAATTTGATGCTATCCTAAATTGAACCGCGCTGTAAAAAAAAAAGGTACATTTCACTACAAAGAAACCTATGTAGTGAAATAGAGGAAAGTGAAAGGCAGACAGAAATAAATGATAAAAGGGTGAGGAACAAAAAACAAAGGGCCAAACTAATTCATAAAAAATGTGAGCATAAAAAAAGCCTGAGGGTTTTATACCTTAATGCGAGAAGCATCAGGAACAAGGTAGATGAATTAGCTGTGGAAATAGAGGTTAATAATTATGACCTAATTGGGATTACGGAAACATGGTTGCAGGGTGAGCAGGGCTGGGAGCTTAACATACAGGGGTATTCAGTATTTAGGAAGGATCGACAAAAAAGAAAGGGAGGAGGGGTAGCATTGCTAGTAAAAGAGGGGATAAATGCAATTGAAAGGAAGGATATTAACTCAGTTAATACAGAATCTATATGGGTGGAGCTAAGAAATAGCGAGGGGCGAAAAACATTAATAGGAGTGGTATATAGGCCTCCAAATAGTAAAATAGAGGTTAGGGAGGGCATCACGAGGGAAATTAGAGAAGCGTGCAATAAGAGCACAGCTGTCATCATAGGTGACTTTAACTTACATATAGATTGGACTAGCCTAATCAGTAAAAATAATGAGGAGGAGGAATTCCTTGAGTGTTTGAGGGATGGTTATCTGGATCAATATGTCGAGGAACCAACTCGGGAACAGGCTATATTGGACTGGGTACTGTGCAATGAGAAGGGACTAATCAGTAATCTTGTTGTACGGGGACCCTTGGGTCAGAGCGATCATAACATGATCGATTTCTCACTCGAAATGGAGAGCGAAGAAATTGACTCAGAGACTAAGGTCCTGAATTTAAACAAGGGGAATTATGATGCCATGAGACGGGAACTGAGTAGGTCTGATTGGACAACGTTCCTGGGAGGACTGGAGGTAGATAAACAATGGCAAACATTTAAAGATAGAATGACAAAATTGCAAAAATTGTTTATACCAATCTGGCATAAAAGGAAATCTAAAAAGGTGACTCAACCGTGGATAACAGGGGAAATTAGAGACAGCATAAAATCCAAAGATAGGGCGTATAAAATAGCCAAAAAAAGCGCCAGAGCGGAAGATTGGGAACAGTTTAAGATAGAGCAAAGGAGGGCAAAGGGCATAATCAAGAGGGGCAAAATAGCTTACGAAAACAAGCTGGCGGAAAATATAAAAACTAACTCCAAAAGCTTTTATAAGTATATCAAAAGGAAAAGACTGGTGAAAACCAAAGTTGGTCCATTGCAGTCAGATACGGGGGAATATATAATGGGAAATAAGGAAATGGCAGATCAACTAAATGCATACTTTGGGTCAGTCTTTACGAAGGAAGACACAAAAAACCTCCCTGGGATATCGGGAAAAATAGGGACATTGGCAAAGGAGGAACTGACGCAAATCAATATCTCTAAGGATATGGTGTTAAGGAAGCTAAAGGGATTGAAGGTGGACAAATCCCCAGGGCCTGATAACATGCATCCTAGGGTACTGAAGGAGGTGGCCCTAGAGATAGCGGATGCACTAAGGATGATTTTTCAGAATTCATTAGACTCGGGAACAGTGCCGATGGATTGGAGGGTAGCTAACGTTACCCCACTATTCAAAAAGGGGGGTAGGGAAAAAGCAGGTAATTACAGACCTGTAAGCCTTACATCAGTTGTGGGCAAAATGCTGGAGTCCATCATTAAGGATGAAATAGCGGAGCACTTAGCAAATGGGGACAGGATAGGACAGAGTCAACATGGATTTACAAAGGGTAAATCGTGCTTGACTAATCTATTGGAATTTTTTGAGGGAGTAACTGGTAGAATAGATGGGGGAGAGCCAGTAGATGTGGTGTACCTGGACTTCCAAAAGGCCTTCGATAAGGTCCCACATAAAAGATTAGCATGGAAAATTGAGGCTCATGGGATAAAGGGGAAAGTTTTGGCGTGGATAGGGAACTGGCTGTCAGATAGAAAACAGAGAGTTGGAATAAACGGCTCATTTTCTGAATGGCAGGCAGTAACAAGTGGGGTACCACAGGGATCTGTCCTGGGCCCCCAGCTGTTCACAATTTACATTAATGACCTGGATCAGGGAGTCGGATGCAGCATTTCCAAATTTGCAGACGACACTAAACTAGGAGGGGGGGTGGGCTCAGAGGAAGAGACCAGGAAGCTCCAGAGCGATTTGGACAGACTGGGCGATTGGGCGGATAAATGGCAGATGCACTATAATGTGGACAAGTGCGAAGTTATCCACCTTGGGTGCAGGAACGGGAGGGCAAATTATTATTTAAATGGCAATAGATTGGGAGAGGGGGAAGTACAGAGAGACCTGGGTGTTCTTGTACACCAGTCACTGAAGGCGAGCATGCAGGTGCAACAGGCGGTCAAGAAGGCAAACGGTATGCTGGCCTTCATAGCAAAAGGGTTAGAATACAGGAACAGGGATACCTTGCTGCAGCTGTACAGGGCACTGGTGAGACCACACCTCGAGTACTGTGTACAGTTTTGGTCGCCTCATCTGAGGAAGGATGTTCTTGCCATGGAGGGGGTGCAGCGGCGATTCACCAGGCTGATACCAGGAATGGCGGGAATGACCTATGAGGAGAGACTATGTAGTTTAGGGATGTACACACTGGAGTTTAGAAGATTGAGAGGGGACCTCATAGAAGTGTATAAAATTCTGACAGGTCTAGACAGACTGGATGCAGAAGGAATGTTTCCCTTGGCGGGTGAGAACAGAACTAGAGGACATAATTTAAGGATAAGGGCTAAACCATTTAGGACAGAGATGAGGGGGAATTTCTTCACTCAGAGAGTGGTGAACCTGTGGAACTCATTGCCACAGAGGGCAGTGTACGCCAGCTCATTAAATATATTTAAGAGGGAATTAGATATATTTCTACGGGCAAAAGGGGTTAAGGGTTACGGAGAGAAGGCGGGGACGGGATACTGAATTAAAGGATCAGCCATGATCTCATCGAATGGCGGAGCAGGCACGAAGGGCCGAATGGCCTACTCCTGCTCCTATCTTCTATGTATCTATGTATTATTCCCTAATCCGCCCCTCCCCCAGAACAGAGTCTGCACAAGCAGTTCAAAAGCAAATGAATTTCAATCAAGCTCATGTGTGCTTGGCAGAATATAAAATCAAATGTGTCGCAGTGCGATTTGATACAGCCTAATGGGTGAAATGAGACAAAGGGAGCTCTTTATTGTGAACGGAACTCTATTCAGTATGACACTGAATTGTACAGCCCGAATAAACAGAGTGGTTAACACCCAAGTAGAATACCTGGCTCTGGTTTCATTTGTTACTAGATTTCAAATGAAAAGTGATCCTTCTCCTTTGAATGTAATCTAAATCAGAGGCATGTGTACCACCACAAACCTGCGGTGTACCACCCAGCCACGCCGTTTATCTCCCAGTCTCAGCATGTGCCAACCTAATCACGGCGACCCCAACTGCCCCATCCTCCGCTCGTGCCGACCTTCTCGTCGAGTGCGCTCGCTGGGGGGCTAACTTCACCAACCTCCTTCCCGTACCACTCACCAGACCCACCGCTGCACCCTTGGACTCTGCCAGTGGATCAACAACTGCCGCCCATCTCCGCATATCCCTCCAGAATGTCCATTCACTCACGAACAAGCCCCTTGCCAACCATGACCGTCTTGCGGATGATTTTATTGACCTCCTGGCTTTGACTGAAACTTGGCTCACCGGTGGTGACGCCCTGAAGCATGCCCGCCTGCCTCACCCAAACCACTGCAGTGGCGGTGTGGCCCTTATCGCCCAATCACACCTTGGTCTCTCCCCTTGCTCCTCTGGTATCTTCTCACCCTTTGAGCACCTCATCATGTTCCACCCTTCTCACCTCTTGTTTAAAATCCTCATCTTCTGCCCCCCAAGCCCCACCCTGAGTTTCTCCCTGAGATACCCTCCCTCCCTTTCTCTCTCAGCCTCTTCACTGATCATCTCCTCATCTTTGGACATTCCAAAATTTAGCTCCCCTTGCCCTTCCTCCTCTGAATTTACCACCCTTCTGTCCTCCCTAAGCCTCTCCCTCCATACTCCAAACTCTCCTACTGGGCTGAGCTTCCGACCCCATATCCTCTCCAACACAAAAACTTCCACCTCCGTAACATCGCCTGCCTTCAGTCCTATCTCAACCCATTTCCTGATGAAATCCATGAAACCCTCATCCATGTCTTTGTCACCTCCAGACTTGACTATTGCAACGCTCTCTCAGCCAGCCTCTCATCCTGCACCGTCTATAAACATCAGTTCATCCAAAGCTCTGCTGCCCGTATTCTAGCCCATATCAAGTCCCTCTCATCCATCACCCCTGTTCTTGCTGACCTATGTTGGCTCCCAGTTCTCCAATTTAAATTCTCATCCTTGTGTTCAGATCCCTGCAGAGCCGTGTCCGCCCTATCTCTGTAATCTCCTCCAGCCCTACAACGCCCCCCAACCCCCACCCCCACAACAACCCCACAAGAACTTTCCGTTCTTCTGACTCTGGCATGTTGTGCATCTCCCTTCACCCCATCATTAGTGGCCGTGCCTTCAGCCGTCTATGCCTCACACTCTGGAATTGCCTCCCTGAGCTCCACCGCCTCTTCATCTCCCTCTCCTCCTATGACCTTCCTTAAAACTCAGCTCTTTGACCAAGCTTTGTTCACCCCTCCTAACATCTCCTTCTTTGGCTCAATGTCCATTTTTGTCTAATTAAGTCTCTGTGAAGCATCTTGGGATCAGGGTGAGAGCCTCATCTGCTAGAATACTGAGGATTGCTGCAGCAGATTTGCATTTTTTTAAAATTCGCTTATGGGATGTGGGCGTCACTGGCAAGGCCAGCATTTATTGCCCATCCCTAATTGCCCTTGAGAAGGTGGTGGTGAGCCGCCTTCTTGAACCGCTGCAGTCCGTGTGGTGAAGGTACTCCCACAGTGCTGTTAGGGAGGGAGTTCCAGGATTTTGACCCAGTGACGATGAAGGAATGGCGATATACTTCCAAGTCAGGATGGTGTGTGACTTGGAGGGGAACTTGGAGGTGGTGGTGTTCCCATGCGCCTTCTAGGTGGTAGAGGTCACGGGTTTGGGAGGTGCTGCCAAAGAAGCCTTGGCGAGTTGCTGCAGTGCATCTTGTAGATGGTACACGCTGCAGCCACGGTACGCCGGCGGTGGAGGGAGTGAATGTTTAAGGTGGTGGATGGGGTGCCAATCAAATGGGCTGCTTTGTCCTGGATGGTGTCGAGCTTCTTGAGTGTTGGAGCTGCACTCATCCAGGCAAGTGGAGAGTATTCCATCACACTCCTGACTTGTGCCTTGTAGATTTCCAGCACCAACTTTAATTGCACTAAGCCAATGCCATCCAACCTCCCTATGGGACAACATACTGCAGAGATACTGGCATACATCCTCCTGGATATCTGTACAGTGGATCATCACAATACCAATTATGCATGTCTAGAAATTTCATAAAAAGTTAAACATGAATTCAGACAATTGATATTTAATGGGATTTCTAAGTAGATTGCCAACTCCCTATCTCTGTGCCCTCCTCCAGCCCCACAACCCTCCAAGACAATTGCGTTCCTCCCATTCTGGCCTCTTGCACATCCCCGATTTCCATCGCTCCTCCATTGGTGGCCGTGCCTTCAGCTGCCTGGGCCCTAAGCTCTGGAATTCCCTCCCTAAACCTCTCCGCCTCACTACCTCTCTCTCCTCCTTTAAAACCTACCTCTTTGACCAAGCCTGTCCTAATATGGCCTACGTAAGCTCGGTGTCAAATTTTGTTTCATAACGCGCCTGTGAAGCGCCTTGGGACGTTTTACTACGTTGAAGGTGCTATAGAATGGAAGTTGTTGTTGTTGCTGCTTTTGTTACTTACAATCACCCTAGTCACTTCAGAAAACAAAACAGCGAGACCTTACCAACTGCCACTCAAGCTACATTGGTACCAACCATAATGAGAAGATAAACAGAAAGATCAAACGAACCATTGCATTAAGCCAAGCCCCAGGTTAAAATATAAACGCGCCTTTGTTCAAAAGAGTCGGCTGGTAAATTCTTAGAAATTGAGTTCGATTTCACTCTAAACTCTTGATGTGGATGCGGGTCATTCGTCTGACATCAAAATATAAAACAAACAGGGCTGACAAGATGATGCATTTATTCCTGTTTCATACATTCCTGTGTTCAGTGTACCACAAAGAATTCTAATTGTTATGTTCATGTTGGATGAAAAATGAAAGAGAGATTTTAATCATAAAGATTAGAGTCTGAAGAGAGTTTAATTGCACTCTCCTCTGATTCTGTGCCTGTCAGAACAACCTTTACAATGTCATCAGTACTTCCTCACACCCAGTCCTTTGTGCATAAAGAGCAGAGCCACTACAATCAGCGGTGGCTCAGTGGGAGGCACTCTTACTTCTGAATTAGCAGGTTGTGGGTTCAAGCCCCACTCCAGAGAATGAGCACAAAATCCAGATTGAGAGAGCGCTGCGCTGTTGAAGGTGCCGTCTTTCGGATGAGATGTTAAACTGAGGCCCCGCCTGTTCTCACAGAAAGCACAGAGTCGGGATAAATGGGTCATTTTCCAATTGGCAAACGGTAATTAGTGGGGTGCCACAGGGATCGGTGCTGATGATACAAAGCTAGGTGGGAATGTAAGTTGTGAGGAGGATGCAAAGAGGCTTCAAGGGGATTCCCTGGACTCTGGAGAGGTCCCAGCGGATTGGAAAACCGCAAATGTAACACACCTATTTAAGAAAGGAGGGAGACAGAAAGCAGGAAACTATAGACCAGTTAGCCTAACATCTGTATTTGGGAAAATGCTGGAGTCCTTCATTAAGGAAGCAGTAGCAGGGCATTTGGAAAATCATAATGCAGTCAAGCAGAGTCAGCATGGTTTTATGAAAGGGAAATCATGTTTAACAAATTTGCTGGAGTTCTTTGAGGATGTAACGAGCAGAGTGGATAAGGGTGAGCCCGTGGATGTGGTGCATTTGGATTTCCAGAAGGCATTCGATAAGGTGCCACATAAAAGGTTACTGCATAATGTGATGAAATATTCCATTCATCACTCATTGGTATTCTCTGCCTGTGACTGTGGTTGGTTTCAGTTTCATTTCCCTTACCTCAGTTCCGTTTCCTCACCATTGTATTGTACTGTGTGTAGGGCTCCGCCCATACCTGGCCCCTATGTAAGCTGGCCCAGCCTGCATCACATCCAGTACGGCAGACCTCTGGATGGAAGATACCTCTCCTCTGTGTGTTACCTTCTAAGTCAATAAAAGCCTTGTTTTGTTTCGCTAACATCGAGTCTCGGATTTATTGAGGCACATCAATTTTATTGACTTAATTTTCAACACAATGGATCAACTCTTGAAACCCGAACGTTTGGATTTGGACCAGCATGCTTCGGACGCATCGGCACGCTTCGGACACTGGTTTATGTGTATGGAATTCTTCCTGGACAATTCCGCAGCCATCAAAGACGCTACGGACGCTGCGAGTATGAAACTCGGAATTCTGCGGAATTGGGTAAGCCACCGGGTTTACCCCCTCATCCAAGACGCCGACACGTACCCGGCCGCCTGCGACATCTTAAAGGCGCATTACCAGCAGCCTACGAATGAGGTGTATGCTAGGCATCTGCTCGCTACTCGCGCACAGCGACCTGGGGAATCGGTGGAGGAGTTCCTAGGCACCCTGAAAACGCTTGGCAAAGACTGCAAGTGCCAAGATGTAAAAGCCACAGTGTACACTGACGAGCTTGTTCGCGATGCCTTTATCACAGGCCTCAGCTCCACTTACATCCGGCAGAGACTGCTGGAAAAAACGGGATTGGACCTGAAACAGGCTGCGGACACAGCGCGATCCCTGGATGTGGCCCAGAGAAACTCGGACGCCTACTCTTCAGCCCGTGCGGTCCACGCCGCCACGTGTGCACCAAGGGCGCCGCCATCTTGGAAGGCATCTTCCCCGCCCGGCAGCCCGACACCGTCGGGGCCCCGCTCTCCCCCCAGAAGCCCTATGACAGCTGCGACGCGTCGGGGACCCAACTGCTACTTCTGCGGGCAGCCGAAGCACACCAGAAACCTGTGCCCGGCGAAAGGCACCACCTGCTTTAAGTGCGGTAAGAAGGGGCACTTCGGGAAGGTGTGCAGAGGGAACCCCGCCAGAAAACCCGCCACCGCCGCGTGTGCGCCGTGGGAGCGGCCATCTTGGACGCCATCTTGCCTGACCTCGTGGGGTCCGCCATCTTGTGAGCAGACAGCGTGGACGCCATCTTGTCTCGATCAGGGCCCTACAGTGGCATCGGTCACAGTGGACCAGACCAGGCCGCACCCGCTATCCAAATCAATGGTGGACATCGAGGTAAACGGGTGCGGGGTTAAATGTTTAATTGACAGTGGAAGCACGGAGAGTTTTATCCACCCTGAACTGGCACAACAACTCTCCCTAAAGGTGGTCCCTACTCGGGGTACCATCTCTATGGCTGATAAAACCCAGACATCGACCATTATGGGTTACTGCACGGTACAATTGTCTGTTAACGGAACTGTATACGATAATTTTAAAGTACTAATCATGAAGAATCTATGTGCGAGCGTGATCTTGGGCCTGGATTTCCAGTGCTACCACCAAAGCATCACGCTCAATTACGGTGGGTCCCAGCCGCCCCTCACAGTGTGCGGTCTGGCTACCCTGAAGGTAAAGCCGCCTTCGCTATTCGCGAACCTTACCCCTAACTGCCGGCCAATAGCGACCAAAAGCAGGAGGTACAGCTGGGAGGACAGGCGGTTTATCACGACCGAGGTAGACAGGCTCCTGAAAGAGCGCATTATTGAACGCAGCAACAGCCCGTGGCGCGCCCAAGTGGTAGTGGTAAGGGGTAGCGAGAAGAAACGGATGGTGATCGACTATAGCCAAACGATCAACAGGTACACCCAACTAGACGCCTACCCACTACCCCGCATATCAGAAATGGTGAACCAAATCGCCCAATACCGGGTGTTCTCCACCATCGACCTCAAGTCAGCGTACCACCAGCTCCCTATCAGACCAGAGGACCGCCCGTACACCACCTTCGAGGCGAACGGATGCCTCTACCAATTCCTCAGAGTCCCCTTTGGGGTGACGAATGGGATCTCGGTCTTCCAGAGGGAGATGGACCACATGGTCGATGACCACCACTTGCAGGCAACCTTCCCCTACCTCGACAACGTCACCATCTGCAGTCACAACCAGCAGGATCACGACTCGAACCTCGAGAGGTTCCTGAAAACCGCACAAAAACTCAACCTCACCTACAACGAGGACAAGTGCGTTTACAACACCACGCGCCTCTGCATACTAGGCAGCGTGGTGGAGAATGGGGAAATCGGACCAGACCCCGACCGATTGCGCCCCCTACGGGAGCTGCCCCTGCCCAACACTCCCAAAGCCCTGAAAAGGTGCCTGGGGTTATTTTCTTATTATTCCCAATGGGTCCCCAACTACTCTGACAAAGCCCGCCCCCTCTTGAAAGCATCCTCTTTTCCGCTCCCTGCTGAGGCCCACGCCGCCTTCAAAAGCATTAAGCGGGATATTGAGCGGGCCACGCTACAGGCAGTGGACGAGAACACTCCCTTTCAAGTGGAAAGTGATGCGTCTGACTTTGCCTTGGCGGCCACCCTCAACCAGGCGGGGCGGCCCGTAGCTTTCTTCTCGATGACCCTCCAAGGGCCCGAGATCAGACACTCCTCCGTGGAAAAGGAGGCCCAAGCCATCGTGGAGGCAGTGCGCCACTGGCGCCACTACCTAGCCGGCAAACGTTTCACCCTACTTACCGACCAGCGGTCGGTAGCGTTTATGTTCAATAATAAACAGAGGGGGAAGATTAAAAATGATAAGATTCTTAGGTGGCGGATCGAGCTCTCCACCTTCGATTATGACATCATTTACCGGCCAGGGGCCCTTAACGAATCCCCCGACGCCCTCTCACGAGGGATGTGTGCCAGCGCCACCGGGGATCGGCTACAGACCCTCCACAACGACCTCTGCCACCCAGGGGTCACGCGGCTGTTCCACTTCATAAAGTCCCGCAACTTACCCTACTCGATTGAGGAAGTTCGGTCTCTGACCAGGAACTGCCGCACTTGCGCTGAGTGCAAGCCTCGATTCTACCGCCCAGATAGAGCCCACTTAATCAAAGCTACACGGCCCTTTGAGCGGCTCAGCTTAGATTTCAAGGGCCCCCTCCCGTCCGTCGACCGCAATGTTTACTTCCTGAACATTGTGGACGAATACTCCCGTTTCCCATTCGCCCTCCCCTGCCCAGACATGACCAGCGCCACGGTCATTAAATGCCTCAACAGCCTGTTCTGCCTGTTCGGTATGCCGAGCTACATCCATACGGATAGGGGGGCGCCCTTCATGAGTGAAGAGCTACGCCAGTACATGCTGTCCAGGGGGATCGCCACAAGCCGTACCACCAGCTACAACCCCCGGGGTAACGGTCAAGTGGAGCGAGAGAACGGGACAGTATGGAAAGCAGTCACTCTAGCTCTAAGGACCAAGGGCCTCCCTATCTCCCGCTGGCAGGAAGTCCTCCCAGATGTGCTCCATTCGATACGGTCGCTATTGTGTACTGCCACTAATGCCACGCCTCATGAGCGAATGTTTGTCTTTCCCCGGAAATCCACCTCAGGCGTATCCATGCCGTCATGGCTCTCCACCCCGGGTCCGGTATTCGTGCGAAGGCATGTGAGGGGCCACAAGACGGACCCTCTCGTGGAGTCAGTGCACCTACTCCACGCCAACCCCCAATACGCGTATGTCCGGCACACCGACGGAAGGGAGGACACCGTGTCCATAAAAGACGTCGCCCCAGCCGGTAACGACAACAACCACGACAACAGCAGCAACAACGATCACAGCAACTCTTACCCACCCACTACTCTTTCATCATCCCCGGAAGAACATCGACCAACGGTACACCCACCAACTACCCCTTCAACAACCCTGGCGGCACCCCCGGCAGAGATCCAGGAGGCCACCGGGGACACCCAGCCGACACCCGCGGCACCACAACAGCCACGTCGGTCGCAGAGGACTATCAAACCCCCGAACAGACTAAATCTATAGAAGGGGTGAATGTGATGAAATATTCCATTCATCACTCATTGGTATTCTCTGCCTGTGACTGTGGTTGGTTTCAGTTTCATTTCCCTTACCTCAGTTCCGTTTCCTCACCATTGTATTGTACTGTGTGTAGGGCTCCGCCCATACCTGGCCCCTATGTAAGCTGGCCCAGCCTGCATCACATCCAGTACGGCAGACCTCTGGATGGAAGATACCTCTCCTCTGTGTGTTACCTTCTAAGTCAATAAAAGCCTTGTTTTGTTTCGCTAACATCGAGTCTCGGATTTATTGAGGCACATCACATAAGGTAACAGCTCACAGAGTTGGGGGTAATATATTAGCATGGATAGAGAATTGGCTAACTAACAGAAAGCAAAGAGTCGGGATAAATGGGTAATTTTCCGGTTGGCAAACAGTAACTAGTGGGGTGCCACAGGGATCGGTGCTCGGGCCTCAACTATTTACAATCTACATTAATGACTTGGATGAAGGGACCGAGTGTAATGTAACCAAGTTTGCAGATGATACAAAGATGGGTGGGAAAGCAAGTTGTGCGGAGGACTCAAAGAATCTGCAAAGGGATGTAGACAGGCTAAGTGAGTGGGCAAACATTTGGCAGATAGAGTATAATGTGGGAAAGTGCGAGGTTATCCACTTTGGCAGGAAAAATAAAAAAGCTAATTTTTATTTAAATGGAGAGAAATTACAAAATGCTACAGTTCAGAGAGACCTGGGGGTCCTTGTGCATGAAACACAAAGTTAGCATGCAGGTACAGCAAGTAGTCAAAAAGACAAATGGAATGTTGGCCTTTATTTCAAGGGGGTTGGAGTATAAAAGCAGGGAAGTCCTGCTACAACTGTACAAGGTATTGGTGAGATCACACCTTGAGTACTGCGTACAGTGTTGGTCTCCTTATTTAAGGAAGGATATACTTGCATTGGAGGCAGTTCAGAGACGATTCACTCGGTTAATTCCTGAGATGAAGGGGTTGTCTTATGAGGAAAGGTTGAGCAGGTTGGGCCTATACTCATTGGAGTTTAGAAGAATGAGAGGTGATCTTATTGAAACATATAAGATACTGAGGGGGCTCGACAGGGTAGATGCAGGGAGGATGTTTCCCCTCGTGGGGAAATCTAGAACTCGGGGGCACAGTCTCAGAATAAAGGGTCGCCCTTTTAGAACTGAGATGAGGAGGAATTTCTTCTCTCAGAGGGTCGTAAATCTGTGGAATTCTCTGCCCCAGAGAGCCGTGGAGGCTGGGTCATTAAATACATTTAAAGTGGAGAGAGACAGATTTTTGCAAGATAAGGGAGTGAAGGGTTATGGGGAGCGGGCAGGGAAGTGACATTGAGCCCAAGATCAGCCATGATCTTATTGAATGGCGGAGCAGGCTCGAGGGGCCAAGTGGCCGACTCCTGCTCCTATTTCTTATGTTTCTTATGTTTCTCTCAGGTGGGTGTAAAAGACCCTCATAGCTTTCTCTCTGTCTCTTTCTCTCTCTTGCTCTCATTTCTAGTGCTTAGGACTAGAAATTGGCTTCCTTAGCACTTCCCATTATTACCTCTGGGGGTGATAACGGGGCACTAACGACTTACCGCCTGGGCGAGATGAACGACTCCCGCTAACTTGGCCGGGACGTTTGTGGCGGCGGTAACACTTTGTGCCACAGTCTCCTGCGCCTGGAGATCGTGATGTCATCGCTGTGCGCATTGCCCCGGACCCAAACTTTGGCTCCGCTCCCTGCAGCATCGCCGGGCGATGACACCGACAGCTGCAGGAGGCGTTGTTCATGAGGCCGGGCGTGCCGGGGGCGGAAGTTAAGGGGGGAGGTTGCCGAGATAAGTAGGAAAATTTCCAAAATGACTTATTTCAATTTTTTCAATTCTCCTGGGCCGCGATCGATCGGCCCGGTACTCTGCGGGAGAGCATGGGTCTGATCGGGCCAGATCGCGGCTGCCGTCGGGGACTAGCTAACTGCTCCCAGTGCAGATCCTGCAGCGATGGCCCTTCCCTTTAAGGGAGGGAAGGAGCCTCGGATCGCGGCTGCGCGGTGCGGGACATTGTGCAGCGCTGCACCACCACCGCCCCGTCTGCGTCCCTTAGTGCTCCAGGAAGGAAGTGGAGCGTCTGATTTAGTGCTCCACTTCCTTCCTGGAGCGCAGACACCGAATTTAGAAAAAGCTGGGAATCATTAGCGCCTGGCTACGTTTCCCAGCTTTCAAAAGTTACCGCCCCCAAACGGGGCGAGACCGAATTTCTCCCCCTAAGGATCTTCCCTGAACTTCCACCATATCGATGCCTAGTCTCAAAAATCTGCTCAGCCAACATGAATGGTGCCACAGCCTGTGTTCGGATTCACTCTGTGACGTAAGAAAACTACTAGGCACTTGGTCTAAGCGTTAAACAAAGCTTTAATCAACTGTTTTACAACATGGAGGTCTAGTTGTGTCCTTCACTAGTTCCTGTTAAGAATGTCCTGCGCAAGCTGGGCCCATGCCCGAGTATTTATACTCTCCCTGGACAGCGCCACCCGCAGGCCGCTCAGTATTATTTCATAAGTCTTTCTTTCATGAATGACTGATTCATGTCACTCTGGTTCCATTACAAGGCACCCACTGGGGCATCTACCACCAACCAATACTGAACGTTCAAACATTTGCTGCATCTGCATCACAAAGTATGCCAATCCGTGCTCACATTACGGAACCACTCACTGACAGATAGACAGACTGAGAGAGAGATTGGGAAAGATTCAACTGGTCACTGTAACAGCTGAGTGTACAGTTGCCATGTGCTGAGCTCACTGGCACTATTTGAAACTAGAGTTTGGATTAAACTGCCAGTAAGCAGACCACATGCGAACTGTATAAGCAGCGGTTACAGTCACCAGCTGGGACCTTTTATCATCTTTTGGCAGGCTGAGAGAGGCAGAACACCAGCACTTTAAAGGATACTGTTGTTAAAAATTAATGTTTCATAATACAACACCTGGAGTACTGTGTGCAGTTTTGGTCTCCTTACCTAAGAAAGGATATACTTGCCATAGAGGGAGTGCAGCGAAGGTTCACCAGACTGATTCCTGGGATGGCAGGACTGTCGTATGAGGAGAGATTGGGTCGACTAGGCCTGTATTCACTAGAGTTTAGAAGAATGAGAGGGGATCTCATTGAAATGTATAAAATTCTGACAGGGCTAGACAGACTGGATGCAGGGAGGATGTTTCCCCTGGCTGGGGGGTCTAGAACGAGGGGTCACAGTCTCAGGATAGGACATTTACGACTGAGATGAGGAGAAATTTCTTCACTCAGAGGGTGGTGAACCTGTGGAATTCTCTACCACAGAACACTGTGGAGGCCAAGTCACTGAATATATTTAAGAAGGAGATAGATAGATTTCTAGACACAAAAGGCATCAAGGGGTATGGGGAGAGAGCAGGAATATGGTATTGAGATAGAGGATCAGCCATGATCATATTGAATGGCGGAGCAGGCTCGAAGAGCCAAATGGCCGACTCCTGCTCCTGTTTTTCTATGTTTCTATGTTTCTAACGCCACTGTCACTTTAAAACAGTGTATCCAACATCAGCAACAACTTGCATTTATATAGCTTGGTCCATGGAGACTGTAATGATCAATAACATGTCATTCTATAGTGGACACTAGGTGGAGCCGTAGAGCTGTGTAGAGCTGTATATAAGACTACACTACCCAGCTGTATATATATAAGACTACATTACCCATGAGGCACTAGGCTACCCACAAGGCAACAGTCAAGATGGAAGCCTCTACAGATACTGTACCTAGTCCACATGTGCTCAATAAAGTAACTAGCAAAAGCTAGCTGTGTTCATGATAAGAATGTCTATTTATTAATGAACATAAGATGGTGCCAGGATACCAAGAGTTGTAAATATCTGCTAAAAAATTGTGAAAAGCAACATGGAGAATTTGAAGCCACCAGAGTGTTTGAATCTCGAGGGAAATGTCGACTACAATTGGCGGATTTTTAAACAACAATTCGAACTCTACATTGCTGCCATCGGATTCGGTACGAAGCCAGACGCTAGAAAAATAGCGTTGCTGCTTACGGTTGCAGGCCCACAGGCGATAGAGGTATTTAATACATTTGTATTTAATCCAGAGGAGAACAGAGAAAAGTTAGAAGATGTGCTAAAAAAATTTGATGCACATTGCTCTCCCAAAAAGAATGAGACGTATGAAAGATACATCTTCCGTTCTCGGACACAGCAACAAAATGAGACTTTTGATAGCTTTATAACTGATCTGAAACTGAAAGCACAGACATGTAATTTCTCTGAGCTCAAAGCATCCATGATTCGTGACCAGATTGTGTTTGGTATTCATGATAAAAAAGTCAGGGAACGTCTGTTGAGAGAAACCGAACTAAATTTGGAAAATGCGGTGAAAATATGCCAAGCCAGCGAGCTAGCTCGAAAGCACGCAAAGACTTTCAGTGAAATCAATAATGATGCGATTGTAATGAGTGATAATGCTGCTGTCGGTGCTGTGTCCTACAAGGGGAAGAAACGTGGGCAGAACAGAAATGAAAAGCAATCGGAGGATGACATTTTTAATTGTAAACGCTGTGGTTACAAACACCAGTTAAGACAATGCCCAGCGTTTGGAAAAATGTGCACAAAGTGTAATGGAAAGAATCACTTTGCCAAACAATGCTTTTCAAAAGTAAAAACTAAGAAAGGGCAACGAGTTAATGTAATTGAGGACATTGATTTAAGTGAGACATTTTTTGTAGGAATGGTGTCATGTGACAATATCAAAAAGGATACAGAAAATGTGCAGCCCTCAGAAATGGACAATGCTGAACATAAAGTTAATGCAGTAAAAGAGGACAAATGGATGATCCCACTGCAGATAAATGGAGCATTAGTTACCTTGAAACTGGACACTGGGGCAAAAGCAAACTTAATCAGTATGAGTGACATAAAAAATATGAAAGAAAAGCCCAAAATACAGAAAAAGTCAGTACTACTGAAGGACTATAATGGACAGAAAATAGATAGCTTAGGTGTATGCAGACTTAAAGTGACAGTCAAAGACAAAGTGCATCATCTCATGTTTTCTGTTGTGGCTGAAAGACTTGATTCGATACTAGGTGACAAAGCTTGTGAAGACTTAGAACTGGACAAGAGAGTCTACCGTATAAACTGTGCCATAAGCAGACCAGATGACTCAGGTGATGAAGCAGAGAGCCCATCAAGGATGAAAAGGCCAAAGGGTATCTATGTCTTCAAAAAGCCTAGTTTCTCCAAGAAGAAAGAACAAGACTTTAAGGTCAAAGAGAAGCCAAAAAGAAGAAGCCTGCACCAGAGCAGGAAGCAGTTCCGGTGGATACTCCTTCTTCCCTCAGGCCAATCTTTGGTGTTCCATTAGCCGAGGCTGCTGAGAGGACTATGCTGTATGATGGGATCCAGCTGCCAGCAGTTTTTCGAGAGTGCATTGACTACATTGAGAGTTATGGCATGAAGAGTGAAGGAAACACTGAAACCCTCTCCAAGCAAAGATCGCAAGGAGACCTCGATCTATACAAGAGCAGATTGATAACAATGCCGCAACTGCATCTTGTCATTCACCGCCAGAACAATCTCATGAAGACACATCAGACTTACCCGTGTTGAGAAGATCCACACGTGAAGTAAAAAAGCCTGATAGACTTAATCTTTGAGTACAATGTAAAGCTTTGAGAATGTGTTGACTGTTTTGAAAATGTTTATGTTTATAGAGCACTAACAAAAGTGTTACTGATATTATCTTTATTGTTTTCTTGAAAGTTGATTGATATTGATTTTGTTAAACCTCAAAGAAAGGGGGATGTAATGATCAATAACATGTCATTCTATAGTGGACACTAGGTGGAGCCGTAGAGCTGTGTAGAGCTGTATATAAGACTACACTACCCAGCTGTATGTATATTAAGACTACATTACCCATGAGGCACTAGGCTACCCACAAGGCAGCAGTCAAGATGGAAGCCTCTACAGATACTGTACCTAGTCCACATGTGCTCAATAAAGTAACTAGCAAAAGCTAGCTGTGTTCATAATAAGAATGTCTATTTATTAATGAACATAAGAGAGACCAGCACCCAATGGGGCCCCTAGTATTTACACTACTAAATCCAGCTCCCTTCCCCTGACAGCAGAATCATAAAACTTTACGGCACAGAAGCAGGCCATTCGGCCCATCGTGTCTTTACCGGTCGACAAAGAGCGATCCCTCTCATTCTTCTAAACTCTAGTGAATACAGGCCTAGTCGACCCAATCTCTCCTCATATGACAGTCCTGCCTTCCCAGGAATCAGTCTGATGAACCTTCGCTGCACTCCCACTTTCCAGCTCTTGGTCCGTAGTCCTGCAGGTTACGGCACTTCAAGTGCATATCCAAGTACTTTTTAAATGTGGCGAGGGTTTCTGCCTCTACCACCCTTTCAGGCAGTGAGTTCCAGACCCCCACCACCCTCTGGGTGAAAAAAGTTCTCCTCAACTCCCCTCTAATCCTTCTACCAATTACTTAAAATCTCTGCCCCCTGGTTATTGACCTCTCTGCTAAGGGAAATAGGTCCTTCCTATCCACTCTATCTAGGCCCCTCATCATTTTATACACCTCAATTAAGTCTCCCCTCGGCCTCCTTTGTTCCAAAGAAAACAACCGCAGCCTATCCAATCTTTCCTCATAGCTAAAATTCTCCAGTCCTGGCAACATCCTCGTAAATCTCCTCTGTACCCTCTCTAGTGCAATCACATCCTTCCTGTAATGTGGTGACCTGAACTGTATGCAGTACTCTAGCTGTGACCTAACTAGTGTTTTACACAGTTCAAGCATAAAATAAGCAGACTTGTGGGCCTGCCGGGATAAGGGAACTGGATGTAGCTGAGTCAATGCTGGTGACTCGTGCACAAGTGCCCGTCTCTCAGAATGCAAATGAAACAAGCGTCAGCATAAGAGTGGCTCAATTTTTCTTCTTGTCTGAAATGCTATAAAGTGCAGTTCCCCTGAGGAACCAGGATGTCCCAAAGTAAGTCGGCCTGCTGTTGTCGGGCTTTCGTCGTTTGTAAAGTAAATCACAAAGCTCTTAGTCATCCCATGAATTTGCTTAGAAACTGGGAGTAACATGACAAGCGTGTGGGTGGCGTACGTGTGGGTACAGAAGTGACATTTCATGCTCTCACATTCAAAGTGCAATAACTACATTTAGACAAAGAATGATGGCAGATATGGGGCTATTTCAGCTGGCAAATCAATCAGGGCAAGGTGGATTAATTATTATGGTAACCCTATCGTCTCACACAAGCCTCACGCACTAACCAACAGTGTCGAAATCAAACTCCAGCTATCATCTGCCTGGGGCCTGAATCTTATTGTCTGCAGGTCGTTGCACAATTAATTGCACGCGTGGGTTGCATTTCGTCATGCAAATACAAGCATACACACTGTTATAAATCTCATCATTCATCAAGAAGCTACTCGTGAAATAACACTGGACGGCCAGCTGGTGGCGCCGTCCAAGGAGTATAAATACTCGGGCGTGGGCCCAGCTTACCAGGGACATTTTGTAAGACAAGGAACTAGTGAAGTACAACTAGACTTCCATGTTCTGAAACAAGTTGATTAAAGCCTTGCTTTATACTCAAACCAAGTGAGTAGTGAGTTTTATTACGTCACACACTATGCAAATGGTGTGTCATATTCAGCCTCCTCCATTTGTGGTGATGCATTAGATGTGCATGTTGCCACTAAGGAGGAGCTGGAGCAATAATAACATGGCACCTCAGACATCAACCCATTAACTTCTAGGGGCTCAGTCCCGCAGTGACCTTTACACTGCTGAACTACTTACATGTGGCATGTAGTCACAGCCACCAAGTAAATGTTTAAGAAATAGATAATCTGATGCATCCCAGCAGTCATTCGGGGTGTCTGATAGGAGAATTCCATCCGAAACGCATTTATGTGTGGTGTAGTGTTGGTGAGCTACCAGAAAGAAAAGAAAGCACCTTTCATGACCTCAGGACGTCCCAAAGCGCTTTACAGCCAATGAAGTATACACTTACCATTAAAAGAGAGCTTGAGTAGAATGGGCCTATACTCTCTGGAGTTTAGAAGAATGAGAAGTGATGTCATTGAAACATGTAAAATTCTTACAGGGCTTGACAGGGTAGATGCAGGGAGGATGTTGCCCCTGGCTGGGGAGTCTAGAACCAGGGGTCACAGTCTCAGGATAAGGGGTCGGCCATTTAGGACTGAGATGAGGAGGAATTTCTTCACTCAGAGGGCGGTGAATCTTTGGAATTCTCTGCCCCAGAGGGCTGTGGAGGCTCAGTCGATGAGTATATTCAAGACAGAGATCGACAGATTTTGGATATTAAGGGAATCGAGGGATATGGGGATAGTGCAGGAATGTGGAGATGAGGTAGAAGATCAGCCATGATCTTATTGAATGGCAGAGCAGGCTCGAGGGGCCGAATGGCCTACTCCTGCTCCTTATGTTCTTATGTAAAATCTACTTCAGGTGTCATTACGGTGAATTAATCACAATGATATTAGAAAACTGTGTTCCTATTTTGTTTTGCTTATAAATCTGTATTTCTTTCAATCTCTGGTCTGTGCTCGGTTAACTGTACCTCCATGTTATGCTCTTCACTCAAGAGAACTGGGGTGGTACAGACTGGGAACCTTTACATGGACACCATCAATGCCACTCTGCAGTGGACATGTGGATATTCATCTCTGGCCAGGTTTCCTTCCTTCTATGGTGAAGTAGTGGGGATCGGCAAAGCTAAACCCCAGTGTTGAGACTAGGGTTCAAGTTCAGGTTTCCAAATCAAGAGTCACGTCAAGCTCATTAAAATCAAATCACATGACAATTTTAGGTTGATGATCATTGATTACAATCAGTGAGTTTTACTTATTTATTTTTTGTTCTGCTTTTCTTCCCCTCAGTTCCTGAAGAAACTGTCTCATTCTGAAGTACATTACTGCAGACACTGGTAGACGTCCTCTACCCCATCCAAAGCACTTCTTCACACAAATGGTAGCGGAAATCTGGAACTCTCTCCCCAAAAAGCTATTGAGGCTGGGGGTCAATTGAAAAATCCAAAACTGAGATCGACAGATTTTTGTTAGGCAAGGGTATTAAGGGTTACATAACCAAGGCGAGTAGATGGAGTTAAGATACAGGACCTTGGTCTATTTACTTTTGAGCAGCGTAGACTTAGAGGTGACCTGATTGAGGTCTATAAAGTAACTAAAGGACTGGATAGTGTGCCTATTGATAGATTATTCCATTTTAACAGACTGATAAGGAGCAGGGGACATTTTCTTTATTCGTTTATGGGATGTGGGCGTCGCTGGCAAGGCCAGCATTTATTGCCCATCCCTAATTGCCCTTGAGAAGGTGGTGGTGAGCCGCCTTCTTGAACCGCTGCAGTCCGTGTGGTGAAGGTGCTCCCACAGTGCTGTTAGGGAGGGAGTTCCAGGATTTTGACCCAGCGACGATGAAGGAACGGCCGATATATTTCCAAGTCAGGATGGTGTGTGACTTGGAGGGGAACTTGGAGGTGGTGGTGTTCCCATGCGCCTGCTGCCCTTGTCCTTCTAGGTGGAAGAGGTCGCGGGTTTGGGACGTGCTGCCGAAGAAGCCTTGGCGAGTTGCTGCAGTGCATCTTGTAGATGGTACACACTGCAGCCACGGTACACTGGTGGTGGAGGGAGTGAATGTTTAAGGTGGTGGATGGGGCGCCAATCAAGCGGGCTGCTTTATCCTGGATGGTGTCGAGCTTCTTGAGTGTTGTTGGAGCTGCACTCATCCAGGCAAGTGGAGAGTATTCCATCACACTCCTGACTTGTGCCTTGTAGATGGTGGAAAAGCTTTGGGGAGTCAGGAGGTGAGACACTCGCCACAGAATACCCAGCCTCTGACCTGCTCTTGTTGCCACGGTATTTATGTGGCTGGTCCAGTTAAGTTTCTAGTCAATGGTGACCCCCAGGATGTTGATGGTGGGGGATTCGGCGATGGTAATGCCGTTGAATGTCAAGGGGGCGGTGTTTAGACTCTCGCTTGTTGGAGATAGTCATTGCCTGGCACTTCTGTGGCGCGAATGTTACCTGCTTATATCAGCCCAAGCCTGAACGTCATCCAGGTCTTGTTTCATGCGGGCACGGACTGCTTCATTCTCATGATGATTCATGATGAGTTTAAACTGTGTAAGAGTAGGAATAGACTGGATGTTGGGCGGTTCTTCTTTTCCCAGAGAGTAGTGAGTCTCTGGAATACGTTGCTGGCTGGTGCGGTGGGTGCTGACTCTCTGCCTTCAAGAGGGAGCTGGACCGGTTCCTGACTGGCGCAGAGATTTCATCATATAGACGGTCTTTATAGATCACACTTGGTCCATGTGATCTCCTGGACTGGTTTCGATCGCCCGTGGGTATTAATGGTTACGGAACCAAAGCGGGTAGATGAAGTTAAGATACAGATCAGCCATGAGCTAATTGAATGGCGGAACAGCTTGTGGGGCTGAATGGCCTCTTCCTGTTCCTATGTTCCAAATGCCCATTCTTTACAGTACAAAGGGATCTGGGGGTCCTGGTGCATGAAACACAGAAGGTTAGTATGCAGGTACAGCAGGTGATCAGGAAGGCCAATGGAATCTTGGCTTTTATTGCAAGGGGGATGGAGTATAAAAACAGGGAAGTCTTGCTGCAGTTATACAGGGTATTGGTGAGGCCACACCTGGAATACTGCGTGCAGTTTTGGTTTCCATATTTAAGAAAAGATATACTTGCTCTCGAGGCGGTTCAGAGAAGGTTCACTCGGTTGATTCCGGAGATGAGGGGGTTGACGTATGAGGAAAGGTTGAGTAGGTTGGGCCTCTACTCATTGGAGTTCAGAAGAATGAGAGGCGATCTTATCGAAACATATAAGATTGTGAGGGGGCTTGATCGGGTGGATGCGGTGAGGATGTTTCCACTGATGGGTGAGACTAGAACTAGGGGGCATAATCTTAGAATAAGGGGCTGCCCTTTCAAAACTGAGATGAGGAGAAACTTCTTCACTCAGAGGGTAGTAAATCTATGGAATTTGCTACCCCAGAGAGCTGTGGAAGCTGCAACATTAAATAGATTTAAAACGGAGATAGACAGTTTCCTAGCAGATAAGGGAATTAGGGGTTACGGGGAGAGGGCAGGGAAGTGGACGTGAGTCTAGGTTCGGATCAGCCATGATCCCATTGAATGCCGGAGCAGGCCCGAGGGGCCGTATGGCCTACTCCTGCTCCTACTTCTTATGTTATCTTATGTCATATGTGTGACTAGGTAAGGAGTATCAGCAGGCTCTTTAACCATGGGGGGTATCACAGCCTGATCCCATTCTCACACATTATCTACACACATACTTTTCTGCAAAGGTCATTTGACAGCAGGAAGCCACGATCTGATTGAATGGCAGAACGGGCTCGAGGGGCTGAATGGCCTCCTCCTGTTCCTATGTTCCTATTATTCGTGGCTCCATACCTCAGCATGTGTCAGTGTCTTCAGAAGAGAAGAAAGGGAAACAAATTGGGGGTAGGAAGCGGAGTATAGAAGAGTGGTGTGAGGGTGTGCTGTCTTGTCAGGCAGAATGGGAAGGAAAATCAGCAAGGGGTGCACGTGAGCCATTTTTACACACTTCCTTACAGCTGTGTGCCATGTGCCATTGGGAATGATTGGGATGGTAAAAAGATTCAAGGATTGTTTTTGGAAAAGGGGCGAATAAGTGTTTTTAAAAATAAAGCAGGAAACACTGATTATATGGCACCAAGTTTGGGATTTTAAAGCCAGTAGATTGTAGGAGGAACAGAAGGTTGTGGGTGGAGTGGAATGCCGCCATTTTGAGGTTCGGGGAACAATGAGTTGCAGTTGGTGATGGTGTGGTCGTGTTTGTCATGATGCTGATGTTTTGTCCACGGGCAATCACAGCAGGCCTTCTATAAAGTAAATAAATATTGCAATCTGGTTACTTATTAAACAGAAAGGGATTGTGTTTTATAGTTCTTACATCATTCCCTGGAACAGTCCCAGTCACAAAATGTCTGTTTTAATGTTGTGTGCAGTGTGGGAGTGAGTGAGAGCTGGCCTCCCCCTAGTGGCCTAATACACACATGTAGTTGATTAACTTCACAATACAATACCTTTATTTTTTATATATATATATAAGAAAATTCTCCCATTTTCTCTCCTCCTCACGTAAAGACTGTTGTGGGCTATTTTCTTCTGGATAAAGAATGTAAAAAGTAAGAATGACCTTTTATTCCCATGACATGTAGCCCAAGGGTGTCAACCTTGGTTCAGTTGGTAGCAGTCTTTCCTCAGAGTCAGAAGGTTTGTGGGTTCAAATCCAGCTCCAGAGACTTAAACACATGATCCAGGCTGACACTCCAGTGCAGTGCTGAAGGAGTGCTACGCTGTCAGAGGTGCTGTCTTTCATAAGAACATAAGAACATAAGAAATAGGAGCAGGAGTAGGCCAATCGGCCCCTCGAGCCTGCTCCGCCATTCAATAAGATCATGGCTGATCTGATCCTAACCGCCAATCCACTATCACAGAACCATCTCCTGAATCTAACAGAATTAGACACACGAAATAGGAGCAGGATCAGGCTACACGGCCCCTGGGCCCGCTCTGCTACCCACAGGGCCATGACCGATCCGAACCTAGACTCATGTCCAAATTCCTGCCCGCTCCCCGTAACCCTTAATTCCCTTTACTTCTAGGAAACTGTCTATTTCTGTTTTAAATTTATGTAATGATGTAGCTTCTACAGCTTTTTGGGGCAGCATATTCCATGGACCTACCACCCTCTGAGTGAAGTAGTTCCTCCTCATCTCAGTTTTGAAAGAGCAGCCCCTTATTCTAAGACTATGCCCCCTAGTTCTAGTTTCACCCATCATCGGGAACATCCTCCCCGCATCCACCCGATCCAACCCCTTCACAATCTTATATGTTTCAATAAGATCGCCTCTCATTCTTCTGAACTCCAATGAGTAGAGTCCCAATCTACTCAACCTCTCCTCATATGTCCATCCCCTCATCCCCGGGATTAACCGAGTGAACCTTCTTTGTACTAACTCGAGAGCAAGTATGTCTTTTCTTAAGTATGGACACCAAAACTGTATGCAGTATTCCAGGTGCGGTCTCACCAATACCTTGTACAACTGAAGCAATACCTCCCTATTTTTATATTCTATCCCGCTAGCAATGAAAGCCAACATTCCATTGGCCTTCTTAATCACTTGCTGCACCTGCATACTAACCTTTTGAGTTTCGTGCACCAGGACCCCCAGATCCCTTTGTACTTCAGTACTTTCCAGTTTCTTGCCATTAAGATAATAACTTGCTCTACGATTTTTCCTGCCAAAGTGCATAACCTCACACTTTCCAGTATTGTATTCCATCTGCCAAATCTCTGCCCACTTACTTAGCCTGTCTATGTCCCCTTACAGGTTGTTTATGTCCTCCTCACTCACTACTTTCCCTCCCATCTTAGTATCATCTGCAAACTTTAATATGTTACACTCGGTCCCCTCCTCCAAATCGTTAATATAGATTGTAAAGAGTTGGGGACCGAGCACTGACCCCTGTGGAACACCACTAGTTACTGATTGCCAGTCTGAGAATGAACCATTTATCCCAACTCTCTGCCTTCTGTTAGATAGCCAATCCTCTACCCATGCCAGAATGTTACCCCCAATCCCGTGATTTTTTATCTTAAGCAATAATCTTTTGTGTGGCACCTTGTCAAATGCCTTTTGGAAGTCTAAATACACTACGTCCACTGGTTCCCCTTTATCCACCCTATATGTTACTTCCTCAAAGAACTCCAGCAAATTTGTCAAACATGACTTCCCCTTCATAAAACCATGCTGACTTTGTCCTATTAAATTATGATTATCCAAATGTCCTGTTACTGTCTCCTTAATAATGGACTCCAATATTTTACCTACCACAGATGTTAGGCTAACCGGTCTATAGTTTCCAGCCTTCTGTCTACTGCCCTTTTTAAATAAGGGTGTTACATTAGCAGTTTTCCAGTCTGCCGGGACCTTTGCTGAGTCCAGGGAGTTTTGGAAAATTATTACCAATGCATCCACAATCCCTACCGCCACTTCCCTCAAGACCCTAGGATGTAAGCCATCAGGTCCAGGTGATTTATCCGCCTTGAGTCCCATTATTTTACCGAGTACCACTTCCTTAGTGATTTTGATCGTGTTTAGCTCCTCCCCCCCCCTATAGCCCCCTGTTTGTCCAGTGTTGGGATATTCTTAGTGTCTTCTACTGTAAAGACTGATACAAAATATTCATTCAGTGTTTTTGCCATCTCCATATTTCCCACCATTAATTTCCCGGTCTCATCCTCTAAGGGACCAACATTTACTTTAGCCACCCTTTTTCTTTTTATATAACTATAAAAACTCTTACTATCTGTTTTTATATTTTTTGCTAATTTACTTTCATAATCTATCTTCCCTTTCTTAATCAATCTTTTTGTTATTTTTTGCTGTCTTTTAAAGTTTTCCCAATCCTCTATCCTCCCACTAGATTTGGCTACCTTATATGCCCTTGTTTTTAATCGAATACTATCCTTAATTTCTTTACTTAGCCACGGATGGCTGTCTTTTCTTTTACACCCTTTTCTTCTCAGTGGAATATATATTTTTTGGAAGTTGTAAAATAACTCCTTAAATGTACACCACTGATCATGTATCGTCTTACCCTTTAATCTATTTTCCCAATCCACTCTACTCAATTCCGCTCTCATACCTTCATAGTCTCCTTTATTCAAGCTTAGCACGCTTGTTTGAGATCCAACCTTCTCACCCTCTAATTGAATATGGAATTCAACCATGTTATGGTCACTCATTCCAAGGGGATCCTTTACTAGGACATTTTTAATTAATCCCATCTCGTTACACAGGACCAGATCTAAGGTTGCTTGCCCCCATGAGACGTTAAACCGAGGCCCTGTCTACTCTCTCAGGTGGACATAAAAGATCCCATAGCAATATTTCAAATTGAGAGCAGGGGAGTTATCCCTGGTGTCCTGGCCAATATTTATCCCTCAATCAACATCACTATGTTGATAATCTGGTCATTATCACATTGTTGTTTGTGGGAGCTTGCTGTGCACAAATTGGCTGCTGTGTTTCCTACATTATAACAGTGACTACACTTCAAAAAGTACTTCATTGGTTGTAAAGCACTTTGGGACGTCCGGTGGTCATGAAAGGTGCGGTAGGATTGCTAGTTTTTTCTTTCTTTGCAGAGCTTGGCCACTTTAAGCTGCTGCAGGCCTTTAAATCCTGCAGCAGCACACTAGTTCCCACCTTCCCCCAAACGGCTAAGTTCTGAATCGAAGGCATTCTTGGAGCTGATGATAAATATTTTAATGAGGCTAACTTCAAAATTTATGGCGGGCTCAGTCAATTGACATCAGGCAGGGGGGAATTCCTCTCTGCCCCACTTCTGGTTGGCACACCCAGTAAAGTGTGTTAAAAGTTCACTAATGAGCCTCATCTCCTATGATGATTCAGTGGGTGATTTCATAACATTATGTGACTGTCAGGGTCCCAGCTACACGTTCCTCTGCTGGCCGCCAGAGGGCGGTTTAGGATGCCTCAGTACACTGCTGCCATGTCTCTGTACCTCTCTCCTCACCTGTGTCTCATTAGAGTAATTGTCTCATCACAGTAATCAGGCCTGTTATTTAAGCTGACTATTTCCAGCCCCAGTCACTCAGTCTTGAGTTCTCATGCCTGCAAGTCACAGGTTAGTTTCTAGTCCTTGCTCTGTGTTTTGGGCTCTGTTTTAGGTTAGTTTCTAGTCCGTGTTTTGGGTTCTGTGTTTTGTGTACTCGCTTTTGTTTCTTTGAATTGTTACTTTGGTCTTTCGTCTGAAGAATTCTCTGTACGCCCTGTGTTTGAAGAGCCTCCTACTAAAGCATCTTTTGAGTTTAACTCCATCTCAGGTCTCTGGCTGGCTCTCTGCACTTGGGTCCACTACCACACCCATAACAGCAAGACTGAGCCATCAACATGGACCCAGCAGAAACCGGCCAGCCAAGGGAGGAGATTAATCAACTGCGCTCTGCCCTGATGAACCAGGGAGCCACGGTCGGGAGGCATGACTGACTGCTGCGGGAGATTCGTGATAGCCTGCATTCCCTAGCCGAGGCTGTCGGGCATGGCCAGCAGTCGGTTTCCGCACAACCTCCAGCATCTAATCCTCGACAAGACAAGGATCCAGACCTTCCAGCTCCCAGAATCTCCTGGGCATGTTGAATCTCCTGGGCATGTTGAATCTCCTGGCATGTTGAATCTCCTGGGCATAATGAATACAGGGACAGAGTGATCTCCTGGATGAGTTTCGATCGCCTAGATGGGTCGGAGAGGAATTTCCCAGATTTTTTCTCCCAAATTGGCCATTGTGTTTTTATCTGGTTTTTCGCCTCTCTTGGGAGATCACATGGGTTCGGGTGGGATCACCTGGGTATATTGAATAACCTGGGTGTAATGAATCTCCTGGGCATAATGAATCACCTGGGCATATTCGCTCCTGGGTTCCGGCTCGGGACTTCCTGGATCCTGGCTTGTCCGGCAGTTCCACCAGCGCCAGCCAGAGACTACTGGTGGGTACGTCAGGTGCCGTCCCTAGGGGGGGGGGGTACTGTCAGGGTCCCAGCTACATGTTCCTCTGCTGGCCGCCAGAGGGCGGTTTAGGATGCCTCAGTACACTGCTGCCATGTCTCTGTACCTCTCTCCTCACCTGTGTCTCATTAGAGTAATTGTCTCGTCACAGTAATCAGGCCTGTTATTTAAGCTGACTATTTCCGGCCCCAATCGCTCAGTCTTGAGTTCTCATGCCTGCAAGTCACAGGTTAGTTTCTAGTCCTTGCTCTGTGTTTTGTGTACTCGCTTTTGTTTCTTTGAATTGTTACTTTGGTCTTTCGTCTGAAGAATTCTCTGTACGCCCTGTGTTTGAAGAGCCTCCTACTAAAGTATCTTTGAGTTTAACTCCATCTCGGGTCTCTGGCTGGCTCTCTGCACTTGGGTCCACTACCACACCCGTAACAGTGACACTGATAGACCGGAAAGGTGCCAGGTTCGGGTCTTGGTCTGCACTAAGTTAGCTGATCTTAGCCAGAGTGGGGGAGCTACAGTTGACTTTGATATGTAATGGGTTGGGGAGGGGGGGAGAAATCAGCCGGTGCAATGACTCCTGATGACTATCTAGTGATCCAGACTGGAGAGAGGTTAAACAAAGCCCCAATTTTAAAATTCTCCTCCTTGTTTCCAAAGCCCTCAATGGCCTCACCCCTCCCTATTTCTGTAATCCCCTCCAGCCCCTACAACCCTCCGAGATATCGGCGCTCCTCTAATTCTGGCCTCTTGTGCCTCCCTGATTTCAATCGCTCCACCATTGGTGGCTGTGCCTTCAGCTGCCAAGGTCCTTAGCTCTGGAATTCCCTCCCTAAACCTCT